>NC_051246.2:39576808-40193154 GCF_015237465.2 Chelonia mydas
GTGAATCTCTCGTGTAGGTTCATAAATAGGAGCAAATATTTTTTATACTTGAAGCTAGAACTATATTTCTAGCTGTAAAATCTCCACAAGATGTTACTTTTGCCTGTGAAATAACTAGAAAACCAAGGGTTGGATAATTCCCAGTATCTTTCATACCTTGGTCAAATGTTTCTCAACTTGGCCCATATGTTGTCAGAACCTGTCATCACATGTAAACGGAGTCCAAAACACTTGACATAAGGTATGTTTAAATATCTCTTTGCACCTGTTGTGAACACAAAACATCTTCACTACACCAAATAATTCATAAGCTAAATAAACAGCTTTTGCAAACAACTGTGAGCAACAGCCAGGACTATAGAATCTGAGGAGCTGGAAATGAAGGCAACTCACACTGTCATCAATCTTATGTAAATTAACACCCCACCCCAACCCCCAGAGCAATAAGGTAGACATAACAGTCCTTAGCTGAGGCATCTGATATTTACCTTGTTTAAAGAGCTATTGCATTTGGTCAGAATTGGAATCACTAAACAAGGGAAGTGACCAGCTCTCTTACAATCTCATTATAGTAAATGCTGAACTGAAAAGTCATGTCACAGTTTTTTCCATTTGTAATATCGTCCTTGGAAGAAATCTACCTCCATAATGCCATGACTCTGTTCTGCATTAATGTCACTGTAATATACAGCAGAATGTATTACCAATTAGAGTGACCATGGATCACCATTGGGAGTGTAAACATATGTGCAAGGACAGATTTGGCTGTGCAATGACATTATTTTTCAAACCTGCTGCTCACTGGCTGCTAAACCTTTGTATGCGTCATCCATGCTCCATTACTTTTGAAACTATGTGTGCTCGTATTTAACTGACCAATCTTGGGGGAAGGACAGATTTCTCACAACCACCTTAGTACAGGCCTGAGTTCCTCTGTTTTATTCCCTTCTGCAGGAGTGGCCTCAGTAGGAGTCTTCGCTTCACCCTAGTGGGTGTGTTCTGTTGTTGTATCAACACTTTTAGCACTTCCATACCGTATGCATTTTCATTGTTATCTTAGTCATATATATTTTCTCTTTCGTTAATGTTAATTCTTGAAGTTACAGTGAAAAGCAAGCCTTTCGTTATGCTGTTTTGTGCTGTGAGCTTTCAAATCTGTAGAAGCTACCACCACGTGCTATAAATCTAGGTGAAAGAAATACATGTGCATTATTTTGAACATCTCACCTTTTTCAGCAGCTGAGTCATAATCACGGGTTTGGAACTCAAGGAAGCACTGTGTGCAAACTTTACAATAACTGAATGAGTGTTTCTTAAATGAATAGATTTGCATTATGGTCAGTTTACATACCTTGGTATTTAATGCTTTCTTGCATGTGCAGTTTGTATATGTGCAAAGATTAAAGAGCGAATTTCAAAAACCAGCATATACAATTTAAATATAATCTTAAAACATTTTGTCATGTTAAAAAAACCCCAGAATTTAAATATTTCATATGGAGCTAAAAATGTTGCTTTTTTAAGTGTTAGTATGACATTTACTTCATCATTCTTAAGGACTACCCACAGAAGAAAAAGCCGCACCTAAAATTTAACCTCTGCAAATTAATATTATTTAAATCAACTGTAATTCCTCTAAAAATGGACCTTCTCTTTCCTCAAGGAACAAACAGAACTGAAACCACCTACTGAGAAATTCTATTTTGCTAATTTTTATCTATTGTGATGCAAATAGTGGTTTTTAATCCTTTTAACTCATCCATCATGCATGACAGGTCAGCCAGTCTATTGTCTGTATATTTGAAAGATTTCTGTCGAAATCAGACTTTTTACTAGTAGCTTTGGTCAAAAGTCGTCTTGTTTTTGAAGCTGTTTGTGCCATGGAATATCAGCACTACTACAGAAAGCAATACAATAATTCTGTGTACACTAAGGTAACATGAATATCACGTAAGCTGCTCACAACTAGGTTGCTAAGATTTCCTATCATAGTAACAAAAACAATAATAGCTCTTTTCTTTAATATGTCAGATTAAGGACATTTATGTTTTATATAATCTGTTAAACATCGTGTAGCAGATCCAGATAGGTGCAAAGGGCAGGTTTGGGGATTTCTTTCTCTTTCATTGTATATTCTGAAACCTATAAATTTTCCATTTGTTTTAAATGCATTTTTATGGATGTAATAAAATACAGTTTATAGTATGTAGCAAACTATATAATTACAAGGTGGCAAATGAAATTCAATATAGCTTTGTTGTCATGTTTGTATTTTAATTAAGCCAGGCAAATTATAAATGCTTCTTTTGTTGGGACACTGAAAAAATATTAATCTAATGAATTGGCATTTAAACAAACTCAAAATCCCTATACCATTCTTTGCTGTCTTTGAAATATTTATTCTGGGTGTGCTTTAAAGACCCAAAAGAAAAGAATAAAATTTGAAACCCACATGAAATAAACATTGCTTGTATGGAATATTCCATGATTTGAAAACATGCCAAGCAAAGTCCAATGAATCTCATTTGTGTCACGGAAGACCTTTTTGAACCAGATGTGTTTGTGGTTATTTTTTTTTTTTTAAGTCTTTAAAACTGAAGCTGGGATAAATAACAAGCTATTGAGTGCAAGGCCTAATATTAAAAGGATAATTTTTCCATGTTCCTGTTAGGTCATTTCCCTTTTGCTTTGTAAATTATTTTGTGTTTCTGCTTAAATCTGAGATTATTGGGGTTTTGGATTTTTTTAAATAACCAAAAACCACAAAAGGCTCTTTTCTTTAGGAACATAATTGTATTAGAACTTCATTACATTATGGATATTAGTCCATTAACACCCAGGAGAATTATTTTATTATTCTATTTCCTGGGCCTTGTCCTTTTCCTGTCTTGCTGGGGTATTCATTTTTACAGTACACTTTCCTAGCAGTTCATTTGCATATAATTAAACTTTAAAGGCTTATTGTAATCTTATTTTTTTTTAAATATAAAAACTAACTAGATGACTCTCATGACACAAATGGCAACCACCTTAAGTACCCCGTGATCATAGTGTTCTCACAACTCCTTCCTATGTCTATCTCTTCCTCCTGTTGTTCCTGTATAAATTTAGGGCCACATTCTGCACATCCTTTTGGGTTCACTCATGAGCTGGCTTGTGTGTCTATGGAGGGAATAAGGGTATGTAAGACATCCCATTACTTCACTATGTTGGCAGACTACACAGGTTGCAACATAGAGGAGAAAGCAGCCATTAGTCCACTGTACCCCGTCTGCACAAGAGAGGACACAGGTAGAGGCATGGACATAACGTTGGTTTCAGCCTTGCAATGATCAGTGAGCACAGAGGAATGACTGGGTCTCTGCCAGGTATCGGTATGGTGCAGATTACTTTCCCTGTGGAACCAGGGAAAAGCAGGTCCCTATTCTGTTTCTAGGGCAGCACAACTATGCGCTGCCCCAACTCACATTGTGAAGTGCTAATCTAGACCTAAGCATGTGATCCCGTTGATTTGCAGAACGGCATTTCAGATTCTGGCCCTTTAATTGTAAACTCCCTGGACACGGACTCTGTCTTTGTTTTGTGAAGTACTGTGTGTATTTCTGGTGCTCTTTAAATAACAAACAAAAGCAGTGAATTTAAATGATTGTGTTCATCAGATAATTTGGAAATTTAAATTATCTTCCATATAAAAGTGAAAGATTACTTCACCACAGGAATATAGCAAATAATTTTTGTACAGTTAATCTATATGAAATGTGATGTATGGTTTTGAGTGAATAATTATGTTACAACTGGTAAACACTTGGAATATTAATAGCTTTATATTTCTGTAACTTGTAAATGAATTTGAAAAATCTCTATTTGATTGGCTATAAATATTGTCAGCTCAGAGGTTACATTCTGTTGGAGTCCCTTTGGGAAATTCATCTGAAATGCAAATATGACAGAAAAAGCAAAACAATATGGCAGAGGAATATTTGCTGACTTAAGAGCACAGGATCAACACCAATATTTTTCCAGTGATGCTAAACCTCTTGTTAACTGCTAAATTGGATTTGTAGTTGAATGAAGTATCAGCTGCTGTTGGACAAGCCTATAAAGGCAGGACGGCTGGCCTTTTGTAGGCAGGGCTTAAAGGACGATTGATATGTTTTAGCACTTTTGGGATTATTGTGATTAAGAGGAAACCATTCTGAATGATAGAGAAAAGGGTGTAAAAATACACAGTCCACAGCTGGTAAGCAGCATGTGTTTGCTATGAGGGGAGGTCATGACTAGCTGATCCTGCTGGTTCTGGAGTTGATTGACAGATAAGAAAACTTAATATTATGGAGCAGGCTATTTCTTTACGAAATAGTGCTTTAGTATATATAAAAGTAACAGCAAAAAAGTAATTAGAATCTGCAAAATTTTGTGCACTATTTTGTCAGTATTATCAAAAGACATAGTGAGCTGAATGCTTAGAAATATATAGCTGCAAAATTCCAGATAAGTTGTTAAAAATTCAAACGGAGAAAGGACTTATTTATGTCCAGTCGTATGAGAACCCTACTCAGGACTTTCAAGGTTGGCTTCCGTGATTTTGCATATTTCGTATTTTATGTACGAGTGAAATAAAACCCATGTTGTAATACAGTAAAAAAAACTATGCTAGATATATGGAAATGTTAAGTTCGTTGAATTTGTAAACTGTTAAGCATCTGATGAGCCTGAGATATTCATATTCGTATGATTTATGCAATACAGAAATCTTACATTAGAAGAGCTGTTTTATTTTTAATAAACACCTGCCCCAGAAATGTGTATGCTTTTTCATCTTATCTCCCTCTCCTCCACTTGGAAATTTAGCTTGTTTAGTTGATTGCTTTTTTAAATCGACCATCTGAATGCTTACAAATGTATATTCAAATGGTTGGATCTCTGACTCTTTTTAGTGGGCCTGTACCTCTTTCAAAATTTGAGTTTAGCATACCACACAGGAAAGAACACAAGCTTGCCAACTCCTGCTGAGCGTTTTTTCAAGCCTGTGAAAAGAATGAATTATTCAGCAGTAAGCATGCTTACAGCTGGCCATTTGGGAGCTTTGATGTGCGAATCAGGCGGTTGCATGAATGCCCTTATTGTCATGTTATGTGTACACAGTGTGTGAATTATTGAAAATAGTGAGGCCTGAGCCTCATCTGGTAGAGATTACAGTGCAGGCATGCTGGGTGAAGGTCTGTAATTGAAAATCCCCAGATGCTGTTTATTTGGCCTATGTCACATGACCTTCTGCAGTAAGCTTGTCTGAACAAAATGCTGCCTGCATAGGAAGCAGAGCCCAACCCCCTACTCTAAGCCTTCTTAAAACTCAGTATGTGGATGACTTAAACACCTGCCCTTAGTATTTTTAAAAGCTTAAAATAGATTTGCCCATAACTTTTAAATAGAGGATGTCTTACTAACGCGTTTAAACTGTTTAACCAGTTGTTGACTTTTACAGCTCTTTTATCTCCAAGACACTTTTTGTTAGTTAATTTAGCTTTACAATGTCTTTAGAAAACATCACATAAACTTTTGGGCAAATGCTCCAAGAGCTTCATTTTGTGCTTGCAAAATGGAGTGGAAAAGTTCAGGGCTCAATCCTGCAAAGTGCTGACTACTTATGTGAGGTGCTGAGCACCCTCAACTCCCACTGACATCAATGAGGTGTACTCAGAATCAAGCTCTTGTAGAGCAAAACCGCAAATAGAGCCCAATCCACCTCCCACTGGAGTAAGTGAAAAAACTCTCATTAACTTCAGTGGTATCTGGAGCAGGCCCTCCTGCACAACAAAACAAAGAGGTCAAATCCTGCTTCCTTTATTCACATGAATTGTCCAAGTGAAGTTTGTAAGAGGTCTAGCATAAGGTGATCAGGATTTGGCACTGTGTCCTCAGTCAAGGAAAATTCCCATTGACAACAAGATTTGGTCTAAGGCTGGGTGCTCAGCACTTCTAAAATTCAGGCCTCCGTAGGCGCTTCTGGTTGGGCAGTCAAAAATTCAGGTACCCAAAAACCACTAGATACTTTTGAAAATCCTGGCCATGGTGAGAATACCGTTTTGGGTATGAAATCTTTGTAGATAAATGTTTGTAATGAGGTTTTAAACACAGAGCAATACCCATGCATGTATCTGAAATACCGTTTGTTATTTGGGGAAATTAACACTATATAGTCACATAAAAAGAGGAATCTCAAGTTTGCATATTTTTTCATTCTAGCTACTTGTATTTTGCTACTGAATAGGAGAACTTTTTTTAATTCACTACCCATTTTCAAGTTATTAAATGGTTTAATTTTCTGTACTTAATATATTATTTATTATTAGTACACACATTTTGAAGGCAGCTATTATTGTGGGCTTTGGGTGCAGTGTTTTAATTTGTGTCATTAACTTTCCAAATAAAGGAATTGCAAAACTCCACACTGCCCTGCAGCTATAAAGCTAGAGGGCACAGTTTATCCCTGTGTTGCTTCCAGTTTTACGCTGGTGTAACTCGACGGGATTTTAACATAATACTGGAATGATAGATCATGCCTAGAGAGTGGAATGAAACCTGGCCTGCCAGTTTATGGGGCAGATCCACTGCTGGTACAAATTGTCATAGCTCTGTGGCAATTTACCCCAGCTGAGGATCTGCAGCTGAGCATCCATAGTTTCAGTGTGAGTGTGTGACTTTCAGCTGAAGTGTGAATTATGGAAAATACTCTTTTCACAACTATTTTAAGATAAAAATATTTTGAAAACAGAATGTTGCTCCATTCATTTTGTGTGTGTCAATATATGCTGCATAATATCAGTGTCTGCTTGGTGCCACAATTATTAAGAGTTTTCTTTACATTGTAAAGCATGCTTATATCAGAAGGATTTGAAAATTCTGCTTTCCCATGGAGAATAGGAATCTCTTCAGATTGAGTGCTGTCAACTTCCATGTAATTTAATCTTTCATTTAAATAAAAAGTCACTAACCCTCATGGCTGTGAAAGAAATATTTCAAATTTATTCCAAATATAACTAATGCATTGATGTCTTCCTAACTCTGCAGGGAGAAAAGTTTGATATGCTACCATTTTCCAAGTAGTTTCTAGAATGAGTACAAAATATTGCTCTAGTTTTAAAATGTATCTTCCACTGTATCAACCAATGGACAATTTGTAATTTTTTTTTTAAATTGAGCTTATTTTACAGGTGGCTATGGAAGAAGCCTATGAGCCTGGATTTTCTTTTTTAAACAAACCCACATCAAACATTCTTTTAAAAAAAATGAAATTTAATCCCCCACAGTCTTGGTCCTTTCTGAGGAAGGGAGGCTTTTCCTCCAGTTCTTCATATCCCTTGGAATAGGCTCAGTAAGATTCCTCTGCTCTGGAGATGTGCTTTATCTCACTGGGCACCTTCCCAAGACTGTCTGATACCTGAACCAAAAAATTCCAAGGAGGAGACTGGCTCATAACAGAAGACAAGAAGGAATAGAACATTTCCAGTTCATGAGCGTGAGGTTTCTTTTCCACTTGGCAATCTCCATATATATTATTTTTCACCTTTAGGAGAAGGGTGGAGAAAACAGTACCACAAACGTACTCTTCTTGGAGAAGCACATACATATTTAATCAGGGACACTTTGCAACTCCTAAGATTTCTAATGTCTGATGTAGGTGGTTTCTTGAGTCCCATTTTGTTTCGGTCTCTTGCTACTTCACAAAGACAGGGTGTGTTTTAGGAGTGTCCTGTCCTGCCTTTGCTTCCTTAAAATTCCCTCCATTTCCATGTCAGTCAAGAGAGAAGCTTTTTTCTTTGGTCAGTTTCTGACCCAGTCTGATTTTGGAAAAAGAGAGAATGTGTTGCTTGGCAGATAACACAAAGTCTCTAAACTTTTATTTGGAGAATCCTAGTTCCTTTCATGTGTTAGGCAATGTTTATTTTACAGGTGGAGCCTAAGAAAGGCTTAGTTAGTTAAGGCTTCTCAGATAACACTGGCTAGACTGATATTGGTATGTTACTGAGACTTCTAAGGCTGAAGTATCTTTTTCCCTGATTAGACTTGGGGATCATTTCTCCCCTGGAGGAAAACTATGGCCATTAGAAGATTTGTAAGGTCTTGGTCATCTTGTATGCTTTGTCTCTTAGGGCTTGTCTCACTACATACAACTGTTAGCTCAAATTACTACATTCAAGTAATGACACTCATGCAAGAATCAAGCTATCCTAACATGAGACAGAACAACCAAACTGTGAAGGCCCTGGGATGGGCCAGCTAGCTTGTGTGCAGATGGGAGTCAGATTAGGGGCAGCGTTTGAGTATTAACCTTGCAATATTTGGTGGGGTTTTTTTTGAAAAGCTTCAGCTCCCGTCAGGTGATTATATGACAAATTTCATTTAAAAAGAAAAGTTTTTAGTCCTCATGGTTGAGGAGAAAAGCTTGAAAACATGACTACTAAACGCTCAAACCAACTTTGACTTAAAAATCATGACAATTTTTAAAAAATCTTATGTTTTAATACTTGGGTGTGGCAATATTAGATCAGAGGAGAATTATGTACAGATTATAACAGTGTTTAAATGAAATAATAGAAATGGCTAAAATTTCTTTCATGTGAACTACTGCATTTCAGCTTCAACAATTTGGTTAATATTGAGGGGTTGTAATTCTAGATATGCAGTGAATGTGTAATTTGTGTGTATTAAGTAGTGTTATTGTTCATGCTTATTGATTAGTGAAATTTTCCTAAGGGCAGGTGGCAGCTAGGGCTCAATCAGCTCTGCTCAGTTCATGCTCAATGGATCTAAGCCATCTTTCTGTTGCCTTTACCCTGACTCTGATCAAGGAAAATGTAGCTTGTGGTGATAGTTTAGAACGGGGGAATGACTTGGGGTGCTGGTGAGTTTAGGCCAGGTGACTAGATTTAATTCTTGAGCTGTTGTGTGTTGGGTAAAATTTTCAACCCCTAGATACCAGCACCATTTTCATTCTAAGCTCCATTTTCAAGGCAATGCCTAATCCTAGTATAAAAACTCACTCTAGATAAGTAAAGGGCCATGTTTTAAATATATTTACACACAGTGATACAAATATATCTTTTGAAGTTGTTTAACAGCTCCTTCCTCAAGTGTGACTTAGGCCAACTGCCATGATCTCATGAAGACTACTTCATTGGCTGAGGATTGATGAGAGCACTCTACCCCCACACCAAGCCTGTCAGGAATGCAGAATGTGGGGCTGTAGAGCTGGTGACACTGTTTTTACACTAAGGATTTTCTTACATGATGGGAATCACCAGCTGTCCCTCTAGGGCAACTTTTTCTACCTTGTTGCATTGAAGAACTGGGCCTGAGTATTTTATTCATGTGTTTATTGAAAGATGTATACGTGGCTCCCATTGCCTCCACAGCAGGGCACCTCCCCTAGTTTAAACAAAAGGTGCACTTAAATCAAGTAAAATTTCCTCACAGCTTGTCACACTGAGGGACAGATTAGCTCTGTTAAGTTCTGGCCAAGCAGATAAACCATACACTGCACCCTGAAGTTTGCCAGGTTCCAGAGCCTTTGCACTGTTCATGTTCCCTAATTAAAGGCAGTGATAATCCTTCACCCTCCTTGTTCTCGTTTCATTTCTCAGCAGTTTTCACTCACTGTATTACCCTAATACATATTATAGGGACAATATGGATGTGTAAGGGTACCAAACCATTGCGGGAAGGTTGCTTGAAGCTGCTGACCTGGTGCATCTGCAATATAGTGTGTTGGAACTATTATTTTATTTGTGTTTTCCCTGCTCTTTCCCATTGCTCAGGCCTCAGGCTCTTGACCACTCACCCACCTTTTACTTCTGGATGATCTTTTAATTGTTTTTCCACTTTAGTGCTGTTTTCTCCATGAACTGGTGCTTCAGAGCAAAACTAGACCATAGTGGCCCATTTCCCCTTCCTGGCTAGTTAAATAATTGTGTTATGTGTAGGACCTCCCAGAGAGGGTGGGCAAAAGGAGTAGTTTCCCCTGGACTCACTGTTTGCGAGGACCCCCAAGCCCATGGAATTTGAGTAAATGGGCTCATGACCTGGAGCACAGGGTCACAGCACCATTCAAATTTGGCTCAACCGGAACCCCGTGCACTGAGTCACGTATCTCTCACTCAAGTTTGGTCTGGCTGCCAACCCCCCATCATGCGTGGTGCTTTGATCCCATGTGCCAGGTTGCAACACCTGTGTGGAGCCAGGCCCAGCCCCACAGGCCAGTAGCTTAGTGTGAGGCAGGCTCTCTTTCCGACATGCTCCCCCTCTCCAGTCTTCCCTCAGTGTTTTTGCACTGATAATTTTTTGGGGTGGGTGATTTAGTTTTAGATTTTACCCTGGCCCCAAAAACTTGTGTGTGGCCCTAGTTACATGCTCCATTTAATAGGTGCTCCTTCCAATGTAGGTTCCTTATTTAAAAATGTCTGTATCTGCCCCCACAACAGCAAACCAATACAAATTTGGATACTTGTCTGATATGGACATAACACCTACCTGCACCTTCTAGTCAGAGACCCTCCTAGTTAACTTCAAAGTGACCCAGAAGGTGGTGAGATTTAAGGTCTCTAATACCATAGTCTTCAACCTGCAATTAAAAAAAACCTCTTAAATTAAATCCTCTCATTGTCACTGGTACCTTGCTTACTTTACCTTGTGTTTAACAGAAATATGACTCTAAGTTAGCATAACATTTGTTCAACATGGTGAGAAGTAAAATAGAGATTATATAATATAAAGTGAAAATGAATAGGCCATCATAGAAACTTCATTAACCTTGATGTCAGTAATGTTTAGGAGGGAGATTTTTATAGAAAACTTTACTTTCATTAAACACCCTGCTCTCTGGCTGAGAAAGCAGACCAACTTTAGACTTTGAAATCCTGTGTTCAGAGAGTATGTTTCAAACCGAACTAGAGTTTTAAAATAATAAGTAAGTGCTGACAGTCCTCAATTAAGCAGGTAAATGCAAGAACTTGTTTGCTTAAAGTTAAGTGTGTGCCCAAGTACCTTGCTGAATCAGAATCGTAGCTTCTTTCATTGGAGGATCTCAAAGCACTTTTACAAAGTAATTATCTAATCATCTCAAAACCTCGGCAAGGTGGATATATTTTCTGAGCCTCATTTTAAACACGGGAAACAGACACAGAGTAGTTAAGGCCAAAATGCTCACACCTGCATTCCAAAAGTAGGAGACCTAAAGAAGAGACCAGATTTTCCGCTTAGAATTTGTAGAGGCATTAGATCCTCTGGAAATCATCTGCTCCTTTAGATGTCCAAGTTTATAAACTCTCATTTGAAAATTTTGGCCTGTGTGACTGTCTAAAGTCACAGAGCAGAACTTGAGAAATCCACAGCAAGCGGGAACCCTTTCCTAACACAGTGGGAATTGAGGATTACAGCCACTAGGGAGCTGCACAGTCACTGGGACATGTGTCTTCAAATTTTCACTGTCTAGCTGAGGTTTCCATTAATGTGTTTGCAGGACTCAAGTAGGATTATATTTTATTTATATACACATATCTTGTCTGTAATGTACTGTATTAGGGAAAGAAAAGTAAATGATAAAAATATTGATGAATGCCACTTCTATAAATGAAAATCAGATTATATAAAAATCAGATTATCCTCATATTTGTAGAGCTTATATTTTTAAATCATGCAGTTTGATAGCTCCATTTACAGAATTGTGGCTGTTTGGCCCTCATTGTAAATTCTTCTTCATTTCAGGTAGGAATGAATTGATAGCCAGATACATCAAACTTAGAACGGGGAAGACACGGACCAGGAAACAGGTAAAACAACCCAATTGGAAAGTGTGCATGTCAGCGAATGACAAAACATGGCATTTTTGGCTGCAATGGCTGATGGTGATTCAGCTCTGTTGAGCTAATGCATTGATTTCACTGTTATGATTAAGTATGTGCTTTTTAAAAATCCATTGTTTGATCTGTTCATCATTTCAGTGACCATTTATTGGGCACATTCCATATTAATCTCTCTACATATGTAGCTATTACCTCATAATGAAAAGAACATTTCATAAGTCAAACTAACATAAGCCATATTAATTCTTGCACCATTTGCATATAAAGAAAATATAGAATTTAACAATTGTTTTCATATAGTGAATAATTGAAAATTAAATGTCCGCTCACTTCACCTAAACAAGAAAGTTACTAGCTGTGGATATGGAAAATAAATAAATAATGAGCATTCAGTGGACTCATTCTACTCATGCTCCCTATTCATGGTCCGTGGTTGCTATAGGGTGAAATAGAGTTGTTTAAATAAGAGCTATGGGTGCTGTTGTTCTGTAACCACAATAAGATTTGTTCATAAATAAGTCAGCATAAACCTCTAGCCAGTTTTTAATCTTTTTCAGAAGATTATCACATATCAGTTAAGTTATCACATATGACTAGATCCTTTAATTATTATATTCACAGTGGTTAGCCATCTCACAAATGCACACATAACCTTTGTGTAGTTTGTGCTGAAGTTACTAAACTGGTTTACTAGTGTAAAAAGTTTGCAAATTACACTGTCCCTTTCCTTCTTTAACTTCGAGCATGAGCTTCCAGGTCTCCTTGTGTATTATGGGGGAGAGGGGGAGGCTTTTATGCAGACTTGCAATGCGTGTTTTGTACTGTGGTGAAAAGTAATGCTGAGTCAGCACAAACGAAGGTGGCCTGCTGCCAATGCTTGTATTTAAAGCACGTTGAATTGGGTGACATTTTCCCCCGGGTGATGTTCTTTGTCAATTAGGAAGCAGTATAAAGTACAAGGGATGAAAAAAAGCCATGAGGAAGGAGAGAAACTGCAATTCATAGAGAAGGAACAAACAACACATTGACAAAGAAATCCATAGCAAAGGACTAAAGCTCCAAGTTCTCTTCTGTTATACCTGGGCAACCCCCATGAACTTGGGGTTGCACAGGTGCAGCTAAGAGCACAGTACAACTCAATGGCTTCGAGCACATGGCCAAATCCTCAGCCAGGGTAAATCAGCCTAGCTCCATTTAAATCAGTAGAGATATGTTGATTTACACACCAGAGGTTCTGCCTCCCCTCCCCATATATATAAATAAAATACATGAATACATCATGAATATTTTGACACAGTTTGAGTCGCACCACTTTTGAGAATTTCTCAACAAATTAAAATTTAAAAAATTGAAATTACAGAATTGGGCGTACCGTGTAACCTTTAACACCATTATCCTGTGAAACTGAAAACAAAAATTACCACATGTGAAAATTATGTATGTATGTTGAATTATCAACCTGCTTACTGGTCTGAATAACTACAGACTCTCGTTCCTGGGCTGCTTCATTAAGAAACCTAGTAAAGTTGGCCCTCAGGGATCAGAATTTGTTTACATATTACAATATATTTTTTTCCTAACAAACATGAGTTGCTTTAAGGTACCACAACAAAAGGATTTTTCTAAGTGACATTAGTAATATTTCATTTCTCCCTCCTTTTATCTATCAGGTCTTTTTAGATTCAAACCTGTTCAAGGGTAGGAGCTGTCTCTTACTATGTGTATGTACAGCACCCAGCACATTGGGTCCCTGATCTTAGTTCAGGTCTCTAGGTGCTACTGTAATACAAATAATACGGTGTTACAGAAGTTTCTCTAGCAATTTTTGTTATTGGGCCCTGCAGGGGGCTGAGCAACTCCTGGAGGTTCTAAGTAAGGGGTGGACAAACATTTTGGCCTGAGGGCCGCATCGGGGTTCCAAAACTATACGGAGGGTCGGGTAGGGAAGGCTGTGCCTCTCCAAACAGCCTGGCCCCCACCCCCTCCCACTTCCTACCCCCGACTGTCCCCCTCAGAATCCCTGACGCATCCAACCCCCGCTGCTCCTTGTCCCCTGACTGCCCCCTCCCGGGACCCCCTGCCCCAACTGCCCCACCAGGACCCCACCCCCATCCAACCCCCCCTGCTCCCTGTCCCCTGACTGCCCCAACCCCTGTCCACACCCCTGTCTCCGACAGGCCCCCTGGGACTCCCACACCTATCCAACACCTATTGGGGGAGGGATAGCTCAGTGGTTTGAGCATTGGCCTGCTAAACCCAGGGTTGTGAGTTCAATCCTTGAAGGGGCCATCTGGGGCAAAAATTGGGGATTGGTCCTGCTTTGAGCAGGGGGTTGGACTAGATGACCTCCTGTGGTCCCTTCCAACCCTGATATTCTATGATCTATGAACCTCCCCGGCTCCCTGCCCCTGACTGTCCCCTGGGACTCCCTGCCCTTTATTCAACCTGCCTCTTCCCCCGCTCCCCACCCCCTTACTATGCCTCTCAGAGCACCAGGACTGGCAGCTGCGCCGGCCGGCTGGACCCAGCCACCCTGCCGCGCTGCCTGGCAGCAGCTCGCAGCCCCACCGCCCAGAGCGCTAGTGGCAGGTCGAGCTGAGGCTGCGGGGGAGCGGGGACAGCAGGGGAGGGGCCGGGGGCTAGCCGCCCCGGACAGTAGCTCAAGGGCCCGTGGGCTGTAGTTTGCCCACCTCTGTTCTAAGTGCCCTCAGCTTCTGTTTAGATTGGTTGCTCAGCAACTTGGAAGGATTTAAAAGTATAACTGGGTTCAAAAAAGAATTAGAAAAGTTCATGGAGGATAGGTCCAGCAATGGCTATTAGCCGAGATGGTCATCCCCATTCTCCGGGTGTCCCTAAACTTCTGACCTCCAGAAACAGGGACTGGATGACAGGGGATGGATCGCTCGGTAATTGCCCTGTTCTGTTCATTCCCTCTGAAGCATCTGGCACTGGCCACTGTTGGGAAACAGGATACCGAGCAGGATGGATCATTGGCCTGACTCAGACTGGCCATTCTTATGTTCTTATGATTTAATCCATTATCATCACAACGGATTTTAACACATACTTGAGAAAATATTAATGCAAAACATGGCCCCCAATCTCTCACTCATCAGTTAGGCAGAACTTCCAGTAGAATTGATCCAGTGCGGGACTGGGTCTCATGCTTGCACATATTTTTCACTGATGTCTTGCATGTAAAGACAGTGGGCCAAATTCAGACCTGGTATAAATTGTCTTAAAAGGAGTTGCCTGCACTTATTATCAATGTTTTAGAAACATGACTGATATTCATATTATAAAGAAATGTAGCATTATTTCATGGTTCCTTAAGACCTACAGTGTGTCAATATTTTATCAGTTGTTAACAAATGTAGCGCTATTAATGAGCTCAAAACACAGCCTTAATGTAATCATTTGAAGTCATAGAACTCGATAAATTATTGGTAATATTTCTTGATGGTATGTCAAATAGAGTCTCTCATTCAATGCTGAATGCTACAAGGGCCTGATTCTGCAAACCCTACAAATATGGCTAGTCCTTATTCATGCAAGGAGTGACTCTTTGCATGAGCAAAGACTCTTTGGCTGTCTGTAGGGGTTGTAGGATTTGTAACAAAAGAGCAGGTGGTCCACGCCTAATTCTGAACAGTGTCATTGGTTCTCTCCTGTAAAAGACTATATAACTTGATTGATTAAACTTTTTTCTCCTTAGTCACGTCACTGCAATGATGGCCTGTGTTGTTAAGCCTTGGTGCTAAGAGCTAGGCATCTGGCTGGGAATGTGGTATCTTTAACAGCAGAGCTTACTGAAGATGCAAATAACTTCCCCCCACAAAAAAAAGTAATTTAAAAAGATATTTTAAATTTGATTTCCTTTTTGTTTTTCTTTTTCTTTTCTTTTTTCTTTTCTTCTCTCTCTTTTTTTTTATAAATCTGAACAATGTAGGTGTCTAGTCACATACAGGTCTTAGCAAGAAAGAAAGTTCGAGAAATTCAAGCCGCCATTAAGGTACGTTTGGCTTGCCCAGTTGTAGGGGGCTTTTCATCTCCATGGTTACAGGCTTTTCCTTTGTTTTCCTCCCTTCCCCTACCCTGCAGGTGTCTAGTCACATTCAGGTTCTTGCCAGAAGGAAATCTCGTGATTTTCATTCCAAGCTGAAGGTATGCGCTTTTCTGCTTTTGGGCTTGTGGTTGCTATGCATTTCATTTCCTGTTTTCCATGGTGATTGGTGAATGCCTGGTGCTGTGATTCTTGTAACCTAGTTTTCTTGCATGTGGTAGCTGTTTACATTTCTTTGTGTTTAATCTCTGATTTCTGCACTAGCATCCATATTAAAAATTTTAACACTCTCCAGATACAAAGTGAGCTACTCTTTGTAACTACTCAGCACATAAACATGATTGTTTTTAACCCGTTATTTTTTTAACAGCTTAGTGCTAGATTGTTAGTGTATTTAAATAAAAGGAGGGATTGTTTTTTTTTTTTTTTTTGTGCGCTTGTACACAAAAAACATTTCCACAGCGGTAATTGGGATTGTGATGCTTCTTTTCTGTTCCAAAATGCTTTTAATCTGTGCTTTTGAAATGCTTTCAAGAATACTTAAAAATAGATTATTTACTCTAAGAGCCAGACAGTATAGTTATTAAGATTGCTTTAGAAACTGCAGGCTGAAATTTCCACAGTACAGTCTAATATAACTTTAAATTAACTACTGTACATGATTCCCTGAAGATATATTCCTTTCAAAGTAAAATATTTATATTTATATTTATCTTAGTTAATCTTTGGAGATTCTCAATCAGCATCATGTTGGGGGAATATTAATATGTTTGTTTAATCTGACTTGATGAATTGTACATGTCCCCATTTTTCCATGAAAGATCTACCAAACCTAAAAGGAACCTCTTGGAAATGCTTAATAAGGGTCTTTGCAGATTTTCCAAGGGAGATCTTGTGTTACGTTTTTAAAGTTACCTCACATTACTTAGAAATGCAAGGAGGTTTTAGAGTTTTTTAAATTTTTTTTGTTTACAAAAAGCAAAGCAACTTATAAATCTTTTTTTCCCCTCTTTCTTTTTTCTGAGTTGTTATGGGTTGTCTCCCCCCCACCCCGACCTCCCCCACCTCCACCCCGGCTGTGAATGAGAACAAATCATGTTTTTGTTCTAGCTGAAAAGCAAAATATTTCAGAAAGTAATTTCACAATACAAAGTGGTGAGTGCTGGGGAAGCTTACCACGATCTTGGAACTGCAATATGTAAATAACAGACTGGCTTTATAACAGGCCTACTTGATAGAAGCATTTGGTTTTCAGTGTGTAGTGGGCAGCATGCTGGCAAGCTTGTATGGCTGTGGTGGCTGGCTTTTTAGCTGCACTGGCTAAGCAGTTGGGGTTGATAAAGAACTAAGGCAACTTAAACATACTGCTTTTTAACCAAAGGTGCAATAATACAGAGAGATGTAGCAATTTAGGCCAAAATTACCAAAACTGAGTGCTTAAAGTTAGGTACCTAAATCCATATTTAAGCATCTAAATAAGTGGCCTAATTTTCAGAGGTGCTGAGCACCTGAAGCTCTCCTTGACATAGATAGGAGCTGTGAGTGCTCAGCACTTTGAAAATCAGAAAACTTATTGAAATACCTAAATATAGAGCTAGGAACCTAACTAAAAAATTGGCCATCGTGTTTGGAAATTTGAAAAAAAAAATTTGTCTAGACCCTAAAATACCATCAAATATGAAAAGACACTATTTTTAAAACAAAAATATTCTTTATTACTGCACCTGCTGTACGATTCCTACTGAAGCTTTTCACAGAGCAAGGCAAAAAACTAAACTCCAGTGATACTTAAAAGTTCCCTTTTCTAGTTGACTTTCTGTAGGCACTTACCGTAAATTGAGCTCAAAAAAGTATCCTGCTAAGGCTGTTGGTTTTAAGGAGCTGTGTAAAGAATGAACAGTCTGTTAGTACAACAATTTATTGTGTAATGGTTTCTTTAATTCCCACACTCTCAGATCCATCAGTGCAGATTGATGGATTGCAGCTGTACCTGAGCTGAGTAGCAAGCAATGGGCTAGTGAAAATTAGTTCACCCTTCTGGTGCTAAGAATTCCCTTCACACTCAGGTCTCGGTACCCCTGCTGCTCTACAGAAGACATTCACTTCAAGTCTGTGTAACAATTACACAGCAAGGTTGGAGAAATTAATTTTTTAAAAGGGCAATTTCAATTTTCACAACAAGCCCTGTGAGAGGGGCGGCAAAAGGAAGGAAATGTGTCCCTGAGAGGCACAGTTCCCTCCACTCTCTGTTTGCTCCATGGTGGAGAAATTAACCAATACCAGCAGCAAGTTGTGACCAGCCCCCTCCTACTAACACATGCAAGCTCAGGTATGCTTGCCAGCACATTGAGGGGAAGGAGCAAAGCCAAGACTCTGCCTATTCCCCACCTAACTGCCTCAAGGGAAGTATTTATACTGTACTCAGAATACCGTCCTTATATGACTGGCTTTTAGGAGGAAGTGACACAATTTGACACCTCTCTTCAAATTCCTTGTTCAGAAGAGTGTCCAGCACGTTGAAGGGAAGGAGGAGGGGGAGGGGCGAAGCCAAGACTCTGCCCAAGCAGATGGCCCCTCACTGCCGTCTGGTTGCACTTGACATTTCTGTGTCTATAACATGGCTCCTGCTCTACCTGCACAATCATCTTCAAACAAATTAGAGCTGCCACTTCCCCCCACACACACAAAAAAAGGAGGAGCTGAAATTTTGAGGAAGAAGATGATGATACAAATACTCTAATTTTGGTGAGGAACACATCTACCGCTCTACCTCCTCATGCAGCTGAAACAACTCACTCAGAAAGAGGAAGAAACCGATTGTTTTGGACCTTAGAAGAAACCTCACTCCTCCAGAGATTTTGTATTAGTGGAATTACCTGATTTATGGAACAACCAAAATTTCTATATCTAACCACCCATGCTTCCCAACGTATGCTGAAAATTACCTTAGGGAAATGTCATTTGTTTGGGGTGGAAGAAAGATTGGATACTTCTTGGCATCCCTGATTTTACATTCCGTTGTCCATGCTACAGCAAAGACCCGTTACTTGTATTTTGCTATAACCAGATCATCCCGTGTAAAATCATCTTTTGGGTTAGTATTAGCCAGCACATGAAAAACAGCCAGTGTCAGAGTATCTGGGGTAACAAGGGAATGCAGTTATCCCATATCTCATACCTGTATTATCCAGCTGTCCTATCTATTGGTGAATCAAGCGGTCCAGCACTGAGCAAAGGCCAAAGATAACTTGTATATAATGTGCTATGGGTAGTGTTCAGGAGACCAACGGACATTTAAGACAACCTGTATCTGAGCATCACGTTTCTCAACTATAGTGTGAGGGGAGAACCTTCTTGCTTTTGGAAAGAATCCAAATATCCCTTCTGTCTGTCCATAATTACCAGTTCAGCCAGAGATGCCTGATGGCCTTAGTCTCCTAGGTCTCTTTTTCTCTTGCCTTGCCACAAGATTATTCCCTAAATATGCTTCCACTTACAAAATTCTCTTGCAAAAATCTGGTAGCATGTTGAGAAGCAGCTGTGCAGTTGCTTTGTTGCTATTCCTATGGGCATTTTGGGCTGAAATGATGACTTCTTGACATCCCTTCCAGCCCTACATTTCTATGATTCTATTTTCCAGTTGTCAAGTCCAGCCTTCTGTGTTGTGGCAGGACCCAGTAAACCTAGAGCATCCCAGTACTTTGCACTTGTCTTTATTGAATTTCATCTTGATGAATTCGGATCAATCTCCAATTTGTCAAGATCATTTTGAATTCTAATCCTGTCCTCCAAAGTGCTTGTAACCCTTCCCAGCTTGGTGTCATCTGCAGATTTTATAGGCATACTCTATACTCCATTATCCAAGTCATTAATGAAAATATTGAATAGTATTTCAGACCCAGGATTGACCCCTGTGGGACCCCACAAGATATGCCCTCCCGATCTGACAGCAAACCATGAATAACTACTCTTTAAATACCGGCTTTCAACCAGTTATGTACTCACCTTTTAGTAATTTTATCTAGACCACATTTCCCTAGTTTGCTTATGAGACTGTCATGTGGGACTGTGTCAAGATATATCAAATCCATAAAATAAAGACATATCATGTCCATAGCTTCCCCCTGCCCCCATGTCATTCTTTAGGTCAGTAACCCTGTAAAAGAAAGAAAACAGATTGGTTTTGCATGATTATTTGTTGGCAAATCCATGCTGGCTATTCCTCATAACCCTATTGTCTTCCAGATGCTTACAAACTGATTGTTTAATATTTGTTTCAGTATCTTTCCAGGTATCAAAGTTAGCTGACAGGTCTATAATTCCCCAGGTTCTATTGTTCCCCTTTCTAAAAATAGGTACCAGGTTTGCCGTTCTTCAGTCTTCTGGACCTCACTCCTCCTCCAGGAGTTCTCAGAGATAATCACTAACTGTTCCAAGATTGTTTCTGCTAATTCCTTAGGTACCCTAGAATGAATTTCAGCAGGCCCTGCTGACTTGACTACATCCAACTTACATATAAATATTCTTTAACCTGTTCTTTCCCTATTTTAGCTTGCATTCCTTTCCCTTATTTGTTAATATTAATTGTGTTGTGTATCTGGTCATCATTAATCTTTTTAGTGAGGACTGAAGCAAAATAGACATTGAAGACCTCAGCTTTCTTGATGTCATCAGTTATTAGCTTTCCTTCCCCACTAAGCAGAGGATCTAAACTTCCCACTGAATGCATCTGATGAAGTGAGCTGTAGCTCACGAAAGCTTATGCTCAAATAAATTTGTTAGTCTCTAAGGTGCCACGAGTCCTCCTTTTCTTTTTACTTTCCTTCCTATTTCTCTTGCTCCTAATGTATTCTTATTCCCTTTTATGTCCCTTGCTCATTTAGTGCCTTAGCTTTTCTGATTTTGTTCCTACGTGCTTGTGTTATTCTTCTGTACTTCTCCATGGCAATTTGTCCGTGTATCCACTTTTTGTAGGAATCCTTTTTGATTTTCAGGTCATTAATGAGCTTCAGGTGGAGCCATTTTGATTTTTGACTATCTTCCTATCTTTCCTTCGCACTGGTATGGTTTGTAGTTGTGCCTTTAATACTGGCTCCTTGAGAAATGGCCAGTTCTCCTGAACCTCTTTTTCCCTTTGATTTTCTTCCCATGGGACCTTACCGACCAGTACACTGAGTTTGTTAAAGTCTGCTTTGTTAAAGTCCATTGTCCTTATCCTACTGCTCTCACTCCTTCCTTTCCTTAAAATCATGAAATCTGTTGTTTCATAATAACTTTCACTTAAATTGCATTCCACCTTCAGATTCGCTACCAATTAGTCGCTGTTGGTCGGAAACAAGTCTAAAGTAGCTGTCGCCCTTGTTACTTTATCCGCTTTCCGGAACAAAAAGTTCTGTTCTGCCATATTATTAGTTAAGTCCCCCATTATTACCAGGTCTCGTGTTTTGGATATTTCTGTTGTTTGTTCTAGAAATATCTCATACACCTCCTCCTCCTAATTTGGTGGTCTGTAGTAGACATCTAGGATCCAGAGCTTCAGGCCTATAGAATTCTGTAGTGGTGGATCCACTGGCCTTGGCTGTGGCCCACTCACGGCTAATAATTTTCTTTCCATATAACTATTGTGTTGGACTTCTGGGAGCAGTCCCAGTGACCTTAGTTCCTGTTTTTTTAGTGTTGTACAGTAGGCAGTAAATAATTTTTGTTCCCAAGATGCCTTCAGGATTTAATTTAAACCAAGAGATCATTCTACCTACCTAGCCTTTGCCTGAATCCAGCCAGTGATAGAGTACTTGGCACTCCTGCTAAGGAATTTAAGGCATCCAATTAGCTGTTCGTCCTCTGCCAGTATCCTAGGACTGGATATAAAGATTGCAAAGCTATGGTTACTCTAGGAATTGGCTGGCATATTGTTGTAGCTTACCTGACAGATAATATTTCTTACCCACTCCTTGTAAAGGCTGTTTGCCAGCGTCCTTTTCCTGAATAGTGAGAGGAAAGCCTCAATGGAAAGTATTTTTGAGGGTGCAGTATGGTCGTCCTTGTAATAATTTACCTGGCACTACGCCAACAATCACTCTGGATTGGTGGATCTTAGCATGCAGGAAAATTTTTACCTGTAATCGTTGTTACTGCATCTCAAATACACCAATCTGAAGTGTCCCACAGATCTCGCCAGGGAGGGGAATGCATCCTATTTCCTTTAGGCCAGGATTTCAAATATTGTAGGGTTTTTTTAGGGATCTTAGCCTCCCCACCCCCATCTTTAAAATGTTTCTAAGGTTATGGAAGCCTCCTGGAGAAAGAGGCAAGAGAGGGTGGGAGAGTGATATTCTTGGAGAGAAAACTCAGAGGCAGTTCCTCTTGGTGATGGTTACTGTCACTCAGACAGGAAATGCTGCAACCCATCTTTCTGGACTGGTATATCTGAGATGCAGAAACAGCTTTATCAGATAAAAATTCTACTTTCCCTTCTCCGTGCTAATGGTGAACTGAATCCTCACGCCGCATTCAAGAAAAACTACAATTGAAGCCAGTGGGAGTTTTGCCTAAATAAAAAGCAAGGATACAGAATTCAAGCAAAAGTCCATACACCAGAATCCACTCCTATCTTTGACTTTGATTTTAGATATTCTTTCATCGTATAAGATTAATTAAAAGAGAAGCAAAAAAGAAACATTAAAATGCCTACAGTTCATACGTATTACATGTTTTAAAATCCATTATTCTACATTCCACATTGAGGGATAAAAAAAATATTATTGTTGACAATGATAGAATGCTAAAGATAGCTCTATACTTTTTAAATGAACAATGATAAAAGCCTTGAAAAATTCCCTTTGATGTGAATGGAGTCTTCAGCATTTTGAAATACAATAAAATGGATTAATTGCTACTCATTAGGCAGCAAGTTGGGACAGCTTTGAATGCGCATTCTCTTCTTGGCATTAGCTATTGCCTGGCTGAAATAGCCAGCTTTTGTATTTACTACTGTCTTCTCTAATAATAAGCAAATTGGAGAGCAGGGCTAGAAACATTCAAGTGCTCTCTCTCTTTTGTCCAGAAAAATTGTATAGTTTCACGATTTGTTTATCTTTTTTGAGCTACAGCTAATAATTGCAAAGGTTATTTGAATCAATATAATATATGAGCAGAAATAACATCTGCAAAATTACTTATTAGGAAACTATTTTATGTCAGTGTCTTACGCTACACTGTAAAATCCATTTTGTGAGCAAAATTGCTGTTTCTTCTTCACCACATCATATTTTTCTCCTACAAGAAAAGTTTGTCTTAAAAAATCATTCAATAGGTTTTAGGCTTTTTGAATTCACATGATCTTTTGTTGCCCTTAATTTTCTTATGTCTTAGATATTTTTTCAAAATCCATCTAGTCAATGTGGTATTGAAAGCCCCATTTATCATTCTAGGATAACAGATCCTTTTTCTTTTAGTAGAACTACAGTAAACTGATTGATTATTCTGTGGTTTATGTTGGATTAAAAGAAAGTCAAGCACAAATCCTAATGTGCTGGTTATGTAAAACTTGTTTTACCCTATGTTTCTTTTAATGTATTTAAATTTGTAATTTGGATGTAAAGTGGATGATTCTGGAGAATTGTCCTCTGCTAATGTGACAGTGATCCACATTCCAAAATAATGTGTGTAACATAAACTCTAGGGGTCTGGTTCATTAAAAGTTGTATAATCCATTTGTTAGATTCTGACAATTTACCCCTTGTCCATGTGTGCACACGTGCGCGCACACACACACACACAAAGTCTTTCAAAAGGCTTATAACTTCAAGTTGGAGACAGCTAAAAATTGCAAGACAAATTCTGAGCTCACTGGAAAATCTAGTGATTTCAATAGAATTCCGGATTTTTACTGGTATGACTGAGCTCTAAATCTAGTCTAGTGCTTCTAACTGTATATCACAAAATACAAGAATTTGGTAATGGGAGAAAAAGAAGAGAGGATTTTTAAAAGTGAAATCCATGATTTACTTCAGTGTCATTCTCGGGCACCAGTAATCCCATCAGAGCTCATAAATTAAGTAGGGTCAGGGCAGGTCAATACCAGATGGGACTCATCCAAGAAATACCTTAAGCTGCTGCAGGAATTAATGTTAATAATGCTGTAGGGAACCTCTTCTTCTGAGTCTATGTTGAACCAATATCTGTGCTACCGGATATTCTGGTCCAAATCCTACTCTCATTTACCCCAGTGTAAATATTTGTAACTTCATTGACTTCAGTAGGGCTATTCCAAATTTATACACCGGATAATTGAGGCACTCTGTCTTCGATAAGATGTAAAATCAAGGTCCTGACGCCTTGTGGTCATTAAAGATCCCATGGCATTCTCTGTTAGAGTAGGCCATGTGTCCTGGCCAAATTCCAATTTGGGTAATTACTATAATCTGCCTGCCTAAATTCCCCCTGCTATTTTAATTGGATATAGTATTCTTCACTTTCTGCCTAAACTGTTCTGAGTATTGCTATGTATTATTAATCAGTTATTGTATTTCACCCCAGAAGTGTCTGCATTTCATTAGTGACAATGTGATCGCTTTTGTATTGGTTATGCAGAATTGATGTGGCTATACATGCTGTTGCAATTTTTTATTTATTTTTGTTTATTTTTAAGTGAGCTAAGGTAAATGTGGCTAGTGCTTCATTTTCTGATCCAAGTAAAAAATGAACCTTAAAATGGAGATTTTTTGAAAGACTAGTGTCTTGGGCTCTATTTTACAGGTTTCAATCAGCTGTAGCTCTCATTGACTTCCGCTAGAGTTATGTGTGCTCAGGACCAATGGAAATCGGAGCCTCTTGTCTACTTGTACAGTATTTGATTTTGAAATGAAAGAGAAGTTAAACCAGGCAACTTTTTAACTCGGAAAAAACTTCCTTTCTAACCAGCTAAAAAACTATGCCAGACCAGAGACTCAGAATCCTAAACTAGGGTCAGACTCCCAGCTGATGTTTATTGGTGTGGCTCCATTGAAACCAGTTGAAGAATTTATATAGATTTTTATAACTCTGTGAGACATTTGCCCTCAGGGCTATTCTTGCATTGCCAGTGCTGATCTTGTCTTCTTCTAGCCTAGCAGAATTCAAAATGTAACTAGTCAAAGAGACTGAAATGCATTGCTACTACAGAAAGGCATGCACCTCTGGGATGAAATGCAGGATGTTTAAATGCACATAGCAACAGTACATTCTATTATTCGTATATATATACACACACACACATACACTTAGCTCTTCACAATCAGATTTTTTTTTAAATTACCCGTTCCCATCCCCCACGATAACTTACACAAATCTTCTCTTCATTGCACAGCCCCTATGACAGCTCCTGCAACTCATGAGTGTCAGACGTATCACTAGTAAAGGGTAAATGACACGTGCTGTTTCTGGACTTGCTCCTCTGAAGTGCGACTCCTGTAGGAAAATGGAAATCTTTAAAAGCTTTTTTTCTTTTTTTTTTTCTTTTTTTTGATTGTCTGTAAGAGCATAATTCATTGTGGGCTTGAGCAATGCCCAGTTAGGCATTTATATCCCAAACAGAGCATTTGAATATTTAACCCCCAGTAGAGTTTAGATTCACAGAGGAGCAAATTCCATATAACAGCAGAGCAATATATATTTGGGAATTCAAAAAGAAGCCCATGAATTGGCTGCATTGTTTATGTGAAGACACTGGATATATCATACCTTGAAAGGAGGTTGTGCAGGTAATTGTTGGTTCTTTCAAACCAACTAATTTCAAAATTTCAGTGCGGGTTTTGCCTGGGTAAAGGCTGCAGGATTAGCCCCTAAATCTATATTCACCAAGTCAGAAATCAAGGACACCACACACGTTGTCTGAGGGCCATATTATATATTTACTAGCGTTTTCAGTCAGAAGGTTCCTTCTCACTGTGCAGGACTGCTAGTGGAGTCAGCCTTTTGAATAGCAGATCTCCTGAGACCCCAGGAGCCTCAGAGTCCCCGTGTCCCCTACACAGCCACTCCACTGTCCTTTTCTCCCTGACAGCCTGGCTTTTACGGGAACCGTGTTGCTCTCAGCTGCTTCCCCTGTGGCTGTGCAGGAGCAGTTATGGATGGGTCCACAGGTGTTAATGCTGCTTCAAGAAGCATTAACATTTGATTGGATTTCTGCCTATAAACCTGCAGGTTGTGCAAGGGAGAATGTTGCTGAGAGTAGCTACTCCCCTGCTCCACCTGCCGTCAGGTCCCTTATAAACCAGCAGAGGCCAAAATATACAAAGCTCCATCCAACAGAGGAGCTTCCATAGGATCACACCAAGGCCATGGAAACATGCTGAAGGGCCAGTACCCACCACCCAAGATCTGCTGCTCTCTGCAGTGGAGAAGAGCATAGTTCCCCGAGTGTTTTTACTTTTTTTATCTTTTGATGAATCAGTCCCTCAGTGAAAATTATTTATTTGTTTATACCTTATATGTAATATTTGGCAAACCGCTCTTCCGTTGTCTCTTATTACGCTGTGAAGTACTTTACTAAAATCTTCTGTTATACACAAGCATTTTAACAAACTGTTTGTTGTTGTATCCAGGTAACAAGCATGGTAAGTATTTTAACTAAAGCAAGTATTATGTACATTAGCTGTGCTTGGCAGATTTTTTGGCTAGCTTTTACTGTATTCTCAGCCTGTGCTGTTTCTAAAGGAGCTGTTCAAAGGAAGAAACTGCTCACCTATAATACTACTACATATAAGCTTTACAGGGAACATATATGCACATTCATGTACCATATATAAAAGCATGCATCCCTTGCCAGCATGCTTGCTACTTTGCTTGTAAAAATGAACTTGCCTATTATTGCTTGTGTTCCTTCACTGTAAGTCGTGGACCTAAACATTAGCATTTATTAATACAATTTTTACAAATGAGGAACGTGATCTGGCCATTGAGTAACAAAATTTACTGTGTGCCTATTTTTACTGTCCTAATACATCCACTTTCCTAAATCTATAATCAAACAATTTTTTTTAAAAAGCCAGGTCTCTGTGCTTGAAAGCAGGTTTTTTTGTTGTTGTTTTGGAAGCACTGTAAATTATTAATGGAAATTTCTCAAATTGGAAGTTACCAAATATTTCCTTGTTTTTGTGATGATTTAAAAATATATATATATATCTATATATATATCGGATATCAGAATTTGAAATGTTTGTCTGTGTATAAACATGAAGAGAAATAATGCCCTGTTTCAAGTGACTGTAATTCTATGTTCTCCTTAAAAGTTTTCATTAAGGGCAAAGTCTCTCAGATCCGCATGGTTGAGCTCAACTCTCATAGGTCCCAGTCCTGCAATCAGAGCCATACATGGAGACCTCTATTGAAGACAAAGCTTAGATGAAGTCAGTGAAGCACTGCATTTGCAAAGGGATCTGCCTACATGGATCCGATTTGCAGAACTTGGGGAACAATTTGCTCTTCCAGAGTTCTCTGCATGTCAGGAGAGCAGACTGAGAGAATTCAGCTCTGCCATGCATCTCTGAGAGAAGATTTTTGCTTTGAGGAAATTTGAGTGTATTTTAGCCTTCATGCTATATTTTTCTGCATGGTTTTCTATTATTCGTTTTCTGTGGCCTTTTAAGTTTCGCTTATGTGCTTGTAGCTGCACTTATTTAACAGGATTTGCTGTGCCAAGTGTTTTAAGAATCCATGTAATTGTCATGTTAAAGGATCAGACTGCAAAGGACAAGGCACTCCAGCACATGGCAGCAATGTCATCCGCTCAGATAGTATCAGCTACTGCTATACACAACAAGTTGGGCCTGCCAGGAATTCCCCGTCCTACATTTCCTGGTGCACCCGGGGTAAGTCGTTAACTGACGCCAATAAAAAGTTTATTTCCTAACAACGATCAGTAGGAAATAAAGGCTAGATCAGTGGATTTATGCGCAAATTGTACTTACATCTATGTTTGCAAAATTAATAAGTAATTTTGTGTATAAATATATGAAATTAGTCTACAAAGAAGGCAATTACAAAGTTGTTTTTCTCCCCTCCACCCTCCATCTAGTTTTGGCCAGGAATGATACAAACAGGGCAGCCGGGATCCTCACAAGAGTAAGTCTGAAAAATAAGAATGCTTTTATATGCAGTATGTAACTCGTCAGTGGAATTCATTGCCAGAGGATATTATTCAGGCAAATACTTAGCAAGATTAAAATAGAAGATTAGACTATTATATTAACCTTTTCAGTTACAAAGCTCCTATCGCTCCTGTTAAAACGTTACAAGTGATAACACTCTGTAAGACAGAAGCTGAATATTAACTGTGGACAATAATCCCCCCATGGTATAGAATTGCACTATAAATTGTGTGTATGTATATGTGTTTTTCCAACACAAATCTTACCTCACTCATTTTATATACAGGACATGGGGGGAGATGTAGAGAAGATAGCTCAGACATCTATTTTTCTGTAGGGCAGGGAATGACCACTTCACGTGAGCCACAACTAGATGAAAGGCCTGGCCCTGTTCAGTGGGGTTTGAAGCTGCATGGCCCCTTGATAACAGCAACTTCATGTAGAGAAGAGACTTGTAAACCTGACTGTTCAGCCCCAGCCCTACAGGAAAGCGTGATCTGTGGAATACCTCCTCCCAGCTCTCTTTATAGGCCTTATCCAAAGCTCGTTGAAGTCAGTGGGAGTCTTTCTCTTGGATTCAGTGGGATTTGGATTCACAGAAAGCCAGAAGCAACCATTATGATCATCTAGTGTGACCTCTGTTACTGTTATCCAGTAATTCCTGCAGTGGAGGGAATTATTCTTCCCTACTACCTGAGTCAGTGGTTCTCAACCCTCTTGCAGTCCAATCAGCACACAATTGCGGCCCACGTGACATCCTCAGGGCCATACAGGTAGTATATATATTATGTGGATGCAGTCCTCATAACACACAGAGAGCTGCATCTGCGGCGCACAATGGCAAATAGATTGAGAACCACTGACTAAAGTGAACACTGTCAAGCCCAGTAACTTGTGAATCAGGCTCTGTTTTACATTTGGGGTGACCCCCTCCTTGCTTCATAACCTGTTTGTTGACTATCTTTTAAATATGCCTATTAGGAAAGAGACATCTGGGTGTATAAACATTATTAACAATGTATTTCCTTGTGCTATATAACTAACTGAATGAACTGTGAATTGTATAGTATGTGATTTTGTGTAACTATTTTTTCCAGTGTGAAGCCATTCGTTCAGCAGGCGTATCCTATTCAGCCAACAGTCACAGCTCCCATTTCAGGTAACTTCATTTTTTAGCTTCCTTTAAACAGAGCTGAATTGCATAAGGAAAAGTAATGAGTGTGTTGTGTTAATTTCTGAGCCCCACAGAACCCACTAATCTGTGTCCAGAGTCTCATATGTCCCTTCCAGACATCAATGGACAAGCAATTGATAAATTATGAAGAAAAATCACTGCTTAGGTAGGAAAAAGGGACTCCTAATCCCAGCACTGCCATACATGCCAGCAGTTCCTGTGGCACTAAAGTATATCACCTGGTGGTATTTTATATGATGCAAGAAAATGACTTATGAAGAACATACTGGGTAATGGGCTGCATATTGCAATTTAAGGGCTAAATATTGCTTCCCTCACTCATGCAAAGTAAATTGCATTTACTTAAAATCAGAGCTAAAATTGTACCAAAATAATTTATATTCAGTCCCACAAGGCATAAAACATGTCACTGCCGGTATATACACTATTGATCTTTCTCTCCTTCCTGAGCGTCTCAGGTTAGAAGCCAGTAGGGTGACCAGATGTCCCAGTTTTATAGGGACAGTCCCGATTTTTGGATCTTTTTCTTATATAGGTTCCTATTACCCCCCACCGTCATCCCGATTTTTCACACTTGCTGTCTGGTCACCCTAGAAGCCAGTGACACTAGAAGTCTCCTCTGCTAGCTACTCCTTAGTCTGGTAGAAGCTTTATATCTCAAAGCAAAAGAGGCTATGATTGCCCAAAACTATGTCTGTGATCTTTCCCCCTATTTGTCATCTCACGTACATTTCATTGCAAGTTTCAATAATGGGCATTATTTCTATGCAAATGTCAACAAACGGTGTGCCTCAGGAAACTTCCTCATCCCTTTATTTGTCATTTATTGGCTGTTCTCGATTCTATCCATTCTTCTCTACATTATAATTTCCTACTACAGATTACTTGAAAGATGCTAGCCATCTTTCCAAGTAAAAACTTCCCTTTGTAGTTTTGCATATCTCACTCTTGTCTCATTTTTCCTAAATTACGTAATGTTGTTCCCGATGCCAGAAATTATGAGTCATCTTCAACTTTTAGTTTTTCACATCTCCTTTTGGAATCTGGTTCTTGCCGCTGCAAGAACACTGCCAGAATTTTCAGCATTACTAAAATCCATATTCACATTTGACTGTTGCAATTCCCCTTTTTACATAGGATTCCTAAATCTCCACTATCTAGATTTGAGGTGCAGAAGAATTACAGTCAGATTCCCATTCCAGGGAGTACATGTTACCTGACTCCTCTTTCACCTTCACTGGCTTGTTGTCCATCTCTCTGAACCCACTTCAGAAATGTGTTCTTGGTTTTCAAATCTCAGGGGATTAGCTCTGCCCTACCTTCTGTGGTGTCTTGTCTGTCTATCTCCTCTGGTCAGTTGCTCCACTCCTTCTTTATTCTTTCTCCTTTTGTGACTTTCCACAATTTGAAGGAAGAGAACAGTTACAGTTTTAGTTGTGGTGAATCAGTTCTGATGGTAGACATGCTTCCTCATAATGGGTCCAGTCACTGACCCTTTATTCTCACTTTAAGTTACGATTCATCTCCCTACATTAATTATTTATTATTATTTGTATTGCAGTAGTGCTTAAAGGCCCCACTGTGCTGGGCTCTGCACAAACACATAGAAGAGCCCTGCCTTGAAGAGCTTACACTGTAAATAGGCAAGAGTGGGAGGACGAACAGGAGAGGAAAGCCCAAGGTCACACAGCAAGTCAGTGGTGAGCCAGGAATAGAACCCAGGTCTCCTGACTCCCATTAGATCATGCTGCCTATGAATGACCATGCTGCCAATGAAATGTCAGTTGTAATGCTGTGTAAAGTGTACAATAATATAGTTTAAGCAAAGATTATAAAGTGACACGCTAGCCAGATAAATCAAGGAAGCTCCACTTTTGTTTCACACCGTCCTTAGATTGACCAACCACATTGATACTGTGATCACTAGGTTGGATCCCCATCTTTCCATGTTGTTTACCTTTAACAAACAATAAATCCACGTTGATTTAAATGTTTTTTTTTAATCTGAATTACGAAGATCCCTATGGCTCCTAGTTACATTTAATATAGAAAATGGAAGTTGAGAAATTGACTGACTTGTACATAACAATAATACTTTGTATTTCAGGGTTTGAGCCTGCATCAGCTCCAGCACCCTCAGTTCCCGCTTGGCAGGGTCGATCTATTGGTACCACCAAACTCAGACTGGTGGAATTCTCAGCTTTTCTTGAACAACAGAGAGACCCAGAATCAGTAGGTGTTATCCAAAGAAACGCCCAGTAAACTTAAATAGTTCTCTGCTCTTCTTAGTTGTACTTACCATTTCTAGCCTCTTCCTGCATGCTTTCCACTGTTGGCACTGATGTCACTTTGAGGCCCTATTTCTCAAGGCTGCTATGATAGATATCGATAAATGCACTGTAATATTACTCCGATTACAGTACAATTTTCCCCTTTTCAACTTTTTTTATAGAAGCTATTGCTTATGAAAGTGAGGGGCTGTGTCATGTTTTCCTCCTTTCAGTGCCTCCTTTCAGCTTCACTGCAAGCTGCACTACATAGCTATGTCAGTGTGCCTCATTGCTGTCCAGTCTTAATGGCTTGCTGACCCAATCTTCCAGTTATACAAAATTGCCTAGTGTTTTGGGCCACAGTTCAGCAAAGTACACCTCTACCCCAATATAACGTGGTCCTCAGGAGACAAAAATATCTCACCGCGTTATATCGAACTTGCTTTGGCCCCCCCGTTCCTTGTTCCCTGACCGCCCCCTCCAGAGACCCCCATCCCTAATCACCCCCAGGACCCCACCCCCTACCCAACCCTCCTGCTCCCTGTCCCCTGACTGCTCCGACCCCTATTCACATACCCCGCCCCCCAACAGGCACTCACCAGCAGCAGCGGGAAACACGGCCCCAGCCTGCTCCACTCCGCCACCTCCCAGCCACGGCGCTCCGCTTCCCGCCACTGGTGAGTGCGGGGAGGTTGGGGAAAGGACGTCCTCTGCACTCACCAGCGGCGGGAAGCGGAGCGACGCAGCCCTAGCCTGCTCTGCTTTCCTTGCCCTGGCCCCAGCCGTGTCGCTGGGGCGTTGGGGAAAGGTCCCGCACTCACCTGCGGCGGGAAGCTGAGCGATGCGGCCCCAGCCCGCTCCGCTTTCCTTGCCCTGGCCCCAGCCGTGTTGCTGAGGCGTTGGGGAAAGGTCCTGCACGCATCTGTGGTGGGAAGCAGAGCGCCGTGGCTGGGAGCTGGTGGAGTGGAGCGGGCTGGGGCCAGGCTGCTCCGCTTCCCGCCACTGGAGAGTACGGGGAGGCTGGGGAAAGGACGTCCTCTGCACTCACCAGCGGCGGGAAGTGGAGCGACGCGGCCCCAGCCTGCTCTGCTTTCTTTGTCCCAGCCCCAGCCGTGTCGCTGGGGCTTTGGGGAAAGGTCCCGCACTCTGCAGCGGGAAGCGGAGCGCTGCGGCTGGGAGCTGGTGGAGTGGAGCGGGCTGGGGCCGGGCTGCTCCGCTTCCACCACTGCCAGTGACTACGGGGGGGATCCCTTCCCCCAAGCCCCCTCCCCAGAGCGACATGGCTGGGGCCGGGGTGAGGGAAGCGGAGCGGGCTGCTCCCAGCCCCCTGCTAATCCCCTGGGCCACTCTGGGCCTGCGGGGCCCCCAAAAGTGCCCCCCCACAGCTCCTGCCTCCCAGACCCTGGGGGGGGAGAGCCCCTGACCACCCCCAAGACTCTCTGCCCCTTATCCAACCCCTCGGCCCCAGCCCAACACCCTTAACATGCTGCTCAGAGCAGGGTGTTGGAACTTTACCGCATTGTATGCGAACCCGCGTTGTATCGGGTAGCGTTATATCAGGGTAGAGGTGTACTTAAGCATGTGGTTAATTCCTGTTGAAATCAATGGGTTTTAAGCACATACTTAGAGATAAGCTTGTGTTTAAGTTGTTTCTGGAACAGGGACATAATTTAAGGACATGTTTACAATTTAGCATGTCCTTAGGTGCTTTGCTAAACCCAGACTTTTGTGATTTGGGCAAAAATTTCTCTAGATACCAAGAAAAGAGCATAATCACTTCTGTTGCTTTCAGTTTGAGTTTCCAGGAGCGTATCATTCCACTGAGTCACCTAGTTTATATTTTTTAAGGAACAGCCATTTGGACAAGAAGTTATTTTGCTTCAAACAAATGCTGAGCATCAACCTTCCTAACCTAATTTGATTTGAAACTTGTTTAAATTTCTGCTCCGATGAAGAGAGCAAGAATAATTGAGTAGTTTGTACAGCTTACCTGTTTAGAGATCTAAATGTGGTGCTTGCTTTGACTTTAGTCCGTTTCTTAGTGCCAAATTCAATATTTAAAAAATATCTAGATTCTGCACTGCAAAATCTCAGGCAAGTCCATGGAGCTGAGTGTAATATTTCTTATTTAATCCAACCATTAGTGAGCTCATTTGATGAAGTAGCTCCTAATATTAATCACTGTGTTGTGTCTTTGCCATGAAAATGTATCAGCTTAACTCTCCTACTGCATGTCACAAAACACCATGAATCAAAAGAGCTTGTGTCAGTTTGCAGTGGAAAAACATGTTGTTGAACCTGTGAATTTTTATTGAGATTATTGCTGAAAAGCAAATACTCTGATGAGCATGTGGTATAGAAAGTCCTTTCTTCTTCAAATTGCTGGTAAAATACAGTAGCTTGGAGTAGCATGGAGCTGTTACATGGTGTTTATAATTCTGTTCTGGAAACCATAGAATTTATGGGCTATAGCTAGGTGATGTTATCAAGGGAGTGTTTACACTGCATAATGGAGATCAGAGACATAGTACAGCAACCTTACATCAAAGGAATCCTTAAAACAGAGAAACATTAAACTAAAAAGTGCAATATATTTTAGCAGTGAGATATTAAAATATATGACCATATGTTGGGTTGCTAACTGTCATATTTTGGCATGCTGGTTTAACTGGAGTGTCTGTGTTTAGAGAGAGGGACAGTTCTACTCTGTTACACCGGTCTGTAACCAGAGTAACTCCACTAACTTTTGTATATTTATACTATTGGTTTTTTATCCCCCTGGTTATGCATTCCATCAATTCCATTATTCATTTGGAACAAAAGTAGCACCCTTGTTTCTATGTTCTTGCCTAATGCAGTGGCTTTAATACGCTCTGGGGGTCAGACTCTGAGCTCCTTTACCTCAGTGTAAATCAGGAGTGATTTCCTTGAGAGGGAATGGTAAACTGTATAAATCTGGGAACAAATGACATAGGCTGTACTTACAGGATGGGGGACTCTATCCTGGGAGGCAGTGATTCTGAAAAAGATTCTGGGGTTATGTGAGCTCCCAGTGTGACACTGTGACCAGGAGGGCTATAGTGCGATCCTTGGATGTATCAGCTGGGGAATCTTGAGTAGGAGCAAGGAGTCCTGTATTTAGCATTGGCGCAGCTGCACTTCGAGTACTGTGTTCAGTTGTGGTCTCCACAATTTAAGAAGTATGTTAATACATTGGAGAGAGTTCAGGGAAGAGCTGTGAGAATGATTGAAGGAATAGTAACCATGCTTTAAAATGATAGACTCAAGAAGCTCAATCTATTTAGCTTAACAAAGGAAGGTTGAGGGGTGCCTTGATCACAGTTTATAAGTGCCTACATGGGGAACAAATATTTTACAATGGCCTCTTCCATCTAGCAGACAAAGGTATAACAAGATCCAGTGGCTGAAATTGAAGGTAGACAAATTTGCACTAGAAATATGGTGTAAATTGTTAACAGTGAGCATAATTAACCATTAGAACAACTTACTAAGGGTTGTGGTGGATTTTCTATCATTGGCAGTTTTAAAATCAAGAATGGATGTTTTTCTAAAAGATGCTCTAGTTCAAATAGGAATTACTTCAGAGAATCGCTCGGGCCTGTGTTATACAAGAGGTTAGCGTAGATTATCACAGTGGTCCCTTCTGACCTTAGAGACTATGAACTCAGTGGAATTACTCCTGCAGTAAATTTACGCTGAATGTTTTATTTTTCTTAAATGTATAGAGATACAATATCTATAGGCCCCCATCCTGTGCTCTGAGCACCTATACCATAATTTAAAAACATTCAAGAGGACTGCCCATAAATATAACAATTTACTCCCCTCCTCAAGAGCCTGGGGAAAGAGATGCCCCTGGCAGCATGCACAAATCCAGGCTCTGGAATACCAAGGCTGAGAATGAGTTCCAAAGTCATTAACTCTTCTCAGACAATGTACTGTCAGCAGCTTCCTGTCTTTTATATCAAGGGAGCGCCCACCCAAGTGTCTTTGCTGGTCTCATTGGTGGCTGTATTTCATGAGGAGAAAGGTGGATTCTCAGGTAACAAGGTCCCTAATCATCTAGGGTTTTGTAGATTAAAACCAAATTATGGAGAATTCCATCTGGAAACTTAGTGGGAGCCCCAGTGTAGATCACAGAGCACTGGTTATAAAGTGCTCCTGCTCCCAGTGTATAAGTGGGATGCAGCATTCTGTACTAGCTTCAGCTTCTGCAGCTCTCTTGGCTGCAGCAGCTACCTGGGTATCCAAGATCCAACACCACTCCCAACTTGAAAACCTGTTTTACAAATGACAGTCACACTTCCTCAATGAAGGGTGCTGACAGCAATGCAGCCAATATTTCCAGCCATTTCCCTCAACCCACCAACTTTGTCAGCCTCATGTAGACAGACTCACAGAGAGAAGACTCTCATACAAGCCCCAGTTCCATCTAAATGGGTAATTTGCTCAAATGTTCTGGCTGGCTCAGATATGATGGTGTCATAGAGCTGGGTGCCATACTGAATGCAGCGCAGACATTGTCCTTCCAGGGGCTTCATATTCACACTGTACAGGAAAGGTGTCAGTGTAGATCCCTGCAACACCCACACAAGAGAACCTTTGGCACAGAGGACAATTGCTCACAGCTGTCCTTTGGGCTCTTAGTGAGATAGGAGCAGGGCCACTCCAGAGCAGCTCCAGCCACCCTTTCTAGAGTTTTCAAATGAACCAACAAAATTTACCATTAAGTGCTACCAACCCATAGAGTGGTCTGTCAGAGTAGTCTTGTCTCTCAGGACTGCCTGATAACTCATTAAGTTCCATCAATCTCCAAAGGCACACCAGCAAACCAGTTCCATTGCCCTGTCATTGCAAATCAAAGGAGACGATGGTCTGTGCATGACAGAAGGGTAAACCTATCCCTCCCACATCCACACTCTGCCCAGAAGTGTGAGCCAGTGTGTGGAGAAAATAAGGTCAGAATATGACACTTGTTGACCTAATTGTTTTACATTTCTGCAAGTATTTATGGAGGTTCTCAAGAAAGCCTCCTCTTAAGAAGTTCCTAATAAAGAAGTATACCATCATATAGGTTTTGTCTTCATGCAGCCTTGTAAGATGTACAGCATAGAAGTCGGTGGCTTATTCACTGTACACCTAGTATATTAGTGATATATGGGCTCTGGCATACACAGAATGCTACACAGGAATGGAAGATGTTGCACATGTGTCTCCAAAGCTGTAGGGAAATGTATGTTTGGAAAATAGTATGTGATTGTGGAACTAAAAACAGCATCACGATGCACATACACAGGGTGGCAAAGTTAAATAAATGAATTTTCTTTCCTAACTTCCGAGTGGTTAAAACCATGTAATTGAAACATCCTCTTTATATCGTTTTCATAATGGAATTATTATTATTCTACATTAACATGTAACATTTAGTTTAATAGATATGTATCAAAGTTTGGAAAACATGTCTGTTTTATACAGCATACAGCATTTGTATCTCTAGGCCATCTTACAGTTTCAAAAAATGAATAATAGAGCAGTTCACTGACAAAGTAAACATTGTCCTCCCTCTGAGGAATAGAACGGCTTTAACCAAATAGGTTTTTGCCAGATTATATGTGCACTGCAGTCACACCACTGGAATTAATAATACGAAACCAGCTGAGTTAAGTGAACAGATTTGCAACATAATCGACTACTGATGGTCAAAACATACTGCTCTGGCAACCGTGGGTATCAAGAAGTCATGTCCTAAGTATTATTTTTACGTGCAGTAGCTCAGCATGCAACCCATTGCACTACTACAGTACAAGTGAGACTAAGGCTCAGCAGAGGCCTCTGAGCTCTCATTTTCCAGGCAGGTGCAGACTCTCTGGGAAATGTAACACATACACTTGTATTGAAGAGAAAAGTTAGAGACTTGAATTGAAAAACAGTGGTGAAGAAAGCCTGGATAAATACCACAAAGCCCTCTTTGGAGTAGCCTAATATCTTGTAGAGTTCCTGCCATGTAGGGGTGAGAACCCCACAAACATTTGCCTCTGATTGGGAGTGCATTGCGAGGAGCTCCCACGGTTTCAATGCACTACATTTACCTGAATGGTTAACTAGAGTATCAGTATTATGAAACTACTTGTATCTTTCTTTTAAAAAAAAAAAACAGCTGCTTCAGTATTTGTATTTTACAAAAATAAGGCACGAAAAAAGTAAATTTGTTGTCAGTTATAAACCCAAACTCATATCATTCTTTAGTCCCACTGTGGCAGTTTCCTTCCATTTCTGCCCTATTCAAATGTTAACCCTTCATACCAGAGTTTGAATGCTCAACCATTTGTGTGTTGGGCAGGGAGTCAGTGGCAATGGGAGCGGGTTCAGAAGGCAAGTGGGTAGGAGCAATAGGACAAAAATCTCTGAGGTGGAGTAATAGTAGAAGGCTGAAAGGAGAGAAGATAGAAGGGAGCCAGAGAGGTGGGTTGAAGGGAGAAGAGTGGGAGCGTCAAGCAACCTGGGAGAAGCTGTGTAGGAGAATGACAGGGGCAGTGTGGGGAGAGCAGGGCACAAGCTGCAGCTAGCTGATCGGCCTGTCAGCAGAATCTTAGGAGTTGCAGCTCTTCTAACCAGCAGAGGAGAAGGGTGACGAGCCATCCATAGGAGGTTGGCGAGGAACCGCAAAGCTAGCCAGGGAGGGCAGGCTCTGTGTAATAAAAGGGGTTGGTGCTGTGCTTCTTTTCTCATCCGGCTGTTCCTGAAGTGTCACTCTGGCAGCTTCACTTAATTTGTCCTCTTCTCATGGGGAAAACATGAGAGCTCCCACTTCGTTACTTACAGTTTTGAGGGTGGCTGATAGTTTACCATTAATATGGTTTGATTATCTGGATCCTACTGTAAATAATTGCATGCAGAATAGTCCAAAGACTATGGAACACTCTCCCAAGGGCAAAAGTGGAAGCTTCCTTGCTCAGAACATTGAAAAGGAGAATGAACAAAGCCTTAAAAATATATATTTTAGGGAGCACTCTGCCTTGGCAACATAATGACCCGAGAACTCTCTGGATTTTGCAAGAAATACAACTGATAAAACTTAGTTTGGATTTATCTTGGGCACTTCTGATTTCTTTTTTTTTTAAAGTGACAGAGAATTTTCCAACAAACTCCAAAGCCATCCCCGGAGACGAAATGCCAGCCCTACACCCTGACCTCGTTTAGCTTTGCTTCACAACATTCTGATTGTGTCTGTAGTTGTGGCTCTTTATCTCTGCTATGGAAATCTGCTAGTATGGAAATCAGTGTTAATTTCTTCCTAATATAGAAATAATTTACAAACAAGAAGTGCACAATAGTTATGTACATTTTAAGCAATGAAGTTTTAGGTTGTTATACTCCTTTGTTCCTCTTCTGACCTAATGAATGAATATATGTAAGCTTTTAAACAAGAATCTGCAGAAGCTTTTAAACCAGAATCATGTAACAATTTACTCCGTCCTTGAAATAGTCCAAGCGTGGCCAAACTTATTGACCCTCTTTGTGCCGAATATGACAATCTTCAGAAATTCGAGAGCCAGGGCACGCCTGCTGGGGTTCGAGGCTTCTGCCCCAGGGGAGGCACCTGCGGGGCTTGGGGCTTCAGCCCTGCTCCTGCTAAAGCCCCGAGACCCTCCCTCCCCTCTGGGCAGAAGCCCCTACCCCATCACCCTGCTGCAAGCAGAGGTCCTGAGCTCCTCCCACCCCCAGTCTAGTAGGTGGAGAATGGTGGTAGGGAGGCGTGGGGTAGTTTGGCCACCCATGAAATAGTCTTTCAGTACCTTTTTACCAGTAACATTTCACAGTAAATAGAATTAAGTACTATTTTTTACCTTAGGCCTTATTTGTCTGAACAGCGTCCTGTTGACTTCAGTGCGTTTTAAAGGTGTATCCACACAGAACTTATTGCAGGACTGGGGCAGTAAAGATTTCTGGTGCCCTTCCAATGGTAATGAACATGTAAAAGTACAAGAGCCTGTAACTATCAGGCAGGTCTATGAATTCAGGGTCGGTATTCTAGTAGATTTCAAACCTGCTCCATAGACTCCTGTCCCTTGGAGGATTTTTTTTCCAGATCACAGGATTATTCCATTTAAAGGTGAAATTTTAAATAGCAAAAACCTTCTAAAATTATAGAATGGAAATAATTAGCCTCACTTTAACTTTCGGTATTTTTGGAAATTGCAAGGTAGGATGTAGGATGCCACACTTGGAACATCTCTGAATATTGATTCTGCAGCTCCGGATGAATAAAGTGACTCCCTCTTTAATGTGAAAAACAACTAAACATACACGTGCCAAATTCCTGCTGCTTTTTCTTCCAAATTCTCTGGTCGTTTATTAGTTCGGTGGTCCTTTGTCCTTACAAACAAACTATAGAATTTCACCTTGTCAGAGAAATCTCACTTTGTAAGAGAAAAAGTACTTTTCCTTAATTGTATTCCAACTCTGTATATTTGGAACCTTACCAAATTAAATGATCATATTTTCCAGTATGTTACTGTCAGCCTAAGATCTCTTTACTTAGGTGCTTTGTGGTTTCACTATAAGAGTTCCTGGGAAGTTCAGAACAAATTTCTATTCATGGTTAAACCAAGTAAATGTGTTCTCTAACAAGCAGAAGTTGAATCCTCAGGCAGATTAGAGAGAACCTAAACTATTGTCTTCCTCACAGGTGTTTCTAAAATGCAAAGACTCAAAAAGTTAAATTATTATAATTTCAATACAATAGACTTTCTCCTAAATATATTTTACCTGTCTCATTCTCCTGTTGCAGCCCAAATTGATCTGATTAGGTATTTGTTAGTCAGTCTACCTCCAAAAAATTTTTTTCATCTTCCCTCTCTCCTGAGCATTCAACTGTGACGACTGCTTTCACAGCAACTTCCAGCACTTGAAACAGTTTTACATCTAAAATTCCTTACAGCTACAAAGAATAGCATGAAGAGCAAATTTTCCAAATTAACCCACCTACCCGTAATGTGCGGTAATAGCATTAGGTCCAAAATTCAGAATTTGTTTTAAAAAGAAACAGTGGTGGGGAGATATAATCTTAATGGAAATGTCTCTTATTTTTTATTTCCGGGTTTGTTTTTTTTAAACAAGGCTTTTGCATTTAAACATTATCCTGTAGTATTGTGAGTACAGAGAGCATTGTGAATGAGAGCCACAAAGTGAAGCTGACTAGAAATGGATCATAAAAGTGAAACTGCTAACCTGTTCTCATTGTGCAAATGCAATAAAATGCAAAAAGTTAACCAAACCACCTCAGCTGATGAAAAAAATGACATTTTAAAAATTCTCTCCATTTTAACTGTGTAAAATGTTGCAGAGGCTCAGGAGTTTACTTATGTTATATTATCAACACATCTTAAGCTGTGTTTGAAGTTTATCCTCTTGTACTCTTGATAGGCAGCATATCAAAGATGTCAACATTTTGGTTGTATGAAACTCTTTGTCTAGCCTCCTTCTTACATAAAAAGAAGAGCAAATAAACTTAAATGTAGATGGATCAATCTTTTAAAAAGAATTAATTTAGTGTGGTGGACTCTAGATTCAAGTTTATTTTAATATAAAGTTGAATTAAGTACACAAAAATATGGAGTTCACTTCTGTTGACATGTATAGTGAGTATGCGTCTGCACTGTGAAATGAACATATGTCATACTCTGTAAAATTTTAAAACTTTACTTTGACAAGTAAATTGTCAAAATACTCTGTATTTAGACATCTAAATTAAAGTGCCCTGATTTTTTTCAGAGGTGCTCAGAACGGACAGTTCCCATTGGTTTAGTATTGATATAATCCTGAAACAGGCTATTTGATAGCAGCCCCTTGTGGCTGCATGGAGCCCCATTGGCTTCAAGGGGGTCTGTGCAAGTGTAGGGCATCTACCTGCATAGTTTCTGTGGCAGGATTGTGACCATAGGTGCCAAAACTTCGTTGTCCAGTATGCAAATATTGGTGGGAATGAGTTGAAAGACCTGGCAGTAACTAATTCTCCAAAGTTGGCCTTCCTTAAAGTTAGTGTGACCAGGTGTGAAAGATCATCCACATCATTCTTGTTCAAAATCTGTCACTGTTGGTAAACATTTTCAAAATAAAATAACAACCACCATTTTTTTTTGGCAGAACCTACCCAAAAAAAATCAATTTTGTTGGCTCCCCCTGCTTGCTCTGCAGTCACAATTAGTGAGCAAACACTGCTTCCAGAGCTCTGCCAAGATCGTTATTGGTGCTTGTGCAAAACCCAGGGAGTAAAAATAACCATATTAATTTTGACTTCATTAGATGCATAGGGGACCACGGCTAACAAGTGGAAAGTGGAATCAGCAGAGATACTTTATTTCAAAAACTCCTAAGAGAGGATTGCAAATAATGGAAGTGGGTTTTTAGGGATGTAAAATTACAATGAACCCTTGTTAATTCTCACTAATGGTCAAGATGTGAATTGGAAAGCGTATCAGTATGGGGATAAATGCAAATAATTATACCCTGGTAGCTAGCCAGGAGCACTGTATCATGGGCTAACCCTGCCAAACACAGCTGTAGGATCTAGCTTGTTTCTTAAATTGCAGTTGTTTGACTTTGCAAATTTAATAATGTTCTTGTAATTAAAGGAGGGGCTTTTTGTGTGTAATTCCCTAGTTTTTTTAAAAGGCAAACCTGAAACAACAGAAATTCCATCCAGTGCCATCATCTTAATGCCATGGTTCTTCAGTGGGTTTGGAACCTTTAAACCCACAGATCTCTGTCATTTGAGCTACCGGAGTAATTGGTAGCAATAGTAGCTTGTCATCTTTTTTGTGGACCCAGCACTAGAGGGGGCAGAGGAATAGTGGATCAGGGATCTTGGGGTCCATTCCAGGCTCTGGAGGCGAATGTGATCTAGTGAGCAGAGACTCTTTTCTACCTGTTTTCTCCAAACAGGACCCTTTCTGTCCCCCACCTGCTCCCTATCCTGTCTCTTCTCTAACCCTGGTATCTGGCCCCAGTCCCATTGTCCTCATATAGGCAGTCGTTGTCTTCATTCCACAATCTCCATGCCCAGCAAGATCTAGTTTCACCCCTCCTAACTCCCCATCACAGTCCCAGTCTCCTTGCACAGTCATTCCATTTCCCCCAGCTTTTCATTCTTAGTCTCCTTGCCCAGCCAGTCCAAATTTCTCTGCCACCCCCCAGTTCCTCATTCAGTCTGTCTCTCTCTCCTACCCTGGCCTCCAGTCACGCCCCAACTCCCCCTCCACATTTCCAGTCTTCACTAGCTCCCAGGCACAATCTCCCTCCCCAGGCTCTTCATCTAATCTCAGTGCCCGCCTGCCTCTTTGTCCCTGTCCCTAGCCAGTCCTGGTTCTCCCCTCTACCCTGTTTCCTAGTCAGGCCTCCCCCTCTCACCCCCCCCAGCCAGCTAACTGATTCCTACTCTTTATCCCACTCATTTCCAGTTTCTGTCCTACCCCCAGGCTTCCTGTCCCACTCTGTTCCCCTGTTCCTGCCCCACCCTGCAGATCTGGCTCTCGCCCCCCTGCCAGGAGAGGAGCCAACGACAGCAAAGGAGAGACAGGCCCCCTGCTCTCAGTTCAGGTGCTCAGACCCTGACCTGGCATGGCCCGCAACAGACCAGAGCGGGAATGTCAGGGAAAGTCTTGCTCATCTGCTAAAAATCTAAGAAGTCTCTACTGAGCATGTGCAAACTGCATTTTTTCAAAGATTTGTAACTTGGTCAAATTTGGGCAGATTTTCACTGGGATGGCAAAGGGCATGTGCTTAACACAAAGGCCACCCCTTGCCAAATTTCAGGTCCCTGCTTTAAAGCATGGGGGTGCTAGAGCTTCTCCGAAGAAGTTTGGGGGGATATTTTTAACATGGGCAAAACACTGTATTTTTCCTTAGCCCTATTGTCAGCAATGGCTGACAGGTTTCGGCTGAAATTTTCCAGAACAATTCATCCTGACAAGACACCCACCATCGAAAATTTCAGCCCAAATAGTTAGTCTGAAAAAGTTATAAGCAATGGAAACCAGGTTCTTAGAATGGGAAATGCTAGGCAACCTTAACAATAGGTAGTGCTACCAGCTCCCCGTGCTATGTTAAAATATTGCTAGGCCAACTCTGTCTAGATCCCTTTCCGTGGAAAGCTAAATCTGTGGGAATGAACATTTCAGTCACTAAAATTTTATTAGAAATAAAGGGAATTCTTGGCAGGGTAAGTTATTTTCTCACATCAGCAGGAAATTAAAGGGTGTCAGATTTACCGATAAGGCCATGCCTCAGAGCCAAGGCAATGCAGGTTACAGTAGCCTGCAGACTCTTCTTGTCTTGGCGATTATTTTTTAATCATCCCATTTGGTTACTTTTTCCTCCGATAGTACAGTTTGTTAACCTGACACAAGCAGTAGTACCTTGTAGATAGATATCTCAGCTACAGCAGATCACTAAACAGGATACATCTATAGAACCCCAGCCACTAGAGCAAGGTTGTTTGCTGCCTCATCAAGAGTATGTCTACACTGCAATAAAACCCCTGCAGTGTAGACATTTGAGCTGGAGCTCAGGCTCTGAGACCCCTTGAGGGGGATGGGTCCCAGAGCTCAGGCTCCAGCCCCAGCCCAAGCCCGAACAACTACACTGCAATTTTATAGCCCCACGAGCCTGAGCCAGTTGACCCAGACCACCCGCTGTTGTGCTGTGGGTCTTTTATCACAGTGTAGACATACCGCAAGTGTCTTGGGCAGAGGCAAGCGAGACCACGAGCCTTTCACCCACCCTTTCTTTCTGAGCTTCCAGTTTAGTCCATTGCTCACTTTCGTGTAGAGCACTGGTTCCTAAACTTTAGCACCCTGCAAACCCCTTTCACAAAAATATCAAATCTCGCAAACCCCCTCCTAAAAATGAGTATTTCCAGGGATTTTCTCCCTTACCTAAGCATAAATGATAGAAGCAGTGATCTTGGAAATAATTTGGGTTTTTTATGACACGGTTATTACACACTATTTATTATTACATTATTATTTATCATTACATTATTAATTTTATTACATTATGAATACGGCAACACTCTTCCAAGATTTCACTTTTGTAGCTCATATCACTTCGATTAAGCCTTCTACATGTTTCATCAAGGAGTACCAGATGTGAAACAGCATGAAGGTATTTAAGAAGCCAACTCAATTAAAGCGTTCCTCCCATAAGCATTCAGGTCTTGAGCAGTCCAGGCAAACAGTGTACGACGACAACAAAGCTTAAACTTGTTCTGCCAGGAAGTCACGGTCCCGGGGCTCGGGCTGCCAGTCCCAGCACCCAGGGTTCCTAGGGACGGCTCTGTCCGCCATTACAGAATTTTTTTCTGAGACCCCCCTGATATATTTCACGAGCCCCCAATGGAACCACTGGTGTAGAGTACATTCAACCCAAAGTGAACAGAGAGGGCCTCTTTTTGTTTCAGCGGGGATAAAAGACATGCAGCACAGGGCCATTTGAGTGTGCTACTTTGTTGGGTTTTTGTTTTGATCCATAAGACACAGAACCAGTTAATCCAGTTCTCTCCCTTCCTTACTGCTAATGATGGCAGTTTCACCGAATGCCTTGTTGCTGTGGCTGAAATGATAGACAATCTCCCTGGTGACATTGCTGCATGCATGACCTTTTCCGCCTGAAAACTTGGAGCTTCACTTTCATCAGGGCCACTGGAGCTGGAACAAACTTGCCAGAGCCTGTCAGTTTCATGGAGTGGCCTGGCTTGTGAGATATTTCTAACTGTCCCAGGTTGGGTGAGACAAGATCACGGGATGTTGCCTCTCCACAACTGATGGTTGAGGCCTGCCTGGCCTTTATGTGGGTATGCAGTGGGAGGAAGGAGCAAGGAGCCATCTCTTTGTGTTGCCCCTTTAAGGATCAGTCATTTCTGCAGACCTGAGTTCAAGGAAATGCAGGGATTGTGTCCTCCCTGTTCCTCCAAAGGTGCATGGTATTTCAAATGGGTATAGAGGAGGTGGAACTATGGCTCTAACGTGAGGCTGTATCCTACAAAGGGCTTTCATAGTGAGCGTGCTTCACCTGTGACCAGGGAATTCAGGTAAGCAGAATGCTCTCCAGTACATCCTCTAGGACAGTGCTACCTCCACATTTCTTTTCTCTCTAGGCTGTGCCTAACTGGCACAATCTAGCCTTGTAAGATATAGTTGGAACAACTGGTTCTATGGTAGAAGGCTGCAGGTTGAAACTCTATGCTTTCATGCTTTGAGAGCATGTGTATGTCAAGTTACAGTGCAGCCTGCATCTTGACACTGAAATTGAAAGAACTTTGCTTAATAGATGTGTATTTGTGTTGCATGAGATTCAAGGAGCCCTTCCCCGGTACTGTGGAGCACAAGAATGCGTCAGAGAGAGCTGTAGCAGCTCACATCGCCTAGTTTTGTGGAATGTAAGAGCAAAACCATAGAACATAAGGACATAATTTCGCAAGAGCCAGTATATGTATTGAACGGTAAAACAAATGTAGGTGATTTGTCTTTGTTCTGCTGCAGCTTGTATGTTAGCATCCTCTGACATTGGCGATTTGTCTTGGTTCCTTTAAATTCCTAAGTGGATTATAATTTTTCTCGTGGTATTAGTTGACAGCAGTCATTTTTCATGGCTTTACTGCATTCCTCAGATATTTAGAATTTTTTAAGGGAAGGAGTTCAGTAAGAGGCAGCCATCTCTAGGGCATGGAGTGTAATGCAGACTCTGCAGATGAAATAGCTCAGGAATGTAGTCTGTAAACTTTGATGTAGTTGCTATGCTTAAAAAAAACACAGGATTTCACCCACTGTGGTTTACAGTATTTAAAGTATATAATTATGTACATGTCAAATGTAAATCCTTTAAATACTGTGGCATGGGCAAATTCCTCAGTACTAATGTACTTCAATAACTCTGGAATACGCAGCCTGAAATAATAGTGAAGTTTGCTTATAATGAAGATGTTCTTGATCTTTTCAAACACTCATAGGCTCAGAAGATATAGCCATGTAACTTAACCTCATCGCTTTCATATATACACACTTTTCATGGAGACTGCCCATATAACAAATTTGTCTTGTGCCTAATATTGTGGTGTCATTTATGAGCCTGCAAAAATATGCCTTATCTAATTAGATTAGTAATGATTCTATTTCATATAGGAATTACAGCAACATAAGCAGAAAATAATCACACACGCAATGTCAAAATAAACATTTACGTCCTAAGAATATTCTCAGGTGATGTCATACCATCTGTGCCACTATAGCCTGTCAGAATTTTTGCTACAGCAGCATCTGGTGCTTTGGCAATCTGCAGGCAACTAGAGTAACTTTACAGCTGTCTTTAACTTTGCTTTTATATTTAAGCAGCATAAAGGCTCTGTGATCTGCTCTGTAGTCCTATATACATAACGTCTCTTTGATTGCAGTTTGGATTCTGAGGACTCTACTACATTATTTTCCAGACCGTAAAAATGTATAATGTCCAAAGAAATGTTCTACCAGATTATTTTGCAAGACAATAATGTTGGGATTCCTTCCAAGACCTCTTGCACTTGGCTTATCCAGAATACCTCATCCAGTTCTGAGAGAACACTTTATCCCATTCTCAGGATCCCAAACAACTCAATTTGACTCCTGCTCATCACTCAAGTTACTTTATTAGGCATGTGACAGCTCTGTGACCACGTGGACGAGGCCACCCAGGTGCAGGGATTTAAGTACTGGGTAATACCAGTTCCAGTTCCAGTTCAAGCATGTCACATGCTAGACAGTTTATGTACATTTTTCCTTGCCACTAACATCTCTGCTTGTTGGATCTAATTGGGTTGGACGTTGTGCAGATCATGTAAGGACCAATAACTTTGGAGATTGTGTAAGGACCGATTGCTTATTTCCTCCCTTTATCTGCATTTCAAGTTAATCAGTTCAGCGCGTTCCCACTTATCTCAGCTAGCCCTGGAAACACTGTCTCCGGCACACAGCCTGTCAAATCATTGTTTACAGTTGAACCTTGCACTCAAATTTTACTCATGTCCAGCAAGATCTATGCCTACAGTTACGTGCCCCAAATTCTCATGTGTTATCTTCCTACAGTGTGAATTTATCTTGAATTATAGTCACCACCTAAAATCCAGTGTTCTTGCTTGCTTGTTTTCCCTGATCACCAGACATTTAAAAGGTAAACCAAGAACAGCAGTGGTTCCCAACAATATCATATATTAATTTTTGTATGTGCTTGGCGCTCCAAGATAATACAATGATGTGTAACTGTATGTAGAACACATGTAAGTGAAGTAGTGTGTGTGTATTTTGTGTGTATAGCAAGCATGTTTCATCTGCAGTTATCATTCAGTTATCAAGTAAAATGGCAAATCTAGCGACTCTGAAGATATTGTTATGATAATCCCTCATTGTAACTGAATAGTACGATAATTATTGTAATTCTTGTGTAAATGATTGGTATGCGACTTAAACCTGCTCATGGTAAGGCCTTACTGATAAACTTTCATTCATGCATTCATTCATTCATGCACTCAGTCCCTTCCATTCACTTGTTTATTTTTCTGACCTATGTGCTTTGCTCTTTAGAGTAGAAACACCCTATTTTGACTACACTGCCCCTTTGGGGCTTGTTGCATCTATAAGCAAAGATTGGGAAAGTTTTCCACGTGCACACCGAGGAAATAGGGAGGGGGCTATTTTGAAAGAGTGCTCCAAGGAAAATCTGTGTAACTGATGTTCACATCTTACGAATTGAGCTTAGGTTTATTAAAGCCTGAAGTGTTAAGCTCTTTCCCCCCCACCCCCCACCACCACTAAATAAAATACATCAGGAAGAGACTGGAATGTATCCAATTATATTTGTTCATTATAACAGATAAGTGTATTCTAAATTCAGATTTCGCTGCTCTGGATGATTTTACTAGTTTTACTTGTTTACTTGTCCAAATACAGTTGGTAAAACTCTAGTCAGTCTACTTTCTTTTCCTTGGGGTTTTGCACATTTGTTCAGGAAAGTTGTATTCAATTATTATTATTTATTTTTATTGCGAGCCCTAGACATGGACCAGGACCCCATTGTGCTAGGTGCTGTACAAACACAGAACAAAAAGACAGTTCCCGCTGCAAAGAGCTTAACGTCAAAGTGTAAGACAAGTGACAAGAGATGGAAACAGGGTAATACAAAGAAACTGTGAGATAATATGGGTTAGCATGGTAGGCCAGCTAAATGGTTTGATTGGATGTTCAGTTTATTGAGGTATGAAACTGTTATTTTAATCTGTTTTGTGTGCAGATGTATTGTGAACAAAATAGCCAGGCAAATGTCCACTCTGCGTTTTCAACATTATTTTATGCTTACCTGTTAGAAATTGCCACCTTGTAGCCAGTAGCTATCCAATATTGCAAAGTTTTCAGCTGTTCAGTGACTGCACATTGGTTCCCCTTTAACTGAGTTAGCAAAATGTTGTTTGTGATCTATGTGGTTAAAAAACAATCATGCTCCTTTCATCTTTTCATCTGGTCTTATGAGGTGTGGAGCACTCCTCTGGGAAGGACTTAGCATCATACAGTATCAGGTCCTCTTCTTTTTCATTTCAGATTTTACAATGTGCTATAGTCTCAGACAAATATGCAGGGTGTAAACAGTATGAGTAAAATCCTGGCCCCATTGAAGTCAATATGGGGTTTAACGATGGACTTCTTTGGAGCCAAGATTTCACTCTGAGAAGGGAGAGGAATTGTTTACTGGTGGTGGCTATAACTAGTTGTAGTGGAATGAAACTAGAAAGGGGGAAATTTAGGTTGAACATCAGGTAACACATTCTGGCAGCGAAACTGTGAAACTAGCTCCCACAGTAAGTGGTAGAAGCTTGGGTCCTTTGAAAGTGGATTCAACAAAGCATTGGGGAATATACCAAAGGGAAAAATCCTACACTGGCAGAGAGATGGACTAGCTGACCTATTAGTTCCTTTTTTTTACTGTAATTCTAGGAATTAAAGAAAAATCTACTCCCTCTCCTTTAGGCAACTGACATTAGCACACTTTTTTTTAAAGACAGAAATGTTTGTAATGTAACGATTTAAGGGAGCTGTTGCACTAGCAGAAACTAAAGATCTCTATACATAAGACATTAAACTGCATGGTGCAGACAACACCACTCTTTCTAACGACCTTGATCTTACTGGTTTCAGAGTAGCAGCCGTGTTATTCTGTATTCGCAAAAAAGAAAAAGAGTACTTGTGGCATCTTAGAGACTAACAAATTTATTTGAGCATAAGCTTTCGTGAGCTACAGCTCACTTCATCGGATGCATCCGATGAAGTGAGCTGTAGCTCACGAAAGCTTATGCTCAAATAAATTTCTTGATCTTACTGTGCTCAGGATGGGCTGATCATCACTTTGCTGGCTGGTCTTTTAGGTACAACACCTACCTGCAGTTAACCACGCTGAGCAGGTTTAGAGTTGGGGAACTGGTTTTATGATATTGACTCTTGTTCACTAGGGACTGTGCCAAGACCACCAAAGTAACTTCATGGAAATCATGTTGCAAATAAACCGTGGTCCCAAAGGTAGACGAGGGCAGGTTTTTCTAATCCACCAAAGCACCCTAATCTTAGCATGAACACACAGACATACTGTTCATCTTAAATAAACCTTTGTTCTTCTTGTACAATAGTGATTTTTCTTTTTCTTTTTTTCTTACAGTACAACAAACACCTCTTTGTGCACATTGGACATGCCAACCATTCTTACAGTGACCCGTTGCTTGAATCAGTGGACATTCGTCAGATTTATGACAAATTTCCTGAAAAGAAAGGTGGTTTAAAGGAACTGTTTGGGAAGGGCCCCCAAAATGCCTTCTTCCTAGTAAAATTCTGGGTGAGTAAGACATACCATGGAAGTTAATTTTGACTGTGTGTTCACGTTATGTGCTTCTCTACTCTTTCTAAATGTTCACGTACACAGGAATTTATTTTGTCATCACTTAATAACGTGAAGCTGAGTCTCCATCGTTTGTGTATATCCTTCATGTGGGACACTAGCACAAAGCCACTTCTATTGATGTTTCCCACAACATGTCTGTGTTCCTAGAAAACAACTGTAGTAATTGTAGTGCCTGCCAGCACTTTGTTATACATGATCCTTTGCCAGTGACAAACAGGTAATAAGTTTCATTGTTTATAAATGGTGAACTGCCATCTAGTGGTTTGATTGAAGAGCAATATCAGCAACTTAAACTGAGACTTCTGTGTATATTTTTGAGTGTTTTGTATGTTGGACTCTGCTGAAGGCAGGTAATATAGTTTTTAGCCTTGAGATGAGCCAATGTTTTCACAACACGCTTATATTTAAAATTAGTATTAAAAAATTATCTAAGAGTTTGTGATATTTCCAGTGCTGTTGTATAATGGTTTTGGTTGCTTTAATTTCTGCTTCATTGTTGAAGCAGACCTGCCTTCAATTTCTCTAAGTACATTTGGGACAGTGACATGGAATTCTGTTTGCAGAGGAATTATACCTGCCCAAAGTAGCTGTGAGGAGGGGCTGAAGGAGGATTAGAATGAAGGAAAGATAAAAACTAGATATCAGAAATGTTGAAAAATATCCAAAATATTGGTGTCACTTTATCCATGTACATCGCTGTACATATACGGTTGTATTTCACTGGACAGTTCAATCGATCACCCACTCTATAAGACACACACATAAATGGCAGTAATCCCCCAAGCTTCTCTAAAAGATTTAACAGCAGACCATTATAACGATATCTCATTTTAGCAAGACACCATTTGTTTTACAATATCGACTGTAGAACATTTACTAATACCTGGAATCGTAAGTGTAGGGTTGAATCATAGAATATCAGGGTTGGAAGGGACCTCAGGAGGTCATCTAGTCCAACCCCCTGCTCAAAGCAGGACCAATCCCCAACTAAATCATCCCAGTCAGGGCTTTGTCAAGCCTGACCTTAAAAACCTCAAAGGAAGGAGATTCCACCACCTCCCTACGTAATGCATTCCAGTGCTTCACCACCCTCCTAGTGAAAAAGTTTTTCCTAATATCCAGCCTAAGAACGGGACCTCAAGAGGGCATCTATTGCAGGCCCCTGCCCTGAGACAGGACCAGATATATCTAGACCAGCCCTGTCCAACCTGTTCTTTAAAACCTCCAGTGATGGGGGCTCCACAACCTCCGTGGTAACCTATTGCAGTACTTAATTACCCTTATATGAAAAAGTTTTTCCTGCTATCTATCCTAAATCTTCTGGGCTGTAGATTAAGCCAATTACTTCTACTTCAGATCGCTGTCCTCTTTGTAAAATCCTTTAACATATTTGAAGGCTTCTTTTCTCACTCTTCTTTTCTCAAGACTAAACATTATGAACTATTATAAGGGTGAAAAATCCTAAAAAATAATTGTCAAAATGAATTCTAAAAAAGCATGTTGTGATGCAAAACATTTGGTTCGGTTTGTTTGTATGTGTTCCACTTCCCTGATAATTTGTCAAATTTAGTAATTCACAATGGGACTCCCAGTCATTCATTAGTGCCAATTAATGAGGTTCTACAGGAGCATAACGTGTTGCCTTTCAATACTACTACTTCTGTGCTGAAAAGTATAAGTAAAGAAGATTGCTCCCAATTTTTTCTTAGCAGTTAAAAAAAGGTGCAAAAATCTGAAATCCTCATATCAAGATTTGCATTTTCCAGGAAATAAAAGGGTTGCTTTAGCTTTATATAATTTATGTTGAAGCTTTTGCCATCAGGAGGATCGGGGGTTTGGGCCGGGGAGAGGTGTTCTGCTCTAGCATTCTCTTGATAGTGACATAAACAAAACCATGTTTTAAGCCAGGAAAATACTCCCTGAAAGTATAAACTTGGCATACATTAATTGTTGTGATCATTTGTGGTTGGCTTAGCACCAAGAGCATGTTAAGCATGTACAGACAAGAGCCCTGCCACTAAGAGCTTACAGTCCTATAAAAATTGTATTGCCATGGTTATATTGTGGTTTGCATATGTAAATAAATATACCGTGAGGTCATCAATTGGGTCTATCATGAGATCTGAACGTGTGAAGTTTGTCCGTGAACAAAGGTGGCTTGTGTGGTCTGTCAGACTGAGCATTAGGCCCTCGTTGACCTGTTAGACATTTCCTGCTGCCTCACAGGTGCATGTTGCTCTAAGAATTAAAATGTAATGTTTTAAAAATAAGGTTTTCTACCACTAAAGTTGTGGAAGCATTTGGAAAATCATCCGGTAGTAAGTTTCAGAAATTCTGTATCAAACTATTACACTCACAACAGGGTCTGAAAAGCTAGTGTGGTGTTTAATGTCAGTTTTTAAGAACATGTCCATAGATATAAATTAGGGCTGCTTGGTTTTCATTAACGTTCCCGCTTAAAGCAGAGCCTGAGCTTCAAAAATGAACTTTCTAAGAACTTAATTGAATGTAAGTAAAGTAAAGGGAAGCGAAACGTGCATGAAATAATGTCTCTAGTCACACAGCCCTCTGAGAGGGGGATTATTTTCTCCCTGATAGCTCTTGCTACTGCTGCTGCTGCTCTTACCTGAGACTTCTTCCTGCTCCCCAAGTGGGAGTAAAAAGAAAAGGAGAACTTGTGGCACCTTAGAGACAAATTTATTTGAGCATAAGCTTTCGTGAGCTACAGCTCACGTCATTGTATGCAAGTGGGAGTGTTGCTCTGCCAAATGATGGACCATTCTGGCCTTTACCCAGCTATTTCACTTAAGGTATTGTCTGCCTGGCAATCCAAGGTGTGATTGTTGCTTGGATAGACACATCCATGCCAGCTTTGGCCTGGCTAAAAATAGCATTGTAGATGTGGTAGCTTGGGCTTCAGTAACAAGAGTAGGTGCCCTGGGTCTCCGGGGTGCTTGCGCAACCCATGATAAAGCCCATGCCATCCCAGCTATGCAGCTATTTTTAGCCATGCTGTATGGATAAAACTAGCCTGTATATGGCTCCACGAGCTGCATTCATGCCTCAGATTGCAGATTTACCCAGAAAATGCATTGAACAAAATGTGCCCTACTCTTTGCTAATGCCAGTGCTTGCAGAGATCAGGGCTGAAATCCTGGTCTTATTAAAGCAAATGATAAAATTTTCATTGACTTCAATGGAGCCATGTTTTGGGCAGAGTTTGCTGAAGAGGGGTGGGATTTTTATTGTCTTGAAAATTGGTATTAAATTCCAATTTAATTCCAGTGTTGTTTTTTATGTTAAGTAATGTGTGTACCTCCTAGGATGGACTCATGGGTGATAAAACACCAAACTACCCATTCAGCACCTTCAAAACACAGTGTTAATTACCAGAATTTCAAGCATTACTCAGCTAAACCTTAGGTCTCAGTACCACTTCTGCTTCTGTTGCCCCCTTTTTGAGTGGGTAATTGTCTCTAAGGATCAAATTTTCAAAAGAGGGTGTAACTTACAGTCCATCAACAATATAGGTACCCCTATTTCACTTACCAAACCCCGCCTTTGTGCTAACACATGCTTGTACAAGAGAATCCCAACTTATGCAGGTTGGACCTTGTGCTTACAATTACACTTCTGTACTCGCACATGTGGGGTTTTATGGGTACATGAGGTATACACCCATTATCCCAACCACTGGCAATTTAAATATTTTAATAGGCATTTTCCAGCAAGGACCTTTAAAGCCCCAAGAGGAACTGGGCTAGTTTTAAAGGCCTAATTACAGTTGGGGAGAAGTTGGTGTTGAAATTATTAACAGTGGAGATGGTAGTGCACGTATAGTTAAGGTTCCCCAACATTTGCCACTAAAAGACCCTGTTTTCAGTTGCTAATATCTTTGCCAAACTTTAACTATTCAGGCTGAAATTGTCCATGCCAGGTGTCTGCCTCAGGGTGAGTTTTTTGCTGTGGCATCAGGTGCAGGAAGTGAGAGCAGGAAGACTGTCTCTCTTGCCAGGGCAGCCTGACTAGCATGCAGAGGGGATAAGAGCCAAACCTGGAGGGGTGGGGGTGGTAGATTGGAACATGGAGCCTGTTGGAGGGAGGTTGTGATGAGTAGGCAGGGGCTGACTAGCAAAGAGACCAAGAGCAGAAGCTGGTGGGGAAATGCGGGTGGATGAGGAACTGAAATCAGAGGAGAAGCCAGGATGGGGAGACTGGGAATGGCCAGGCAAGTAGAATTGGTCGAGGAGTCTGGAGGGGGAACTGGGATGAGGAGCCCGAGGAGGGAGACGGGGACTGGAATGAGGAGCCCGAGGGGTTGGGAGACTGACTGGGACTACCTGTGTGACTGGGACAAGGAGCCAGAGATGGAAGGAGTAGAGACATGACTGGGGCATAGATCAGGCTTGAGGGAATAGGGACAGAAGAGTCTGTGACCTCCCCTACAGTATAGTCCCCTCCAGAAACTAGAATGAAACCCAAGATTCCCAAGTCTCAACATTCCACTGCAGTCAGAAGATATCTGTGAAACCTACAGGCAAAATGTGTCTGTCGTCTCCCTCTGGTACTGGTCCACAAAGAGGATGACAACCTGCTACTACTACTATCAATTTCTCTGTTAGCTCAAGTGGCAGAGGTCTGTGCTGTGCATCTAGAGGATCCAGCACCTATGATGAATCCTGTAGGTGAAAATATGGTTCCACATGATGAAATTTCTAGGTGGTTTTGTTTTTTGTTTGTTTTATTTTAATGCTAAAATTCCATTTAAAAAACTCAGGTAAAAGAAATTCATGGTTGCAAAGTTGAGCACTCAAAAGTTAGTAAATGCCAGAATTAAGGTTGTCTGCTGAGCACAGTGGGAGGAACCTATGCAACCTTAATTCAGCCCCTTTTTGCATATGCATTATGATACAGACATTAAGTACATGATCACATCCTATTTTTCTACGGGACAGATGCCTCACTAAGTGCACAGGATGAACCTGCACTAGGGATGAATCGGGGTGGTGTAATGAAGGAGGCTGTTGTCTGTATGACACCAGACTCATTTGTTGAGGAAGCTGCAATGTGTGTAGTGAATGAGGGTAGGAACTGGAGAAGGATAAAGGATGGTCTCATGATTAAGACGAATGATTACTGCCCTGGAGCACTGGAGCATTCCTGCCTGTGCCACAGTGTCCCTGTGTGATGCTGGGCAACTCACTTAAATCAGGCTTTTTACGAATTGTGTGTTCCTCATTTTTTGGATGACTGATTTGGGATCTGATCTGAGTGGCAGAGTTACTGAGCACCCACAGCTGCAGCTGAAGTCAATGGGAGCTGTGCTTTAAACGTATAAACTGTTCTATGATGTAACATACACTGAAAAATCAGGTCCTCAGCATCTCAGATCGGGCACCCAAAATTAGTGGGCAGTTTTCATAGGTTCATAGATTAAGCGGTCAAGGGACCACTGTAATCATCTCCTGTGAATTAGTTTTAATCTCTCTGGGTCTCAGTTCCCTATCTGCTAAATGGGAATATTACCACCTCACCTCACATTGGTGTTGGGGAAATAAATTAATTAATGTTTGTAAAGATCCAAGACTGTACCATGACAGCACCATTTTTTCCCATGAGGAAATTAATAATAATTGTGTCTTTGAGTCAGGGTTTGAATAGTGTGCTGTAAATAAAGCCTAGTGGGACACATTGAATGTTGAATAGCTGCTCATTAACTGTGCACAAGAGGAGGCAGGAACCTGTGGCAAAAATATGTGATCATATAATTAAAGACTGCATAAGCAAAAGGGGGCTGAATTAAGCAAACTTAATGGTGTTTTAACATAGTTTTTTGTGTGTAATAATATACAGATTAGAGAACATGTAATACCAACATTCTTGTTTGTTATATATTAAAAATATTGATGAGAATTTGTTTTTGAATCATGAACTTGTAAGAGGTTAGAGGATTTACTTTTTCCTGGGTTTAGCTAAGGCAGAAGGGAATGTGCCAGTTTTAGAACAGTGTTCTGTGTATAACAAAAGCCGTGATGTGTGGTCCTGTAAGAATAGACTTTGCGTCAGTCCTTTTTGGCTAGAAATGTATGTAAAACGAACGATACACATCTAGGTAATTAGTCATGAGAATTAGATCGCAAACTGTCAGCTCTCTTTTCTTAATTTTGATCATGATATGATGATTCTACAGAAAAAAATATTTTAATGTCTTTTTTTTTTTTAATGGGAGCCATAGAGAAGCTGCTCTAGAACTGTTGGCCCATTCACAAGTATTACTACTAAAATGCTGGCAAGGTCTGGGTTATCATCAGTAAATGCTGAGCAACCCTGACTTCTTAGAACACTTGTGGAATTTTAAGTTCATGAATTTTTTAAAAAAAAAATGTTCTCCCATACTCCTGTTCTTTTTTTCCCTGTTTTTCAACACGTGCATGTATGTACAAAGAGACACACACATACACACGTATGAGTCAATATCAGCCATTTCCACTTTAAGAAATACAACTCTTCACAGGTACCCTTAATGCAGCGTATTTCTGCTTATTCTTAGCATTCTCTCCCTTTCTTAGCAGCTGCACCCCTTCCATCATTTCTTTGTCTCCCACCCTCTCCTGCTCCGTATTGTTAAAGCACAGTGTGCTCAGCCCTGTACAAAATGCAGAGGATTATTTAGTTTTTTGCCCATTGAGAGTAAACAATCAAAACAGGCCAACAAGACAATACAGATACAACTCGGGATACCTACAGGAAGGATGTCAGTACTGCACTACTTTAAATGCTCAGGTGCGTAATCACACTGACAATTTCCATTGCTATTTTTAGGCTTGGTGGAATTAACGTAATTAAAAGAGGGATTTGAATCAAGAGAAGGTGGTCAGTTTGTGCCTCAGGAGCCAGGTGTAGAAGGGCAGTATGGAAGAAAGCCTGATGAGGAGTGAAGGCAAAAGAAGACAAGGGAGTGTGGGCAAAAAGTAAGAGGGAGGAAGTAGAAAAACATTAAGGCAGATAGGCAGGCAGGAATGGTGGTGGTGTGTGCACCTGAGGAGGTGAAGTGGAGAAACTTGAACTTGTTGTGGAAGGTGAAGGGAAGCCAGTGGAGGGAGTCAAAGAGAGGGTTTCATGGTCCAAGCAGCGGGTGAGGAAGAGTATTTTATATTAGCTGTGGTAGTATTTTGAATCGGGAGGAAGGCAGTGGGGTGCAAGGCAGGGAGACTAGAGAAGAATGACCAAGTTGATGGATGCCCAAGACATAGACAAGTGGCTTAGCCATGAAGTCATAAAGGAATGTTTCTTTTATCTTACCTCTTCAGTTAGGATTTGGGCTTTACAGCAGATTGGTTTTCTATAATTTTCTCTGTGACAGATATAAAGACTTGCTAAAAAAAAAATGGGTTGAGATCTATAAAAAACACTTGGCCATCGTGGAATTTGGCTTTGCAAAGTATCAACTACAAAGCAAATTACCATATTTCTCTGCAGGGGTCTGTTCTTTCATATGAATTACATCTAATCTGACATACAACATGATACCGACAAGTAAACAAGCCCTCAGCCTCAATTTTGGTGAAGAATCTGGATGGTGTGGTTTTTGGTCTCCTCCATATCTGTGTCTAAATCTTGCTGCCTCTTCCTTTGTCTCAAATATCCACCCCTTTCTGTCTGTTCAGAGCACTTGCCCAGGCCCTTATCTTGCATCTTGAATATTATAATCTACTCCTCTTTGCCCTTGATGTCTACAGCTGTTGCAGATGCTATCACTAGACTCATCTGCCTGGCCCATTATGCTAACCACCTTTCCCTTCTCTGTACATGTATCCATCAAGTTACTAGATCTGAAAGGTAGGGTGGGGCTAAAAGGAAATGGCATTAAAGGTGTGGTTAAGAAGCTTGTACATTATGTGAAGGGGCTCTCCCTTCACTACCACATCATGTACAAGCTTCCTAACCTCACCTTTAATGCCATTCACCATTTAGTCCTTCTTCTCCTCCATTCTCTCCTCTCCCCTCCCCCCTTTTCAAATGTAATAGCTTTAGTAATAACAACCTCCTGACTAACTGGCTTTACTTGCCTGCATGACTGCTTTTATCCACAAACACCTCTGTGCTTTTTCCCAGGACACCCCCATGTCAACATTTGTAAAGCTGTTACCTTATCCTATTTTAATCCCTCCCACCTTTACTCTGTTGCCTACAAATCACTACCATTTAGCACTACTTTGGCTGGCAAGCGCTTGTTACTAGTAAGCACACGGTTATCACTAATGTATCCATGCACACCTGTCTGTGCTGTAACCTCACTCCCTTCCTGCTCTTGTTCATTTATTTGTTTGTCATGTTTTGGCTGGATCTTAGATTATGAGTTCTTTGGGGCAAGGATTTTCTTTTTGTGTTACTACTTTGCACAGTGCTTAGTGCCTGTATAATGAGTCTTGATCCTTGTTGAGAATCCTGAGGTGCTACTGCAGTAAAAAAAAATAGTAATTTGGTTGTGCATTATGGGCCAGATCTTGCGCCCAAGGAAAGCAGCTTTGACTTTGACCATAAATTTCTGCAGGAACAAGAACAACCCCTATGAGTAAATATATCTAAAATGAGTGAAAGACTGGTCTCTGGATAGTCACACAGTAGGAAAGAACAATCATTATAAATTAATGTCTGGCTTTATTGCTTTCTTACTCTGCTACATTAGCTACCTTAATTTTAAATGCTTGCAGTAGTTTGCATTATGTTTCAAACTGATGAAAGCTTGGTCATATGTCAGTGCAACTCTGTGAAATAGAGAATGAAACTCATCTGAAGATGTCTGGGTGATATTAATTGATTTTTTTTTAATGAATGCCTCCATTTGCAGGAATCTGCAATGCAAACAAGCAGTTATTAGAAAGTAATACATATTATAATTAGGGCAAGCTTTTAAAGATGCTTTGAAGTCCTAAACATTTTTGAAATTCAAATGTGGAATGGAAATAAAGGAATCTGCACAATAAAGGGACATTAAATTATGTCTCCCCCCCCCCCCCCAAAAAAAAAAAAGAATCACTGTTTTATAGATGTAAATATATGCCATAATTAGTGGTAAGTAACATGAGCAGGATGGTTGAGTTTATTCCTATTCTTATTTAAAACAGCTGTGGCATGAAAAATAATTCTGCTTCTCTTTGCAATATGCTGTAACAAACAATTTACCCATGTAGTCAGTGTTCAAAAATGGCTCGTCCGCATGATCACCCCCCACCCCCCACCCTCCCACAGTTCCTCTCCCTGTGCTTGCAGCCGACTTTCTGGACACAGAAATTCTTTGTGTTCTTCCTTCACAAAAACAGTTGTTGCTACTTTTTTTTCTTTTTGAAATATGATTGTGTGTGTGTGTGCGCGCGTGCGCACGCAAACGAAGTGAAACTTGGAATCCCCTCTGCTCACTCACCACTTCTGATTGGCAAATGATTTGCAGTTCACACATGTAATCTGGGATGTGGATTAGTCTACAACCAGCATGCAGATGTAGTCAGAAGACATTAGACATGGAAGAAAGCAGCAGTTCCCCTCCCTTTCCTCCCCTCCTCCCCTGCTTTTATTTTTAAAACTGGGCCCACTCTGCACAGCGATCTCATGTGGTGCTTTTGCAGGACTTCTTCACAAATTGATACAAGGGCATTAGTGGCTCAGAATCAATAATGAGTCCAAAGGGAAGAGCAGCTGGGAGGAGGAAGCAGCTTGGCCTGTCCATCACAAGCCTAACCATGTGGCAGACCTGGAAGCAATTCCAAAGCTGCAATGTAACTCTGTGCCAAGGACCCAGATGCTACCATTGGAAAACATTGCTTCACAATTTGGAATCTCTGCTTTGATCACTGTTCCGAGAGAAAGAGGGGAGATATAATGTGGGCATATGAATGACATCTCATTGCAGTCAGTAGGAGTTAAACCTATAGGTTGTTAACAAATCACTATACATTTAATTTTAGCTACTGAATGTTCATGTAAATTATGCTGGTTGCTCCCCAAATACCCCTATGTTACTAATAAGTGCTTTTTTCTCTCTGTTTGGCGGGGAGAATTTAGAGTCTTTCCCTGCAGTTGTTGCCAATGCTGCCTTTTGGTTAGCCGAACCCATTATGACACAAGCAACCTATCCCCTTCTTGCTGTAGAGACAGAGCAATGATCCATGTAAAGTTGTTGTTTGTTTGTTTGTTTGAAGCCAGTTCTGTTTCCATACGTGCTGTGATGCATCATGTCAAACACTTGATATTGTTGATATACAAAGTTTTCAGTGCTAGATGCTGGCAAAATACATTGTAGTGATGAGTGAATCTGCTATATTGCATGCGCATTGCTGTACAAAAGGAACAAGCGCTTATAAGCAGGGCAGGGTCCATCTCCTAAGACTTGTTCAGCGCTTTACAGTTCAGTGATAAAAGAAAATTCAAACATGAAATGCATATCTGTCCTTTTTATATATAACCTAAACATAATAGTTTGAAAATGTGTGAAGTTATATTTTTAGTTCATTGATCTTATCATTTAAAATCCAAAAGTGCAGCGTTTACACTATAAGCAGAAGATCATTGTATAAATATGATGATCAAAGTTTTTGGTGGTGGTTGTGGGTTTTTTTGCTGATTTTAAGACCAAACAGCAGCAGATATTAAATTACTCTGCCTTATTTCTGTGCCTCTAGACTTGTTATTTAGGCTTGAAAAGTGAGGCCTATGTGGTTGACCTTTTTGACAATATGAACACGTGAGGAGCATTTTAGAGATGACTTCTTATTTACTTTGGACCTAAGTGAAGGAGAAAGGAAATGCTCTGATTATAAAACTGTAACTGTAGGGGCAATTGAAAGGACTATTTTTGAGAGATTATTACTATCATCCACCATGAGATAACTATTGTTTAAGAAATACCTGTTCTTAAGATATTCCAATAGAGCAGCCCTGGCATGGTTGAATGGCTGTCACTATTTTTCATGTTCAGATATAATTGCAGACCAACTAAGATGACAAATTGGTTATTACTTTTAGTTCAGAACAGTTCCTTACAGATCACCACGAACACTGTATTAACATTAACCAGTGAACTAATGAAAAACATGCAAGAAACAAGGAGGAATAAAGATAGAATTCTCTTCTGTTAGTACATGACTATAGGACTGTTTGTGTTACTGTATGTGACTCTCAAGTGGCATCTCCACTGATTAATTTACCAAAGCAAGCTTGCAGTAATATCAGACTTCCTATTTCTTCTCCCCGCCACTAATTACTTCAATATGTGCCATTATCGGCATATTGCCTGCAAATGGTTGTGCCACAGAAATGGAATGTAGCTGCTAAGTAGAATTTAAAGAATTGCTGCCTAGTTAAAAATGAAATAGTGAACACAAGTGACTTGATATGATCAGAAGTGTGGATTAACAAGCAGTTATTAGAATATGTAAACATATTTGTAAGCTGGGTTTTAAAAAGTAACCATATAAAAAGGAAGATGTCCCTGATCTTCCTGAACATGTTCAGAAAGTACCAGGAGAGATTTTTGTAGTAGTTACTTAAATCTCTGTTAACAATAAAAACAAAACTGGAATTAAGAGTTAAACAGCTAAACTGGTGGAAAGTACATCTGCCCACTGAAACTCCCACCAAAGATTCAGCTGATTCTTGGGCATTCTTTTACAGTAGTTGGCCAGAGAGATGCTGTGACACCTGGAAATTTATTATTTTCTGAGAGGTTTAGTAAACAACTTTCTACATAATGGGGCAAATCCTGCCCATTCCCTACAGGCACAGAATATGTGACCGTTGCCAGCGTCAATGCTAGAACGAATAAATCTAGCTGTGAGGGCTTCCAGGGATGTGTTGAATCCCTGAATCAGCCGTTTTAGGGCTGATTATGAGGAGACCTTAAAGAATGGCTCCCAGATTATGAGGTGGCAGAACAGCTTCGCTGCTGCTGCAAGCATTGGGAGGGAGAACTCAGCCTCTGACCCATGATGCCCCTTTCTAATATATTTAGTCATGCTGTGCGCACGGACTAGGGCTTGGCTTTAAGTAAAGAAAAGGTAGCAGTGAGGCAAACAGAACCGTGATCTCTTCTTTCTCTTTAACCTGTGAGCCTCAATCTATGCTAAGATAGTGTGGTGATAGAGACTATGAGTGGCTGGATAGATGTTCACTCTGTGTAGAAATAGCGAAAGAAATATAATTATTTTTTAAAATAGTTTTCTTCCAGTCGGCCCCACTTCAGTAGGGCGCTTAAGCATGTGCCTAACTTTAAGCAAGGGAGCAATCCCATCTAAGTCAAGGGGATTTAAGTACCTTGCTGGATCAAAGCCATGTTACTTATTATCAGGGATGGAATCCTCTCTCTATGGTACCCCCTCTTTTCTATCACCTCAAACGTCTTCCTTTGTGGTGATGGTGTCCTTGCTTTCAGAAAGGAAAAAGAAATACAATGGTACTGATGCTCCGGTGAAAGACATGCTCCTTTCAGGGCAGGATTCATGAAGAGGAGAAGACGGTTCTACTCCTTTTCTTCACAGCAGTCAACACATGGATCAGCCTCTGCCCTTAGTACTTGCATGCTGTTGCGGCTGGCCAGATCTAGTAGTCAGAGCCGAAATCTGCAGTCATGAGACAGGAGTCACGAGTCAGCTGGGTAAGGATACCAGGAGGTCAGAAGCAGGAAACAAACTGGAGATCAGAACGAAGAGTCAGGAACCAGAGTTAGGCCAGATCAGGAGACCACCTGGCTGACAACGGTCTACTCCCAGTCCAGGGACCACCTGGAAAAGGTCGTTACCATCCCCTCGACGGTACTTACCTTGCTGTGATGGTGGACTGACCCCAGGAAAGTCCTGGAAGGAGTTCCTGTCATTGGCACTCTGCACTCAGTTGAGTTGGTTTCGGACGCCTCGGACCTCTGCTGCGGGGGGGGGGCACACCTCGGCACCCTCCAGACCCAAAGTGTGTGGTCCCCAGAGGAAATGACACTACACATAAACATCAAAAATCTCAGGGTGGTGCGCAGAGTGTGCACGTTCTTCCTTCCTCACATGTCGGGCAGGGTGGTCAGAGTCCTGACGGACAACACAGCTTCGATGTTCTACATCAAGAGACAAGGGGAAGCATGATCCTCAGCCTTCTGCCAAGAGGCACTCTGTCTCTAGGCCTTCTGCATTGGCCATGGAATCCACCTAGAAGCGTGTCACCTTCTGGGTGCCAAGAACATGCTAGCAGATCACCTAAGCAGGGACTTCTCCTCTCACCACGAGTGGGTAGCCGGCATGATCTTCCAGAGGTGGGGAACTCCCCAAGCAGATTTGTTCACCACCAGGCAGAACTGGACGTGCCACAGGTTTTGCTCCAGACACCTTCCTCCTGCTGTGAGCAGAAAGCCTGATGTATGCGTTCCCTCCAGTTCCACTCATCAGTAAGGTCCTAGCAAAAATCAAGAGAGACAAGGCTCAGGTTATCATGATCGCCCCAGCGTGGCCTTGCCAGCACTGGTTCGGTACACTATCAAGCTTGTCAGCGATCCCTCCGTGGCCCCTGCCGAACGGACCGGACCTGCTGTCACAGGATCATGGTTGACTCTTGCACCACAACCACTCATCCCTCCACCTCATGGCGTGGATGTTGCGTGGCTGAACCCTGAGGAATGGGCCTGTTTGGAAGGGGTCCAGAAGGTCCTCCTCGAGAGTAGAAAGCCCTCAACTAGACAGACTTACCTGGCAAAGTGGACGAGGTTCTCCCACTGTGCTTCTGAATGGGGCATCTCCCCTTTGCATTCTTCAGTGCAGTCGATCTTAGACTACCTGCTTCATTTGAGGAACCAGGGCCTGGCACACTCCTCTATCGGGGTACATCTGGCAGCCATTTCCGCCTTTCATCCGCCAATCCGGGGCAGATGGTGTTCTCCCATGACATGGCCGTCAGGTTCCTCAGAGGCCTAGAGAGACTTTTTCCTCAAGTTCGGTCCCCAGCCCCTCAGTGGGATCTCAGCTTGGTTTGGTCCAGGCTCACAGGTCTGCCCTTTGAGCCTTTGGCCTCGTGCTCCCTGTCTCACCTATTGTGGAAGGTAGCTTTCCTGGTGGCAGTGACGTCAGTGAGGCAAGTCTCCAAGCTGCGAGCCCTGACCTCAGAACCGCCGTACACGGTCTTCTATAAGGACAAGGTCCAGCTCCGGCCCCACCTGGCCTTCATCCCCAAGGTGGTGTCTATTTTCCACATGAGCCAAGACATCTTCCTTCCAGTCTTCTGCCCTAAGCCCCATGAGACTAGTGAAGAGATGCGCCTTCGCACTTTGGATGTAAGAAGGGCCCTGGTTTTCTACCTAGATTGGACAAAGCCTTTCTGTAAGTCGACTCAGCTTTTCATCTCTACAGCTGACAGGATGAAGGGACTCCTGGTGTCCATGCAGAGGATTTCTAACTGGATCACCTCTTGCATTTGGCCCTGCTATGAGTTGGTGGGAGTCCCTCCGCCACCAATAATCAGAGCCCACTCGACCAGAGTGCAGGCGTCTTCGGAGGCCTTCCTGGCACACTTCCCGACCCAAGACATCTGTTGAGCTGTGAGGTGCACACGTTCACAGCCCACTATGCTATCACTTAGCAGGCCAGGGATGACACTGGGTTCAGCAGAGCTGCCTTGCGATCTACACATCTGTGAACTCATAGCCACCTCCAAGGGGTACTGCTTGGGAGTCACTTAAGTTGAATAGACATGAGCAAGCACTCAAAGAAAAAAAGACAGTTACCTTTTCCGTAACTGGCGTTCTTAGAGATGTGTTGCTCATGTCCATTCCACAACCCATCCTCCTTCCCCACTGTTGGAGTTTCCCGCAAGAAGGAACTGAGGGTGGGGGAAACTGGCAGCGCCCTGTATACCACAGCATATGCGTGCCAGTCCATGGGGCACTGGAGCTGATCCCCTACAGATACTTCTGAGGGAAAAACTTCCGGCACAGGTGCATGTGGCAAGCGCACACACCTAAGTTGAATGGATATGAGCAACACATCTCAAAGAACACCAGTTACGGAAAAGGTAACTGTCTTTTCAGGACGAGGCGTCAGCCTTGCAATTTCTGGTTCCAGGGTGGTAGGTCAAGGTAAAGTTAATCTGGGAGAAGAATAGGGCCTACCGCAGCTGTCATTGGTTTAGGGCCTGGCCCTGCGCAGGTACTCCAGGATCTTATGGTCGGTAAACACTTGGACTAGATGGTGAGCTTCTTCCAAATAGCGTCGCCACCCTTTGAAGGTGGTCTTAATTGCCAGGAGCTCCTTGTCAAGATCTCATAGTTTTTCCTGCGCTTGAGCTTCCTTGAGTAGTAGGCAATGGGGTGCAGTATTTGCTTGGGTCCAGGCCTTTATTAGAGGACTGCCATGATTGCCAAACTAGAGTCATCGGCTTCCACAACAAGAGCTTGTGTCACATCTGGGTGGGCCAATACTGGAGCAGTGGAGAAGGCAAGCTTCAACTGCTTGAATGCATGCTGGAATGCATGCTTGGCCTTGGGGGACCAGTGGAACTGGGTGTTTTCCCAGAGTTGGGCATTTAAGGGCCTGACTTTTTCAGAAAAATTGAAAATGAACATCTGGTAGAAGTTCGCAATTCCTAAAAATAATTGTTATGTATTGCACATTGCGGAGAGGGTGGGGGTGCCCAGTCACAAACAGCCTGGATCTTGCACAGATCCATCTTGATTCCTTCCAGGGACAGGATGAAACTCCAGGAACTCAGTTCAGGCCTGATCAAATGTGCACTTCTCAAGTTTAGCATAGAAACCATGGTTTTGTAGTCTCTCCAGGATTGTGCAGATGTAAGTGGTGTATTGGTCCAGATCGTCTGAGATGATCAATATATCATCTAATTACACTGCTACAAACTGGTCCGGTAGGTCTCATAGCACGTTGTTAATGAAGTGCTAGAACATCGCTAGGACATTCGTCAATCCAAATGGCATAACTAAATATTCAAAGTGGCCATAGCAAGTCAATAAGGCAGTCTTCCATTCATCCCCCTTGTGAATACAAATAAGGTTGTAAGTTCCCTAAAGATCCAGTTTAGTGAATATGTGGGCAGCTCCCATGCAGTCCAAGAACTCAGGGATCAGGATAGCAGGTAACGGTTCCAGATTGTTATCTGATTTAGGCCTTAGTAACTGAATCAGAGGTGGAGGCTGCCGTCCTTCCTTTTTACGAAAAGGACTGGGGCATCGGCCAGTGAAGTTGATTTGCAGATGAACCCCCAGACCAGGTTCTGTTGGAAACATTCTCGCCATGCTGACAGTTTGGTTTCTGGCATTACATATATCTGCCCAAATGTTATCTTTGCCCCTCGCTGCAGTTCTGTGTGGTAGCTGTAGTCCTGATGTGGTGGAAGTTTTCTGCCTTGTTAGTCTCAGAGACGTCAGCCTAGTTATGATATTTGTGGGGGGAGTTCCATAGTTCACTCAGTGCAGTGGTTCTCAACCAGGGGAACATGTACCCATGGGGGTACGGAGAGGTCTTCCAGGGGGTACATCAACTCATCTAGAGAGTTGCCTAGTTTTACAACAGGCTACGTAAACAGCACTAGCGAAGTCAGTACAAACTAAAATGTCATATAATGATTTGTTTATACTGTTCTATACACTGAAATGTAAGTATAACAGTTTTGTGCCCATTGATTTATTTTATAATTATATGGTAAAAATGAGAAAGTAAGCAATGTTGCAGTAATAGTGTGCTGTGACTGTTGTATTTTTACGTCTGATTTTGTAAGCAAGTACATTTTAACAGAGGTCAAACTTGGGGGTACACAAGACAAGTCAGGCACCTGAAAGGAGTGTAGTAGTCTGGAGAGGTCGAGAGCCACTGCCCCAGTGAGTGCTTGAGCTTTCTTGTCTTGTCTGGGTGCAATGTTCTCTGGTCCCTGGTCATGCTGTCCGCAAATGTCCGACGGGAAAGTAACCTACTTTTGTTCCACTCTGTATCTGTCACAAGGTGGTAAAAGTGCACTGCATAGGAGGCTACTGCCCCTTGCTCCTGCTTCAGGATGGCCTCAGCCATTCAGGCGCAGTGCAGGTAACTGAAGACAGTTGACATCAATTGGAGAAAGGCTGCCCAGTTGGACAGCATGGGGCTATGGCCTTTTAGCATGGGGGATGCCCAGTGTAACAGGTCTCCTGCTAGCAGGCTGATTACAAGGCCACCTTGGCCAAGTCAGAGGAATAGATTTGGAGCCCTATCAGAAACAGACAGCGGCATTGGTTCGTGAATCCCTGTAACCACCAGCAGTTCCCCTCGAGCTGTTTGAGCAAGGGTATCGTAGGCCCCTGTTCAGGCAAGATGCTGTAGGCTGTGTTTGCAAACCAGTGTTCTTGGCGCTGACCTGCCTCACTGGGTCCCGCACCTGCTGGTTGTCCAAGGTCAACTATGCAACTTGGGCCTGCAGTGCTTGATCATCCACCCAGCGGCAAGAGGTCCATTTGGGCAAGTCCAGTGCTTCTGGTGGCCGTAGATGTGCTGCTGGGTCCATCCTTCTTGCACTGGGCTTCGTCCCACAGGGTTAGGAGGTCCAGACAAGCTGCTATGGCTGAGTTGTGGGCAGCCAGACCTAGCAGTCAGAGCCAGAATCCACTGTCATAGGAAAGGAGTCAAGAGTCGGCTGGGTCAAGATCCTGGAAGGTCAGAAGCAGGGGACAAACCAGAGGCAAGGAATCACAAGTCAGATGCCAGGAGCCAAGCTGAGTCAGAATGCCAGAAGATCAAGCTGGGGAAGCAGGAGCCAATAGTAGGAAGCGCAAGGCACACCGTCCAGAGCAGGCTGAAGCCAGTTGTTCACCCAGCTTCTTGTTCCTGCTGCTAGCTTAAGTAGGACCAGTGGGCCAGTCAGATGCTCTGGAAATCCGCCAATCGGACCGAAGGGGCAGGTGCTCGCAGGTGGGCTGGGCTTCATGTGCCTCGGGTAAGCTACTGCCAGCAGGCTGCCACATGGAGGGTTGGAGTGTGGCTGTTCCCATAAAACTTGCAGGTCCAGGCTTGAGGCCCATGGGTCATGGTATATGCCACTCCCATTCACTTCAGTTAATTCATTGTCTGTATCCATGGGCAGAATTAGGGCTTGTCTACACTTACCGGGAGATCAATGCACAGCGATCGATGCATCGGCGGTCGATTTAGTGGGACTAGACCCGCTAAGTCGACCACAGCTTGCTCTCCTGTCAATTCCTGTACTCCACCTGAATGAGACGCGCAAGGGGAGTTGACGGGAGAGCGTCTCCCGTCGACAGAGTAGTGTGGACCCCACGGTAAGTAGAGCTAAGTATGTCGACTTCAGCTACATTATTCACATAGCTGAAGTTGCATAACTTAGATCGATCTCCCCTGTAGTGTAGACAAGACCTTAATGGGCCTATAGTTAAGAGGAACAATGGGTCTTTTAATAATAGGCGTGCAATTGTTTTCCTTCTTATAGTTGAAGAAATTATCACTTCCCTAAGGTTTTTACTGTTACACTGAACTTAAACCTATGAAAGAAATGTATTTTTACTTATTAAAAAAGAACACCTGAAGTTTTTCTCTCTCCCTTTAACTCTGTGGCAGTTATGTTTATAGACTTGCCTCTTTCCTGCCCCACTTTTGGTTGGTAAAAAGGGGGCAGGCTGAGAGTTAATTACTGCTCGTTACTATGGCCCTGCTAGATGACAAAGATAATATTCAACATCTGTTACTTTTTCCCGCAGGCTGACTTAAACTGCAACATTCAAGATGATACAGGAGCATTTTATGGAGTAACTAGCCAATATGAGAGCTCAGAAAACATGACAATCACCTGTTCCACCAAAGTCTGCTCATTTGGAAAGCAAGTAGTAGAAAAAGTAGAGGTAGGATGCCCTTCTGGATGGTGTTACTCTGCTGACTCATGATATTATACAGTACATTTCTGCCAATGTAATGGCAGTAAAAAATGGAAAATTGACTCTGATTTATTTTACTTATTCCTCTTATCTCACTTTCCTCCCCTCCTCCCATCTTTCTTGAAGGAATGTTTTCCTTCCAGACAGTGCTTAGGTTAGTTTGAATTACTGTGCTTATGGTGACACTAGCGAAAGTAAAATCCCAGTTACTTACTGACTTAGAGTACCTCTTCCATCCTTCCCCTGGCAATCACTGGCAACACAGCAACGTACCTTCAGCTGGAGAGCCTGGAACTGACGCCAATGCTGATTCCTGCATCTCCCAGCAAAAGAGCAATGAAACAGAAATAAGTTTGCTCCCATTTTCTACTGGATACATCACTCTCATGACGATTCAGACTCACACTTGGCCAGACCTGTAACATATTTGGAACCTACTAAGATGGCAAGCAGCTCCCACTCTCTAGATTTCTGGGTGTTTTAAATGTGTAGTGTGATGGGTTTCTTCCATGCCCACAGTCATTTAACCTGGTGAAATGCACACTTTCTACAAACACCATTGGCCTTTGGGTGAAAAATAAGTTTGCAAGATTGTTTTTCCTTTGGGGTACAATGGCTGCTTTTTTTGCGTGGGTGGGGGGTAAAGGCACAGCACTGTATAGTTTCGTTGGCTAGGTATGGGGGGGGTGGGTCGTATTGTGATGTTACAATGATGCATCTTTTGTTTAAAGTAGCAAACAACCCCCCCCCCCCCCCATATTTGTTAGCTACTTTGTAGTTGTTGCTCAGTGACTTCCAGTTTAAAGCTGTAATTTAAGCATGTATCAAGGCAGTGGCTGCTGTGCACGCCCTACTTGTGCTGGTGTGGTCCCCATAAACGGTGACCACCACAGAACAACAACTTCTGGCATCACCTCCACTATCCCAATCCCAGCTGAAGTCAGCAGCCCAAGAAGTCCAGCCAGCCTCTATTAAGAACTATTTATCATGATAACAGAGAGTTGGGGGGTGGAGGGCAGGAAAGCACTGAATCACAGACCCATCCCCTTAGTGGAATCTGTTGAGCCAGGTACTAGTCTATTCTCCCTCCTTCCATCACAGTTGACTCTCTTCCTCTGATGCAAACAACTGCTTAGTGAGTCATATAGTAATTAAAATATGACATCAAGATATGGGTAAAATTGCTTCCTTTGTAGCCAGTCATCTTTAAACTGCTTTAAGATCACTGAAGATCAAGTTTGCTGGGAAGGTTCTTTCTCAGTGCATTTATACTCACTTGTTAGTTTATACAGTCCTCATCCTCTGTGATTTAAAATTATAAACTTGGATATAAACCAAGATTACATACCCAATGTATAATTTCCTAAATTAGGCTATGGAAGGAAACTTGTGTGATAAGACTAGCATTTCAGATCAACAACTCTACTTTGTACATGTTGTTGTTTCCAAACTAACAAAGAGAACCAACCCAACATTTTGCATTCCCTCTGTTGATCACTGTAGAAATATGTTTGTTGGTAAATAGTCTTTAAATGTTTTTCATTTTCTATTTAGACGGAATATGCAAGGTTTGAGAATGGCCGGTTTGTGTACAGAATAAACCGCTCTCCAATGTGTGAATATATGATCAACTTCATACACAAGCTCAAGCATTTACCAGAGAAATATATGATGAACAGTGTATTGGAAAATTTTACAATTTTGTTGGTAAGCATTCACTATTCTTTACTGACTGAGTCTAAAATATGTTCTGTTTTGGCAGGGATCAATTAACTTGGAAATTAAGGACCAGACTCTGAAACCCTTACTTATACAAGGCCAAGTGGTCCTATTGACTTCAGTAAAACTATTCACAGAGTTAGGTCCTATTCAACCTGAGGAAGAGCGATAGAGTCTAGTCTCATTGTTTCCCAAAAGTGGGGGTCTCAGTCCTGTGGGAGGACACAAAAGGCTTGTTGGGGTGAGAGCATGAACAACCTCTCAGTTGTTTTCCAGAGTCTCAGCTTACTTTTTTTCATATGTTTTTAAGTAAGTGTTATGATTGCAAAGAAAACCCGTAAAACAGAACCCGGGTATAAACAGTGCAGCGATATTTGCCTTAATTTGCAGAGAGCCTGAAACACAAGCTCTATGGTGTAAAGTGTTCATTTCATTTCAGTGGGTGGTAACTCAGTTGCCAGTGGTGATACTTTAAATGTCAACATTGTTAACTATTTCAGTACTCATCAAAGCATGTAAGAAAGGAGAGGAGTAGCACACTATGAAGATCTAAAATGTGGGCAGGCTTTTAACAACACATTTTGAGACTGGAAAGGGTATAGTCAATTTCATTTGCCTGAAGTGGGTCTCAGCTTTCTAAAGTTTGAGAAACACCAAGTTACAGTTATATTTTCTTCTCTTTTCAAGCCTACCATACCTTTTGGTGCAAATCCTTTTTTCCAAGTTTATAACACTACTGTCTACCTTTTCTCTCCCTCCCCTCCCATCCCCTCCCCGTTCCCAATAGGTTGTAACAAACAGGGATACACAAGAAACCCTACTCTGCATGGCTTGTGTATTTGAAGTTTCGAACAGTGAACATGGAGCACAACATCATATCTACAGGCTTGTAAAGGACTGAGCAGTTATTTATATATACACGTCATTACACTTCTTTTCTTTATCAAAAACACAGACTGTAAACCTCAACACTAAGTGGCAGTGCCTCTGGCCCAGCTTTCACCCACATTTTTCTAAATCCTGTTTTAGTGAAGTCATTTTTAATGTGTTCATATATAATTGTAGCTGTGAAATTCTGGTACAGTTGTAAAAAATTATTTCTAAAACTAAGTGTTCTTCAAATTTGTAAACGACAGTTCTTTGGGAAGACTGTATTTAAGAACTGAATGCCTTTGTCTGTGGAGGCCTCTTTTTAATTGTGATAGAAAAATGTAAGACAGAGCATTTGCCATGGGGAAAACTTACAGCATTTATAAGAATTTATTTAGGGTTTTGTTTTGTTTTTTTCCAAAATAAAATACTTATTTTACGATGCAAGTGAAATGGAAATGAATCTTTAACTGTAACTGTAAATTAGTACACAAAGTTAATAATCTGTATAGAATTATCTTTGTAACTAATTAGAGTGGAAGATACGGACGAATGTAATTCGCTAAATTATTTTTTAAAATGAAACATTTTTTCTGTTTGAAACCAAATGATAAATATAGCCTTAAGAAATGCCTGATAGAAACAAGCAGGTCCTAAAATTAGGCAAATTTTGTATTTTTTTCTCAATGTTAAAACTAATCTTCTAATTCATTAAACTTTCCAACAGGTATTGCAGAGAAAGAGAACATCATCCCTTATACTTAACGTATCTAGTGTATTTTTAAAAATATAAAGTTGTGTTGTACTAATATGGAAATTTGATTATTTAATGAAAAACTGATGGCTCATTTTGCAATAAGTAGGTAAATACTGAAAATTTAGACTTACATTGTATGTAGTCTTGTGTGTGCAGTTATATTTTATACGGACAACTATATTTTCTGTTGAGTGAAAAATTTGCAATACCGAAATTAACAAACATAGGGGGAAACAATTGACATTATTACTGCTTTGTGAATAATCTGTAAATTGCAAGCGAGAAAAAGTAATGTGGTTGAGAGAAGAATATGTAGGTCAGTAAAAGCCTCATCAGCTTTAATGTCGTAGGGATGCTAGAAAATCACAACCATCATCAGGCAAAACAGATTCGAAGAGTTATGTTCTTCCTCTTCTCATTCTTAAGGTTTTTCTGTCACATATATTATCCCAGTTCTGTCTCCAGTCTCAAACAGGACATGGTGCATTTAGTACTAGTAGGCAGGGCATGTAGGACACACCCATCAGTACCACTTAAGTTTGAGTGCCTTTCACATCCAGAATACACAGATGTGCAGTGTTCATCCCTCTGATTAATAAACTGAAAAGCAGGTAATTCAGAGAAGATTCTATTATAGAGTGAACTGAAGAGATTTTAATACTAATGAGGATTAAAAATACGGTCATGGGTGTGAATAGTTTTCTGGGATACACACACGTGTCCTGTGTTCTCTGATTCTTATTGGCACAGCCTGTCCTTAGTATTACTCAGCTTCTCCTCTGCCATCCGTTCAATCACTGCCTTTTCACTGCCCCATGCAATGTTAATATTAAAAGTATTGGGAGGAGAAATGGGTTTTAATGGGAAATAACTAGGCTAAAACAATGCAATCCATTGGGCAAACCACAAATCCTAACAGGACATACGAAACATCGGTTACAAGATAAGATGCATGGCTGCTGCAAACTTCCAATAATCACATGTATCAGGGGTTCGGTAAGTCTTGGGGAGCCATGAGTAGGGCACAGAAATTTGTTCAACAGTTCCCCTCTCAGCTGCAGTTTTCAGGCATGTGCCTATGTGTAATTAGAAGCTTGAATTTGCCCCCAGGTATAATATATTGGTTACAGTTTTAATTTTTTTGACACTGTCATTCTAAAACGTGCCCTCAGTTATAGCCGCATAAATATAGATGAATAGTCTTAGTCAGCATACCAGCTGGAAGAGCAATCAGTATTTGTCATGTGCAGCAAGTTGTCGGTTGTTGTATGCTTGCCTTTCATTGTGTTAATCTTTAATACTGTTAGGATTTACATTAGAGAAAGAGGCCAGCATCAGGGGGGAGAGGGGGTTGAAATTCCTTAGGCTATAAAACCTCTGATCCGTCTAACTATAAAAGGTGGGTGATTGCTGTGATGTCTAGCTGTCATATTATCCACTTGGGGATATTAGAGCTGATGAATCTTTTAGTTTATATTCTGGGAAGCATAAAATGTGATGTCCATGTCATGAGGTCTCTTCATACGTTTATAACACTAACAACCACATCAGGAAAAGCACTGCATTGTAACAGCCTAACGGTAGCCCTTTATTCTAAGCACTTGGTGTTACAAGTCAAAAACTACTTCTTTTGTTTTGTTCTAAAGTTGTCTCTTATTTAGGTTTTCGAATTGTGGTTTTGATGGATTTTTTTATAACAAATTCTTTGAGGAGTATAAAGTATAGAATTCAATTTGCAAAATTTTGTATACAATCTGGCACATTACATATGTCATAACTATGGGGTATAAGAAGTCACAGTGTTTATTGGTGTTCACATTTGTAACGTTAGGAAAAAGATTTGCATTGTCTTTACTTTACACTTATGTAAATGATCTAAACCCTGCACATGTTCATTCTTAAAAGCCTTAAGTCCTTCAAATGTATATCGTGGAGTGTGTCGTCCAAAAGGCTGCCTGTAAACTGTGAGCTCTTTTGTAAGCTGGAAGAATTTATCTTGTTACTGTTACTTTTTCTAGGAACTTTTTAATTCAGAGCTGCCAAAGCATTACAATATGCAGTGCCTTAGTGTTGTATTAGAAATACCTTTAGCCTCTTACATCGATTTTATATGTTGTTTTATTAATTGGTTCTATTTAAAAAAAAAATCTTTTCCCCCTCCACAGAGAAGCTCTTTGACTACTTGGTCTAAACCAACCTTCAGCATAAGTTAGACCCATTACTACACAATTAAATGCCTATACCAAAATGAAAGGTTACAACTTCATAGTTTGCTGTGAAAAATGAATTGTATTAATAATGCTGCCTTTTTAAATTTCATGACCAAATACTTAACTATTTGTGACTCTTCTGCACTCTAGCATGAAAGTGCCTTTGGTTTGAAATTCCAGCTTAGAAAAGTGCTGCCATAATAACGACTATTTGTAGAGAGACCAAAAATATTAAGTGATCACCATAATGCCTTTGGTTTATTGGAATAAGTCAAAACTACAGGCCTCCATTCACGAAAGAGCATCATTTATGCTAATGTCATTTTGCAAATCACCAGATTGCATAATGCTGGGAAATAATCTATATGCCATGTAACTGTTGGATATAGTTTTGCAACATTGTAACCCAGTGACTGATTTGTTTATAATATAAAAATGAACAATGATTCACCTTTTCCATCTTTTCATCCAGTCTTGCATCTGAGTAATGTGACTTCCATATAAACGACTGAATTTCAGACAGTGGATAAATGTGACTTTATTATTCTATTCTGATTAATATTTCAGTATCTGTGAAGGTTTCTTCTGTATCCTAATTTTGCACTTATTTTGTTTACAAAGTCAAGTGTTCTGAAAGTCAGATGCATAAAAGTTGAGATGAAAGTGCAGAACAAAAATTAATTGGAGTAAATGTAATTTGACATGTGCTTATTAGCATCCAAATGTTAAGCATGAGCATTGTTAGGTGAAGGTGCTGTATGGAAACCTGTGTGCAGCACCATTCCCAACTCTGTTTTTTTTCCAAGCACTGTCTCAGTGCAGGAAAGGCAGCTCCTTTAAATAATGTGTCTGCTTTTGACACATTCTGTGAATTGGGGCCATAGTGAACACTAGAAGTGAAATTGACAGGAAGAGGAGCAAGATTAAAAAAAAAAAGAAGAGAAAGAACAAATATCAGCCAAACTAAAAGCTGGCAAATGGATTATATAGTTGTGAATACAATTTTAACGTGATTTTTAAATATTTGATGAAAACTAAGATTAATTTTTTATATATAAATATTGTGACACTATATGGTAAATATTGTGATAAATCAAGTTCCCTGTCTCTAAAATACTTCCCACCCCCCCACCCGCAAGGTCTAAATCTCATTTACCTTCCTCACACAAATAGCCCTGTTGAACTTAATGAGGCTGGGATAAGGTAAAGAGGATTTGGCCCCAGACGTAGAGCATGTGTTTACAGTTATGAAATATAACTGCTGGGAGAAACATTTGATAACAATTGTGATGAACAACAGTTTATTGCAAAGTCAATTTAATCCTATTATTTACTATCTCATTGTACAAAAGTTCAAATAAGGATAATGGTACCATTTTTGGCAGTTCAAAGAATTACTACTAACAAATGTAGTCTTACTTACTTGAATTCCAAAATGATTTATTTAGGTACTGTACCACTATTTTAAAGTAGTTACACATCTTATGCTTGTTTCCCCACTTTCCTGTTCTACTGTAGCTACAGCCATTCAGTTTGGCAAAAGCTCCATACTCAACAAACTCACTGCTTCATATGCTCTTAATGAAACAAGGAAAGGGTATCTGTTGACATTAAATGCAAGTAACTGACAAATAGATGTCAGATATAACATTTGACAAGCTAATTCATTTCTATTTATTTTCCCATTCTAATTCCTAGACATGCTTGCTTTCCATCAAGTTTTACTGGATCATTCAGACCCAGGAATGTTTGATGTAATATTTAACATGACCCACATTAAATAAAATTAATGTAGTACCCAGTCACTCAACATACATGGTAGTAGATTCTAGTTTCTCAGGATGATTTTTTCCCCCTATCTTTCATTATTCTCAGATTTTATTTTTAACCCTCTGAAAAGATTGAGGCTGCGTAATTCAAAGTACAAAAAATACTTGGGAGATCTTGGTCTCTAACTTTTCAGGTCAGTCTTGCTGAGATCATGTGATTAGTTTTACTGTGTAAATTAACTCTTAAATGCACTCAGCTGACAAAGAAAAGATGTGTCCCTGTTACCTCCTTACAAAATGTGTGTGTGTGTTTTTGTTTTTTGTTTTTTTATGGGCCTCTTTGCTTCAGGCTCTTGACTGCAGACAAAAAATACAATATGTGCCTGAAAAAAAAAGACAAAAGAATTTTATAACATTAAAAACCTGAATAGCCTTTAATTCTTCAATATCAGTACATTTTATGTAAAACAGTTTTGTTTTTTTTGCCATGTGCATTTGTTCACATTTGTAAATGACTTAATGGAATTCTCACTTTATGTTTATTTGTGTAATGTGTATAAACTGGGTTTGTGACTTAAGCATATTCATATATGGTCAGTGGTTACTTTAATATTGTACTGCTGCTGGTAACTTTTGATGTAGAACCTGCCTTTTGATGATAAAGTACCTCTTGATTAGACAGGGAGGGAAAGCTCTGAGAAAAGTGAATGTGCTCAAATGTTTGGGTTTTTTTAAACATATTTGCAGAAGCTTTCAAAAGGAGTTTCGGTCAAACCTCTTGGCAGTACAGTAATCTTGTATTTGTTATTGTCTGTGTGTAGGTACTGGTACCTTTTTTGTTAAAAAATGTTTAAGTGTTGGCTTTAAAGTGACTTTATCTTTAGTATGATAGTAATATGAAAATTATAGGTTTTGTGTGCAGAGAATTTTTTTATAAAGTGCTTTGTAAAAAAAAAAATGTATTCTAGCTTTTGCGGTACATATGTGTGATAACTTTAATATCCATGACAGTTAAGTGCAATTATTTCATCACTCTAAAAATGCTATTTTTGTGTCGGTTACTGCAGGTGTTTTCATGTCTTTGCAACGTGACACATTTTGATGCCTTCTTGATAAAGTGGTAGAATTTTTGTAGCTTTCTAGAAACTTTGTATTCATACAGTATCGATTGAAAATAAAGAAAATGAAAGTGTTTGGTGCATTATTTTCAGCTGCATGGAAATCACTCTTCTTACATATTTGAGGTAAAATTGCCCAGGTGCCTAAGCCCCATTTTCAAAAGTAAGATAGGGCCAGATTTAGAAAGGTATTTACATGCCTAAAGATGCAAATAGACATCTAGTGCGATTTAGGAAAAGGAAAGGAAAATAAATGGCTGTGTACTTTTAGCAGTTAGATGAGTAATGATGTGTGGATACAAATGAGTAGTTAAATGTCTTAATATTTGCACTTGCAATTCATTGGAGCAGAAAATTGTGTGTGCAAAAATTGAGATTATTTCTTAATCTGTAGTTTTGAGGGTTACAATTATGAAATATTTGTTTTTGTGCAGTCTTTTCCAGCATCATCAGTTCTCTGTTTTTGTACATTTTAACTGAAAACTTAATTAAGGCTATCCGTGGTTACCATTCAAATGTCTACATTTTCCACAGCAGCAGTATTTTGCAAATATCAAGTTTTAATGGCAACCACTGTTGCTGCACTTTGTATCCAGTCTCTGTGTGTGTTTGCTTGTTTGCGTGGGGGTGGGGTTAATACTTTATTCTTAAGCATGTGGTACTGGCCAGTGACTAATGCAGGATACTGGACTATTTATCTAATCAGGTATTTCAGTTTCTGTCTCCTGCTTCTTTTAAGAGCTGATAAACACATTTAATCCATATTAATTAATCATAGATAGTTCCTCTGTTCTCTATCCATTTATATCCTCCATTTCAACACTTATCCGCTGATCACAGCCGCAGGTGAATGGATCATTTTTTTAAACATTGAAAGTATATGCAGACCATAAGTGCTGAGGGGCGGGGGTGGGGGCCTCTGCCTGCTGTTTTGAACCAAAACAGATGTTAACAGCTTTCCATTAACACATACTTAGTAACCCACTGATGGCCTAACCTTGGTAAATTCCAACTTGCCTTGTTCTACAATCTGCCATGCTCTACTGCACCAGTGAAGCACTTGACCCAGTTCTAAATGAATGTGTGCCGTAATAAAAAGGGACAAAGCCTGCCTGTGTGAAGCATCCAGTGCAACCGAGGAACTAGATGCGGTTTTGCAATGGTCTCTTGCACCTAAAAACTGAAAAGAGGCTATAAGAAAAAGAAAATAATCAAGTTTGCTTATCTCAACCAAGCAGTGGTCCAATCTCAATAGATCTACTAAACATCTAACCATTAAAAGCAAAAACTCTTAAGGTATTTGGGCAGAGAGTTAAAATCTCCTGATTGCCAGCTGATAGCTTGGAGAATGTCTGCTATTGTCTAAAGAAAAGGAGAACTTGAGGCACTTTAGAGACTAACCAATTTATTTGAGCATAAGCTTTCGTGAGCTACATCGGATGCATCCGATGAAGTGAGCTGAAGCTCACGAAAGCTTATGCTCAAATAAATTGGTTAGTCTCTAAGGTGCCACAAGTACTCCTTTTCTTTTTGCGAATACAGACTGACACGGCTGCTACTCTGAAACCTGCTATTGTCTAATCCTTGTATCACTTAAATTGCAGTTGTCGCATTGAAAACATTCAAGAAATGTATTTTGTGTAATTCCTCTTCCAAAATCTAGCCAACCTTTTGTATACTGGGAACTTAGAAAATCAGCTTCAGAAGCGTTCCCTGCTGACACCTCTGGAAATAAGTAGTCAGCAGGGAATGGCAAGTACTTCAGTGATATAGCAATAGAAGGAACCCCCTTTAGCTATTCTGTTTTCCTGAAGCAACAGAGCAATTTTTGAAAAGAATACTGAAGCCATTAGGCAATGAAGGAAAAGCCTCCCCAATCCCAAAAGGAATGGTGATGTGTTCAAAATTCAAATGTAATGAATGTGCCTAAAATAAATAATTATGTTCCCTTACCAGCTTATGCTGCCATGCTAGTTAGCTCAAGATTTTGGTGTTTCTTCTACGGGTTGATGAGCTACTTCCCCCAGGAGCTGAAGTGAGTTCCTAGAAACATGCAGTAATATTTTAGGACCCTCTTTTTTCATCCTGAGCATGGAGATTTCCAAAAATTAGTAGCAATACCTGGTGAGATGAAGGATGGGAGACTAGACAAGATTTCGCTGGCTCCATGATGATGTGAAATCTATACTATGGTACGTGAACAACACTCAGGGTGAAATCCCAGTGACTTCAATGGGACCAGGATTTCTCACTCAGTCTCCCACTTTCTGCATAGAAAAACTGGCCCTGCTGCAGCTTTAAACATAGAACCTTGGCTTCCCACTAAGCCATCCCCCCACTCTTCTCTGTGGCTCATAGACGTTCCATTACTGCTTATCAGATACTGCCACAGCGCACTTCTAAACAGGAAGAAGGAGGAGGAGTTGTGTGGGAAGCTGTAGCCTGAGACATGACCTGCTTTTATCTAGCTTGCCTCTTTTTTGTACCATGTTGTATGGTTCCAGCATCTGAAAGTGGAGCAGTTAACCTCAAAACCAACCTGATCCCGAATTAAAACACCACTTAAAACAAATAAATACAGTCTTCAAAATTTCTGAAAATTTTCCCTGAGATTTTAAGTGTTGGTATTCTGAGCACATCAGTCACCATGCCCATGGTACTTAAGGAGCAAGAGTTGGCTTCTTATCAAGGCACTTAGTTAATTGGACAAAGTGCAGTTCTCTCCGTGTGAATATGATTGCATTGTCAAGGAACCAGAAAGCAAGAAAAAGTTCTTACGACACACAGTTATATGAAAATAGGGGTTACAATACACTAGCAGTCTATGGAAAGATTTCATAGATCGTATGTAAATCATACAGAAAACTTCTTGCTCATAAGACTGTTCAGAGCAAAGCATGGTGCTGGCAGATGCTGATGGCTTCCACGTACAACTCTGTCCATTCACCTCAACCCTGACCTTCTGCAACCTTACTGTTATTGTGTGAGGGCCAGCTTGAGCAGAAACAGTGGCACAAGCTGTCACACCAACTGGGGGTAGCTTTGCACTGTGCATACATAACTTTACCTAGCTCATGAGGGGGTGTGACAATTGATTGGTGGTTGTAAAGTGCTATAGAAGTACTAAGAACTATTTTAAGAGCACTAGAAACATGGCTGAGGATTTCAGAAACAATGGAATAGAGGGGGGAAGAGACTGAGATGACTTGGAACAACGGGAAAGGAAAACCATAGCAAAATGGTGGTGTGCAAAACCTGGGTTGAAATGACAGCGAGGACAAGAATAAAGGTGATGTTGCTTTTCAAAGAAAGAGGGACAGCAGAGAAAAAGGAGAGGGGGAGAAAAGTAGTAAGAAATGAGGGGAAAGAAAGAAATGGTGTGGAGAGAGAGAATGTGCCAAAAATGGAAGGAAAGAAAGAAAAGAAAAAAAAGGGGCAGCTAAGAAATGGAAGATGAGAAAAGAAACAAAACTTTTAAGTTAAGTTTAATTTATGCTCCTTTATTGCTTTTATTGTACTTCCTGCAGAAACGGCCTCTAGCTCTGTAAGGTGGGGATAAAGAAATTGGAGGGGTGTTTTAGGAAGCTGTTGCATTGTTATTTTTCTGCACTGGTTTCTAAATAGCTGAAGGGGGAAGAAGACCTAAAATCCATCGGCATGTAACACCCAAGCCTATGGCAGATAGTGTGTTAACAGCTTTGTATCTTCCGTTTATTTGAGACATTGCTATCATACTCCATTGCTGGAGCCCAGCAGCTTTGCTAGGGTCCATACAGTTGCTAAAATTCAAGGGACAGAGTCCCAGAGCACCATCCCTCCCCCCCATGCACACACACCCTTTCCCATAATGATTTAATTAATTTGCTAGGTACAAAAAATAATCTTGCTGGTTTTCCCCAGCATTCCTACAGCTGGCCCTGTGCATTGTGGTCTGCACAGAAGAGGCAGGAGTTAGTTACAGGAAGTCAACAAATTGTTCCACAAGCCCGTGCCAAAATGCTAGTGTCAGTTGTGCCAGCTCTTGCCCTATACCCACCTATTAAAGTCATTGGGGAACATACCCAGTAAGGGCAGTCTGTGAGCCCTTTGCCTCATAGCGCTTTTCTCCTCTGCTATTCTTCCCCCGTCTTCAAACACCATCAGGTATTTCCTCTTTCCCCACTCATTTGACAAACGCTCATGTTGCTGCCCTGGATGATACTCACCTCTCTCCAAGAGAATATAATTCAGCCTCTAATGGGCAATGGCCTGATATCTGTCTTCTCTACACAGTATACCTGGGTGTCCATATTGTACTAAGAAATCAAGGGGGGAGGCAGCACTTTAACATGACTGCTAGACACGCTTCTCCTTCGTTTGAGCTGCAGATGAACATGAGTGTGATGGCTTCCTGCTAGTCTCCAGTGATCCCATTTTACAGCTGGTGGTAGAAAGGGTATGAGGCTTTCCCAAGGCCACCAAGGGAGTGAAGGTCAATGACATGATTCCCTTGCTCTTCTCCCACTTACACCAGTTTTACACTGGAGTAGCTCCCAACTAACTGGTGCAAAGGCTATAGCTAAACACCTCACGATCCCATGCGAGCGCTTTGCTTAAGGCACTCCAGTAAAATGGCTCTCACCATTCTTACAGCAGATTTTTTTTTCTTTGCATGAAAAACCAAGTTATATGTGGATGTGACTTTGTTTCAGAGGAGAGGCCGTTTGCGCTTTCCTGGCCTTTTGACAAACAAAAATGTACATTTATTAGGCATGTTTGTTTCTTTCCTCTTGTTTGGCTGTCACCAAAGTAGTTAATATTTTTTCTGATTTTTTTTTTAATACTTTTCAACTGAAATCATATTTTCTCTAAAGCATTTGTAGCAAATTCATTTTCAATTCAGTTTTCACCTGAGCCACTGGACTGTTTTATAAACGTGCACTTGTTTAATAAACCATACAAGAACAATGTTCTGCACGTTAATGTTTCTTCTCGCATGTTGCTTCCTATTGATTGAGTTGTGAACTAATAATAAAATGGTTACTATGATTTTTCCAATACTTACCCTTTCCAGTAGTATGAACATGCATGCCCATATAACATTCTTCCTCATTCCAGATTATGCAACAAAGTGTCATGCCTGATTTGCATAGCAGCTCACAGTCTTCTAGAATGATGTAGGGAATGGCTCATTAAGGGTAGCCACCAGTCAATTAGCTGTAGCATGCCTAGAGAGTTACACACTATCATACTTTTTCCTGAGATTAGCCATGTGCTAGTTAAGCTTTATCACATGCACCCCATGAAGGGTGCCAATTTGACAAACCTGCAGGCTGAAGTTCACTTTGCTCTAGGAATTACAACACTTTGGGAAGCAGGTGGCCTTGCTTTGAGTCCCAGCTCTGTCTGGGACTTGCTAGGTGCCCTTAGGAAAGTCACCTAACCTCCGTGCGCACAGTTTACCCAGCTCTAACAACACTAATTGCAAGTCCTAGTCTACAGTGGTATTGCGAGCCTTCATTAATGTTGGAAGGTGCTTTGAGATTCTGAGATGATAGGCTCTAGCCAAGTCGTCAGAGCCCCAGAATACAGTAGGCATGGCACAGATAAATGCATGTGCAAGCTTCCCCACAGGAACCACTTACAGGCATGGGAGGCTAGTTCAAGCCTCATGCCCATTTATTTAGCTGCTGAGCCTGCCAACAGAGGTCCCAGCTGTCGTAATGGGTCTGTCAGGTGGAAACTGAAGTCAGACTTGCCCCGGTGCCTTAGATATGAATGGCTGTATTTTCCACTACTACTTCCCTGACCAGGAAGGTCTCACTGTGGAAATAGCTAATTACAGTATTATTATCCAGGCTTCACTCGTCAATGTTGCATGCTTTGTTTCATACCCAGCCCTCTGCTGCTACCCTAATGAATCCCTGGTCCTGTCCTTATTCCTTCCTACTCCCTTTACTACACTTGCTGAATCCACAGGGCTCCCTCTCCACTGTTTCCTCTCCAGTTGTAGGTTGAGCAGGCGCATGGAGGGAAGAGGCTGTGCTACCATAAGACTGGAACCCTGATGAGGTAACAGCTGGATTAATATGCACAGCTGGTGATCAGGCAGCTAGAGTGGTTACAAAATCGTAAAAGTGCCATGAAGAACAAGCACATCATGCTACTAACTGATGGCGCTGACTCTTGCAGATATTTTGCTGACCCACAGGCTGATGAGATAATGAAGACTGATTAAGGGGTGGCAAGGTCCTTCCTGAGTACTTAGGAAGTCCAGGCAGTGATAACAATGGCGGTACAGATAGTGGAATGGGAGAAGGCCATTAAAGAAAACAACTGTGTTTGTTGTCATGCTTCGCATACAAACTCTATCCCACCATGCTTGCCAGTTAAAAATGTCAAGACTGTAAATAGTCTGCAGATAAATGATAGAAAAGAGTTGGCTATAAGAATGAAAGCACTCACTTATAGAGAGGCAGCATGGTCTAATGGATAGACCCCTGTACTGAGAGTCAGGATCTATGGTTTCCATTTGCAGTTCTTCTACCAACCTCCTGCTTTGGCAAGTCACTTCACCTCTCTGTGCCTCAGTTTTTCCTCCCATTCTGTATCTGCCTGTGTACTTAGATTGTAGCTTGTCAGGACAATGATCACCGCTAGTTGTACAGTGCTAGCACAATAGGATCCTGAGCTCAGAGGAAGCATCTAGGTGCTGCAATAATATAAATACTTTTAAGCCCAACTGAACTTGAGATATTCAGTCTAGGGCTGTCAAGCGATTAAAAACATTAATCACAATTAATTGCACGATTAAAAAATTAATTGCACTATTGAACAATAATAGAATATCATTTATTTAAATATTGTTGCAGCTGGCATCGCAAGATATTTATGTGCCAGATGCTCTAAAGATTTATTTGTCCCTTCATGCTTTAACCACCATTCCAGAGGCCATGCGTCCATGCTGATGATGGGTTCTGCTCAATAAAGATCCAAAGCAGTGCGGACTGACGTATGTTCATTTTCATCATCTGAGTCAGATGCTACCAGCGGAAGGTTGATTTTCTTTTTCAGTAGTTCTGTAATTTCTGCATCGGAGTGTTGCTCTTTTAAGACTTCTGAAAGCATGCTCCACAACTCATCCCTCTCAGATTTTGGACAGCACTTCTGATTCTTAAACCTTGGGTGGAGTGCTGTAGTTATCTTTAGAAATTTCACATTCTTCTTTATGTTTTGTCAAATCTGCTGTGAAAGTGTTCTTAAAACTAACATGTTCCGAGACTGCTATAACATGAAATATATGGCAGACTGCGGTTAAAACAGACCAGGAGACATACAATTCTCCCCCAAGGAGTTCAGTCACAAATGTAATTAATGTATTATTTTTTAACGAGCTTCATCAGCATGGAAGCATGTCCTCTGGAACGATGGCCGAACCATGAAGAAGCATATGAATCTTTTGCGCATCTGGCACATAAATAGCTTGCAACCCCAGCTACAACAGTGCTATGCAAATGCCTGTTCTCACTTTCAGGTGACATTTTAAATAAAAAGTGGGCAGCAACTGGCTGAACAGGAAGTAGGACTGAGTGGACTTGTAGGCTATAAAGTTTTACACTCTTTTGTTTTTGAGTGCAGTTATGTAAAAAAACCTACATTTGTAAGTTGCACTTTCATGATAAAGAGATTGCACTAGAGTACTTGTATGAGGTGAATTGAAAAATACTGTTTCTTTTGCTTATCATTTTTACACTGCGAATATTTGTAATAAAAATAATATAAAGTGAGCACTGTACACTTTCTATTCTGTGTTGTAATTGAAATCAATATATTTGAAAATTTAGAAAAACGTTCAATAAATTTCAATTGGTATTCTATTTTTTAACAATGTGATTAAAACTGAGATTAATTGCAATTAATTTTTTTAATTGAGATTAATTTTTTGAGTTAATCGCGTGAGTTAACTGCAATTAATCGACAGCCCTAATTCAGTCATATCTTAATAGCAAGATATTACCTGAGGCCCCTTTGGGCTGCTTTATACCACTCCTGGCCCCCACTCAGGGGTAGTATCAGGGTAGGGAATGGTGTGGAAGATAAGCATGGAGCTATAGTGGACAGCATTCCAGCTGACCCTTGGCTGGTGAAGTGGCCTTTAGGGAACTGCTCCAGCTGGCATAATTTAGAGCAGCTCAGCAGTGGGAGACATTTTGATTTCTGGAGACCACAGGATCAGAGGATGAGTCACCTTTCCCCAAGCTAGCCTAAGAGTTAAAAGCAAGGGAGAAAAGACTGGGGGGCGGGGGGGGAGTTAGATGTGATTTGAAAAGAGAGAGCTGATGAAGCAGAGCGATAGGGGAAGCTATTCCAGACTGCAAGAGTTTCAGAGAAGAAGGCTATTGCACCATCAATGTGAGATTGCATGGAGGAACAGAGATAAGGCCTGTGCTAATCAACTGGAGATCGCTACAGAAAGTAACAGACTGAGCGAGCAAGAGAAGGCCTATGAGCCAAGCTGGAGCAAGCCTATGGCAGGCAATTTTTCTCAGTGACATTAAATTAACAAGATGCCAGTGGACAGAAGTGCAGTGGTACAGCTTTAACGTAGGCACAGGATGAAGAAGTAGGAGCAACACTTCGCACATTCAGGAAGCTGGGAGTAAGAGAGGCAGGGATCAGCAGTTGCCAAAGTCAGAGGAGCTGAGTGCATGGATAAGGGTTTTAACAGAAGTTTGGGGGAGGGTCCAAGGCCTTAGTGTACATGAGAAATGTTGTGGAAGCAGCCGTAGGCAGATTTACAGATGTGGGAGGGGAAGGAGAGTTCATGGTCAAGGATGACCACAGGTTCATGGTAACAGGAGGCAGCTGGAATGTCAGAGATGAGCAAGGAGATGGAATTAGAGCAGCTAGGACAATAAAGAACTTTGAAATGTTCTGTCAACCTCTAGTGACTAACTGGTACTATAGTAACACTGTAACATAGTGCTCTTGTTTCCAGAAAGAAGGGGAGGGAGGAAACAAGAAACTAAACAGCCATGTATGGTCACATATAATTATATTAGTTAGAGCTCATTCGGGGATGCCTGTTTAATAACACATACACAATTGTTTATGCACAGTGTGATTGGTTGTTACCCTCATGGGCACCAAATGACAGAGACGAAAAGCTACCTCCTGTAGTGTGTGTTGAAATGCTTTGTTTTAACAGTCAGAAAAATGGGGCATCATTGTTTGTATGCCATTTAAGCAAGCTGGTTAATGGTTAACCTGCAAAGAGCTTTCCAAGCCGTTTAAGCCTTAAAGCAGATGGGAAAGTAGTAGTCTGAGATGCTGGGGGTAGAGAAGAGGCTGACACTGTGTGCTCAGGGCTCAGTCTGTATTAGCCTGGCTTGGCTGGCACAAGAAATGTCAGGTGTATATATAGATGGATACCAGACATGCAGTAACTGTCAAAACAACAGATCATGCAGGCAACAGCTGATTTCAAGATACTGACTGCCCTATAATAGGTTCAGCCATAAATAACATCCCTTACGGGACTGTAGTATTCTATGAGAATTGTGCAAAACACTCTAGTCAGCACCAAAATCAATGCACAGTTTTCCTAAGCAAAGTAAGTCTCAGAAGTATTCAGAGTAGCAGCCGTGTTAGTCTGTATTCGCAAAAAGAAAAGGAGTACTTGTGGCACCTTAGAGACTAACAAATTTATTTGAGCATGAAAGCTTATGCTCAAATAAATTTGTTAGTCTCTAAGGTGCCACAAGTACTCCTTTTCTTTTCTCAGAAGTATTGGCTCTAGTATGAAAGGTATCTTAGCTGACTTACTAGTTTAGGTAACCATCTTTCACTACTCTCTTCTGTGCCTGGTGCGGTCGTGGAGTGTCCAGTTTATAACAACTAAATTGATTGAGAAATGTGATTGTATTTATAGAAACTATAGAGCCAAGAGGTGCCCAGCGATAAGTGTTAGAGATTTCAACCACTGTCTCTGGGAGACTCAGGAGGTCTTGGATTCCCCAGCTGTCCAGTGAGGAAATAGTCTTGAAAGGTTGATTAAAATACAAATCAAAAAGTTTCCACAAGATCACTAAATAGCTAGATGCCTTTAATTAGAGCCAACTAAAATAATTCTGCTTTTAGCCTCAGTAAGTTAAAGAAGTTGATATTCACTTTGTAATGGCTAAGATTTATGCAAATGACACACTGTTGAGCCCACACTCTTGTAAAAACAATTGCAGTTTCACAGAACATCTTAGTTTGTTCTGAGCTGCTCACAAATTTATCCAAACATAAGGTCATGCACTGGTGCACACCCATGTTCTAAAGTCTCCTCTGAGACATGCCCATTAAAATGAGTAGGGGTGCACTGGTGTGACCACGAGGAGAATATGGCTCAGTGATAATAGTTTAACCTGGTGCCGCTGCAGAAAATACATTCTACTACAGAGTAGTGGCTGACTCTAAATCTGATAAGGGTTTGCTATAGTCATTTCATTAGAGTCGCTTGTCTCAATCTGTTTAGCTGGAAATACTAGGTTTAATCAGGTTAGGCAAGCCCATTACTCCAGTATGTAACCTTTGGACTTTGGCTCGAGGCTCCTACTTTCCCTTCTGGGAAGAGCACATTCTTCTTCCTTGTATTACAGCTTTGTTAAGCCCCAGAAAGTGATTGTATCTTCTTGTTTGTGCCTCAGCAGAAATCAATATGGAGAAATTTTTAAAGGGAACCATTTTAAATAGTGTTTAAATAGGAATCAAGACATATAAGAAGTGCAAATGAATCATGGACAGTAAGTTTTCTGTACTGTGTATTTGTTTGCCTAGAGTCAACAAGTCTGAAATTCTCAAGAATGCAACAGGTTTCCACCTCTTTTATCTTTCTGGGCCCACTCTTGATCCCACTGAGTCAATGGGAGTTTTGCCAGGATCTCAAATGAGAGAAGAACTGAGCTATCTTTAGCCTATCACCCCATGGTCTTATGCACGTACATATGAGTTTAAGTGAGTCGAAGTTGATGGAAAAGGTGCATATATTGCTAACCGCTAGAAGTTAAAGCAAAAGAAAAGGACTAGTGAGTTACAAAAGTTGCTGGTAACTGATCTGTCCTGTATAAATGAGAACATTTTCTTACCTTTCACGTTATTCTTCTGTTTTCCGGGTGGCCAGTGAATCCTCTTTGCTACCCTATCATTTCTTGAAGGCTTGCGCCCTTCTGCTCTCTGGGTACCCGTCCAGAAAGGAAGGCTGTAGATTCCTTTACAAACAGCCCCCTTCTGATTCCTCTGTAGCATTGGGCCAAAGCCCTCCTGCCTTACTTACCCAAGTATTCAATAGGACAGTTGGCATAAGGCAAGCAGGATTTGGCCTGGAACCTTTTGACTTTTCTTCTCAGTCCCCAGTAGCTACAAAGTTTGAGTGAGCTCATATTGAAGAACCTGTCTCTCGACAGAGGTCCATTTATTTAGACACGCACATTTGAAAGATTTGGCTCACGCGTTGTTCAGCTACGAAAGAAATCCCCAGTCTTCCTCCTCACATGCTCTTCCCCTTCCTTGCTATGGTCTGTTTAGATCAAAGGTTCTCAAACTGCTGTTTGGCTAATGTATCAGTTAATATTAGCCTTCTTAACCTGTCCCTCTTTTTTATGGGACCTAGTGTACTGGTGAACATAATACATCATCTTTACCATGGTTTTCAGAGCATACCCTGATACATGCAGAAAGCTGGCTCCTCCTCCTTATTGCCAGCTGCTTAATGCCCTTAAACATCAGCTAAAATAGATGAACTACTGCTTCTCGACTTCAAGTAACTACCGTACCAATATGCATGCTATGTTCATGTTTGGCTTTATTGCCTTTCACAGAGCGAACAGAGTTAATGGTGCACCATGTTTTTTAAAACCATAATTGCTCACACCATTTTCACTTGGATGATTGCGCCTCTTTATGATAGCTGCCAGTCCAGCAAAGCTTATATTCAGTGGTTTATTGGCTAGAGGTCACAGAGCCTAATTTCTTCCTAAGCAGTTACCAGGTGACATCCTGTGTCACCTAGAACAGCACCTAGAATAATGGATCCCCAATCCCTAACTGAGGCCTCTAGGTACTCCTATTTTAGTACAAAAATATTAATAATTTTAAAGTACAATTTGTTTTCTGGGCTTAACACTATTACAGTGGGCAAGCTGAATGCACCCCAGCCTCTGGAAATGATGTCTGGGCCATAGTATTGCATCTTTGGGATGAAAGATTTAGGATTTTGAGCAGCACAGGTGGCTTTTCGTTGCAACGGGCTTGAGAAAATGGACATTGTGGTCAGCCACAAAAGAGATTCAACAGAAAAGAAGGAGTAGCGTATCCCTGACATGCAATAGCATAGGCGCCAACTCCACGGGTGCTCCGGAGCTGGAGCACCCGCGGGGAAAAAATAGCGGGTGCTCAGCACCCACCAGCCACAGCTGTTTGGCAGCTCGGGGAGGGGTTGGGGGGAGGGTGGAGAGTGGTGGGCGGGAGCCTCAGGAAAGGGGTGGAGTGGGGGTGGGAAGAGGCTGGGTGAGGGTGGGGCCTCGGGGAAGGGGGATGGAGTGAGGGCGGGAAGAGGCAGAGTGAGGGCAGGGCCTTGGGGGAAGGTGGAGTAGGGGTAGGGCCTCAGGGCAAAGCAGGGGGTGGAGCACCCCCCAGGGAAAACTAGAATTCAGCGCCTGTGTACAATAGTTTTTTAATGTGCCTCCTAAGTGTCCATTGGAAGAGCATCCTCTCTGACTGACAAAGAAATAGGGGTGCCTCATCTAACACTGAGACCCTGATCAAAAGTGAGTGTTGCGAAGTATTGATCATGTAAGAAACACTCAGTGACTTACTCCATCATTACATCTTTTTTTAACTGTCCCAGGGAAGTAGTTCTCACTGAATCAGCCATTTCTATGGACCTGAACAGCTCAGGGTGAAATGTGGCCACTGCGCATTGATGCATCCAGCTATCTACCGAGCCAAAAATAAATTGTCACTCAACAGGCTTTTGCAGTTATCCAATAGCATGCTCTCTGACTTCCACAAAATGGCCTCCCCTCCCCTTTTCCCCCAGCTGAATACCAGTATTAAGCCCTTGTGTGCAGAATGTAGTGCAGTGCAACACCTGCTTAATGCGGTGTGCTTTGTTTCTGTAGGACATTGGGAAATGCAAAACAGTTCATATGAAAACAACATCTATTTCATTGTGCACGCTCTTGTTTGTGTCACCTAATGCTCAGTGGACCCTCAGATGGAAGATGGATTTAAAACAATTACAGCACAGCAGGCTCCCACTTACTTTCATCTCTACAGGTAACAAAGGTATCTGGTATACTTTACAATTCATAACAAGGCATGACAGGGCATGTATTCTGGAGCCATTAATAAATGCTTTAGGCACACACAATCAAGCCCAATGCCTTCACTTGCCTGAGGTGTGTTTTAATTAAGCAATGAGAAACAACCTTTGTCTGTGTAATTCGCACCTCCTGGTTTGATAGACCTAAGGGCTTACTGCTTATTAATGTTTTTCATTTCATTTTCCAAGAGACACTGGGCCAGCTTCTGCTGTCAGTTGCAGTGCAGTAAAAATGCGGAGTAATGTGAGTCAGCAGTTACACCAGTAACTGACAGCAGAATTTAGCACGCTACATTTAGAGGAAAAATATGGTGCAAAGTGGCAGTGGCCAGCCTAGTGTAGTCAGTTTTAAAAGAGCATTTAGTTTCATTATTATTGTTTTGTCTTCAAGGGGTTGTGGTCTGGGGCTTGGTAAAGGATTAGAGAGCTTTTTCCTCCAGGTCACTAGCCTTCTTAACATGGCACCTTTTGTGGGTCCTATGCTTAAAAGCAAGGAATAAAATGGCATTTTGTGTTTTTTCTCTCAAGTGCCTTCCTGGCAGGGTTCTTCTCATTAAACAGCTCCCAATTTAGCTTTTTTTAATAGCAACTGAAATCTGAAAGGTACCCAAGCCTAGTGCTGCTGGGCCATGCTGGAGGGGGAAGAACAAAGTGGGGAGGAGGAGGGGGAAGTGGGGAGGAGGTCAAGCTATTGTTAGTCATGTAATCAGACACATGTATGAAATTCTCCCAATGGTTCTGCCCAGGCACCTCAGCCCTGACCTGCAGCATCAACGTTTTTCCATCTCGCTGCCTTTCCTGAGCAAATTCAGCTAATTGCACCAAACGAGGTAATGTTTTTCTGATCTTGGGTCATGCTGCTAGCACTGTCTTTCCAGCCCATTTTAACTATGCAGGCAGGTCTGGGCACTAGCCATACAATTTGCATAAAATAGGAACACAAATCCTGAGTTAACAGAACTGTGTAACATTCACGAGTCTGTTTATATTGAGGGATGTGGCATACCCTGAAATGCAAATTATCTAAAAGACAAGAAAAGGATCTTCTGCAAAATGGTATGTCAGCAGGCCCAAATGGTTTGCAGGAGCTAGTTTTGTGTGTGTAATGATATACAATGTTAAAAGAACATTATTCAGGTTGCAAAGTCAAGCACGCAAAAGTCAGGAAACTGTCAGAACTGTGGTGTCCTGTGCAAATTTAATGCGTCCCCTGTTGTGCATATCCATTATAACAATGCTTTGCAACCTTTTTTCATTTGCGGACCCCTAAAAAATGTTGAATGGTGGTGCAGACCTCTTTGGAAATCTATTATCTGTATATATGGTTGAATTCTTTTCAGTCTAAGTCTTTCACGAACCCTTAGACATAGTCTGCAAACCACAGGTTGAGAACCACTGCATTGTAATACAACCTTTAACTACACGATCACATATATTTTCCCACAGGGTTCCCCTGCTTCATTGGCTAAATTGCATGGGCGACCCTAATTCTGGAATTTCCTAACTTTTTAGTGCTTGACCTTGCAACCTTAATGTTTTTTAAATGTCCTTCTTTTTATATAATTTCCTCTGTTCTTAACGAAGCAAACTGAGGAATGGCTTCTGTTTAACATCATGTGGCTTCTGATTAACACCCACATATGTCATAAGCAGAGTTGGAACCACACAGCCCTCTGTCACTTGAGCTAATTGGAGTCCGTGACAGCAGTAATGGGTTGTCATCTCTATGTGCACCAGCACTGGGTGGGAGATGAGACAAATAATTTACCAGTTGGTTTCATGGATATTAACTGACAGCAGAGGAATGGTGAGAGTCATGAATCTTGGGCTCCATTCCAGGCTCTGTAGGGGAATGTGCTCTGGTGGGTCCAGACTCTTCTGCCTATTCCTCCCAAGTATGACCCCTTCTGCCTCATCCACTCCAACCTAACCCTGTCTTGTCTCTTCTCCACCTGTCACCTTGTTGCATTACCATTCTCCTTGCTACCCAGTCCCAGAGTTTCCTCATCAAACTTCTCATCCTTGTTCCAGTCTCCTTGCCCAGCAAGTCCTAGTCCCCTGCTCCTGGTTTACTGTCCAAGTCCCAATCTCCTCCTACCTACACCCAGGTTGAGTCACCTTGACCAATCAGTCACAGTTCCCCCCTCTGCTCCTTGTCCAATTGGTCTCTTCTCCTCCACTGGCACCCAGTCCTAGTCTTCTTCCTCGGGCTCCTCATCCAGTCTCAGTGTGTCCCCCACAGCCTAGTTCCTGACTCCCTACTCTCTGGTTTCTTGTCCCAGTCTCTCTGCCCAGCCTGTCTCAGTTTCCCTCCTGCACCCCAGTTCCTTGTCAGAACTATTTCCCCTCCCCTGTTGTCCCCCTCGCTGGTTCTGAGTCCCAATCTCCTTGTCCAGCCAGTCCTACTCTCCTACCCTGCCTCCAGCTCCTTGTCTGAGCTCAGTGTTCCTTCCTTGATCCCCAGCCAACTAACTCCTAGTCCCACTTTTCATTTCTTCACTGGCCCCCAGTCCCAATCTCCTGCCTGGATCCCAGTTCCAGTTTCTACCCCTTCCATTCCCAGTCTCATCAGACTCCTTGTCCCAATCTACTCCTTTCCCTACTCTGGCTTTTGTCCCCTCTAATTTGAATCAGATGAACTCCACCCTAACGCCACGCTAACAGATGGGGGGAGGGGTCATTGAAAGCATAGGAGAGATAGGCTGCCTGCTCTCCGTTCTGGTGCCCAGCCCCACCCCAGCCCAAAGCATTTGGAAGCAGCCATTACAGGCAGAGTACGGCTTCACCCCTGTAGCTCTGGGTTGGAGGAAGCCTGCTAAGTCACTCTTTGGCAATGGAACATGCACAGTCTTGGCAGCACTAGGAACTGTGGGGGGCTGGTGCATGCTCAGTGAGGACAGAACGTCTGGAGATTTTTATCTGCTAAAATCAAAATCTCTACTGAGCAGGTATGAACTGCAGTTTTTCAAAGGCTTATAACATAGACAAATGTGAGCAGGTTTTCCTGGGGAGGGCAAAAGGCACATCCCTGATATAAAGGCCAAATTTCAAGACCCTGCGCCAAAGCATGGGGGTGCTAGAGCTGTTCCAAGAAAATGCCCAGAATGTTTACAATGCACAAAACAATTTTTTCCCTACACTCATTCTCAGAAATGGCTGGGCTGGTCTGACTGAAATTTTCCAAAAATCATTCAGCCTGAGGCAGTTGCCTGCCATGTAAAGTGTCAGCCTAAATGGTTGAAGTTTGACAAAGTTATAAGCGACTGAAAACAGGATTTTACAATGGGACGTGTCAGAAAGCCTTAATAATAGGTGGTGCTATCATCCATGGCTATAATGAACTATTGGGTATAAGGGCCTGATCCGGCAGCCCTCACCAAGTCTAAGCTCCCAATAAGATTTTTGTGTGAGTAAGGCTGGATTCCTGTCTGCATACAGCAGACTTGTATTCAGCAGGGGACGCTGCGCCTCACATAAAGGCAGGTGATCGATTATTTCTCTATTTTCCCCTCAATCAATGGTGCAAGTCAGACTGCGCTATCTGAATCTGTGGTAGTCTTGTTATATATGAAGAAAACAGAACTCAAAAGATGAAGGATGGGAATGATCGCTCTTGGGAAGTGGATTTGGGAAGTTTGCTGCAGACAAGGTCTGTTCTGCTATGTGCTTTATTCATACTGAACAGCCAAAGCTGTTGGCGGACGGTATAGGACTGCCACTGTATAGCTCCGAGACAGCAGCTGACAACATGACTACAAAACAGAATGCATAGCATTAATTACAATAGGGCTACTCCTTTGTGGCCCAACAGGCTGCATCAAATGTGACAGCAGGGTTTCCACTCTGTGGAGCAGCAGATTGCAAGGCATCCGGTGGTAGCGGGGTTACTCTGTGGCAAAATGTGCTACATTACTTAGAGCTGGGTTACTTGCTGCAGTATGGCAAAACAGATTGCATAGCATTATCACTGGTGACAACAGGACATTCATTGTGTAGGACAATGGGTCACATAAGAATCTGCGGACACTTGATTGGTTGGGTCCATCTTAGCATATCTATATCAGAGCGACATATGGCAATTGGTGACATTCCTGTCACAGATGTTGAAAGCCTTTGTTTTGATCTAGTGCCTGGTGAAGATCCAGTATATCTTTTCCCCTTTTCGTGGGTGAGCAGTTTGATTGTGCTAAAACACTTTCACTTGATTGCATGACTACACTGACTCCTATTGCCAGGAATATTTCTAGTTGTAGTTTCATGTTGCAAAGCACTCAGTCCCCCTCCATCAAAAAAAAGTCTTACAAATACTGGCAGTGTCATTGCTGAGAAATCTGTTAGGTTCACAAAGGTAGGGAGGTTGTGATCCTGTTTCACCTTATGCACTATGCAGTTGGTCAGTTTGGGTTTCTACCTCTAATAGCTCAGACTGTAACAACAGCAAAGATTGTTACAGCATTTTTAAAAAGGTCAAATAATATTTTAAACAATTTCTCACTTAGTTACTGCTATAATTGATTACATTATTTAATTTACCAGTAGCCACTTATTTGTCTGTTACTCTTCAGAAATCCACTCAGACTATATTTGTTAGCCAATTGCTTATTTTAATTTAAAGTGAATTTTGTGCCTGTGACAGCAGACAATGGAAGGCACGTGCCTCTGTTTGGCTACAAAACAGATACAAACTGGGCAGGAGCCGTACTAGGTTCCTCAGTCCTTTCACTATAACTTCTGTCCTGGAGGGAACATCTGTAAGGGTGAAAAGATAATTCAGTTGTCGCGTCCCGTCCCCCCATCCCCGCCGCGCTCTCTCTTGAGACTGTCCACAGAGTGGCAAGTTTTTCAGGGTGACCCCTTTGAGGCAGTCTGGCCTCATGACTAGGGCATTGCACTAGGGCCAAAGGTGCTGGAACAATTTGTATAGTGGGGGGTGCTGAGAGCCATTGAACCAAACTGTAAACCCCATATATAATAGAAACCACCTCAAGGCAGGAGGTGCGGCAGTACCCCCAGCACCTCTAGTTCCAGCACCTATGACTAGGACTCAGGAGGCTGGATTCTAGTCCTGGCTTTGCCAGTGGCTTGCTGGGTGGCCTTAGGCAGTCACTTCACCACCACATGCCTTGGTTTCCCTATTTGAAAAATGAAAGTGAGATATCGCCCAAATGAGAGCAGTTTAAACAGGGAAGTTGAGCAGCCTGGGTAAGGGAAACTAGTTTGTGACTAGGGGTGCAATAATTATGGCGAATTGCTTGTGCTCTTTATTGTTGGCAATTTAATGTTTGGCTTGTTTTGTTCATTTTTCTCGCACCCTCAGATATCACGAAGCTGCACGTATAGCTGTCACTGAATAACAAGTCAGAAGTAGTAATGGAAAGTTCCATTTTTTTAAAAAAAATGCCACCAATAATTGAAAAGGTCATATTCAAATTGTTTTATATTTGAGCTAGACTATTCATTATGTGGATCTGGCAGGATAATTTCTGAATTCAGTGGGATTGCACAGGGCTGACTGAGAGCAGAATTTGGTCTCACTGTAGAACAGCTCCAGAACAGGTGACTTGGCAAAATAAGTATGACTATGCATGTTTTAATTTGTTTCATGGGGCCAAATTTATATCTGGTGTAACTCCAAGGAAGTTACACCATGGTTGCACCTGACTCACTCATGTCAGTGGGGTTATGTGGTGTGTTTGTAAGAGCAAGTGTAGCCAAGTTTATATCGCACATTTCTATGGTGCTAGGATGACATCTAGTGGAATTTGAAGGTGAATTGACAGGTAGCCAAGACCTGTGTTCAGAGGTCTCTACGCTGCCTTTGCTACCACTGATAGCCTGCCTCGGGTCTGGGCATAAGCTATAGCTGGGGAAACACAGAAACTTGATCCTCTGGCTTAGTTGATCAGTAAAGTGGATGCTGCTCCCAAGACCTTATTTTCCCCTTTACAAGGGTTAGAATGGGATTTCATCCCATAAAAGTGTCTGATCCCAGGGCTACCCCAAGTCTTGCAAAGGGAAAAGAAGAAAGAAAAGGAGTACTTGTGGCACCTTAGAGACTAACAAATTTAACAATTTCTGTCATTATGCAAGGCACTGAATTTAGCCGTATGAAGTGGAAATCTATCAACTTCATAAATTTGTTAGTCTCTAAGGTGCCACAAGTACTCCTTTTCTTTTTGCGAATACAGAGTAACACGGCTGCTACTCTGAAACCTGGAAAAAGAAGAGTTATTCCTACCTCTAGTGATCTCCCGCTGTGGCAGAAGGATTTGGTACCTGCCTAACATGGGGGATGGGAGAGGCCCATTGCTGCTCTGCCAGGGCTCAATATTTTCAAATATTCTCATTGGCCCACAGTACAGCTGATCAGAAACATTTGTCAAAGTGTCCTTAATGGAAAACGCCATTTTCATCTAAATTGAAACATTTCCAAAAAAGTGCAGATTTTGATTAAAATTCCTGCAGGAAAAATATTCTAAACAAAAATAATTTAATGTCAGAAAATGTTTTATTTGGACATTGTTGAAATTTTATTTTGAATTTTATTTAATGTTTTTCCATTTTTATATTTCTACATTTTAAAAACATTTTATATATTTTTTACATTTTACTGTTTCATTACAACACTGTCACAGGGTGATTGAGCCTTGAAGGGGAAATGGGTCCAGTCCTACCTGTGCCACTTAGACTGAGCTCACCTCCTGAGGTAGAGAAAAGGAGCAAAGCCTCATGACAGGCAGGTTAAGACAGAAGCCTGTGGAGAACCAAAAGAGAGATTCTGGGTAGGAAGCCCTGGGAGTTGATTCTTGGTAGAGACTCAAAGGAGCCGGGGAGACTCTGAGAGGAGAACAGAGCCTAGAGGGTAGGCTATAGAGTGTTTGAAGTTTGAAGGGGGGAAGACAGACTGACAGGCCCTTAGGACGGAGGGGTTGTGTGGACACCTGGAGACTGGGAGCGGAACATTTTTTGTGTGTTTGTATTGGACTTGGAGACCCCAGAAGGGTTGGACTTCTTTTCTTTAAATGACTTAGCCAGAGAGCCAAGTGACGGCAGCAGGTTGTGGCAGCAACCAAACCATGCTGGAAGATCAGAAGATCCAGCCGCAGTGAGGGGAAACTGAGGCAGCAGCTCTGAGTGGTTGTCCCTATGTGTAGTGCACTTCAGGTTCCCTATCAGTGTCCATGTCATTTGTTCATGTGCCCCCCCCCCCCATTCTCTGCAATGAGGGAATAAAGGGGCACTGCTGGACTGTCGCCATCTTAGTTCCTCCTTAGCTAAAGTAGTCAAGACCTCACAGATATAAAGCAATGTTAAGTTGTGAGCAAAAGGCAGGCCCTGCTCACAGAATTTGGCAAGCATAGGGCTGATATTGCAAAAACACATATTCCTAAGAGATATGAGGCACCAATCACTCACGCAAGCACAGTCCAGAAAGGTGGTACCAGAACACCCCGATAAACACATTATCCAAAGATAACAGGAACATGCTGACCCATCTTAAGGATAAAGTCAGGATGACAGCATAATGAATATAGATGTTTTGATCGAACCTACAGGTACAAGGCAATAGGTGGCACCCTAATACGTCAAGAGTGATACGTAACTTGTTGTATTGGTGTATAAAGATGTATCTCAGAGGGAGTGTCTTTGTCCAGCCGAGGGGGCAGTGGAAAATCTCGCCACTGACTGAGCTGAGTCCATTGTCACGGGCATACACGTGCTAGTGTAACTGTAAACATTGGTCCAGGGAGCTAGGACCGTGCTTTGCTGACAATAAACCTAACCAAGCACCTTTGCACCTTAACGGATTTTGTGGTCATTGGGCGGTTTGCTCGAGATCTGCTGTGCCAGCTATCTGCACAGAGCTGGGACAACATACCGGGAGAACACACAGACACACACATGCAGCCAAACATCTGATGACAAATGGTTTTAAAAGTCTTTACATTTTCTAGTTAGTTTCACAGTTAGGAGATAGGATACAGTTTTGGTTCCCTGTTTTTGGAACCCCACTCTGGCGTGAGGAGCCATTTCTGTACACACCCCAGAAAGCCTCAGCCTTCCAACAGTTGTGGGGAGTACACCAAGGACCCTAGCTTCAAAAGCTGTGATACTTGCCATAAATTCCTCAAGTCATGGGTCCATGACACCATCTGCCTGTACTGCCTGGGGGAGTGCACGCCACATCCGGGTGCAGTGTAGATTGTTCCCAAGTAAGACAAATCAGTCCAGGGAGTTTCAGCTCCAAAAGTTCCTCATGGAGGTGACCTTAAAGACAGGAACAGCTTCTAACTTGGGAGACTCCCCCTGTACATCAACCTGAAATAGGTAGGAGTGGTCCCTCTTTTTCAGTCCCGAGCACTCTGTGATATTTTGTACCTTGTGGGAACACCCTACACCCCCATGTTCATCCTTATAATATGATTGTGTGGTATCTAATGCAAAGTTTGTCATGTCGGGTGTCTTTGGAAGGCGCATGATGTCCTGAGCATTGTTGTTATAGTAATGTTATGTTATCGGTTGTAATTTCATGTATATAGTTATGAGGCTGAAAATGTGTCCTCATGGCTTTAAGCAAGCCCAGGCAAAAACTCCCCAAGAGCAGAGGAGTAGTTCACACATCATCAGGGCATGTATGGGACAAACCCAGCTCAGCCTCACAGGAACAAAGGACACTGGCCTAGGCAACAACAAAGGATCTGTTGGACTCTTGAGTGAGTCACCCCCCCTTCCTTTGGTCAGTTTGGGACTGCAATGAGGTAATGCTCACTGACTCTGAAGGGGGAGGAGGCAAAGCCAAGAGGGAAGAAAGAACATGATAAAAGGGAGAGACGTTTGCCATGCTCTTCCCTTCTCTTCAACCTCCATCTACAGACATTACCACCAAGCGACTGAAGTGCTGATCAAAGAGGAGAGCCTGGCTGAAGGGAAACCAGCCAGCCTATGGTGAGAAGCATCTAAGTTTGTAAGGGCACTGAAAGTGTTAAGATCAGCTTAGAATGCGTTTTGCTTTTTTCATTTGATAAAATCTGACTTGTTATGTTTTGACTTATAATCACTTAAAATCTATCTTTATCATTAATAAATCTGTTTGTTTATTCTACCTGAAGCAGTGCATTTGGTTTGAAGTGTGTCAGGAACTCCCCCTGGGATAACAAGCCTGGTGCATATCAATTTCTTTGTTAAATTGATGAACTCATATAAGCTTGCAGCATCCAGTGGGCATAACTGGATACTGTGAGACGGAGGTTCCTAGGGTTGTGTTTGGGACCGGAGATATTGGCTAGGGTCATTCGGTTGAACAATCCAAGGAGCAGCTTACATGCCAGAGGCTATGCGTGAACAGCCCAGGAGTGGGGGTTCTCACAGCAGAGCAGGGTAACGCTGGCTCCCAGAGGCAAGGATTGGAGTGACCTAGCAGATCACCAGTCTAGAGGGGAACGTCACACACTCCAAGACCTCTGTCTCCCCTCTAGCTCCAAAAGATTCGGGCGAGTAGAGCCAGGGCAGACAAGGAGAAGGGAATCATAAACACTCCCATAAGAAAAAAAGGGAAGGTTCCCCATCCAAACCCCCTAAAAAGAGGCAGAAATCCCATCCCATGCCAAGTCATCTGCAGCTTCATGCTCTGGCATGGGACCATCTGGCACCAAGAAGTATCAGACTGGGATTTCCTCAAAGGCAAAACAGCAGCAGTCTCCAGTACCAGGACTGCTTCTTTGGCACTGAAATCCACATCAATACCTCCAGATCAGATGCCCTCTTCATTAGCAACCTGAGCTATAAAAATGACTCTATCGACTCTAGCTCACTACTTGGCTCTGGATAATCTTTTAGTGCTCTGGAACCAGAATCCCCACTCCCTTCCCCCATCTATGCCCAGTACCAATACGTCAGCTGACACCAATGTTCCTGCAGTACCTCTCTCTGTCCCCGCCTATGAGTAGTGGTCAAGCCAGACTGTCACTGGTTCCATCAAAGAGTAGAGGCAGGTCATCCCTGTCTCTTCCAATATGGAGGGCTCCCCCACTGAATCCAGACTCCAAATCTCTGAAGTCAGGAGAGGGTTAAGGCAGACACCCACTCTCGAACTATGACCCAAAGAGTCCCTTGAAGGTATTGAGCCCAGACAGAACATGGTGAGTCTCCAGAGTATCTCACTACTCTCTTACAAGAGAATACCTCCTCATACCCACTGGTACCCAGCACCCTGGTGCCCTGCTCACTGTGGTATGATGAAATCTCATAGTGGCAGTATTGGGCCCCAGAAGATCCACGAGACCATTGCCCAGTATACCCACCTCATGAGGCAAGGGACCCAAGGAGATTCAGGGCTCCCAGAGAACAGGAGGAGCTTCCTCAGCCTCCTCAAGAGGTACACCTTCAGCAACATGAGGACGAAGAGCAATAGGAACAGCAGGATGCTACACTGGTCTTCCTCAGAATAGGAAGTGGTTCCAGCTTTCCCACCACGCCTGGAACATCCTAAAGCCTTTCTGAACTTATTTAAGAGGGTGTCAGAGTCACTTCAAATCCCCTTCAAAGATGTCCCAGAACCACCACACAAACTGCTGGACATCTTGCATAGTTTGAGCCTGAGAAGAGCAGCACTTCCGATTAATGATGGCATCCTCAAATCTGCCAGGATTCTTTGGCAGATTCCCATCAGGATCCAAGTGAGCCAAAAAGAGGTGTTCCATACCTGTGAAAGGGTCAGAGTATCTGGTCTCTCACCTGCCTCCCAGTTTGTTGGAAGCATTAGTGGCCACTGAGCATAGCAGACAGAGAAAGACAAGGTCTACGCCTCCTGAGAAAGAAGCACCTGTTTCTAAGAACTGGGGCTTTAAATTAAATGTCAAATATAATGAAATTCCCTGTAAAATCATGAGAGTTGGCAACAGTGAGATTCTCTCCGTTCACCCTGGTTTAGGCATTACTCTTTCTGTGGAAAGTCCAGCTAAGTAGATAAACCCAGGAATGTGCCCTGAAGGTCAGCAAACTCAGGCTTTATTGGATCAGTGAGGGAGTATGTTGAGATGCACACACCCATCACTGAGAATGCCCATTTCAAGCATAAAGCATTATCCCAAAGAGATCATAAGTAAAATATAAAATACAGCTGAAGTGTCAGTGCAGTAACTGAAATTACATTTTCACTATTTATCATCAATAATAATAGGGTATATTTTTAAAAGAAAAACAATTGTATTTAATTGTGTGACTAATTGTATTTCCAGAAGGCCCCGGGAAGATGTATGTGTAGGGCCAAGGTGAGTTAGTTTTTCTGTTTTTGAAGATTTTCATTTCTGGTTATCTCTACAGCCATTTCTGGAGGACGGATGGATGGATAGATAGATACAGAAACTCTTGAGCTGTGTAATAATTATACAAAAAGTAATTTCCTTGTTCTGAATACACAATGCACACTGAGCCCTCCTAGTGAAAAGGGAGCACCAAGTTAAAGAAAAATCTTCCTTCCATGAAAGAAACTATCATCTCCTTGCATGAATAGTTTGTTTTGCCTGAGGAAATACAATCTTACAGTTGGTAAAATCCAAAGACTATTTCCTGAACACAACCTTTAGCTCTTTATTTGCTGGATTTACCAGCATTGTAAATTGGCTTAACAACCACATACCTCATTCCTTTTGTAGGTCCTTTCTTATATATGCTTCAACAACTGACATTGCTCGTGGGCTAAGGATATAAGACACCTTTTCGGTGCCTCCCCATTGAGAAAGCATTTATTAGTAAAACAGTGACATGAAAAATTGCACAGACTACCTTTTCACTTTTCAAGATGGTCCCTCTGAATAAGGTTGAAGCAAGGACTAGCCATAAGGAGAAATTTATCCCTGGAGTCCAAGCTGAATTTGGCCCTTGGTTTGCAACCAAATACCAGGCAGATCAAACTAGGCCTGTCTGAGTTTGGCAACCTAACCTAAATATCACAGATGACGATTTGGTCATCCCACCATGGTTACAGTGAGCTGTAACACCATCCCAGAAGATGTCATGCTGTGGGAGTCCACCTTCAGTGTGCAGCTAGCAGGAGTGAGCTGGGGAAATAACTAGTAGTGACTGGTGACATCTGAAAGCATGTAAGCAAAGCAAACAGTTTAATACAATTTTACAGTCTTCACCAGCTCTCGTCCTTTTGTGGAGAAGAACTTACTGGTCTACAGTGGCCATTTCTGGAAATGGCCAACCAAGAGGATTTATGGGCACTCAGAGCCCCATTCCTGGTGTGTTTGGAGAAAAAAACCCTGTTGCTATCCCGTATAGCTAGTCCTCATTTGATCCTTCACTGGATTACAGGATTTACTGAATTGGGGTCAGAGTGAGTTTGGAAATTTTCAGATGTAGCATCTTTCAGCTTCAAATATGTGTATTCATATAATATGCATGTGTGACTCTGCAGAGTCCCAGGGGAGCCAACTGAGGTCACTCAATTAAGGTGAACTGCAAAGAATGGGGCAGACAATCACCAAAGCTGGCGGATATTTCAATACTTAGATTTACCAAGCCAAAACACATTTACCAAAGCCAAAACAGCTTTTATAATACCTCACTGGTTACCCAGAAGCCAACAACACAGTTCCCTTAAAGTAACCCAGCCGTAGGCATCCACCCAGACACCCAAGTCAAATATGATGAGGATTACTGAAAATCTTATTCATCCTATAAAAAAGTTCTACCAATCCCAAAGGATTGGACACATTATCTCCCAGGTTAATGAATATTCCAGATCTTACCCAAATACATGCTTACAGCCTATTTTTATTACCTAAACTAAAATTTATTTAAAAAGAAAAGAGAGAGAGTATTAGTTAAAAGATCAGTATACATACAGATATGAATACAATTATTGAGATTCAGATTCGTAGCAGAGATGTTGAGCTTTGTAGATGCAAAGAGTTCTTTCAGAATTAGTTCAGAGGTTATAGTCCAGTGTTTATATTCAGGGTGATTCCAGGTTAGGACTGGAGATCTCAGCTTTGTGGCTTAAGCATCCCCTGCATGAAGCATCAAGCAGCTTTGAGATGAAAGGATCAGGTCTCCAGAGCCTTTTATACAGTTTTCAGGCCTTCTTTGACAGGTCAGAGTCCTTAGACGAACAATAGGCAATTATGGGGATTTTGAAGTAGATGTATTTCCTAAGCATCACCAGTAATTAGCTACACAAATTAACGTAACACAATTTATCCATTAGGCAGTCTATCACAAACTTTAAAGAGTTATATAGACAATAACATTATTTCACCAAAGATTCCTCTAAATGTTAATATTCCCTTTTGATCTCTGAATCAATAGCTATAGTGACAGACAGGAACTGTCTGTTTACATGGCTAACATTTAACAAGATATAAGTACACACATACAATTAGCATCACCTCTTATTTCTAACAATATAGGTTTGCATTTTAAAGTTCTGGCCTATCTACTGTGGAATGGCCCAAATTATCATTTGCATACTTTTCTAACACGACTTTAAAGGTCGGCTCTGGGTCATTTAGCCTGCAAGCTGCTTAACTCTTTCTGGCTATATGTCACACTTTGTATAAGATTTCTTGCAGTTATATAACAGGGGTAGCAACAACGATTTGCCTGGTCATACTCTGATCAGATAATGTCACAGCATGTATATATGTACATGCATGTGTGTTATATATATGTGCAGATATGGTCCAAAACAGAAATTAAGCTTCTTAGACCTCCCAAGCTCTTAGTCATGTAGACATGGCCCTAGATAGATAGATGGCCAAAAACTTGGGAGGACCACGAAGCTTAATTGTTCCTTTGGACCACATCTGCAAATCTTTGGCTTGTGGTCCAAGGCAGCTATTAGAATTGTTGGCCTTCCCATTCCTACCAAAAGGTGAAGTCTTCATGGAAAAGTATATTAAATACTCCAAGCATTTATTTCACTAGGCTGAAAAACAATTATTGCCTCCGGTTTGTAGCTCGACTACCAGCTCCTTCCCCAACCTACCATTATTCTAAACAATACCAAATAATTAATATTTCAAAATATTAAGTTAAGTTTTGACTAAATTACAAGGTGTTATGGTTCTTGTAGGGGGAAGAATCAGTCTGGCTCCTTCATACTCTGATGATTTCTATGAAATTCAGATAATATTACAATCAACTAAGAAGGTCGCTTTAGCAATACTACTGCAGGTAGGCAAATGATATTACCATGGAGATAATAGAATCCGGATCTGTCAGTATTAAGAGATTGGTTTAGGGGGAAAATAAATTCCTTTTAAGAGCTGATTTATAGTCCCCAATGCAGCACATACTTAACTTTAAGCACACGAGTGTATCCATCCCTCTTTAAAGTTAAGTATGTGATTAAGTGCTTTGCTAAACTGAGGTTTGAACTGTGATCTGGCAATGGTTTGGGGTATAGGAGAATTTTTTCTAACGAGGAGTGTTGTACTTTTAAAATAACAGTTTGTTGTTTATTCTACTCTTACTTTTTCCTTTCTTCTTTTCTCTTCCTAAATCATTCTTTTCTTTTCCTTTTTGCAATACTTTCATTTTCAAGGAATTCCTTTTGGTCTGCATGTAATTTTTCCTTATGTTTTTGTTGAACTAGCCCAATTTTTGTGTCATCTGCAAACTTCATCAGAGATGATTTTATGTTTTCTTCCAGATCATTGCTAAAAATGTTAAATAGCCCTAGGGCAGCAATCTCTTTTTATTTTTCCCCCCAAGAACTTCCTCACTTTCCCTCATTTGATGTTATTAATTTCTCTTTGCCTCTCTTTAAAACTCAGGAAGCCAGATGCAGCATTGGTTTAACTCCACTGAAGTAAGGGTGAAGAGAGTGACACCAGGGCTGCATTTGGCCCATTGACTTCAATGGGAGCTGTTGGAAGCATTTGACAATCAGGCTTTTCATTTAGGGGCCTACATATGGATTTAGAAGCCTAAATTTCAGTACAATTTTTTTAAAATCTTGCCCAAAAGTTCCAGTTATCTAAGATCCTGTTAAATTTAAGGAAAAACAAATGAGGATAATCAAATACTAAAACATCTGGAACACAAGCATTCATCATTCAAGCACATAAAAAGGTTGTTACAAGGAGGAGGGAGAAGAATTGTTCTTCTTAACCTCTGAGGATAGGACAAGAAGCAATGGGCTTAAATTGCAACAAGGGAGGTTTAGATTTGACATTAGGAAAACATTCCTAACTGTAAGGGTGGTTAAGCACTGGAATACATTGCCTAGGGAGGTTGTAGAATCTCCATCATTGGAGATTTTTAAGAGCAGGTTAGACAAACACCTGTCAGGGATGGTCTAGATAATACTTAGTCCTGCCTTGAGTGCAGGGTACTGGACTTGATGACCTCTCGAGGTCCCTTCCGGTTTGATGATTCTATGATTCTACCATAGACTGTGCCTGTGTGTCTGTACAGCACATAGCACAAATGAGCCACCAACCTGACTTGGCCCTCAGGGCACTATTGCAATACAATTATTACTAACAATAACTACATCAGAACCCAAAGCTTGGTCTTCTAATTCATAAACTATAGATGATATGGACAAACCAAAACTGAAGAATCATTTATCTCCATCTAGTATTGCTCAGTCTTCACTGCCCCAAAATATTTCCCTAACTTTTAAAAATCACCCTTCAAAAATGTATATCTAATCTCTGCAGATGCATTTCCTGTGCAGCATCTCGAAGCATTACAAATTTGTTTAACATAAAATACTTCTGCATGCCATATACTTCATATACTATGAAGAGTAAAGGACAAAGTTCTTGTTTTGATCCAGCATTAGTATTAATTAACGTTGGAAAGAGAGGGAGATGACACACCATTTCTGTCGTTAAAGACAAATCAAATTTAACATCCAACAAAGAAACTAAAATAGTGGTGATAGCCAAAGTTTTTGAAGAGTTGGCGGGGGGGTGCGGGGGCAATTATTGGGTAGTCATTTTAGAGTTGCCAACCCTCTAGGCTTGTCCTGGAGTCTCCAGGAATTAAAGATTAATTTTTAATTAAATATTGTAATGTGATGAATATGCCCAACTAAAATTGGCAACCCTAGGTCAGCTTGAAACACCTTAAGTGGGCCTGAGTTTGAAAGGATTGGTGCTCAGCACTCTATGAAAACCAGGTCTCTTCAAGGTGTCTTAAGTTGGCTGCCCAAAATCACTAGTCACTTCTGAAAATTTAGGCCTACATTTTGATCCTCTAAACTAGTGATTCTCAAACTTTTGTACTGGTGACCACTTTCACCTAGTAAGCTTCTGAGTGCGACCCCCCCTTATGAATTAAAAACACTTTTTAATATATTTAACACCATTATAAATGCTGGAAGCAAAGCGGGGTTTGGGGTGGAAGCCTACAGCTCGTGACCCCCTCATAATAACCTCACGACCCCCTGAGGGATCCCGACCCCCAGTTTGAGAACCCCTGCTCTGAACCTTCCTTGAAACCTGACGAGGAGCTGAGAAATGAAAAAACAGAGGAGAAATCAGTTTTTATGTATTACTAGGGATAATGAACGTACAAAGTGGTTGGACTTGGTAGCAGGAAAAACTAAAGTGTGGCAGAGACTGCAGGATGCAAAGGAAAAGCAGCTAAGAAGCTGGATGAAATTAAAGTTTGGGATGTCTGAGTAAAAATCATGCTAATAACCCAGTTTTAGAGACAGCTGCAAGGAGAGTTAGTTATTCCTGCAATTGAGGGTGTGCATGTGCTTCCAAGAGCTGTAGAAAGCAAACAGTGAGAGCTTGGCAAATCTATTTACTTTTAGCTAGCTGAAATATTTCCAGAGATTTTTACCAGCTTTTATGATTCAGCCTCCTCCCCTAATGCAGGCAAACTGAGTGGGCCTTGGAAGTGTGGGACCCACAAACATACAAACAAGATCATAGGCCCTAATCCTGAAATGATCTTACTGTAGGTCCTAGTCTCTCTGCACAAAGCACATTATAGGATTGGGGCCATAAACAGTGTCTATTAATTTCAAGTGGAGTCTACGTTTCACCAGCTAGTTTACTCCACAGAATGCAGCAAGAATTCTGCCAAGGTGAGTGTATATTTAGAAAACACAATGCAAAGCTAAGAGTTTTCAAAAGACAAAGATTAAGAGATGAAGTTATAGGGAAAATGTTACAGAAGATAAGAAGCGAGACAAGCACAAACAAAAAGGGAAGAGTCTAGAGAGAGAGGGAAAATGGTCTCCAGATGGAGGATGGAGGGGATGCCAAAAGTCATGAAGACTTTTTGATTTTAATCCCAATTTCCCAAACAGTGGATGTTGTTTATAAGACAAAATTGTTTGTATGTTACTGCCTAACGCCTAAATCTCTGGAACAAGCTGGGGTAGCCACAGCAGGGTTCCTTTTTAAGCATTAAATCAACGTGTTACATCTGTCGAAATCCTGGGGAGCCACAGGCAGTGATGCCAAATTCTAGAGGCTGAACTCAGCAGGAGCTGTGTGGTAAACTTGTGCATTTAGAATCAAAGTTTGGTTTATTAGCTGTCACCCTCTGGAAATGCTTTGGAGACGCTTCAGTCAAAACCCAGAAACCATGAAGTTTCCACCCGTCTTCTTCCCAATATATTTCTGATATAGTAGATGATCTGAAAAACCCTGCATAAAACCTTATTGCTGACACTGATGAGCGGGAGCGTTGATCTAATATGTGTCCTTGAAAGCACAGTTGATCTTAGCGTTGTTGTTGTTGTAGTTATAAAGAAGAAAGTTTCTAGCTCTTTTCTCTGTGCTGAAAATAGAAAGTATTGTGAATAGAGTGCTAGGGCTGAAATGAATAAGCAGCTGCAGCAGGAGCCTTGTGAATGGGTGAGCAGCGATCATTCCTCACACCCAAGTACACATGCTATTAATGTAAAACAAGCTGGCTAAGTGTGAGGGATGGCCCAAACAATCACCTTGCTAATCTTCTTCAAACTCCTCAGGTCAGCCTTGCCCAGAGTGTTGTGATCATGGTGCATGGGGACTCAGTTATGTTGGGGAAGGCTGGTTTACCAAAAAACCCTAAAGCCAGCTCTGCTTGGTAATATGTTCAGTCATGTCTGATGCTGGGGCTGAGCTGGCTACTGTACATTCAGGCCCCCATTAAGCAAAGCACTGAAGCATGTGCTTAAATCCCATTGATTCTCACATGCTTATGTGTTTTGCTGGATTGGAGCTTCATAGGTAAATGGCTCCTAGCCCTTGCGCAAATGGGCAGAGGGGTAGGGAACCGTGAGGATAACCCCAGTTTGTAATCCCAGCATGCTGTGGTTACACTGTGTGCCTTGGACAGATTACAGCCTACTGCAATGTCCCTATTTCTAAAATGGAAATAACTCTTGCCTATCTCACAGGGGTGCTGGAAGGATTAATTAGTTAATGGTTGCACAGTCCATTGGCAATGTAAAGCCCTAATTAGTTGTGATTGTAAAGCTTTTGTAATTAGGAATTTTTGGTTAACAGGTGTGATAGCAGTGTGTTTTTCTGCAGCAGTGCAAGCTAATGGTATGAAACAGAGGGCATAATATATTGGCACAGTGAACAGGTTTACAAGCTACATATACTGTGGTGTAATGATGCCTGGGAGTCACTGGATATTACTGTGACTTCTGTTTATCGAGAGATCTGCCATATAAAGAAATGCTTCCAAAAGCCAGCTGTTGGGGCAGTCAAGCATGGTGTATGTGTCCCTCCTCTTTATCACTGTGCTATGCTGTAATGGTTAGTGGCAGGAGCACAGGACTTTTGCGAAGCTCAGCAGTTTTGGGTCATTCAACATTTCTTTGGTTTTGCTTTGATTTGCATTGGTCCTTGCCCCCGATGTTCCATTCTCCTTTTCAGGTTTGAACCAATCTGCAAACTCAGCCCAAACCACTGAGTTCTTCCTGGTTAAACTCCAAGCCATTAATATCTTTCCATCAGTCTCCTCTTCAGTGAGAAAGCATCCCCCAGTCCAACAAAGTCAGAGGCTGGAAACCCCTTTCCACAAGCAATGTCTCTTACTGAAAGTGACAGGCTCCCCATCTTCTAGGGAGGGGGTAGCCGCCCAGAGGCCATTAGCACCATATTGTTCATGCAACCAGCAGGCTTCCCCTACTCCTGGGTTCTGTCAGAATATGTCAACTGGCTCTCTCCCTGTATCCTGGGTCCCCTATTGAACGAGAAGGTAGGAGAAGGTAGGAGTCTGGCAGCTCTGAGTGGAAAAGGAAGGTGCATTGAGAAGGCCGGGTCTTTAGCAGGCTGGATATCTTTCAGGGGGAGGAGAAATCTTTTCCCATGAAAACCTGACGTGTCTGTCAGCAGATGAGACTCGGGAGCAAGTCATGGGAGGAAACTGAGAAAGGGAGGGACAGAGGCAGAGCGGTGACGGTGTGAGAGGCACCTAGCAGAGGAGGCTAGCAGGATGTGTGTCAGGAAGCCATGTCCAGGCTCAGGGGTGGGAGGTTCCGTGGCAGTTGGGAGGCAGCCAGTCTGGGGGAGAGCCATGTTGTCGGCTGGGAGCCTCCATGCCACGGCACCTTGAAGGAAGCTGCTTCAGGAAAATGGACTGCGCCTAACCACTGCGCTGTGCCTTCCTAGTCCTGCCGTTCTGGCTGCCTGAGTCACCTCTAGAGTGTCCTGCTGGTGTTGGAACCTGGACAGCCCAGTAAGCGCCTGCTGATGCTGTTTCCCCATGTGGGCCTTCAAACCTACAGCTGGGACGAGGATAAAGGGAGATGAGGGAGCGACTGAAGCTGCTGCCGCCACAACCCTGCCTTGGAGGTGGTGCAGGGGGCCATTATTCCTCAGGAGGCACAATGCCTCCCCGAGCAGCTCCCAGCATGTGGGGAGAGAGGGCACAGACTGCTACAGCTCCCCAGGCAGTGCCCACCGCCCTTGCAGCTGGCTAGCGGCACTAGCCCTAAGGGCTAATAGTAAAGCCCAGGGACTGTACTCATGGCTGGAGCCCGTTCAGGTGGAAAAGCCACCCCCTGGCCCATGTTGGCTTTTTTAACAAGAGGATTAACTTCACAGCCCGCAAAGCGTTAGTCTGGGCATTGCTGTCCTGAGGGACTAAGTGACAAATGTGTCCCAGTGCCAATCCAGTGTGTTAGGCAGAGGCTGATAAAACACTAGAGCAACATATTGCCAGCTGCAGGGGACCCTGACCCAGAGTTAAATGTGGCCTACCACTCTTCAGGGCACTGACTGTAACTTGCCCCTGGTAGTTCACATTCAGGAGACTATGTGCTCCCAGTGGATTTCTGACCTCTCCCCATATAGTGCAAACAGGACATAAGGCTGGGATTTTTCAGAGGGGTTTTAGGTAGTGCTGACTGGAAAATATTGAAATATGGGGAGAAAAAGCATAAATATGTTAAATTTTTCCAAGGAAATTTTTTTGATTTTACAGCGAAAAGTCAAGAACTGAAATAACTTGGTCAGGACATGCCATTATAGTGCCTCATGGAATATTGGGTGCCTCATGCTCTGATTCTCATCTATAGGTTGGGCTACCTGGTTGGATTACATTTCCCATGATGTGCCGCAGTCTCACCTCATTCTGAAGGCAGTCAATTGCATCATAGGAGTGCCTGGCTGTGGTGCATTATGGGAGCTATAATTTGGCTGAGGAGACCAGCCCATAGAAAAGAATGGGGTTGTGAGGAAAATGAACTTCAAAAACCAATAAGGTCTGGTGGCAGACCATTTCTGATGGGGTATTTCAGTTTTTGGATGTTTGTTTTTGTGATGAAAAATAAAAAATTTTCACAAGTAGGCACTTTTCATACAAAGTTTTGTTTTGTCACCCCCGCAATTTTCTATTGAAAAACAGTTTTGACAAAAATTTTTCAATCAGACCAACTCCTTATTGACTTTTCCAGTATTGCCAGTCCCAAGCACTGAAAAATCATACACCTCATTCCCCAAGATCAGGGCTATTGCAGTAGAGAAAAAGATTCGCTATGAGAACTGATGTGGAAAGGTTCAGTAGTGTTCTCAGACAGTGCTGTCTGTTAAATGCAAGGAGTTATCTCTGTGAGTAGCATTTCTCTCTCATATGTCCCTGGAATCTATTGGTGCACAGTCTAATTGTATTCTTGTGAAGTAGTGGTTCTCAACCCGGGGTACATGGACCCCTGGGGGTACGCAGAGGTCTTCCAGGGGGTACAGCAACTCATCTAGATATTTGCCTAGTTTTACAACAGGCTACATAAAAAGCACTAGCAAAGTCAGTACAAACTAAAATTTCATACAGACAATGATTTATTTATACTGCTCCAGACACTATACACTGAAACGTAAGTACAATATTTGTATTCCAATTGATTTATATGGTAAAAATGAGAAAGTAAGCAATTTTTCAGTAATACTGTTCTATGACACTTTTGTATTTTTATGTCTGATTTTTTGTAAGCAAGTAGTTTTTAAGTGAGGTGAAACTTGGGGGTACACAAGACAAATCAGACTCTTGAAAGGGGTACAGTAGTCTGGAAAGGTTGAGAGCCACTATTATAAAGGATCTTCCACAGAGCCCCAGTGGGAGGAACAATGATACAAATCTACATCTCTTTCCCTTCCATGCCCCAGTCCTAGTGAACTGACAGATCTAAGGTCATCTGAGCTCAGAATCAGAGAGGACAATCCACACCTATGTGCAAAGGTACAAATTCAGCCCTGGTGGATTCAATGGAGTGGCACCTGCTAACCCCAGATTTGAATATGACCCATTGACTTCCGTGGAATTGCAGTCACATATGTGAGAGCAGGACTGGGTCCTTAATTTATTTTCAAAATCTAGCTGTGTTAAAGGTAATAGCTTTGTGTACAAAGAGGAAAAAATTGGAATTTCATATGTTTCTGCTTTCAAGAGCAGAATGTATCCAGCGTGATCAAATATATGTTGTGTACTAAAATATATAGGCATACACTGAATAATATTATTCAGTACATACTATCCCACTGTGTTCTAGATTTTGGTTTCTTACCTATCTGATACATTGTTTTTATTAAAAGGAGGAAAAGCGACAATGAAAACCCGGAATTTACCAAAGGTTCTAGCTTGGTATTGGAGAATCTTTCCGAGATTTTTTTTTCTCTTAGTGCTTTTCATCACATTGTTTGCCATTATTTGGAGCCAGAACAAAGAAGAGTGTAACTGCTTAAAAATGGGAAAGCCTGGATTAACGTCATTTCATGTAGGTAACGAAAGGAATGAGGCCCAAATTAATTTAGAATAAGGTTATTTGTTTTGGTGGAATATATACAATGAGTTGATAAAATCTCCTAAAAGGGGAGGAGGCTCTGAACAGCTATTTCAGAAAAAAAAATGCATATAAATCTATTTAATGAAAAATTCTGAATCTTTGACAAGACACTGCATTGTAAGTTTTCCAATGATGCAAACATTTTTCAGCAGTTAAAAAAATATGCAGATCTTTAATGGCAGTAGTGATTTGCAATACTCATGCTGAAAAAGGCCCTTTCCACTATAGGGAAGAGAGCCTTGGCAGTACTGACCAAGTAGAGTCCTCTCCTTGAAATTTGTCATAACAGAACTCAGGCTGACTTTTGTCGCCATTATTCCTTGAATTTAAAAAAAAAAAGTCTGACGTTTGTTTAGGCTGATCAGGTCTGCAAAACCATGGTTCATATATTTTGGATCCTCCAGTCCTGATGCTTTGCAGTGTCTTGGGAGCTTATCTGTGCATGAGAGTGTCTGTGTGTCTGTGGAAGAGTGGGGAATAGAGGAAAAATTAGGTTACTTACTAGTAATGAGGATTAGTTAGCTAATGTCTGCAAAGCGCTTTGAAGATGAAAAGCACTATATGAGTGCTAAATACTATTAAGTAATTAAAGTTCTTTGATTGCCTGCGAGTTGATGGGATAACAGCAGTCCTTTCCACCCCACCCCACCTTGTCTTGCTTGTGTTTCACGGTTAATCTGACCTTGTTTCTGTTTGACTGTGCAGTGTTCACTACCAACAGACACCTATCAGAGTGCCAACTCTAATCTGTCACAGAATCAGAGGTGCTGGTAGGGCCATGGGTATGTTAAAGAGGGGTTTGCATTCAGGTCCACACTCCAAATATGAAACTTTCTAAGTCAAAACTGTGCCGAAAGATCAGGTTTGTACACACTATAAAAGAGTCCCCTGAGTCTTCTTGCCCAGATGGTGAGGGAACCTGACCACACCCAGTTATTTATACTGGGTGTCTTCAGTTCAGTCAGGCCCCAGCTCTTTACAATTTGCAAGGGGCCCTGGCCATTTGCAGATCTTAAGTCTTTCTGGTTTACCCTGGGAGTTTGTTGCACTTTCCATAGGGCTGAGATGAAGGGCTCCCAGCTGGAAGTTCCTTCTGTGGCTCCAGAAGACCCTCCAGCAGTCTCCTGCTCCTTTCCCCCAGATTACTTCATTTTCCTCCCTTTTAAAGGCCCCCTCCCAATCATACATGACTGACAGGTCTGGAGGAGTGGGGATAGCCCTGTCCCCAGGACCTGTCTGGCACCCTCCTCACCAGTATGTGGTCTATACACCCTGTAGCACACACCCGTAGACCAGGGTGAAATAGTGCACTGTGTTATGGCTGACACAGTGACACTGTTCAGTGAGAAAATGTTCAGAGTTGCAGTGGGTGCTGAGGAGGAAAAAAAGCAAACGTGGTATTGGTCTTCAAATGCAGAAAGATGAGGGAACCTGGCAACTCTTAGCTAGTAAGTTTAACATTAAGCACTAGTGAAATAACAGAACTACTATCAAGAGCCAAAACTCACAAAACACCTATAGGAGAATGGAACCATGAGCAATAAACAACGTGAAGTTATAAAAAACAAATCTTGTCAGACAAACCCACATTTATTTCAACAGAATTGTGAAATTCTGGGTGATGCGAACAAGATAGATATAATCCATTTGGAGTTTATTAAAGCATAGTTGCTTTCATAATCTTACTCCTTATTAATTCAAATTGGCTTGGATATAAACACTATCATATGGGATGGAAAGTCACAAAAGTTCTGAAAACAAAGGCTAATGATAGGCAGCAACGTATTGGAGTCGGGGAGAGCGTTTAATGGAGTGCTGCTGGGACAGGTCATGCCCTGTCTTATTTAACTTCTTGTTGATAACCTGAAAGAGAGAATAAACAGCAAATTGTTAAACTTCCTAGATATATTAAATTCAGCAGTGTTGCTACAGGGCGAGAAATAATCCAAAGAATGTTAAAGGGTTGGTAAAAGGAAAGAATATACTGTTGTGTTGTTGACAATCTTGTGGGATTTTACCTAAAATAAATATAAATGACTGGTACTCAGTATCTGCATAATTTCCTTGTATTTCCCTGTATCCACAATAGGAAATAATATAAATACTGAGGTGAGCTACCTATAAATTTTATTTAACTATCTGAGTCCATTGGCAAGTTTTATGTCCTGCCCCAAAATGAGAGTCATCTTGGAGAAGTGAGTTAATGCACTTGAGGAAAAATAATCCAAAACACAGGTGTTCAGTGGAGAGAAACCTGAAAAGCAGTAATGCACAGCCGTAGGGGTGACTGTGGACAGCAAATTGGATATGAGATTACAGTGTATAAAGCAGCAAAAACTCTGAATGAAAATTTGGTCTACATGTGCAGAGTAGTCTTTGCTAGTAGTTACAGCAGAGGTTTGGAAGACAGGTCTCCTGGGTTTTATTCCCAGTTCTGTCACGGCTCCCTATGCACTCTAGCACAGGGGTTCTCAACTGTTTTCTTTCTAACCCCCCTCCCCCCCGCCCCCTATGCTATAAAAACTCCATGGCCCAGCTGTGCACAATAACTGGTTTTTTGCATTTAAAAGGCAGGGCGGCATTAGGGAATAGCAAGCAGGGCAATTTCCAGGGGCCCCACACCACAGGAGCCCCCACAAAGCTACATTACTCAGGCCTCGGCTTCATCATCAGGTGGGGCTTCAACCCCATGCGGTGGGGCTTCGGCTTTCTGCCCTGAGCCTCAAGTGAGTCTAATGCTGGTCCTGCTTGGCAGACCCCCTGAAACCTGCTTGGGTCCTGGGGGCCCTGGACCTCAGGTTGATAACCACCGCCCTAGCACAGGTCATGTAACTTCTCTGGACCCTCAGTTTACTTATAGGCAAAACAGGTCTAATAATAGATACATCACAGAGGAGTTTGTGAGGCTTAACTTGCTAATATTGTATTTGTTAATTACCCTGGAATTCTGGGATACTTGTTCTCTAAGTTAAGAATTCTGCTAGGGATTTTTGAGAAGTTGCATTTAATTTAAAGAAGAAAAAAAACCTCTCATCATAGAGAGCATAAAGCTTTTGCTAATGCGTATTATTCCCTCTCTATAAATATCTGTGAGGAAAAGGATTCTAACAGCACTTTTCTGTGCCCTGGTTCCCACTGCTGTACCTTGCTATAATACAAAAATACATAAATAGTAATAATAATGTCCTTCACGTATTGGAGCATTGGCAGATTGAGAGGTATAAAACAGACCAATGTATAGGAACAATACTGTATATATTGTATGCTGTAGCTTGCAACAGTCTCACATATTATAAAGTAACAGTGTTTTGTTTTTAAGGCCACAGCTGGAGAGGCGGCGACGGCTGGCTTGGAGGCTCCTGTTTGTGAGATGCCACAAAATCAAAATTTTACTGTAAAAGGAAGTGTGATAGACCCTTTACCGATTCCATATGAATATCTCTTAGGCTCTCGTCCTACTAAAAAAAGTGAGTGTTGATTGCAAGATGGACTCTGGTCAGCCCAGTCCCTTGCAGTTATATTCAGAACAAAAGTATTAACATGCGGTGCAAGCAAATTATCAAAATAACAAATGACCTTAAAAAGTAAGAGATCTGAGAGGTGAAATCACCCAGGTTTCCCTGAAACATCACGAGCCACAAAAGAGGGAGAATTCCATCTCTGTTTTGGTCCAAAGAAACTCTGCCCACCAAATCTCTCCAGCACTATAGCAACATAATAATACTGGCCCCAATTCAAGGTACTTAACCACATGCTTCATTTTAAATATGTGAGTAATCTCACTTATTTCAATGGGACTACTCACAGTCTTAAAGTTAGGAATGTGCTTAGTATCTTACTGAATCAGGGCCACTATGATATCAGACCAATGAAACATTGGTTTTTCATCCCTGAGGAAAAACATAATGTAAGTTCTGGAGTTTCCCCTATAAATCAGAGCAGAATTTGGCCTATTCTTCCTAGCAGCTTCTGAAATTAATCTTTTAATGGGTGTCATGTACACCATGTTTGTTACTTTCCTCTTTTTCACCTAAAACTACCAGTAAACAATGTACATATGGATATCCAGTACCACTGCATGTAAGTGCATGTTGGAACAATCAAGAGTAAGGTGCTGATCTTGCAAGCAGCTCCACATGGCAGGAACTCCTGGGAGGGGATGGTTGGAGCACTCCCTGGACTGAGGCTGGGAAAGAGCAGGGTGTAGGGGCTCATGCACCAGGGGGTCAGGCTAGTGGTGGGCTGGGGCAATGGCCAGTTTTTCTGCCTCTTGGAGGTGGCAGCCTTATTTGGACCCTGACCAGGTTTGGCCCTAGTGCCCCTGGAGATGTAGGCAAAATTTAAGTGAGTGGCATTGCAGCCTGGCACATGGGGTCACAGCACTGCTCAGGTTTGGCATCCTAGGCAGCTGGGCCTCTTCTCAACACTCCTACCAGATGGCCATGGTGTAAGAGGAGGAGGGCTTCTGGGAGGGGTCAGGTTTCTCAGGTCACTTTTTGTGGTTCAGCTCATCCTTGACTTGTTCTTCCTCCTTGCTAGTGTCATGAGCCATCAGAGCCACAGTGTCCTCTTTGGAGTACTGGTGGCTGGCCACGAAGCCTACCCTTCTTCCCAGGGGGAAAAGAATCAGCTTTCTTTTCAGCTCACTTACCTGCCCAATCACCCAGTGCCTCAGAGACAGTCCCCTATTTGTACTGATTCAGATCAAACTTGTGTCCATAGCCAACTGAGACTCCGTGCCCCTTTTCCTTTGGAGCTGGTAAAGTTCCTCTCTTAGTCCTGCCTGTTTTTCAAAAGGTAGCAAGGCATCTCTGGCTTAGGTATCCACTGTACTAATGTACTGGCTCTTTTCTGATTTTTACGGTCTCCAGCAAGTTCTGCTTTTGGCAGGAACCCTCCCCCCCCCCATAGCTGGAGAGCCAGCTGGACATGGTCAAGTTCACTTGTAAGTCACATTTCATAAAGACACCCAAGCATGTAGCCTACTTAGCAAACATTTCCCAGAACAAAAGAAGAGAGTGTGGGTATTAGATTTTTTAAAGCATCAAATTGGCATGCATATGTAAACTAAATATTCTAGGTATATTAATATTAAACATATTTCACATTAGATTTTTTAAAAAGTCTTGTCTGAACTTTCCCTGATGGTTTAGAATAATTCTCAAAATCTCCAGATAAGATAAAGTCCTGGTGGCAGATCTGTGAAAGGTGAAAGTTGGATAAGTTGTTATTCCTGATGTCCAATACAGTGAAAAAAACAATGCTAAATCCTATGGTGACCTGGGGTTCTGAAGGCTACATTTTGGTCGACAGTAAAAGGAAGCAACCAAATTTCACTGCTCTACCATGTTATTTGTACTTGGCTGGCACAGGCATTCATTTTAGTACCAGGGAACTGAGTTCAAACTTGTATGCATGTGCCCTGAGCTGCAAATTTCCACTCCTAGACTAGGCACTGAATCTAGGGTCTTACACTGAAATCAATCAGTGTAAGCGGGAAATGATTGTGATACAGGGTACTTTCTCCCTGATTCTCAGATGTATATCTGTCTGTATCTCTCGCTCTAGATATACACATTTACATTTATAATCACTAGAGTCTTAGCACAATGCTCAGCTCACTGATTACATTTTATGCAGTTACACAAATAATTAATAAATGGAGATGTTCTCATATTTACAGACTGTATATCACATGCTCTAGCTAGTTTAAGGAAGGTGTGTGTGTGTGGGGGGGAAATTTCCATAGTGCACAGGGCCCTAAAATTCTTTAATTTGGCCCTGCATATTTCACTGAGCAATTGGAACTACTATGGGAAAACACAGGCCCAAACCAGCAAAACTATAATTTCACATGACTCTGCCTCTAGTTCACCAGAGTAGGAACAGTTCATAGAAGGAAAAAAAGAGATCATATAAATTATTTCTGTTTTTACCTTTTGTAGGATATTTGTCAATTGGGATTTCCTCCATCCACCGGAAGAATAAATACTATCTAATGAGAACAATTGAGTCCATTTTTAGTCAGTCCAGCCCAGAGGAGTTAAAAGGGATAGTCTTAGTTGTCTATCTAGCAAACAATGATTCTACTCTAAATAAGCAAACAGCCAAGGAGATTAAAGATGGATTTAGTTCATATATTGATGAAGGAACTCTTCTTGTTATATGCAGCTCTCTAGCCAGTTATCCTTCTTTACAAGGTCTGCAAAAGAACTTCTGGGATAAAGATGAAAGCGTCCGGCACAGATCAAAACAGAATGTGGACTATGCTTTTTTAGTTAATTTTTGTGCCAGCCTCTCACATTATTATCTGATGTTGGAAGATGATGTGGTTTGTGCCAATGGTTTCCTTTCCATTATACAACAATTCATACGTGAACGGATGGAACCCTGGACCACAGTAGCCTTTTCCACATTGGGCTATATAGGGAAACTCTATCACAATGAAGATCTTCCCAAACTGGCAAGATTCCTGTTGCTGTTCTATGACATAATGCCCTGTGACTGGCTCTTAGAACTTTTCCACCAATCCAAAGCTCAGAAAGAAATCATTACCTTCAGACCTTCTCTTTTTCAGCACATTGGCAGAATTTCATCTTTTCACACTATGGAAATTATATTCAAAGATCCAGAGTTCCAAGAAGATTTTGGAGATTTTGGAGACTTCCCTGCTGTCTCCTGTTACACAGACATACCAGTGTTTGATGATTATGTGCCTGAGGAAGTTTGTCCACCTGGCAAAGGTGTCTTTTGGGGAAGGAATGTAACAACAGGGAGCTCCTTTACCATTGTTTTTGAAACACCAATAATTCTCCAGAAGCTTCAGATTTATACAGGATCAGCTGAATACAACCGGGACATTCTGTATTCTGGTTACGTGGAACTGGGCACAGTGAAAATAAAGGAAAATGATAATGCAACATGCAAGATCTTCAGAAGAGCAGGAGATTTTCGCAATGGAAAATTTGAATTGGACAACTTTGGTCAAGTTATGGAGGAGCAGATTCACTGCCTTCGAATACAGGTAACTGTCACACAAAAGGAATGGCTGATAATAAGGAAAATAAATATTTGGGTCAAAAAGGGTTAATGGGTTAAAACTCAGGTTCTGTTTTGCCCCTTCTGTTTAAAAATGGGAAGGAAATCCATATTACACATCACCTTGTACTACTCACTATGTAACAAAAGCAACTTTGTTATTGGTTAATGAAAAACAAATGACTTGGGAGGCATTTCTAGTTGAAATAAGCAAAATAAAACTCTAATACAATACATTAAATTTTTTCTCCCACAATGCAGTTGTGTCTATGAAAGGTCATTGGTAACAGAACTTGTATGCCCACTCTTTAAGTAGGATTCATCACCTATGTGGTGGTCATGAACACTTAGGCTATGTTTACACTAGCACTTACTGCGGTGTATCTTATGTCGCTCAGGGGTGTGAAAAAGCCACCCACCTGAGCGACATAAATTACACCAACCTAAGCACTGGTGTAGACAGTGCTATGTTGGTAGGAGAGCTTCTCCAGTCAACATAGCTATTGTTGCTTGCAGGGCTGGGGTAATTAAGCCGACAGGAGAGCTCTCTCCATTTGGCTTAGAGTGGTTACATTAGAGAGCTTACAGCACCACAGCTGCATCACTGCAGCTCCGCTGCTGTAAACTCTAGTGTAGCCATAACCTTAGGGTTATATTTAGGTGTATATCTGCCTAAATCTAGGTTCTCTGTTCAGCTGTTGCCTAACCCTGTAGATGTCTCTCAAAAACAGGATACATAAGGGCGCCATGAAATAAGGAGGCAAACTTCTGCTTAGTCCCAAAACATAAATGTCTTAATTGTTTAAATGTAATTACTGACTCATCAGCATTCATGCATCCACTCATTCCCACACATCCTCACAACAATGAGGTCATTGTGACACTGGGAAAATATCGCTAAAAGGTGGAAGCAGAGTCTAGGACAAGTGGATAACCTTACCTTAATAGCCTTTCGCCTACAAACCAGAAAGCTGCTTTCAATATCCCTTAGAAATGCTAATTTTTTATTAAACATTTGGCCAACTAAAGTTACTCAAGCATAAATCCAAATATGGCCTATGTTCCATACACCACATCTGCACAGGAAGTCACAAACCCTGCACCAAAGAGCTTGCATTCTATCCATATCTATACCCTTTTTGTGTTGGGAGGAAGAAAAGAGCATGCTTAACTATATGTGTATATGAATTTGTGTACACATATGTGTATATGAATGTCTCTCAATGGAAATGCAACAGAACTGTGGTGACACTTTTCCACACTCCTTTTTTTTTTCTTGTGTACTATGCTTGTACAGTAGAGGGCACCAAAGCTTCATTAGCCGGCCTTCACAAACTGACCTTTTTTTCTGATGATGCTGACAATTTCATGCATGCCATTTAATTATATGTGCACAAACTCTACCTAAAATACATGTAAAATCAATCCCAGGAAAAACGAAATTAAGCACTAGTTGCTTTAATAAAGTAGCTACTGTTAACACTGGTGATGTTATGTTTATACTCTGTATATTAAATATATAATACATCAACTTTCCTACTGATAACAATCTAACAGAGTAAACTCATGACTCATAGGTGTGATAGATACAAAAACTTTAATTCATGGTTAACATCACACCCACAAATTGGAAACTGAAGGAAACAATCCAACTTAGCACCTGGGAAGAAGTGAACGCTGTAGTTTCACGGTTCCTTATCTTCAAGGTGCTCAATAGCATAGACCCCAAGATATCTAAAAGATCACCTAACACTCCTGAAAGAAGACCATCACTGGCAATTTTACTCCTCAAGCACAATGGAACTTTCTAGCATAAGAGTAAAGCTTGTCTGTGCAGGAAACAGCTGTCTGAGAGGCAGGTCCAAGATTGTGGAATGAATTCCCACAGGAACTAAGGACCACACAAGAGCAAGGGGCGAAGGCACAGCTCTGGGCCCAGGTGATCCCACCCAATCACACCTGCAAAGCCTGTACAAGCAGGAGGCGGGGCTTAAAAGGGGAAGGAGAGCCACTCACATGGAGGCAGACAGTGGAAGGGAGCAGACTGAGATGGTTCACTTGGAGGTGGAGAACTTGTTGCCTGAGGCCTGACAAAGCAAACATACAAAGGAGAGGCAGGTGACTGACTGTGCAGGTGAGCGACTTTATTTGAGGTTCTTTGATTTACTCTGTGGGAAGCAGGAGACTTGAGTAGAAAGTGGTCTGGGGTGTGTGTGTGTGGCTGCTTACCAGCTCACGGTGCAGGGTGTAGCTACTCATCACTGGGGCCTGGACTGGAATCTGGTGGAGAGGGTGGGCCTGGGCTCCCCTACATGCTCCAAGAAAATGTGATAACAACAGGAGCCTTCACCCTGGAGGAGAACCCTGCTGGGGAAGATGACTGTTCACAGGCCCAGACCCCAAAGTCTCTGTATTAAAGAGAAGGACTGGAAACGCTTGGTGGTGGGGTGGGGTGGGGGTGGGGTGAAAATACAGGACTGTATTTTCAATAGGGAGATGACCTGACACACTCTGCCTGACTGCTAGTTGGCACTGTTGGTGGTCATTCTCCTTCCCCAGACTGTCACAAATCTCACCACCTTCTGCTCCAAGTGCAAGGTTCCTTTTTGACCTGCGTTCTCCAATATAAATATATAGCTTGGGGTGGGAGTGGGGGCCGGGGGTGAGAGAGAGAGAGATACTAGTGATGAGAGCAGTACAAGAACCCGATTAGAATAGAGATATTTCAGTGGGGTTTGAAAACCAAGGTTTCAATAGCCAGTGTGGACTGAACAAGATAGAGGCTTTGGCCTGCATGGCACTCTCTGTACATCTCTGCTCAAGAGAGAAAAAGAGGAACTGTATAGAAAAAGTGACAGGACCATCCCTAGGAGACAATGGCCACAGCTAGAGCTTTTCTTATCTTGTTTTACCCTGGAGTAGAAATTTACCTTATCATTTCTGGTGGTTGCAAGTGTGTCTGTTATCAGGATGCCAAAGGCTGATGGAGGACTTGAAGAGGTCCTCATTCAGATGCCATTCTTCTTAACAAAAAATTAAACCATGGATGGTGGAAACTTCAATTTAAATGTATTTATCCAGATCTCATACATTGTTACACTTTTTACAGTGACCCTTGCCTATCAAAAGCCCTTTCTGAGCCTCAATTCTGCAGGGTGCCAAGCACCGTCAACTCCCAGTGAAATCCACACGAACACTCAACTCCTTACAGTAGCACTCTACTCTTTACAGGATCAAGCCTTTCACTGACAGACAGCCACATGCTGTAATCACACAGGCAGAATACACGAAGGTGAATGCTTTATCTGTGGATTGTCCTTAGGCATTTCCAGCTCCCATGAGAAGAGACAGCTTTGCTTCTTGAAGGGTTTTGAACTTAGTTTGTTGAGGGGGAAAGCACTATATTCACCCATGTCCTATTTGTTAACAGGAGTTGTACACATAACTTGCTCATAGCTTTGAAAATGTTTCCTTTAATATAGATTAAAAGCATGTGAGTCTCTTGCTGAGTGCCAGAGGCTCTGGAAACCCTGTACTTGGTGGCTTGTAAAATTATCTCCCTTCAAAAGAATTTTCCTGTGTACTGATTGCAAAAGGAAAGGAAAGAGAGTAAAGTAATGCTAATGGGATTTTGAGTCACTCCCTAATTCCACTGTACATTTCTATTCATTCTGCATACTGCTTACGCAGCACTGCCCTGATCACACAAACCCTGCTTTCAAACAGAGCCAGCCCGTTGTTTCAGCACATCTGGGCTGCCTGCTGAACAGCTACCGTCCAACATACACTGAAGACCACCCCACTGAAGCATCACCCATGGACATGTAACCACTAAAAGATGGCAATCCTTGAAAGAATAATCACAGCAATACTGCCTCATCAGCAACGGGCTGATGCTATCTTGTCAATCCTGGGAATGATGCTCCAGGGGGAATAACAAGGTGGCAGCCATCTTCTCAAAAGAGAAAAGATGGTCTTGTGGTTAAAGCACTAGACAGGGTTTCAGGCCAATCTGTGTTTTGTGCAACCTTGGGCAGGTCATTGGGGGGGGGGGGGGGAAGAGAGATTTTTAAAGGCAAAAATGAGATTTAAGAGCCTAATGCCAATTGATTTGAGTGCTGAAATGCCATCTGTGCCTATGAAAATCTCCCCCTTAATTTCTGTGCCTCATCTCCCCATCTGTAAAATGAGATAATACTAGCTTTCTCCTACCTTTTGTTTAGTTACTAAACTCTTCTGGGCTGGAGCTGTCCCTTGCTACATGTTTATACAGTGCTTAGCACAATCGTTCCCTGATCTTGGTTGGGCCTCTCGGCTCTTCTGAAATAAAAATACTATAATAGTACTTGAGCTACCTGCAAGTCCCCAACACCTCCATCTGTAAATCACATTCAGCCCAGCTCCCTTTGTATAGCAAATGCTACATCTTAGAAAATGTCTGGCTACATTACTCAACATAATTGTAACTAATAATAGTTGATATAAGACCAGAGCAAGCTGCTTCCTGGGTTTAAAAAGTTTCACTTAATATACTTGTCAGCCAAATCCTGCATCAGGCAGAGCTCCTGCAACTGCCATTGAACCCAATGAGAGTTCTGTAGATATCTATATCAGGCTTTGACACCATGACCATTACTTTACTACTTAAGTGCCAAGTTGAAGGTACACTGCACCTCTCGCTATGTGGGCCAATGTATATAAGAATATTACTGTCAAACACCCCTGATCACAGAACCTGTTTCCAGAAGGCTTCATGTAACTAATGTGGGCTGAAATCTGAATAACTACACATTCTTCTGAATAAGTGAATGATCAGACTTGAACTTCTAGAGTAGGAGGACTTGAGGATTCTGCTGTATAGCTTTATATAGCTGCTCTGAGATCCCATTGAAACCTATGGCAAGGGCCCCAAATTCCTTTGGATTAAGCCTTTCAAAAAGGTCATTTTCCTATATTTTTAATAAGGGCTTTGTTTTACTTCAGATGCCACACAGCTTATGCTTGTTCCTCTCTCAAGCTAGATTGCCAGGGGCTCTCTCTCCTGCGCCTCTTATTTTAACTTTATTTTCCACCTGCTTTCTGATTTTTGTCCAATTTTCCTTCCTTTGCGGGGGAAGGAGGGCTATTGTTTTGCTCCTCTCCCCTGGTTGCCTCCCTTCCCTTACACACTCTGTGTGGCTGGGCCATGTGCGCCAACAGCTGAGTTGTCACAGACACACAAAGCTTGGGCCAGTGGGGCTGCTTTCTGAGACTGTGGCACTCCATGCAGCAGCTGCACTTGTGGTCAGGTGCATTAGGAACAGCACATCTGAAGAGGATGCCCACCGCGTTACAAACAGCAGTTCTTTGCAGTGAAGATGCAAGTGAAACTAGGATCATGTAGCTTTTTCCACCCATGCTGGTGCTACTCCTCTCTACCCTATGTACTCCCTTTCTGGACTAGTCTGGTGCCCAGTGTTGACAAATACTGTCAGAAAGCACTAATGATCACCATGTGGCTAATATGGAGATGTGGTGGAGTTGTCCTGAACTGGAACGGGGGAAAAAAGCCAGAAATCCAAAAAGGGATTGGAGACAATAGATTTTATAATAAAATCAGCTTGGTCGTGTTGGGCAGGATCCTCTTGAACCTTTTCCACTTTTCCACGATGCTTTAAAAATCTGTAAGTATATTTGACGAAAGAAATGTCTTAAGCTATTGATACATATTTTGATTGTCATGAAGCAAAGGTCCATACTGTGTGGTAGCGTTAGCCAGTCACCTGGCTGTGTGATTAGTTAAACCAGAGAGTCCTAGATTTTAAAGCCAATTTTATTATAATAAAAGATTTCAAATTAGGCTGCCTCTCAAACAAACAAGGAATTTTAAATAATATATCTTAGAAAAAGGGGCAAATAGGTTTATGGGGCCAGATCTTCAGCTGGTGTAAACGGGCATAGCTCCATGAATTCACTGGAGCTATGCTGACTTATACCCACTGAGGATCTAGCCTGAATCATTCTCATAGGAGTGCAGTATGAGATTTTTTTAATACAGACCAGAGGCCCAAATGTCAGCAAAAACATAACATACATTTATGTTACCATTTACGCTAATTACTAATCTTTTCCAGAGAAGCAGAGAACACTGTGAAATGTGGTTTGCTGGTGTTAGTTATCCAATTGACTAGCCTATTTTTTCACAATTTAACATTCATTACCACACAATTTCAAAAACAGGAAAAAAATACAGTAGAGGGTCTGTGGAAGGCATTGGAATAATCAGCTGCAAGCAGAATGTGAGTCTACACCCACCCTAGAAACCCCATGCAGTCTCCTTAAGGATTGTTTACAAAGTAACTTAAAGGGGAAGATGAGGCACTCTTTTAAATAACAAGAGCCCACTGAAGCGCAATGGGCTGATGATGGATGGCGTATCATTCTTTCTTCAATGACAAGTGAATAATGTGGGTAAAACCTAGCTGTTAATGTGCAAGCTAACCTGAAAAAAGTCTTTGAGGCAAAAAGCACAAGTATTATAAGGATGCACAGACAAAATAATAATGAAACACTTGACAGTTTGCATATGATACCCAGAAGATGCTGTAAGCACCTAGATCCTCTGAACACTGGTCACAGGGGACGTAGCCTGTAGAAATAGAAAACATGTTTTAGGTGATTAAGTTTGTACCCCTGCCGGGAGGATTATTCCTGCATTGTAGTTACTCTGATGAAGCTATTAAGGAGTGGGTCCATATGTAACCCAGAATAACACTAGCCTGTTTTCCTGCCATATGCATTACATTCCTAGCTAGTTTACTATCTGCTCTCACCCCCTTGCCTCTCAGCACCATTCCTTCCCAGACTTCTCCCTCCTACTGCCTTTCTAATTATTTGCCCCACAAGGTTTGAAGTTGAATCTAATTTTATTTTCTTCCCCCATCCTGGAACCCACGCTTGCTCACATGACTATTCTTTAAGCACATGAGTTGCTCTACTACAGCTTACTTGCTTAAGGAAGGGCTACTCCTGGGCCTTCTCTAACTCCCCTTGATGTCATTGAGATCTTGGGAGTATGAATACACTTGTTTGGGCCTCTTATTTCCACCAGCATTAGGTACCTTTTAGTGTTGTTTTTCTGTTGTCACTAGGATTTACAGACTATGTATTATTTATGAATGTACCTGACCCACTGGAATTATTTCCAAAAGTTAGATTATATTTGACCAGATAAAAAATCAATTTCATGAACTACCAAAAATAAGAATGACAATAAATCTAAAACAGAGCCAAAAATGCCAATATTGACAAATTATTATAGAAGTTTTATAGTAAGGCTCTGGGGAATTCAGCATGTAAATGCCTTGAAAGATCAAGCCCTGTAATGGGAACAAAAATGGAGAGGTGGCAAAAGAATTTAGTGATCTCACAAGCCATTTTAATTCAGTTTGACTATATTTGAAATGTAAATTGTACTTCCTACATACATATTAACAGCTATGCCCATTGCATCAATGTTTGAATACAAATCTATGCAAAGAAAGCTGAAATTAACTATTGGCCTGGAAACAGAATAGGAAAAGCAAACTGTGTCCAGACATTTGAACTCTTATAATCAGAGGGTTTCATAGTTTATTTTAGAAACAATGAGTGTTCTGCTCATTCCAGCATTCAAAATATTCCTTTGTTCACATACTGATGTGCCGAACCCGATTACTTCAAGAACAAGACCTCATAATTGTTGGGGAGGGAGGGTTCTAGGTTTTTCATCAGCTCCCATACCATATGTGTAAGCAGAGTCAGGATGAGCTCCACCCTGACATCTGGTGGTGAGGTGTGGCAAGTTGCGTAAAGGGGCCGATCTCATTTGCATAGGCACACCCACCCCACCTAGAATGAGACCATAGCTGCCCAAATGGTCACTTTGGCTGCTGTGGGATCCCCAGTGTCTCTGTTATTGGGGCAGGAAGAATAAATTGTTATTACCCTGATTATGGGAACTGTGCTTGGAACTGTACTTGGTGCACCTGGAATTCCCAGAGGAGGTTGCTGGGATAAGAAAAGAGGTAGACACAGCTGCCTTAATATGCCCTGACCCTAAAGGGACCTCTGATGTGTCTGTGCTGATAGGGACCAACTCCAGTCTCTTCAAGGTACTCGCGGATTACTGCAGAAGGCGGGCTGGGGACCAGTACCTGAATACCCTGATGATCCATATGCTTTGTGCTGAAGCCTATAGGAAAATTGAGAGCGCTAAAGGGACACATCTGAGCTACCGCTTGGGGCACTGAAGTACGTGGGCACGACCCCCTTAGTAGTGCCTGCAAGGACGGAGTAAGAAGTGCTTGTCATGAGTACCTCGCTGAAAGGCAGTAAAGGGACGTTAGCAATGATAGAGCAGCCGATGGGAGGAAAGCTCCCTGAAGGAGTGCTGGTCCCCAGTGGAGTCATAACCTTACCTGCTGAAGCCCAGGAAAGGGTGACTATACTGATTGCTAATGAAATGAGTCGTGATGTTGTTGTGAAGCAAGGACAAAAGATAGCAGACCTCTTAAAGCATGAGTCGATTGTAAAACCCCAGTGTGAAACTGAAGTTCCGACAATAGACCCAGCAAAGTTTGACTTTGGAGATTCACCAGTGTCCGAGGAGTGGAAAGATCGCCTGAGGAAGAAACTTTGTGAAAGGTCCAAGGTGTTCTCACTGCATGAGTGGGATGTGCAAAAGGAGTAGAGCCAATATCAGACTACATGACTCTCGACCTTTCAGGGAGAGATCTAGGAAGATTGCTCTCTCTGAGATGGAAGATGTGCGACATCATCTTCAGGAGCTGGCTGCGAATGGCATCATTACAGAGTCCCGCAGCCCATACGCCTCACCCATTGTGGTAGTCCGTAAAAAGAATGGGAAAATCCGGATGTGTATTGACTACCGCACCCTAAACAGCCGTACTGTGGTCGACCAGTACACTATGCCTCGAGTGCAAGATGCCTTAGACTGTTTGCTGGGAAGCCAGTGGTTCTCTGTGTTGGATCTTCGAAGTGGATACTACCAGATCCCTCTGGGAGAAGAAGATAAGCCTTCATCAGCCCATTAGGGTTTTATCAGTTTGAACGCATGCCCCAAGGGATTTCTGGAGCACCGGCCACCTTTCAACATCTCATGGAGAAAGTTGTGGGAGACATGAATTTACTGCAAGTGTTAGTTTATTTGGATGACCTGATTGTGTTTGGAAGAACCTTAGAGGAGCATGAAGAAAGACTTCTTAAAGTGCTTGATAGGTTGGAGGATTATGGTCTGAAGCTTTCAATTGACAAATGCCAGTTCTGCAGAACCTCAGTGAAGTATGTGGGTCACATCGTGTCCCAAGAGGGTGTGAGTACTGATCCTGATAAAATAGAAGCACTCACTACATGGCCACGTCCAAGTAACTACAGAGAATTCAAGACCTTTCTTGGATTTAGTGGCTACTACCGCAGATTTGTGACAAACTATGCTACGATTGTAAAGCCTCTGAATGATCTTACCAGGGGACATCAGTCCAGCAAGAACAAATCTAAGACCAAGAATAAGGGGAGGTCCCCAAAGCCTCCTGTGCAGAGACACTATGGCCCCTTTGAACCATTTGGGCCACGGTGGGATGAGAGATGTGAAAGGGCTTTTCGAGAAATCATTACTTGCCTAACTCATGCTCCAGTCCTAGTTTTTGCTGACCCAAGCAAACCATTTATCCTGCATACTGATGCCAGTTTGGAGGGTCTGGGAGCAGTCCTGTACCAGGAAGTGGAAGGCAAATGTAAACCTGTTGCCTTTGCCAGCCGAGGATTGTCTGATAGTGAAACTCGCTATCCCACCCACAAGCTGGAATTCTTGGCCTTGAAATGGGCCATCACTGAGAAATTTCGAGACTACTTGTATGGTGCTCAGTTCCAGGTGTGGACAGACAACAATCCACTGACTTATGTGTTAACAAGTGCTAAACTGGATGCTACAGGGCAGAGATGGGTGGCCGCCTTGGCTAGCTATGAGTTCAGCATTCAGTACTGATCAGGGAGAAGCAATGTAGATGCAGATGCATTGTCCAGGCGTCCGCAGGCTCCAGAAGTTGCTGTGATACCCACAGATGGAGTGAGTAGTGTTTGCAGTTTGCAGTGTGAGTTGCCGAGAGCCAGAGGCCCGTGAGAGCCTTAAGGGATGTGTTGCAGAAGCTTTGGGCCTGCCCCCTGAATGAATCATAGAATCATAGAATATCAGGGTTGGAAGGGACCCCAGAAGGTCATCTAGTCCAACCCCCTGCTCAAAGCAGGACCAAGTCCCAGTTAAATCATCCCAGCCAGGGCTTTGTCAAGCCTGACCTTAAAAACCTGTAAGGAAGGAGATTCTACCACCTCCCTAGGTAACGCATTCCAGTGTTTCACCACCCTCTTAGTGAAAAAGTTTTTCCTAATATCCAATCTAAACCTCCCCCATTGCAACTTGAGACCATTACTCCTCGTTCTGTCATCTGCTACCATTGAGAACAGTCTAGAGCCATCCTCTTTGGAACCCCCTTTCAGGTAGTTGAAAGCAGCTATCAAATCCCCCCTCATTCTTCTCTTCTGCAGACTAAACAATCCCAGCTCCCTCAGCCTCTCCTCATAAGTCATGTGCTCTAGACCCCTAATCATTTTTGTTGCCCTTCGCTGGACTCTTTCCAATTTATCCACATCCTTCTTGTAGTGTGGGGCCCAAAACTGGACACAGTACTCCAGATGAGGCCTCACCAGTGTCGAATAGAGGGGAACGATCACGTCCCTCGATCTGCTCGCTATGCCCCTACTTATACATCCCAAAATGCCATTGGCCTTCTTGGCAACAATGCATGCCTTCTGCTTCAGTGAACTATATTGCATTGGACCAATCTCCCTTGCCCATGCTCAATGCGGCTGACTGGCAAGAAGCCCAGCGGCAAGATATTGACATTCATGATACACTACTTGCCAAAAGGGAGGGGCGAAGCCCAGCTGCGGTTGTCCCACCTAACCCGGAGGGTAAACTACTATTGAGAGAATGGACCAAACTAAAACTGATTCAGGGAGTGCTACACCGAATGACCACCGACCCTTTACAAAAGCAACGAGCACAACTAGTACTGCCAAAAGAGTACAGAGCCCTGGCCATGAGGGCCCTGCATGATGATTTTGGGCATTTAGGGATGGAGAGGATCCTGGAACTTATTCGTAGTAGGTTCTATTGGCCCCGAATGGCTGAAGATGTTCGCAGGAAATGTGAGACTTGTGCTCGATGTGTTCAAAGGAAAACTCTGCCCACGAGGGCTGCATATCTCAAGAACATCACCAGCACCAAACCTTTGGAACTGGTACGCATTGATTTCTTGTCTGTAGAGGTAGACAAGAGGAATGTTGGGAACATTCTAGTAGTGACTGACCATTTTACACGGTATGCACAGGCATATCCCACACGTGATCAGAGGGCCACCACCGTCGCTCGAGTATTGTGGGACAAATATTTCTCAGTCTATGGATTCCTGGCTCGGATACACTCTGATCAGGGGCGGGATTTTGAGAGTCACCTTCTGAAGGAGGTGCTGAAGATAGCAGGAATTAAAAAGTCTAGGACAACGCCTTATCACCCCCAAGGTGATCCTCAGCCAGAGAGGTTCAACCGAACCCTATTAGATATGTTGGGAACTTTGCGACCAGAGCAGAAGGCAACCTGGAGCCAGCATGTTGCGTTTCTGGTGCATGTCTACAATGCCACAAAGAACGATGCTACGGGAGTCACCCCATATCTCTTGATGTTTGGGCGAGAACCTAGATTACCCATAGACTTATGCTTTGGTGTATCAGAGGATGGAGATAGCTATGAAACTCATCAGCAATATGTATCCCGACTAAGAGAAAAGCTGCGGGATGCTTATCACTTAGCTACCACTGTGGCTCGGAAGAACGCAGACCGCAACAAACATCGATATGATGCTAGAGTGCGTTCGCAGGAGCTCCAGCCGTGGGACAGAGTCCTGCTGCGAAATTTGGGTATTGCTGGCAAACACAAGATAGCTAACAGATGGAAGGCAATACCTTACCTGGTGATGGAAAATCTGGGAGATCTGCTTGTCTACAAGATCAAACCTGAAGATGGTCCAGGGCAAATAAAGATGGTGCATAGAAACCTTTTGCTCCTTGTGGGGGAATTGGTAAGCACCCCTTATGAGATGGGTCACGACAGGGCAGCTGGGCAGAACAAAAGTGCTAGTCCAAAGCCGCCATCCAACACAGACAGCGGGCCCCCTGCAGCTAACTTACCCCTATTCTGCACATCTGAGAGTGAGTCTGAGGAGGAAGACACAACCCTGGTGTATCCTGGGATGGAGACAAGATTTCAGTCTTGATCAGCTGAACCAAACGAGAGTTTTCCCTCCCTCTTCCGCCCTAAACCCCATGGCAGAATTATTTAGGCCCATTTCTGACACCCCTGTGCCGCTGATGAGACCCCCATGTGATGACACACACACAGGGGCCTACGCCAGTAGCCAAGGGACCCTCAAAGGAAGCCTCTCCATCCGTCACTCAAGAGGATGTTCCCCCTATCTCGGCAACAGAGATTCTCAATAGACGAGACAGGGTGATAAGACCAGTAAAACGGTTAACTTATGATGCACCTGGGGTGATTAGTGAGGAGCCAATACGTTTAGCACACAGGCTTGTGGAAGCTAAAGTGGGCTTCCTGAGGCCCTTTGGAGGAAACCAATGAGTTGGTATAAAGGGAGTTTGATTTGTCGGGACGACAAATTCTCGGCTGGGGGGAGGATGTAAGCAGAGTCAGGATGAGCTCCACCCTGACATCTGGTGGTGAGGTGTGGCAAGTTGTGGAAAAGAACTTCAGGGGCCGATCTCATTTGCATAGGCACACCCACCCTGCCTAGAATGAGGCCATAGCTGCCCAAATGGTCACTTTGGCTGCTGTGGGATCCCCAGTGTCTCTGTTATTGGGGCAGGAAGAATAAATTGTTATTACCCTGATTATGGGAACTATGCTTGGAACTGTACTTGGCCTATTGTTATGATGGAGGGACTCACCATCAACTAAGTAGCACTCGCTAGGCAAGGGTCGTGGGTTCCAAAACTCTGTGAATTGAGAGAGACTGGGGACAAGTATTAATACTTGGTGGCATGGGCCCCTTGGTCAAGGCCTTACATGCTAATTGTACTTCCTTCTCTCTCCACTGTGGAATATCAGAGCTAATTTTGATTCCATTAGGAGTCTAGTTACAGGCTGCTGAGCTCACTTTGGGCTAATGGTGCACCAGCACTGAGACCCCCCTACTACAAACTGAAGTCACTAAAGAGCTGAACTGACTAAGAGCTGAAATCACTGAGCGTTGTGTTAAGTAGTGGGGGAGCCTGAAGATATATTGTGGAGCAGTTTGTGGGACGGCTGGAGTGCCTTGTGGACAGGCTGTTGGAGCAGTTCATAGGACGGCGGGAGCTGCTTGTGGGACGTGGAGCGGAGCAGTTCATGGACCGGCTGGTGGAGCAGTTCGTGGGATGGTGGGAGCTGCTTGTGGGACGCGGAGCGGAGCAGTTCGTGGGGCGGCGGGAGCTGCTTGTGGGACGTGGAGCTGGTGGAGTGGAGCGGAGCCCTATGGAGCTGCGGGGCCGTCAGCTTCAGATCATGTAAGGTGCCCCTTACCTCTCTTTGGCCCCCCCGCCGATCTCCACCCAGGTTGGGAGGTAAAACTCTGCAGATAAACTTTTGAACTCTGGGGCTACCCTGACCAGGGACAGAGACTTTTGGGTCATTGGACTTTTGGGACTTTGGGTGATTTCGGGTTGCTGGACTCAAGAACCAAAGGGAAAGGACACGACCCAATTTGCTTGGGGTGGGTTTTTTGCTCATGGGTTGTGTTATGAATCCTGTTGGTGGTGTTTCCCCAACATAATGCCACATTGTTTCTCTCTCTTATTAAAAGGCTTTTTGCCACACTCAGACTCTGTGCTTGCGAGAGGGGAAGTATTGCCTCTTTGAGGCGCCCAGCGGGGGTGGTATATATTTGTCCCAGGTCACTGGGTGGGGGCTCGAGCCGGTTTTGCATTGTGTTATTGGAATGGATCACCTAGATATTGAACCCGGCCCTTGTTGCTGCCTACTCTGATGGGCAGAAGGGTTACATATGTTTCATTGGACAAAAGAATGTCACTGAATCCAAAGAGATGCCCATATAGTATACTATACAAAGTAAAATATTGCTCAGACCTGTGAAATGTTGAAACATTGTCTTGTTTCATGTGAACTTCCAAATGAATGTGGCAATAGTGTAGGATGATGAGAGGATACAACTCATCGCTATGGATAGAAATGTATATCATTAACTTCTCCTACTTAGACAATATATAATTAATATCAGGTTCTCTTTGTACCTGGAAGAACTGCATAACAAAAATGTACTGTATACAATATACCTGTGAGCACATGAGAGTTGGAACTACTTGCCAAAAACCTTGCCAAGGTTGATCTTGGGCCTCCTTCTTTGCTGCAGCAGCGATGTTCAGTAGCTGCATTATGTTGCCAACATGAACACAACTTTTAGTTTTATGTCAGACTGACATGTTTCGAACTATCAACACTTCGGGCTCAGTCCGGCTCCCAGTGAAGTCAGTGACTCAAGTGGGAGCAGGAGCAGGTCCTTTATCTGTACCGTGGACAGAAATGGACTGAAGGGGTGGGTTTTTGCTTTTTTCCCATTCAGCGTCCATCGTCCAACTTAAGGCCTAAATCATCAGGGCCCTTCTGCAAATGTAAAACTGGCCTGCACACAAGGGCATTTGCATGAAATCAGCATCATCCTTTCCCCCTGAAATTTGCCTTGTCATCCTCAGAAACTGAAGAAATTTTATGAATACAAATGCTGTCACATTATCTCACAGGGCCCCCATACAGTGCAAAGAGAGAGTTTAGCAACAGCCACTAGCTGCATTCTCTTAGGGCTGAGGCCAGGAAGTCACTCTCTTTTCTCCCTACACTCTCTTTCATAGTGCCACTGATTCACTGCCAGTTTCCTCGTGTTTCCACCTCCATCTCTCAAATGGCCTTCTGAGGCCACAATTCTTCTTCATTAATTAGAAGGGGATCAGGATCATCAGATGGAAATTGAGTTAAAAAAAATCTGGACAGTGTTTTGGCCCTAAAGTAGTTACATATTCCTGATATAAGCTATTTGGGTGAAACAATGTATATGTGTTTGGGTAAATTCCTAAACAATGGAAAACCTACCACCAGAAGAGCTTGAGACAAATTCCCTGAGGGTTAGGGACACATTTAATATAAGAGTTGATAGACTACAAGAGCTAAATAAACAGACATATTTGCAGAGTGCAGGACTCCTGTAGATGTGCCTGCCATTATTTCCCATTATTTGGCTCATTTTTTGGAACAATGAGGAATACTAAATGTGAAGAAAAGTGATGCAAGACAGAATGTGTAGGAAGGTGGGGAACTGTACCAGGAATCTTTGATGTCCATTTATTTTGACTAGTACTGTAGTTGTACAGTAGATTGAATGTTTCATTCTTTGAAAGTGACATAGTTATCATGTGGGCATGATTCTTATTTTCAACAGCTTAACACCTCTGACTTCCTGACAGTTACTTCTGATTAACATGTGTAAATGTGAGGAGACTAAAGCCCTGTATATCTGTCATGCAGATTATTGGGAAAGGCATTTGCTTACTTGTTTAATTAGATATCTGTATTTACCTCTTGGTAAGTATAGATTTGTTAGTGCTTCACAAAGGAAAGGAAACGTGAAGTAAGTTTGATAGCGGGCTTTTATTTTTCCATAATATTTGTTAAAGGCCCAGGCCACCAAAATGGCTGCTCTGCACCCTAGCTCCAAACATGCCCTGCCACGTCCAGTTTCAATAAAGGAGGTTTGTTTAATCTTTGTCATAAAGGAATAAACAACCGGAATGAAGTCTTAAGTCAATAGCTGGCCCCCAGGCTTCAGGGCCACTCCTCCCAGAGGCCTCTGACACTCCAGCTCCTGGCAGCTTCCTAACCTCAGCCAGCTCTGCTCCCCCTTTGGAGCAGCAGCCACAGGTTGCTTCCCTGAGCCTCCCCTTGCTCCAGGGACTCACCATAGGAGTTAGCTCCACCCGTCTGTGGCCATTGCGGCCCAGGGCTCAGCGTGTCTCAGTCCTTCCTCCCAGGACTTGATCTGCCACAGTCCTTCCTCCCAGCCTCTTTAATTAGCTGTAGTAAGCTCACCTGCTCCAGTCCAGGGGTTCTGGGCTCAATCTAACCACAGAGATCAGCTACCTTGTGACACTATGTAACTAAGATGGATGAGTGAGTTATTGAGGACCTGGTCTTGTGGCTATGGCAGTGGCCTAGAAATCAGTAGAGCTTGGTTCTAGTCTTTGTTTTGTGACTAACCTGGTGTGTGACATTGGGCAAGTCTTCAGGGCAGGGACTGTCTCTTACTAAGTGTGTGTATATGGTGCCTAGCACATTGAAACCTCCAGGCTCTACTGCAATATAAATATTAATAATTTTCCCTTAATGGAAGTCAACAAAAAGACATACATGCATTTTCAAAGAGTTGCACAAGAACTTACCCATGCTGTCCCCATTGAGTTCAGTGGAAGGTAGTTCTGTCCCAGCATAACTGTTTGTAGTATGGGTGGAACGGTGTATACATTAAATAAAGAATAACTGGGATAAAGGCATCAAAGAGGTCCAATCCAACATCAGTGCCTATTGTTCATACAGAGATCATCACAGCCTTCCCAAAAGGTATCACATAAGTGAATAAAAACGATTGATTACATTGAATTGCAATGATTATTTCCTTCATATATGTAAACTCAGTAAATTATAATTCACTAATATACAAATTGAATGAAGGAAACTGAAGAGGAAACACAGAAGTAGAAATGTCTATCAAAAGTGCAAGTTCCTTGGATCGCTGCAACAGGAGTAATGAGCTAATATTCTCATTTTGAAACTGATTGGAAACAATTTCACCATTACCAAGGCAAGTCTAAAACTCAGTCTGTAAATTGTTTCAGCTAAAATCTATATACTCCTGTTGAGAGAGGTTGTTCAAGATTTTCATGACATACATTCTAACTAGGGTAGCAGATTTTCATGGCACTACATGATTTGGTTATTCTGTTTTATGCTTTCAGGAATAAACAGGTATGAAAGAGAGAAGCATCTGTGAAAGAGTGATTTGTAAGTTCAAGTAGCCTCTTCACTATTCATATACCTATAAGCTCAGGCAAGCTCTCAAAGAATCTGTAATAGATCTTATTAATAGTCTAATTGTGTCCTAGGACTGCATTAATGTTTGTCTCACAATCACAAAACAAGTGTAAGGGACTTCGCTAAACCTTGTAAAATTAACAGGAATTCAGGGAGGGGAACAGAGCAAATAGCTGCTGTTCAGGAACACAACAAAGACTAACTTCACTGCTGTTATGGCTTGATGGAATATTGGTTGCAACCTGCCTTCACTTATCTAATTTATACTATATTCTTTTTCAGTAACAACAGCAAAACAATCCTATCTGAATATTAAGAGCAACTCTACCTGGGGGCGGGGGGAGGGTGTGTGATTTCATCTCCAAACATCTCATTTTACAGTTTAACCCTTTGTAAATAAGTTACATTCTTTATTTAGTTTTTAAAACATTCACGCACCAGCTACTCTGCTTTATGAACTGACAGGCAGTAAATGGATTTGAGAGTTTTGGCTCTGATTATTTAAGGTAAGTTCCTGCTGACACCATTTGCTCTTTGTTTCTTGAAAGTAGCAGAGCTGCAATTAATTTCTGGAAGCTCAATGGAAAAAGAAACCAACATTTTACTCTCAGAAACACCTAAAATAAAAGTACAAGTCACACCACTATCGGCTGTTCTTATCGTAAAAGAGTATTTGTATGTTATTTTATGCCCTCTTGAAATATAAAGGAGAGAGAATATTTATATATAGTGACAGGTTATGGCCAATATATTGTCACAGTTGCCCTGCTTTGTCATGCTTGTGGGGAAAGTAAAGCAACCACTTTTGCACATGCTAAATTGTAGCTTTGTCTTTAGATTGAGATTTCCAAAGGAGCCTAAGGGAGTTAGACAACCCACTCCCATTGCCTTTCCATGCTAGCAGCTAATAAGGCAAAATCGGTGAAAATAAACAAGGCCCCTCCAGTGTTATGGGTGGCATTTAGTGACATAAGTTTACAGTTCAAAAGCAGAGCCTACTGTCACATGTGCATTGGTATGGTTTTATACAAAGTAATCTGATGGCTACCTGGGTTAGGGAACATTCTGTATGTGTGTTAGCTTTCAAAAGTAAGAAGGTTAAACAGCATGGAATGCTTCTTTTAGGATTTATAGGGGACTTGACATTACTGCTGGTGTGGGAGAGAACTATCTTCCCTACCCGTTGCATATAAGCATGTTACCTCCCTTTAGGCTTGACAACCTGCAGTCTGCAGGTGTTGGACTGTAAGATGAAGGAGCTTTCTTTGCTAAGGGGATGTCATAAACTAGCTTGTGTACTTCTGCCCTCTACTGGAATATAGAAGACTTACTTGTACATTCTTTAGTTTACTAAGTTTGCACCTTCATTTGAGCTGGACCTGTTATTTTAAAGCCAGTGCATCCTTGCAATATTTTTTTTTTCTTGGCATGAGATGACAGAAGGAAAGAGACAGAATCAGGAAGGAAGGAGGGGCAGTCCAGTCTAGTGATTAAAGATAACCTTGTCTCTGATCCCAGCTATTATCTTGCTGTATAACCTTGGGCAAGTCCCTTAAGTTTTCTGTGCCCCAGTTTCTCTTTCTGTAAAACTGAGATAATAATGCTACCCCCTTTGTAAAATGTGTTGGAATCCTTGGTTGAAGTGCAATAAGGCTGCACGTACTCCACTACTTCATGGAGACAGAATTTGCTGCAGAGCCCACCTGTTGGTGCAGAACTGTGCTGCAGAATTTTAACTTTCATTTAAAAAAAATTAAGCCTCTAGATTTTATGGGTTTGAAGAAAACAACTTTCCAAGTATAACTGATGCAGTGACATCTGCAGTCAGCCTGAAACAATGGTTCTGGAGTGTTAACTTTGAAATCTAATAGTGCAAATTCTAATGTCAACTACTTCACTACTGATCATTTAAATTGCCATCAAATGGGCTCATCCTGCAAATTCAAGCCATTCCCCACACTTTGCCACGTGCCAAAACCCAGCTGTCCCCAAACAAACAACTTCAGTTCCTTCCTGATAGAAGCTGGCTTAGGGGACTCTCCAGTGGCACAGAGCTGTCATGTTGGCTCTGTGCCAACACTCAGTGCTGGGGGCATATTCCGGGGAAGATGGTACAGTGAGAGTGAAGCAATGCTTAGGCTATAGCTGGCTGCCAGAATGAGGCCATAGACAGCCAGACTCAAGTTAGAGCAGCCTCTAATTAATCCTTTCTCTGTAATTTACACTTCCATGTACCAATTAGGTGGGTAGAACTCTGTGGCAAATTCACCCTGAGGGACAGCAGGGCATTGCTACTCCCTCTCAAGTTTTCCAGCAGGGTGATGATGGGAGCAGCTCTCTCCCTTCAGAGCTCTTTAGATGCTGTGTCAGCAGGAGCCTTTGAGGTGAGGAGCTGAAACTGCAGAATTCTTGGCCACATTCCCTCCTTGGTCAGCACCATCCAGTTTTGGGGCAGTGTTAGTTATCCCAGAGCTGCCTCAGAGATGCTGCCACTTTGTGCCATGGCAGCCTGGAGACTCTCTGCTGCTGGGATCCTCCTTCCTAACCCCCGATGCTAATCTAGCCCTAAGGCTGAAATTCACTAACGGTGCTTAGAGTAATCAGACTGTGTCTGGAACGTCATGAGAGTTGATATATACCCCTTCAACTCATGGATAGCACATGGCAAGGAAACACAGCCTCTCTGTGGCAGCCACTAGCCCCCTTTAAAAAGGGGAATCCAAAGCGCTAGTATCCCTGTCACGTGAAGATAACAGTAATCATTCGTCAGCAGATGATGACAGGGATATAAATTTGTGTTAGGGGGCTGGGCCCAGGAAACACCGTTAAGTCTTTTACCATCGCTCCTGTGTTTTATGCCTTATTACAACACCGACCAGTCTCCTCAGTTTAGAATCTTTTAACCTGGAAAAAAAATAAAGTGAGAAAATGAGTGATTCTCATCTCCAGGAAAGTTGGAAACAGTGAACAAAGTGGTCTCAGCCCACTTCCTATTTGGACAGCAGTTTGCATCATAAGAACCACCATCATGCTTGGCAACCTTCGGAGTTTTAGCAGCAAGAAGACTGAACTAGACCATCATCTCTGAGAGTATTCCCTCCGGAGCAGATTAGAAAGAACATTTGCTGAGAAGCTTTCTCAGCCACTGCCTGTGCTTAGCTTGGCTTGGCTGGATAAATGGAAGAGGTTAGTCTCCAGGACTGTTAATCCAGCATCTTTCACAAGCACTACATTCATTATTTTTTAAAAATGTAAGAATTGTGAGATCATGGTGGTTGGGCTATACTAGAAGATATATTATTTATAATGATGATTTAACTGACATTAAAGTAACAATCTTTTGCATCAAAATATGAACCAGGTCCACTTAAAATGCTCCCCATATGACATTTTTACCAACACTGGAAATTCACACATCAATCTTCAATGTTAGGAGAATTTTCCCATTTTAACAATTAACTTTTTAGTCATTTAAAACATAATTGAGAAGTGCAACGTTCCCCAATTACTTGGCAATTCTAGAAATTGTTATACACATCACAACATGAAAAAACAGATTTCATGACCATTTCTTCAATCTCATTTACTGCATTACATACTAGAGCCCGCTCCTGTTCCCATCAGAGTAAATGGCGAATTCCCATTAAACTCTGGCCTAGCTCGCATTTTAACAACACTCCACACATTTCACTGTCCTTTGCACATTTCATCTGCAAAATGCTTTACAAACATAAACTCTGCCTAATTATAGGCTGAAGGTTTATTAAAATCGTAGTAATCCTGGCCCTGGCTTTTTATGTTAAAGACCCAGCGTTTGCCCAACCTCTCTAGTGTGTCGGGGTGGGGGGTGGGTGAGAGGACAGTCCTAGAAAGATCCCTTAAAGCAGTTCATTTAGACTCAAGCCTGGAGCTATTGATGAGGAAGCCTCGGGGCCAAGGGGGCCACTTGTTCCCCCCTAAAATGATCTTCCAGGAGCCCCAAACTTTTGTCAGAAAGGCCAACACATGCACAATCTCTATCCTTTATAGACAGTATTTTGTTGTGCTTTAAAATGACACTAGCCCCCCATAAATCCAAGATTCCCCCCGAGGTCTAACTAACCCCTGGATGGCTGTTTTGTTTTTCCACTAGTGCCCCCACTTCCCCCCCTCCCCAGTAAGGGGAGCCTGGAACCGGCAGCGTTTGGCATACAAGGAAAGCTTCCCGCAAGCTACCGCCTCGGCTTGTTTCCGAGCGCGCTGCCCGGAATACCTGCACGCTGGGGGCTCCGAAGGCGAGGGAAAGGTGGCGCGGCTCACTCCCGCCGCAGCTGGGGAGGGAGGAGGCCGTCACGTGGTGGGGGAGGAAAACCCGGCAGCCTGGGGAGGGCAGCAGCAGAGCGCGAGGAGGTGACACGGCAGGCAGCGGGAGGAGCTGGCGCGCTGAGGTTGGCAGTTTCCCTGGGCTCCTCCTGGCGGGTTACAACGGCGCGGGGAAGCAAACGCACCGAGGCGGCGAGCTGGGCGCTGGGCTGCCTCCTCTGCAGCTGAAGGCTCAGATCAGCCTCTCTCCGGGGGGAGACTTTGCATCAGTTTAACCGCACGTCCGGTGCAGGCGGGGGGCGCTGCCTGGAGACGGGGGGTGACTAGCTGGGGGAGAGGAGTCCTTTCCAGCCATGTCCAGGCTGGGCGGCGGGGCGATGCAGACGGGACCTTGGCTCCGTACCCTACCGTGAAGGCTCCTATGGGGGATTTCCCGTCTGCTGGGAGGCGCAGCCCCGTGGCCAGGTGGCCCCGGCCCCGATGGAGCCGGAGGAGAGGAAGATCTCGGTGTGGCTCTGCCAGGAGGAGAAGTTGATCTCAGGCCTCTCCAGACGCACCACTTGCTCGGATGTGGTGCGGGTGCTGCTGGAGGACAACAGCCAGCGGCAGCAGCTGGCCGCCCTGCAGGAGTCCGGCGGGGGGATGCTCTCGGGGCCCCCCGAGTCCTACTGCATCGTGGAGAAGTGGAGGGGCTTCGAGAGGATCCTGCCCAACAAGACGAAGATCCTGAGGCTCTGGGCTGCCTGGGGGGACGAGCAGGAGAACGTCCGCTTCGTGCTGGTCCGCAGCGAGGCGTCCCTGCCCAACACGGGGCCCCGCAGCGCGGAGGCCAGGGTGGTGCTGAGCAAGGAGCGCCCCTGCCATGGCCTCGGGGCGGCCCGGGCCAGCCTGGTGCTCACGCAGGAGAAGCAGCGGCGGGTAGTGAGAAAAGCCTTCCGGAAACTGGCCAAGATCAACAAGAAGCGGCAGCAGCCGCTGGCCAAGGAGGCGTCCTCGGCGGAGAGGATGGAGACCCTGGTGCACCTGGTGCTGTCGCAGGACCACACCATCCGCCAGCAGATCCAGCGGCTCCGGGAGTTGGACCGGGAGATCGACAGGTACGAGGCTAAGGTCCACCTGGACCGCATGAAGCGGCACGGGGTGAACTACGTGCAGGACACTTACTTGGTGGGGGCCGGCAGCTGCGAGCTGGAGCCGGGCCGGGAGCTGGGGCCGGGACCGGAGCCGGAGCCGGAGCCGGGCCCGGACGGGCAGCTGGAGGAGTACGCCAGGAAGTGCGAGGAGGTGCTGCAGCTGCAGGAGCAGTGGACGCGGCAGGAGGAGCTGCTGGAGCACCTGGCCGGCGAGATCCAGGAGGAGCTGAACGAGCGCTGGATGAAGCGGCGCCGGGAGGAGCTGGCCGCGGCCAAGGGCTCCAGCTCCAGCCTGTCCGAGCCCGACTGCAACACCACGGAGCTGAGCGGCGGCGCCGGCGGCGAGCTCCTTGTGGAGCAGGAGCGCGTGAAGACCCAGCTGAGCACCAGCCTCTACATCGGGCTCCGGCTGAGCACGGACTTGGAGGCGATCAAAACGGACCTGGATTACACGCAGCGCGCCCGCGAGGACAAGGAGCGGGAGCTGCAGCGCCTGCTCGAGACGCTGAACACGCTGGACTTCGCGGACACCCAGGCGGCAGCTCAGATCCTCCTCCCGGTGGAGCGCGCTCCCGGCGGCCCGGCCTTACACGAGGCTGGGCTGGGGGCTCCCGTGGGCAGCTCAGACGTCTGGGAGGGCCAGGCCAGGGGGCGGTGCAAGGACTGCGAGGAGAACGATGAGGACTCGGATACAGGACTGAGCTCCATGCACAGCCAGGACTCTGACTCTGTCCCAGTCTGTGAATCGCTAATATAGCTGCCTCCTTCCTTAAGTAAAATAAGCTCAGGGACCCACCGGGAAATACAAACTTGTGCTTCCTCCTTAGCACTCTTAGAATACAACTCTCTGTTTTCACATCAGCCAGAAGAGAGCCTAGAGTGGACTCCTGTGATATATTTCCATTAGAACAAAAACGTGTGGGTTTTTTGTTGTTGTTGTTGGTCTGTCCTTTTGGGGGGAGGAGGGGGACCACTTTAAAATCCAGATGCCCGTTAGTGCCATCTTATGGTAATTTATTCAAACTGATGACCAGTTATCTGGGGATAACATAAGCTAATGGTAAACTACACAGTTGAAGAATTAAACGGATTAAACCATACAATTTTGATTCTACAGACAGACTATAACTACATTTTGCTGCCTAGCGACTGTTGGAAAAGAGGTTTGTTGTCCTAGGTACTGTAAGGAAAGAGTTGGATGGGGGGGGCGGGGGGGGGAGAACTTACACTGTAAAATGCACTCATAAAAAGGAAATACACCGAATCTAAATTGTGGCTTAAGTTTAAACTTGTTAAAACTAGTCATCACCAGACACATTTTAGTCTGTCTCCTCACTACTTTCATCTTTTAGAAAAAAACACAATGTTTGCATTTCATTCAGTATTGGAATTACCTGTTTCCTAAATTCCTGCCTTTTATTTCACCTCAAAGGTGTTCTTGAATGGAACCCTTAATCCTATATTGCTCCAAAGCAAATACAGTCCAGTATAGATTTTTTTTTGCATAGTCTTTTTGATGGAATACTGGAACATATATTCTCTAGTTGAAACAAAAATTCAGCACCTTTATATTTCCTCAGTGTTGCAAGCCAACTGTTATGTACAGTATTTGCCACTTAAGAATTCAGCAGGTTCCTCTTAGACAAAAATAAAAAAAAATGTTGAAAGTACAGAACTTTCAGAACTGGGTGATTGAAAAATTAGTAAACAGGACATCTGTCAATATGTTTGACATGGATGCCAGTTTGTTCTAATCTATAAACTTTTGAAATATATTGTACTATTTTTTTGCCATAAAAAGTGATAATAAATAATTAAGCTAAGAACTGAACAAACTAAACAAATATAAATTAGCATGCAGTATCAGCACTCAGCTGTGGATGATGCATGTTCCCATGCATAGATAATAGCACGTTTGTTGACAGATAATTTAAGAGAAGTTGTAAATATCAATGTTCACTAGATTAATTTAAAACAGTAATTAACACAGCCCTGTCTCTTCAAATATATTTTCTTTATCAGGTTAGTTGATGGTCTGCTGAGTTTAGTAATGGATAAAAAGTACTGCATCAGCTTAAACTACCATTTCTAATATGTAGTTCAATTCAGGCTAGCTCAGAATCTGGAGATCTGATGTCCAAGGTATAACTCAGCTTGCTACAGTACAGCTGGATGAAATAATTTAATCTGTTATTCCAGTGAAAAGGTACAATATCAGGTGTAACATGTATTTCAGTTAACTGGACCACCAAATTTTCCTTTGCAGCTTAACCAATGTCTGGTATACTTTTACAATAACGAGTATTATTTGTGTTGAGACACAATGTTTTGTGTATGAGAGAAGTGTTACTGTAATTTGTTTAATGGTAAAAGATCAGAGAATGTTCAGTAAGGTCTGATTGACAACACAACATTTTAGAAAAACTCTGACAACAGGTTATCTATGAACATTTGCTTGTAAGTTATAAGAAAGTACAAAGATAGATGTGTCATGGACCAGGATCCTCAGTCTGTGTACGTTTGTGTAGTCCAATGAACTCAGCAGAACTACACTGATTTACAAGCAGCTGATATGGGGGGGGAGGGTGTTTTCCAAAGAGAAGTGTTGCTCTTTAACAGTGTTACCATTGGGAATCATACTGAACAGCAGAAAAATAGATACAGCAGTAAATCAATTTAAAAATAAACTAGTAATATAGATGTAAGTAAAAAAGCTCTAAAATGTCCATTAATGCCATTATTATTGATAAATTATACGGAAATAAGTGGTCTTCATAACATTTTTTGAAGTCTGATTATAAAATTATGGTTTTTGTATTTTAGGTGGGCTTGGAAAATATTTGCATACCTGTTTAAAGCCTAATAAAATACTAGAAGATGAAATAAGAAAAATGAAAAGGAGTACTTGTGGCACCTTAGAGACTAACAAATTTATTTGAGCATAAGCTTTCGTGAGTGTCCCCAGATTGCAATTTGATCACAAAATATCAGCGTTCATTCTCCATTGCCTTGCATCTTGGGAGTCATTTATCCCAGTGCAAAGTGCGTGGTAAGATTTTTATCCTCACTCTGTATGGAGTAAACAATTCTACAAAGTAAAAGGAAATGGGGAATCAGACCCTTCATGTCTAACATCATTAGACTGAGTTTGGAGAGGTTTGGAAATGCTCACAAACGTACACGAGGGATCTAGCCCACTTGCAATTCAAAGAATTTTTATGAAACTAGATCTGAGGATTTTAATGGAGATGGGGGTCAAGTCAAGAGTAGAGACTATGTGGTTTTGCTGTATTGTTTTTACCATTGCAGATGAAATTGAGCAAGTGACTATAGACTGCCTCTCCAGTGAGTGGCTGATGTAAGCAGTAAACTTCTCCAGTGAGTGTCAAGTAGCTTTACACAAGTTCTCCCATTAGCCATACCAAGCAAATAAAAAGGAAACCACATTATAGAAATAAGTTGCAACAGGCCTTGAATTATTATGCTATTGATACTCACTTCAGGTATGTTGTGAGCAGGAGGCCAAAGCAGCAAAGACAGGAAATTCAATGTTGTGCATTGAGGAGCAAATTCTGCCTATTTTTCCTGGATCTGGAGGGCCCTTTCTGCAGCAGAATTATTTCAGTTTCAGTGCACAGGGGGATACTATTCCAGAAGCCTGTGCAATCTGCACCAGACGCATCTCAGCACACAGGGGTCATTGGAGGAACATTAAGGCTGATGGGTCTGGATTCCCCTGTAGGGACTGGGATGTTATTGCTGTAGATGGCACTGCAGTCCTGAAGTTACGGTAGGGGCTGTAGAGATTTGCCCATGCATGCATATATTGGAATGTTCTTACATCTAAAAAAGACCACATACATCTGCTTGATAGTGTTTAAACCGTGGTATATGCAGTTGAATTGATTTCAGTTTCTATCTCTATTTGCAATTTGTATTTATGCGTATTTGCAGTTCTTTGTCTTAGAACACTATTCAAAAGTTAGTAGGAAAGAGGAAATTACTGTTTGTGCTGGATCAGGGCGCTTTTCCCTTCCCATCCTCTTTTGTGCTTGTGCATCCTCCACTGGCTACTAAAGACAAATGATGACGATGTATGGATTTGAGTGGAATTTGGCCCTAAGTGCTCAGCCAGATCATTGAATGTTGATCAAGTGTCAGTAATATAGAAGAGTATGATTCTACCACTTGCTGTCTACATTATGAGAACAGAGCCTATAGGTAAGCAGCAGGAAAAACTGCATTTATTACTACATATTGACAAAGAAGTGATAGTGTTTTACCTCTCCAAACTCCATAATCTACCGGAAAGCTCTAGCTTCTGACACTTATCACTTCAGTTTTTTGTATACCATTCTCTAGAATCCCATTTTCCGTGTTCTTCCTCCCATGTTCATCTTACATGGAAGCATCAGAAGCAAGATTAAATGAAAATCCAACTCCATTAAGAACACTGCTTTAGCTACCTCCATTTATAGCACTGCATGGCTCCAAATAGTAAAAGTCTTATACGCTTCTCCAAAGAACTGTTCAGGGCCAAGGCCAGCTGGCCTTTCTCAGGCAAAATGTCTTTGGAAGTCAATGGGAGTCTTGCCTAAGAGAAGACTGCAGAATCAGGCCCCAAATCTGTCATCAATTTGAAGATAAGAGGCCCTGATTTAGATCTCTGGTTAGCTGGTGTCACTCCACTGACTTGAATGAAATAGCACTCCCTTACATAAAATTTGAGTTGAGTAGTTTGGCTTTTAACCTTGACCTAGTTTCAGAAATCCACTACTATCAGCATCATCAGAAAATGAACAAGAACTTCATGTCAAATGAAATACATTGGTAACACTTATTGCATGTTGTGGACCTGTCAGTTTGAATACTGTAAACTAGCTGCTTTGTAGAGTTCTCTTTGAGGCCTTAATGGCAGAGAGGTAATTCTTAATACAAAATGAATAACCTATTAACTATTGCACCGTGTATTACGGTAGCACTTACAAGTCCCAGCCACAGAGTCCCATTGTGCTAGGCAATGTATAGACTTACTGTAAGGCTCCCATCCCAAATAACTTGCAATCTTAGTTTAAAACAAGACATAAGAGGTGGTTGAATGCGTAGGAGTGAAACAGGATAGGGTAACAGTAATGCAAGCATGTTTGTTCATAGACTTGCTGCATGCACAATGTATTTTCATGATTCATTTTTAAAACAAACTGTACCATTGTCTGGAGAGAGGTATAAGGCAAAAGTTCTTTCCAGGTATGTACTTCAGGTATGTATTCTTTTCTTTATTTGAACTGAGCTGGGAATATAATTCAGTCCACCAAAGCAGCCCAGGCTGTGAAATGAAAGAACAGGTCTGGTGAGCTATGCCAGTTACCAAGTTAAAATACAAGCCTTTGTGGATTCATGAAGCAGTTGTCCTTTGAAGTCACTTCATATCATTGCTCCTCAGAAGGCACATGAAGTTGATAGAAACAAGCATTACAAAGCACAGGGAGTCTGCAGAGGGGTTCCTGCGGTTATGTGAACTATTACTAAACGAACTCAGAAGCTTAACTAAGGGGATGGGGGGAGAGAATTTAAATAAACCCAAAGCAAAACCAGGGTAAGTATATAGTATAACCAAAACATCACCCAGAAACAATAATGACTGATCTTAGAAACGTTCACCGGATAACTTATTACATTGCTTGTTTAAATGTTCCACAGCCCTTACGGCCAGGTTCTCACACCCTTCCTCACAGTGAGGAGTGCCTTCCTCCCATTGATTTCTCAAGGAGCAAGGTACTGCTCAATGTATCAGAGTCTGGTCCTAAATTAAAGCCTTTTCAACTATTCAGGATATTATCTAAATGCCAATTTATTTCAGCTGTACCACTTGGGAAGTTTTGAGAGAGAAACTCTGATCTAAAATGATCCACAAATCCAACACCACCACTCTGAGCAGCATTTCCTTCCCCTTGTGTATTACTCTCTCTCCTCTCCTATTCCCAGCTCCCACTTACTGTGATTTATCACCCTCTGAGCCTGCAGACTACTCATATGAATAGTCCCATCCAACCCAACAATGGGACTACTCGTGCAGGATTGGGACCTTTGGGCGTAACCTACTTGACGCAGGGGCATTTTTGTCTGTGTCACTGTAAAATAGCATACACCTATGGTGCTATACAAATATGGAGTCACAGCAGAATGATTACATCTTTGAATGCAGTATTAAGTATATGTCCTTCATATGTATACCATATCATTGGCTCATACAGTGTCTGATTTCTCCACTGCCTTTCCCCTTGTGCAGCTGTTTACACATAACTATAGGTATGCGATAGAAATAAGTAGCCACACTGAACATGCTGCCAGCCGTTCTTTAGAGGAAATACTCTGGCAAAAGGAAGTCTTGGGTGGCAGTGTGGCCCAATGGACTGGAATAAGGAGCTGCCTAGTCTGTTAGCTCTGCCAATGACCTATGTGATCTAGGGCAACTCATCTTTTAGGTTTGAGCTCTTTGGGACAGGAACTGTCATCTATTATATGTTTGTGCAGCACCTAGCATAACGGGACCCAACCCGGTTGTGGCATTCAGGTGCTACTGCAATAGAAAGGGAAAATAAGGCACAGAAAAAGTAGAAATTAATAATTTTCCCACCTGTAAAATGGGGATAATACCCTCCTTTGTAGGGTGCGTTGAGATCTGTGGATGAAAAGCCTTTATATAAACAGCTAAGTATTTGTGCAGTGTGATCGCCAAGATCGTATTTGCCTTAATTGCCCTTTGGAGGGTTTAGCCTTTACTGAAAATACCTATTGTTTAACTATGACTCATAGGAAGCGAGCTCTTGTATATCCAAAACCTACTGTTCATTGACTTACTAACTACAGAGTTAACGTGGCGTAACTATGTGGTTATTTAGCTTATTATTTGAAAAAAGAAACACTTTTTTTGTCAGTTAAATTGTGCTTCAAAGCAGGTTTTTGGAATACATGTTAATAGCCTTAAGGAAAATAGTTGGTGTTCAAATTTGGATAAGATATAATACCTTTGTTTTAATCTCTTAGAGCATAATTTGTACATGTAAGCAGGCTACCAGGTACGTATTTAATAATCACTGTAATCTTACAAACTTGTCATGTCAAACATTTTAACAACTTAAATCTGGAAGTGGGCCTGAATCAAAAAACAAACCTAAGCTAAGTTTGGGGAAGTCTGGATCTGGATCAAAAGTCTGTGCCTCTGGTCCATCTCTGTTTCAAATACATACTTTTTTCTACATGCTTTTAACTTGTAACATTGGGAACAAACACGACACTTTTCACAAGGTAACAAATGTTCAATGTCCTGCGTTTCTACCACCAAAATAGATACACATTATTCTGTTTCTAGTTGCAGTTGAGAGGACACTGCTATATGTTCTCCCCTCTTTCACAGATTCTCTTCACTCACCCTACATTGAATAAGGCTCCTACATAGTTCTACTATATAATTCCTTCTCTAAGTGACTGGATGTCTCAGGAAATCACAAGTGTGTCAGTGGGTTTTAGACCGGAAACTGCCTGCATCATCTAATCCTGCCCCCGCACAGTCTTTGCCTACCCTACTGGACCGGCTTCCCCGGGCCCTTTAAAGCACCACCCGAGCCCTGCCACCGCTACCCCGGGGCTCCAGCAGCCAGGCTCGGGCAGCGATTTAAAGGGCCCGGTGCTCTGCTGCGGTAGCGGTAGTGGTGGCTGGAGCCCAGAGCCCTTTAAATCGCCCCTGAGCCCCGGGGCTCCCAGCTGCCTCTGCAGCTGGGAGCTCCAGGCTTGATTTAAAGGCCCCGGGACTCCCAGCCGCAGCCCTAGGGCCTTTAAATCTTTAAAGGCCCCACCTCTTCCGGTTGAGGCCCCGCCCCCGCTCAGGACTCCAACGTACCGGTAAGTCCTTTAAGTTACTTTCACCCCTGCAGGCAGTAGAGGGGCTGCCATCTGCTCTGATTCCACCATCCTCTGAAAGCACAGACCTCCAGGTCTTCTGCACCTGGGATGGCTGCTCTGGTCCTCAAAATGGTATGGTTTCAGCTAAAGTGAGCAGATGTGGAGATGCATGTGTTCTTCCAGTACTAATGTCTGAAACACGTGCAGGTGAAGTCAATGTATTATGTATAACTGATACAAAACTTACAGAGATAACTAATGCTCCTGAGCATATAGTATTTAGATGTGAAGCCAATAAGGCATTCTGACTACATGATGGTTTATTTTTGTAGGACTATTGGCTTCAAATGCAAAATGTAGCTTTAAAAAACCCCCCAGTATTTCCCAAAATGTGCTGTACGTGTTACAGCCATACAGGAACTCAGAGTCCCTACCCTGGAGAATGTACAATCTAAGATGACAAAAAATGAAGGGCGAAGGAAAGGACTATAATATGCAAAAAAAAAACCTAGTCAGGACAATGTTTGGCACATGACTTGTTAGTTTCTTTTTTGTGCGGAAGAGGGAGCAACACTAAGTTGATTTATAACACCCCCTAAAAGAGGTAGGAGTGTGGTATGTTAGGGGCAAGAAGACCAAAGCAGTGTCAGGCTAAAAGGGAAATCAAGGAGTGGGAAACAAGAGAAGTGGCTGGGAGGAAAGAAGAGGAAATGACTTAAGCAATAAGGGAGGAAAGAAATGTGGGGTTGGAGGGGGTGGGAATTAGAGGACAAAGGCGGCAAACAGAGAGAAAATATTTAAGTTTACATATGAAGTAACTAACTCCTGCACACCAACATGTCAATAAAGATCAAAGTTTGTGTTAACTGTAGTTGCTCAACTGCTCCCATGCATCTAAACATCACATAGCACTCCAAGGCCAGGCATCAAACCTAAATTACTGGAATGGTATATTAAGTAGCTTCATACCCTAGCCAGGTGAACAGGAACAGGAACGTTGCAGGCCCATGGCCTTGCTTGGGTTGCCATCCACCCAGATGAATCAGTAATTGGGATGCTTTGCAATATGGTAACATAGTGGGAAATCTAAGGAAGGATCATCACTCTAAGTTGCCTTGCTCTCTTGCATTTGGCTCAGATCCTTGATTTTACACAAATAGAGGGTTTTTAAATAATGTGTTTCTCTAAATGATACACTTGTATCTTAGCTTTTTCCCCTAAATAGCTGCTTTCTTGGGGTGTTGAGAGTTGCATTGATGACGTTATGCTACCCTAACCCTTCTGCCTAAATGCAGTACCAGGCACAGTGACATTTAATAAACTAAACAGAACATTTAGCTTTTTGATGATCTTTCTGAATTTAATATTAAAGATTAAGGTAAAAGCAAATCCAGTCCAATTACTTAATTTGACAGAGATTATTTTGTAAAACATACATGATGAAATCTCTAAGCATGTTTTGCAAAATAGTTTCTGTAAAGAGAGCCAAGTAGGCTGGATTTCAACTCTAGTTGTTTAAGGTCTTCTATCGTGTGTCACTGAAGTGATTCACCTTTAAATCACTTACTCTGGTTAATGGTCACAATTACCATGTTTTGATTATATTAATTAGATCTGCACTTAAATCCTCTTTGCATTTTACCTCAACAACCACTCCCTTAATTACTAACTCCTATAGTTTTAGAATGATGAAGGGTTTTTTTTTGTTTTTGCACTTTTGTGGAATACATATTTCACTTAATTTCTGTTTTTTCCCCTTAAAATTTCCCAAACTATTTTTTTTTTTTTTTTGCAATCCTTCCCACATGTTTCATCTGTCAAACCAATATAAGGGTAAGGTTGCCAATCTGCGTCTGGAAGCCACCCTCAGCCCCTGCTCACTTGTGACTTCTCACTGTTCTGTTGGCTGGTGTTCACATCAGAGAAATCCTTCTAACATTAGCATTTTGGGCTTTTTCTTTCATATATGGACGTGGGAAACATGCATACCTTCACATTCCTTTGAGTGCCAGAGGTGTGCAACAAGAGACTGGGGCCCAGATTCTCAGCTGGTGTAAATAAATATAGTGCCACAATTTGGCCCAGGATATCTAAGCGCCTTCATAAAAGGGGTCAAATATAGTTCATATGAAAGCAGGCACAAATCCATAGACTTTAACAGAGCTGCACCCACTTACACCAGGACTGAATTGGTCCATTTTCAAATAGTGATCAGCTCTGTTCTTATTTCTACCAGGATAGCACCTTGGGGCTGTACAAAAGAGTGGGGTCCCATTGTGCTAAGCATTGGACAAACACATAGCAACAGACAGTTCCTGCTCCAAGATTTTACCATATAAATAGACAAGACAGAGAGAGGGAAAGAAGGGAAAGGCACAGAGATGTGAAGTGACCTGCCCACAGTCATACAGTGAGTGAGTGGCAAACGGAATAGAGCCAGGTCTCCTGCCTCCCTATTCGCTGGCCCACACTCTCAAATTTCATAATGGTACCAAACCTACAGTTGTGTGCTATGAGTAGTTATAGTTTAAGGTAGATTTGATACATCTGAATAGTAGTGCCATTATCAGCAGCTGTTACTGTAAATCCTCTTTAGTTCTCTACTTCCTGGCTAGCTACATGGTCTTGTCAACAATTTGGATATCTATCTATAGGAGAGAACATAAAATGTTTTCAAACATCTGTTCACTCCATATTCAGATCCAGGGTCAATGAACAACTGGCCATATGGCAACACTACAAGTGCTATATGAAGTACTGTAATCAAATTTTATTCAGGGCATCAGAAGTTCATCTTGTTCCTGATGGAGCACTGCTACCTGTGGAAACTCACCGGTCTCAACCGTTACTCTAGTACGTTTGCTGAACACACCAAAAGGCAAAATTCTGTGATTAATTAGAGTAGTATAAATCCTGAGAAACTCCACAGAAAACAGAGCAGACTTTGGCTGAATAGTGATAATGAAACTCAAATGAGCACAAAAAATACTAACAAGCAAGTGTGACGGGGCAAGGCCAGATGGCTACAGAAAAGTAGTGGGAGATAGATATATTCGTTCCAGGCTAAACAAATCCCTGGTACCAGGATAAGTGAAATGGCAGCTGCTCCAGGTCAATTAAGACACCTGGGACCAATTAAGAACTTTCCAGAAAGCAGGGAGAAGGCTAGGTTGATTGGGACACCTGAAGCCAATCAGGGGCTGGCTGAAACTAGTTAAAAGCCTCCCAGTTAGGTGGGTGTGCATGTCAGGAGCTGTGGGAGGAAGTTGTGCTGTTGGAGAGGCTGTGTAGTACACACCACATCAGCCACAAGGAAGGAGGCCCTGAGGTAAGGGTGAAGTGGAGCTTGAGGAAGTGAGGGCTGCTGTGGGGGGAAGTAGCCCAGGGAATTGTACATGTCATGTTTCTAAAAGGTCAGCTACCATAGCTGATACTATTAGGGTCCCTGGGCTGGAGCCTGGAGTAAAGGGTGGGCCTGGGCTCCCCCCCTCACCTTTGCCCCCTGATTAATCACTGAGACTGGGAGACAACAGAAACTGTGCAAGGAAGGATAACTTCTCCTCACCTCCCTCGCTGGCTTATGATGAAAATGGCTCAGTAGACTGTGACCCTTGTCTCTAGAGAAAGAAGGGTTATGTGCAGGATCACAGCGAGCCTCTGAGGCTAGTGAAATCCGCCAGGAAACGCGAGACCCACGGAGGCAAGGACAGAGCTTTGTCACACAAGCCAAACCATTACACTAGGGAAAACCCCTTCATGGGCAGTGAATTCATTTTGTGCATTATATTGTGTCTGTATGAGAGACTACAGCCAATTGGAAAAATTCTGATGAAACATTACTTCCACTGAAATTTGTTGAAATGGAACTGTTTTGTGGAGATGGTTCAATTTCAGCAAAGCTTCTCCAGAAACCAGGCAGATTTCAAAGTCTGCCTGCCAGGCCTGGTTTTCTGCCAGCTCACCTGCCTATTTCTTTGGCAGCCCGGCTCTCAGGGTCTGGCAGCCAGTGCTGTAGACTATCCCAGGGCTCGGGTTCCATTCCCTTTTATGGAGAATTTTGAAATGTCTCGTTTCCAAATTAAAAAATATTGGAATCTTCCATGAAAGGAAATTACCTTTCTCTGCCCCATCCTACTAGAGAATTTTACCAAAAAAAGGTGGGTGGGTGGTGGCATGCAGGGAGTGGGGGAGAGTGTGTCTGGTAAAGTTTCCTAGTGTAGACATGGCCTTAGGAGAAAATCCGGCTCCTTTTGTGGTGTGGTTCTGCTGGAGAAGCGGCGGCAGTGTGGGGGAAACATTGTCAGCACAAAGCTCCGCTCTTGGCATACTAATACACAGTGGATAGCATTTGCTGATGTATATAAGCGCCACCACCATGAAACAGAGGCTGTGTGTGGAGGTAGGTTAGGGTTCCAATGGCAGTGCAGCCTCAGAAGGAGGATTCTTTCCTCCAGTTAAACAGTCCCCAGCCTACCTACTTGAATTAAGGATCTGAGCCCTAATCATATTAAACCTAATGCTGCTAAAATGAATAGCATCATTGCAGAGAATTGTAACTGAAACAATAGGCTTGATTACACTCATGTGCAGTGCCAGGAAAGAACAACCATGCAAACAACAGAGTGAGGTTCCTAAAGATTGCAGGCACTACAGGCTCCCAAGAGGTACAAGTCCACTGAAGTCAGGGGGCTGACAACTGCTTAGTGTACCAGTGAATAGCTTCATGTATTCACACAGTATCTTAACTCTGCTTAATAAAATTCTTCATTCAAAGAATAGTGTAAGATTAATTGTGGAGAACTTTTAAAACATGAAGAGTTACCTGAAAAGAGAGAAATGCATATAAAATCCAGCTTTGCTTGATGTGCAGGAACAACAAAGGAATAAAAAGGGGCATTAGCTTTGCCTCTTGTAGATCAACAAATACATATGAATTTATGTTTGAAGAAATATCAAATAACAACTTACATCATCTTAAATAGCTCTTGGGGAAAAAGGCACAAGGGTAGCAAATCTTATTTTCAATACTTCTCTTCTGATCAGGATGAGTGATACAATCCTATTTATTATGTAACACAACCTGACAATTATTGTATGTATTGTGTTATCACATAGGACCCTCTCCTGTACCACCACCCCATTCTGAAGAACAGTATGTCGAACACAGAACAAAACAATGGTCCCTGCCCCAACATCTTATATATAACATACACAGCATGACCTCCTTACACAGTTATACATCAAACCTGAGACAATTCAGTTTATTTAAACCTTTGATGATCAAAGACATGAATAAAGGGACTGAAACGTAGCATCTTACCCTGCAAGACTTTTGGATATTGAGTCCTGTGTGGTGAGCACTTATAGGAGCATGCTCCAGAGTTATATGTTATGGGCGGGAGGGGAGGGGAGGGGGGGAGTAAAAAACTAATAGGAGCCATAGAAGAGTAATGTAAATGGAATTTGTATATTAATATTAACCTTATTTTATTATGACATAGGAAAAGGGCATGTTTAAACTAACCTATTACTTTGCCCCTTTTGGATTGTTTCCCACAGCAGGCAGGGGTACCAGGCAAAATAGATTACATTTATCTGAAAAAGAATATTTCCTTTGGAGGAAAATAACTTCTCTCTTTTCCCTGTGCTACACTATGAAGGAGCAAAATCCCCACAGCCAAGCATTTGATTTATGACTACAGCTTGTAGAAAAGAAAATGGTCATTGCAATTTTTACAACCAGCTAAAATACAGAATTAGGGCTTTTGCAAAATCTTCCTGAAAAAAAGTTATTTCATGTAAACACGCACACAAAGTAGATAAATTCATTGAATATTTAATTGAGCACAGCAGCCATAATGATAAATATTATTTACTACTTAATTCATGAAGCAAAATAACTAAAATCCTGCTCAGAATTGTGAGTAGATGAGCTCATACACATGAAACAAAGCTTTATTGCTATGTTTTCTTTAAACCTGGCAGATGTTCAGGGCTTCTTTAGAAAAAGTAAAGATTCTCTTTGCATGTGAATGTACATTTCAGATTGGTGAAACAGGCTTCCAAACAGGCTTCCAAATTATTTTACAATTCTCAACAAATTATTCTATCAGTGTAGTCTATGTGATTAGAGTTAATCACAAGCACCTCCAATAAAGGCTAACTATGGTTGAATAAAAAGATTAATCTCTCTTCCTGACCCATTATATGAAGTGTGAATATTATTTAGACATCAGACGATAAAAAGTATGTCAATGAAGGACAAACACACATTAAAATTACTAAAAGGAGAAATTAAGTTAATTTCGGTGCAGAATGTTTGTAAGCAATGTGTAATCAGAGTCTTCTGTTAATTAAGCCATCTATTATGTTCTCTGGTAAATCTAGTCCAAACATGTGCAAACACAAAAATCTAAAAGAATCCAAATGCCTTTGGCATTCAAATAGAAGCAACTTTTTAGTACATTATCACTGGCAAAAAATATATTGTTTTTTCCCCTGAAGGGTATAAAGTGCAGATGAGCAATCCACAGTAAATTTCACTAATAGCAATAAGGGCCAAATTCCAATCTAAGGTATGCATGTTAAAATTCCACTGACATTGAGTGTCACCAATGTATATCTGATTGCAGAATCTATCCATACATGAATTCTTTAAACATTTGTAGACATTCTAAATGTTAATGAGAAGTCTACTGCTCATTTGTCACTCTTTACTGAGCCACACCTATGCCTCAAACTGATATCTTCTGAGCTGACATACAGTAGCAGAGTTGTCCTACTTTGTTAGGAATTAATCTATTTTAGAATATTACAGAACAATGGTCCAAGTGACTGCATTCAAACCTCTTTCCTTATGCTCGGCCAATATCCCACCATGTGCAATGTTGAGTCTAAATGTGGCCCCAGTCCTACCAAGGGATTTGCTTGAGCCAACCATTATGTCAGCACCAAGTGTCAGATTCCAAAGTGACTCTACCCTCAAACTGCAGGATTGGGGCCTGGTGGGGGTGGGGCTATGAGTTAAAGTTTCAAAAGTGCCTAAATCCCATTTTTAAACACTTATATCCATAGCACCCTAGCATGTCCTGGGCTTACAAGGTCTACTTTAGTCCCAAGCCTGACCAAGGCCCCAGCCCCATGCAAAGCACTGCATGAGGCAGCCACGAGGCCTCATACAAGTGCCCAACTAACCACTTTGTCTGGGGAAGCTGTGTTGATGCCAAATTCTCAGGAAAAGGAAGATCACCCCAACTCCTGCCCTCTCAGGGGTCAGAAGCACCAACTACCCCATGTCAGTTTGATCTCCACCAAAGGAAATCTAACCTAATCTAATCAGCAACACAGATGCCACTAGTCTCAAGCTTAGCTGACCTACCTCACCAATGACCAAGATTCTGACCTTATCAGCTCCCAGCATCAAGGAGGTATACACCAATGGGATTCAATAGTCAAAGGCAGTTGGCAAGTGATGCTCTCCTTCTTCAACATCCAATCCCTGGCTCAGCGGGAAGAAAGCTCTTGTATTCTACCAACGTCTTTGATCAGGCAACAACCACGAGTCTGTTTGTGCCTCACCTACTGTAAAAGCAGGTCACCCAATACCAGCACAGATGACAGACTTGCCTCCTTAGTGTAGGCAGCTCCATTTAGCTCAGATGATTGGCTTCATTTCCTGTCCACATCCATATTCTGTAAGCAGGAAGATGATGAAGTTGGATGAGTTTGAGCAGGGGCTGATACTGGAGCTAGCAGATCCAGGGGCATCTGCAATGACCTGCTGACCATACTGCATTTTGGAGTGGGGGCCCTGAAAAGAGGTCATCATGAGTAATGACCCACTATTAATGATGTTCCAGACCAATTCTGGCTGTTCAGTTGTCACAGCCCTATGCCTTCCCAATAGCACAAACTGATCAAATATGGTCCTGAGCACCTTAAGGCTGCCGCGGATGTAATTAATCTACAAATACACCTGTAACCTGTTTGGGTGCATGAGCTACTCCAAACTGAAGCCTAGGGTTCTTATCCCAAGCATAAGCTAAGGGGAATTAATAATTACTGTGTAATGTCATGTGTTATAAATCAGTCTGGCCACAAATCCAATGCCCATATCTCCAGCATTTTCAAGGGGGTTGAATAGTTAGAGATTGAGAGGACAGGAGTGTTCCCCTTGGAAATAAGAAAGCAAATTTGTAGGATGCCTGGATTTGGGGATGTTAGATACTACAGGAGGTATTTCCCCCCACCCCTTTTCTGTCACTTTCTTCTTCACTTTCAGACTCCAGCAAAGGAGGGGGTGTTAACAGGCTGCATGTACAGAAAATTGCCCATGTACAGAGAGAATTATTAAATGTTGTGTAAATATTGCCATTAAATATTCTAATTAAATACAGTGAAGAAATCAACCTAAATTGTGTGTGTATATATTAGGAGAGACAGCAACTTTAATCTTGTGCCAGTAAAAATAATGTGGAGGGGTGAAAGCCACTTTACATAAGAATGACTATACTGGGTCAGACCAGTGGTCCATCTAGTCCAGTATCCTGTTTTCTGACAGTGGCCAGTGCCAGATGCATCACAGGAAATGAACAAAATAGGGCAGTTATTGAATGATCCTCATCCCCGTCATTCAGTCCCAGTTTCTGATAATCAGAAGTTTAGGGACACCCAGAGCACAGGGTTATATCCCAGACCATCTTGGCTAGTAGCCGTTGCTGGACCTATCCTCAATGAACTTATCTAATTCTTTTTTGAACCCAGTTATACTTTTGGCCTTCAGAATGTCCCCCGGTAACAAGTTCCACAGGTTGTTGGTTGGTATGTGTGGGTGTGAGAGAGAGAAAATTTTCTTTTGTTTTAAACCTGCTGTCTATTAAGCTAATGGGGTGACCTTAGTTCTTGTGTTCCGTGAAGGGGTAAATAACACTTTCTCCACACCCATCAGATTTTCATAGATGATCTCTATCATATTCTCCTACCTTAACCATCTCTTTTCTAAGATGAACAATCAGTCCTTTTAATCTCTCCTTGTATGGAAGCTGTTCCACACCCCTAATAATTTTTGTTGCCCTTCTCTGTACTTTTCCTAATTCTAATATTTTTTTGAGATGGGGCAACCAGAATTGCACCCCATATCCAAGGCATGGGTTTACCATGGATTTATCTAGCAACACTGATATTTTCTGATATATCTATTCCTTTCCTAATAGTTCCTAATATTCTGTTAGCTTTTTGACTGCTGCTGCACATAGAGCAGATGTTTTCAGAGAACTATCCACCGTGACTCCAAGTTCTCTCTCTTCAGTGGTAACAGATCTCATCATTTTGTACATCTAGCTGGGATTATGGTTTCCAATATGTATTACTTTGCATTTATCAGAGCTGAAATACAAGAGATCTCATACTATGAAATACACACAGGCTAGAAATCTAGTTGAAACTGATAAATAGGAATTTAGGAAGCTCCTACAGCAATAAACATTCATGGAGGGAAAAAAGAACTACCAAGAATTTCACATCCATAAACAGAGACACGTCCATCTCAATGCATAGATATAGAGGAAATCCAATCCAATATACAGAGGGAGCGTATATATCAAATTCATAGATATAATCCTGATCTCCTGGCTAAACCATAGATATTTGTAACCTGGAACAAACATTTAGGGAGCATTCAAACTGGCCTTTGCAAAGAGCAATTAACTAACTAGAAGTAAACGCTAATGTCAACATATCCAAAGCAGACTGTCATCACCCCTGGTTGAAAGGCGTGCTTATGGAGCTGTTAGAGAAGCTGCTGCTGCCTGGGGAAAAAGTGGAAGCCCTGCTGGTCTGAATGAGAGCTCGTGGCAAGGGGGCATTCAAGCCAGGAGAGTTTGGGGGAAGAACAGGGCTTGAATATCAAGAGTAGCCATAGTTGAGCACTGCTGCCAGCAGCAGCCATCAATGGGTAATGAAGGAGTGGGAGGATTTTATCAGGCTCTTCCATCAGAAGGGTGAAGCTGGAGACTTGCACAAGGGCCAGAAATGTGGAGCAGCAGTGGTACAGAACAGGATTTACAACATCAGAAAGTGGATCGAAAGACAACAGTCTCCATCTGCTGCTGTTCCTTTATAATTGGACATTTTATCAGCCAACCAAGCCCACTGCTGGAAAAAACTAACCACTGGCAGCTTCCCGAATGTAGCTTTTTATGCTGATGTGCAGTATGATGCTATTGCACCATTGTTGATCTATTGCCTTTTAACGTGTTCTTAATTGTTAAACACTAAAGCAGACGTGCAAGCACTTACATCAAACACTCAACTTCCACCCATGGGAGCAGTTTTTATTAACACGAACACCACCCAACCCAATAAAATTCTACATACTTTCATCTTATGAACAAACTTTTATAGAACAGCTGGCAGGAAAAATAAGGTGGAAATAAGAGGCTATTAAATTGAAAAATCCAAAGCTTTCCCATTTCAGTTCCAAACACAAGTGTGCATGGTCTGTTCAAAAAGGTCCTAAGTGTGTTTTTTTTTTAAAAAAAGCTAGAACAATCGTCTGTTAAAAATGGTATTTTCTAATGACATCTTCCAGTACAAGGTGAATTGTTTCTTCATCCAGCATCTTTAGGTCATTCTAGGTCATGAAAGCAATGCATGCTTTCATGTAATTTACCATTTGCTGTTTTATGACTAATGGTTCTGGATACATGTTCAATGCATCATTTCTTCTCTCATAATTGTGGTGTCTTGGCAAAGGTTCCCTTTAAACAAACAAATATTAAACTTTATATAAATCATCTTCTACAGTACAGGCAATTTAGATATATTTTGGGAGCCATGGGAATTACTACAAGATATAATCTATCTTTAATGTCTCAATCCATTCATTTAGTCTCTATTTTAGCAGAAACCACACCTGCAGTCATCTCTCAGCCCCCTCTTCTCTTTACACAGCTGCACTCCTCCCTCACACCTGCATTCTCTCTCTTTCTACTGCTTCTCTTATTCTCTTCCTGCTTTTGAGTCAACCCATCCCTGGCCCTTGAGTCTTTCCAACCTTACTCCCTCTGTACTGACAGCAGTCACAACTGCAGTTCTGCTATTCTCAGGACTGCAGCCCTACTAGTATCTATTGGTGTTCTCCAATATAGCAAAGAGGGGTACATATGTTAATATTATTTGAGTCCAAAGGATCTAGTCACCTCAAAGAGGGGTGAAACCATGAGATGGTGCAATGGACATGCAGCTAGAGGTGTAGGTGTGCTCCTCCTTAATGCCCGGTTTCTCAGGAAGCCCTGACCCTGGAGCAGTACAGTTCAGCAATGCAGGCCAGCATCCTATAGCGATGATCAGGTCCAATATCTTTTCTCACAAGTAGAAACTCTCCTGAGGGGATTTCTCTCCTATATTCATGAAGTGATATGATGAAAAACAACAGCTAACCTTTTGCCAAACTATTCCCTATCTATTAGTATTATTTGACACCACTTTGTTACTGTTATACTGGAGAACAGAACTGTGCAGGTGAGCAATTTACCATGCACCTGAAAGCCACAAACTTGGATTAGGGCTAGTTAGTTGAGAGTCATCCTCATAAAATATTTCATATAAGGGTGGAGGAAGCAACCATAAGAAAAGGTGGAGATTATATATCAGTTCCTTTGACAGAGGGTTTACTTGGCATTTGTTACTCAGATATACCATTAGGGTGATAAGAAAGGTTAGGGTCTCGTTGGAGCCCCAATTTCTTCTAGATGTTCACGTAGTGGCAGTAGTCAAGAACACCTTTTTATCATTTGCACTTGCACTACCTTGTGACCTATTCTTATGGAAACCGGCTTTGCTTACCCAAAACTTTGTCACCTTACTGGTGGATTTCTGCTACACACACTATCAGGCAGTACACCTTAAAACCATCCTGAAACTTCAGCTACTAAAGAATACGGCATCACACACAGAAAACATCACATCAATGCACTGTGATCTACACTGGTTACTACTTGATTTTCAGGTAATTTTAAGGTGTTTGGTTTTGCACTACCAAATTGATTTTAGGTTCTGATTTAGTACCATTTCTTCACGCAATGCTATGGCAGTTGTGATCAGCTGAGGCACTAGATTTAACAGTCGCCTGGTTTAAACAAAAAAGGGCAAATGCCAGGACATCTTTGGTTTCTGCAATTTTATCTGATAGACCCTAGATCTGATGATCTGCAAAGCATGCTACAAGACTTTCCATCTCAGAATAGCCCAGGAAATGGACGAGGTAAAAAGGGTATGGAATGGAAAAGAGTTTAAGTGGGTTGGAAGATCTTTAAAGTGGTTTGGCCTAATACATTTGAGAAGATTTCAGATCCATTTTTAATACTTTTGGGACTAGAGTGTTTCAGATGGTACAGATCTGAGTAAGGATCAATGAAGCACACAGCAGCCCCTCCCTACTTCTTTTTTGAGTTATGTGCACCACAGGGGGTGCCTGGAGGAAACAAACAGTTCCTGCTTTCCCCCCCCAAGCACTGGGATGAAGACTTCTCTGGCTATTATGTAGTGTGTGTAAGACAGAAATCTTGAATCCCACCAACTTTAGTCATCTGTGCAAGGACCAGTCACAATCTGAACTCACTATCCAAAAGTAATTTAAATTTAAAGTATTTGTAGACATATTGCACAATAGTAGGATCAGGCCATAGACCTCATGCATGTGCCACATTTTTCATACTCTTGTCAATACAAATTCCAGGATGCACTATAAAATTAAGTGGTAACTTTTCACTACTAGTTGTAAACGGGAATAAAAAGCTCTTTACCATCTGCTTACCCAAGTCCCAATTATAAATCTTTGTTGTATACTTACACTTGCAATATGTACAGTATACAAATATCTGTTGTGCTGTGTTTATACACCACCAGAACTACTTCTCAAAGAAAACAACTTTATAACTTATTTATATTACAAAAAGCCTCGGTCCAAAATTTGCCAGTAAACCTGAAAGTTCAATAATTACTGGGTGTACAGTAGTCTGAGATCCTCATATAAAAGACTTTATTATTACTGACATGCACTTATATAATGTATAAATACTGAGTTGAACTTCATGTTTTTCCAGATTAATGCACATTTCAATATTTCCAAATTAATGCACATTTCAACTTGTATGTGGAGGCAAAACATTCACTCTATAATCAATAAGGAAAAGTCCTGGATACTTTTTCCTCTTTGCATGCCAGCTTTAATTAGCCTCTGATTGAAGGAGTGCATTTTAAATCCAGAGCACACAGAAGAAAATCAAAACTGAATACATATAAAGCGCCAAATACTTCAAAGACTCCAAAGGCTTTGCCTAGATGCCTTCTAACAAAAGTTTCACCTTCCAAAACCTCAGAATTAGCGAGAAATAAGCAACCACAAATAAGAGTTCCATTTGTTTTGTCAAGCTCTACTCAATGCAAAGAAGTTGCTTGAAAGGACCCAAGGGTGCTGTGTTGCTAATATGCAAGGAAACCCCCACAGTCTTTTCCTAATTTGTATGTTTCCAGTTCCCATGCAACGCTTTCTACTGAGCTCATTAGGCTTCTCATGGATTGTCACTCTGCAAGCTCAGTCTAGTTTTAGACAGTGATCCACTACTCCTGCTACAAAAGCATATGACCAGCATGTATTTGGGAAAGAATTCACAAGCTAGCCACCAGAACACATGGCAGGGTGAGAAAATGGAAAGTCTGCTAAAACCCATGCAAGGATCAAGTGAAGGGACAAAGAAAGGAAATCTGCCATTCTTGCTCTTACCCTCCACAGGGAAGAGGGAGAATGTGCCAACCCCCACTATAAAAGGTATCAGTTAATCAGGAGTCATAGCCCCCTGGTGATTTATGTTAAGAGAAGGAAGAGCAAGTGACAGCATATTGGGATGAAAAAAAGAGTGGAAGGAGAGAGAGATCAAAAAACACACCGAGAAAGAAAGAGGATTACATTGATGGGTGCCCCATCAATGCTGTAATTAGACAAGATAGGAAATGTAGAAGACTGATGAAAAGAAAAAAAGGTAAAGAAAAGTGACTAATGAAGGAACATGGGAAAATGGAAACAAAAATAGTGTTAGCACCAAATTGTGCTTTCAGATACTGTGACAGGGTGGGACTCACCATGCTAGCACCTCCTGCCGCTCATCTTGCGGATCAGCTCGACAGTTCAGTATGCCAACTCTCGGTGATGTCTCGCCCGCTGTTGTTTCTGCTTCTAGTCTTGTGTCACTCCAAAGGACCACAGAGTCCTCTTCAGGACACAGCCCTCTGACAGTGCCACACTCTGGGCTCCTCCCTTCCGGGGGACAGTACCGCAGTCCAACAGTTCAGCCACTTCCGCAGTGGCAAAGGGGAGTGCGGGAGGGGGACCTGGGACTGCCCTCTACTCTGGGTCCTGGCCCAGGAACCTTGTAGATGGCAGCCGCATGCTGCGTCCCCTCCAATATCTCAGTCTACTTCCCTGGGCTGCTTCCCCGCAGCCCCAGCATCTTCTCCGCCCTTATCTCAGGGCTTCAGCATTCCAGTCTTAGCAGTCAGCCAGGAGCTTGCTCTCACTCCTCTGATCCTGCCCAGCACTGCTCTGTCCCAGATGCTGTCTTTCCTCCTACTGAAAAGCAACCAGTTCTCCCTCCTCAAGCTCCAGGGAGCAACTGAACCTGCTCTGCCCTGCAGCTCTTCTTATATGGGCCTGTCCAGCCCTGATTAGCTGCTCCTTGGAACCCCTCTCCTTGAAGTCCCCTCCTGCTTTTTGTGCAGCCTCCCCAAGGCTCTATTAACCCCTTACTAGCCAGTGTGGGGTGGGTGGCTCATCACAGATACCCATATGTAACTCCTTCAAAATAACTTGAGCATGTTTGTATGATATGCAAATGTCTTTATAAAGGAGGGTATAGGAGTCCTACAAACTACTCCAATATTCCAAGGGCTTCTTAGTGGAGCTACTTGTCAAGTATGGCAATGGAAGCCCCAAGATTCATTGTCCTGTGATATTTAGTGCCAAAATACACTAGTGCAGTATTTGGTGTCCAGTAGGGCAATCAAATTCTTATTCAGCTGGATGTATACTGTACTTGATCTTCAGCCTAAGAGTAGATATTAATGGTATAGCAAATTAAACCTCTGTCCTGATCTGACCACCACTTTTGTAAAGAGTCATGAAGTCTCTCACCATCTGGAGAGGGGGACTGACTATTCGGGATCACTCCAGGAGGCTCCTAGGGCAATGAGCTTCCAAAAAACCTAGGAGAAAAAGATGTCTAGCAGAAAGACTCAGGATGTGCCAGAGATTTGGTGGGACATTACAACTAGCTTATGTCAACCAACCATATTTTCAGAGATTTTAAAAGCAGGAATGGACCATTTTGATCATTTAGTCTGAAGTCCTGCAGAACACCGTCCATAAATTTTCACCCAGTAATTCTTGCATTGAACATATAACTTATAGTTGAGCTAGAGAGTACTTTTTAGAAAGACATTCAGCCTTGATTTAAAGATTGCAAGTATTGGAACATCCACAATTTCCCTTAGTCAACTGTTCCAATGGTTTAATAACTTCACTATCAGGAAATCTGCACATTATTTCCAATCTGAATTTGTCTAGCTTCAACTACCATAACTTCTATCTGTTATGCAATTGTCTGCTAGATTAGAGACCCCCTATATTGTCAGAAACCTCCCCTCACGAAAGCACGTAGGCAGAGATCCTCAGATATATTTAGGTGCTTAACACTCATTTCTTTCAATGGGAATTAGGCACCTAAATACATTTGAGGATCTGGGCCTTGACGTCTATGATGAAGTCACCTCTTAACCATCTCCAGAATAAATTGAATAGATTGAGCTTCTTAAGTATTTCACCAAAAGTTAGGTTTTCCAGATAGAAAATCATTCTTGTAGCTCTTGACTGAACCCTTTCAATTTTTCAACATCCTTCTTGATATGAAGACACCAAAACTGGACACAGCATTCCAATAATGGTTTTACCAATGTTGTATATAGAGCTAATATTTCCCTGCGTCTACTCAATAGTCCCTTGTTGTTTATACATCCAAGAATTATATTAGCCCTATTAGGGCTAGGTGCTCATGCTCAGTTAGTTATCTACCATGACTCCTAAGTTCTCTTCAGAATCACTGCTTTCCAGGATACAGTCCCCCCTATCCTGTAAGGGTGGCCTACATTCTTTGTTGATAGATGTACAACCTTGTATTTAGCTGTATTAAATGGATGACGTTTGAATGAACCCAGTTTACCAAGCAACTCAGATCTCTTTATAACAGACTTGTATTGATAGCTAGTAAACAATGATAAAAGACAGGCCCCAAAACACCTACTTCCATCACATAATCCCAATCAACTAACATGGTTTGCCAATTTACTGTATCAGTAGAAGTATGAAGGCAGAACACCAGTGGTACAAGATTGCTAGCACTTGTAGATTTCAAAATCAAGTTACATGGGTCTAACAAACTAAAAAAAAATAACTTGAAAAGTTATATTGCACTTTGGTACATTGTTCAGAAGACTTAGTTTGTGGAGCATCAGGCCAGTGTTATATAAACAAAAGCAAATGAATTTTCTGCACAATTCTTTGTAGTGGTATTAGTTTGGTTTCAAGAACACCACTACATTTTACTGTGCAGTTTGTGGTTTGGGGATTGAATCATCTAATAAACTGATCATGTACCATTACTTCAATGAAAAGTGCTTTTACTGCTGACCTAAAATGTTTCAAGGAAGAACTAACTACAAAGTAACAGCAGAATGTGAATAAATAAAGTCCAATAAAAGATGCTTATATAACTATGCTATATGCTCTCATTAATGTGAAGGTTCCAACTAGTTAGAAAATGGCAGGTAACATTACTAAATTTTATGAAACTACATTTCCCATATTTAAACTACATTTCCCATATTTCACCTTACAGTGTCACATGGTATCAAGTCCCAGATCCTCAAGATCCTAATCAACCAGAACATAACTCTTTTTACAAATCAAAATGCAAGGTTTTTACATTATAACACATCTATTAGAAAATTATATGAATATTTACTGTACAAATATATTTTCTAGTACACTATTGACCTCTATACCTGTTGCAGCTTAAAATCATGCTATAATTCCTCATTTTATCCTATGCTGAACTTTTGAGAGTTATATGCATTCAGTCTTGAGTTTGTATAGGACGTGCCATATAGCTCTGTTGGTGTTTTCTGTCCATTATCATACCTTTTTGACTTGTGTCCTGAGCACTACTCCTAGACAGTATTATACATTGCTATATCTCATACAAGATATATTGAGGTTGTAAATAGGTTTTAATAGTCGAGCTTTTTACTAGTCACGGGAAATGCAAACCTTCTGCTTTCTCTGTAAGCAATGAATCTGTTTAATCAATAAGAGATCCTGCCACACGTAGTTGGGTGTGGCCCAGGTTTCAAACTTCACCAACTCTTTTGGCTGCTAGAACAGACATAGGCACATAAGCTACTCTATAATTATACCTGTACATATTACCAAAGGCTACTTGAAAGGAAGATGGTCTGCTCCTCTGGAAGTGCACTGTCTGCATTGTTAGGAATCCAAGTTCAGGTTCAAGGTTCACTATAGGATGGGAGAAGACCAGAATTTGATCCAAATGTCTTTTTTGTAAGTATGTTGCAGTAGGATGCTTGAACTTAAATTTGATTGGGGCCTTTCTGGTCACTATGACAAATTTCATGATACTGGATATTATTTATTAAATACCAGAGTGCTTGGTGCTGTACAGGGGGTCTCCTGTATATATTGGGCTTGCATTCTTGAAAAGGGCGATGGATACCAAAACGATGCATACTGGGGAATTTTTCCCCATAAGAAATAATGGAAGGGGGAGGGTGCATTCACAACTTCACACTCGCCTATGACAATGTTCTTTTCGCCTAAACAGTGTACCTTTTTACAATGACAGGTTATACAGTACACATTTTACATATAAAACATCAAATAAAATAATGTAGAACCATACTAACACTGTTCAAACACATAGAACATTTTAATACAGTAAATACAGAACAGTAATACAGTATAAAACAGTCAATTATGCTAAACTTAGGTAGGGGTGGCAGCTGGATTTTCTTGGGCTGACTTTTCCGTAGCTGGCTTTTTCATTGTAGAAGTCTTAAAAAAGGATTTTATCGACATCTGCTCTCATGCATGAATCTCTGAATGACAGATCTCCCTGTAGCAAGCCACTGCATTCAAAGCCCTGGAGACTTTGGTGGACTGTTCACAAAAAGGATAGCCGCTCTATATGATTTCCATCACCTCATCCAGCAATCCAAAGAAACGGGAGAGATTCTATGTCATCAGACTCCTGGCTTCCTGCCCTATGTTATCATCATCCTTGCTTTCTTCGGCTATGCATTGTTGGTCCAGCTCAATCAAATCTTATTTTTCAGTTGCTCAGCGTGAAACTCCAACTCCTGTACATCATCATCCTCCACCTCCTCGAAGCTGACATATTTCATCAACTTGACAATTTCTTGCTCGAGAGCAGGAACAGCATCAAATCCCACAACGCTGTGGACAGCATCTGGCCCCAAACGCAGTTCATACATTACGAAATGACCTCTTCCCATGATGCATCAATGTTTTCCACACCATTCAAGCTGATGTAGGACTTCCAAAACTCCTTTACACTGGGCTTTCCTTCACCTGCCATCTCCTTAATCAGCACGGAGAATGTCCTCTGTAGGTAACAACAACCTTGAATTTGGCCACTACACCCTGGTCCATAGGCTGCAGCAATGATGTGGTGTTCAGTAGCAAAAATAGGGCCTTGACATTCGGGCAGAGGGTTTTGTAGTCCAGTTCATGGGCACTTGCATTATCCAACAGAAGGAGAATCTTAAAGGCCAAATTTTCCTTCTGATAGTAAGCCTTAAATTCAGGGACAGCATGGTCTACAAACCACTTACGGAAAATATTGCATGTCATCCAGGTCTTTCTGTTCAACTTCCAAATTACAGGGAGACGAGACTTGACATTGCCCCTCATTGCTCTTCGGTTTTCACTGTGGTAGACAAGCAAGGGCTTCAACTTGTAATCGCCTTCTGTATTTCCCCCAAGCAGATGGGTTAGGTGGTCTTTTGAGGCTTTGAATCCAGGAGCAGTCTTCTCGTCAGAAGCAGGCTTCTCATCCAGGACCAGGCTTCTTCTACTGACAAGAAATAAGTCCTCGTTGGCATCTTCTTCCAGTAAAGGCCCATCTCATCGATGTTAAAAACTTGTTTCGGAAGGTGGCTACTCTCCAAAACAATTGTGTTTAGCTGTGTAGGAAACATTTCAGCTGCTTCTTCATCCACACTAGTTACTTCTCTTGTGAGTTTTACATTATGTAGATTGGCACACTTCTGAAATCTGTGGAACCACCCACGACTAGCATTGAAGGCCTCCTTTTCTGCTGTTGAGCTCTCTCCCTATCTTTCCTTTAAATTGTTATATAGGCTTTTGGCCTTCTCCTGAATTAAGCTTAAACTCACAGGCATTTTCTTTTCATGGAGGTCATCAATCCAATCAGCCAGCAAACATTCCATCTTCTCCATTCTACTGCTTCTCTGTTTCATTATCTTCATTAATGACAATTTCGTAGCACTTCTAGCGCTTTCATGAATTTGATCAGCACTCTTACCATTTAAGGAGGCAAACCAAGAATATGAGCAACGTTGCCTGCATGCTCACCTCTTCCAATACGCTTTATAACATCTAATTTCATTTCTAATGTTACACTCTTTCGTTGCTTCTTAGCTCGCCTACCCCGGCATATACCAGGCCTAAGTTACGCAACTTCAGCTATGAAAATAGCATAGCTGAAGTCAACGTACTTAGAGCTACTTACCACGATGCCTGTACTGCGGTAGGTCGACTGCTGATGCTCCCCTGTCCACTCTGCGTACGCTTCTCGCTCCGGTGGAGTATTGGAGTCGACGGGAGAGTGCTCGATTTATCGCGTCTTCACTAGACGCGATAATTGACCCCCGTTGGATCGATCGCTCCAGAGGTAAGTGTAGACACGCCCTTAGACACAGACCCACTCTAACAGGCCCTGCCCCTTCCCACCCAGTTCCGCCCTCTCCTCCGAGCACCCCATCCCCACTCCTCCCCCTCACCTCACCTGAATGCCACTTAACAGCTGATTGCGGCAGGCTGGGAGGGAGGGGAGGAGTTGGTCTGTGGCCCTGTGGGCTGCTGGCAGACACAAGTACAGTACTGTACAATGGGGAATGTGTTCCAATTCACATTGGTCCTGATCCGTGCAAATGATGGATCAGGACCAACGTAAATCAGAACACATTCCCCTATTGATGAGCAACAGATATCCAAAATAACGGATAAGGGGGAGATGTATACTGATGAGCTTGGAGAGGTTGGTTGGGCTCAGGAAGTGGAGGGGATGTCAGGAAAGAGTTCTTTCAGGATTGTGTCACTATCCAGTATAGAAAAGGAGTACTTGTGGCACCTTAGAGACTAACCATATCCAGTATAGGTTGTAGTTGTTTGATACCCTGTATGGGTTCCAGTGTTGAATGGCAGATGAAAACTAGAGGTGTGCAGTTGGCAGGGGGTTTATTTCTGTACTGCAGCAGGTTCTCTTGGGGTATTTGGGTGGCCTGTTCCATGACGGGATCTACTTCTCTAGTGGCATGTCCTTGTTTGGTAAAGCAGTTTTGAGTCTGTTAAGGTGTATATCCTGGACCTTCTCCTCAGAGCATATTCTGTGGTATCTGAGTGCCTGGCTGTAGAGAAAAGATTTCTTGGTGTGTTTAGGGGTTACCAGATCTACGAAGGTAGGTGTGGTGATCAATGGGTTTCTTGTATATGGTTGTCTGTAGGGTTCCATTATTCAAATGGATTGTGGTGTCCAGGAAATTGATGTTAGTTTGGGAGTGTTCCAGAGAGAGTTTAATGGACAGATGGTTTGGTTGTTGAAGTTGTGGTGAAAATCTATGAGGGAGTTTAAGCCATCTGTCCAGAGGATGAAAATATCACCAATGTATCTCAGGTATATCACTGATGTCATGGTGCATTTGTCCAGAAATAATTCTTCAAGGTAGCCTAAGAAGAGGTTGGCATATTGGGGAGCCATCCTAGTACCCATGGCAGTTCCCATGGTTTGGACCAAGTGTTTGTTTTTGAATGTAACATTGTCATGGGGGAGGATGAAATGAATGAATGAATTTGGCAGTGTGTCTGGGGTTGATATGGAGGGTTGCCCAGTGTCTTGTAAATATTTGAGGCAGGCAGCTATGCCATCATTGTGAGGGAGGCTTGTATATGGGGAAGTGATATCCAGGGTGGCAAGGATGGTGTTCTGAGGGAGGTTGTTAATGTTGTGGAGTTTGTGGAGGAAGCAGGTTGTGTCCTGGAGGAACCTGGTCCTGTGTGTGATAAGTGGTTTGAGGATGGTTTCTATGAGTCCCAGTATTCCTTCAGTAAGAGTGTCATGACCAGATATGATGGTCTGCCTAGCTTCCCTTGTTTGTGTATCTTGGAAAGCATGTAGAAGGTTCCTGGGGTAGGCTCGTGGGGCGGGGGAGGGGAGGGGAGATGACCATTTCCAACTCCCCCCACCCAAACACCTCTCAAGATCCATGTATCCTACACATGCCTATCACAACAAGTGGTGTACCTTATCTAGTGCACTAAATGCGCCAACAAAAACTATGTGGGTGAAACCAGACAATCACTACACTCAAATGAACTCACATAGGAAAATGATAAAAGACAAAAACACCCTATCACCTGTGAGTGAACACTTTTCAAAAAACAATCACTCTATATCTGACCTATAAGTCCTCATCTTCAAAGGAAACCTGCACAACACTTTCAAAAGACAAACCTGGGAGCTTAAATTCATAACTCTCTGTTAGGCACTAAAAATCATGGACTGAACAGACACTGGATTTATAGCTTATTACAACACTCTGTAACCCTAACCCCCTTTTTGTCCGACAACTGCAGAAGTGTTAATGGGCCACTCTACCTTGAATGGTCTCTTAGTTTAGCATAAGTAGTTAGCTCATACTCTATCTGTTCCATCTTTCATTTACCTGTGATGCTCAGAGTACCTTTCCCAAACCTGAAGAAGAGCTCTGTATGGCTCATAACCTTGTCTCTCTCACCAACAAAAGTTGATTCAATAAAGATATTACCTTGCCCACCTTGTCTCTCTAATAAGTTTAAGTAAAAGCCAAAATACAGAAGTATAAAATTATGCCCATTATAACAATCTTATAAGAAGGTCAAGTTGTATTGTCATAATGGATTAGTCCGGTGCAGGAAAAAGGACATAAGGGGTAGCATCTTCAAAAATGCGTAAGTCTCATTTTCAAAAATGACTTACGACATGGTTACCAACTTTCACGCAATAAATAAGCACCCCAACTTTCATAATAAGCCAAAAAAACAAGGTAATCCCATTTCAAAACAAGGCCAAAACAAGCCAGTCTCTAAGAACCCCAACACTCTATGTGACTAGATCCCACTAGCGTGCAGTCTGGGACTGCGGTGGGCCCACTGTGCACCCCTGACTCTCTCACCCCCTTGACCCTGCTTGCTGGGAGCCAATCAAAAAAAAGAAGCAACAAGCCAAAAACTAGCCAACAAGCAACTCGTAAGCCAATTAAGTAAAAAACAAGCCCAATTTCTGAGTTGTTTTTTTTTTGCGGCTTTGGCATGTCTGCTTTGGAGTCTAAACTCTATTGACTCAGTGAGATTTAGGCTCCTAAGTCATCTCAGAAAAGAGAGACTTAGGCACTTTTGAAAATTTGACCCAAGCTCTAACTCTTTAATGCAAAAAAACCATAGTAATAGAACATATCTGAGCTTCATTTATGGCATAATTTCTACTTCATGAGAAGCAACATCACTTCTGGAACAATCATGTTACCTATTTTTTCAGCGTTAAGTGTGTGGAACAGAATATCTAAAGGGTTGCATTTATGCTTGAACTTATATATTAGAAATATTTGTCTGTATATGTTGCTGTGGTAGCTATCAAAAGCCTTAACAGCTGTGCTCTGCTCATCTAGTCTCCAACAGAAAGTGAGCAAAAAGGTTATCTTTAGATTTTCAAGAGGAATTTTACTATAAAAAACATGATGGATTTTACGGTGTCTCTATTAGCATCACGTGTTCTTTTAGACACAAACTTTTTGTCAGGTTTTATGTTAAATACTGTACATACCATCTTCAAGGAAACTATTTCCTTTGCCAGTTTGAGAGGAACACTCCCAAACATGCGTCAGCTCACTTTTTTTGTGGCTTGAAATAGTCACAAAAAGATTGGGGTTCTATCTTAAAAGTAAAGCTGTGATAAAACAAAGACGACGCTCAGGACCAAAACCTGTCCCTGAAGCCTGAGCCCATCAGTCCACTGGTTAGAGTATTAGACCAGGGCCTGGGAGAGCTGGGCTCAATTCCTGCGCCAGTACAGACATCCTGTGTGACTCGTTGCAAATCACTTAGTCTTTGTCCCCCAGTTCACCATCTGTGAAATGGGGAGAACAGCACTTTCCTACCTCACAGGGATTTTGCGAGGATAAACACATTAAAGATTGTGAGGCACATAGATGCTTTCGAAATGATAAAAACCCATGGGTAAGCATAAGAAAGGTAACCTTAATAGAGGACTAGATGTTGGGGTGTCATGGAAAATTACAATAGGGTCATAGGAGCAACGTGAGGTAATATGCTCAACATCTTAGATGTTGAAACATGAACGTAAGGAGTAGGGGGAGGAAACAGGAAGAACTGGAAATATTAGTACATACGCTAAATTATGACTTAATTGGCATCACAGACTTGGTTGGATTAATCTCATGACTGGAATACTGGTATAAAAGGGTATATAGCTTGTTCGGGAGGGGACAGGGAGGAGGTGTTGTATTATGCATCAAGAATACTGTCACAAAGTTTCTCCTCTACCTTGGTGAGTCTTGCGCTTCTTGGCGGATTTGCTCGCCTTGGAGCTTCACGGCAGCCCTCAGTTTGGGCGTTTTTGTGAACCCACAGTCCAGGTCAACTCCTCCTGTGTCTGACCAGGAGTTGGGAGGTTTGGGGGGAACCCGGGCTCACCCTCTATTCCGGGTTTCAGCTGTCTAGAGTACCTCCTGGAACACCTCCGCGACAGCTACAACTCTCTGGGCTACTTCCCCATGGCTTCCTCCCAACACCTTCTTTATCCTCACCATAGGACCTTCCTCTTGGTGTCAGATAATGCTTGTACTCCTCAGTCCTCCAAGAGTATGTGTTCTCACTCTCAGCTCCTAGCGCCTCTTGCTCCCTGCTCCTTACATGTGCACTACAAACTGAAGTGAGCTCCTTTTAAAACCCAGGTGCCCTGATTAGTCTGCTTTAATTGATTCTAGCAGCTTCTTGATTGGCTGCAGGTGTTCTAATCAGCCTGTCTCTCTTGTCTCCAGAAGGTTCCTGATTGTTCTGGAAACCTTCCCTGTTACCTTACCCAGAGAAAAGGGACCTACTTATCCTGGGGCTAATATATCTGCCTTCTATTACTCTCCTGTAGCCATCCAGCCCGACCCTGTCACAATACATACTTACTCTGAGGTCCAGAAGGAGGCGAGAGATAAACCAGTTGAAAGTCTCTGGACTCTGGGGACAACATTTGCTTCAGAAAATGGAGGAAGTAACCAGGGAGAAAACCATTTTAGACTTGATTCTGAGCAATAGGGAGGAATTGATTGCAAATCTGGAAGTGGAAGGCAATTGGGGTGAAAGTGATCATGAAAAGATAGATTTCATGATTTCTATTAAAAAGGAAGGAGTGAGCATCAAAATAGGCACAATGGACTTCAAAAAAGCAGACTTTAACAAATGTAGAGAACTGATAGGTAAGGTCCCATGGGAAGACAATTCTAAGGGATAAAGGAGTTCAGGAAAGCTGGCAATTTTCCTAAGAAACACTATTAAAGACACAATTGCAAACCACCCTAGATGCAGAGGAAAGCCAGAGAATGGTAAGAGGAAGTATGGCTACATCAAGAGTTCTTTAATGACCTGAAAATTAAAAAGGACTTCCGCAAAAGGAGAAACATGGACAAATTGCTAAGGAGTACAAAAGAACAGCACAAGCATGTATGGACAAAATCCAAAACGCTAAGGCACAAAATGAGTTATATATAGCAAGACAAATAAAAGGCAATAAGACGAGACTCTCTTTAAACACATTAAAGGAAAAGAAAGATGAAGGAATGTGTAGGTCCTCTACTTAGCAGAGAAGGAGAGCTAATAACTGATGACAGCAAGAAGGCTGGGGTGTTTAATGCCTATTTTGCTTCATTTTTCACTAAAACAGTTTAACAGTGACCAGATGCTCAACACAATTAATATTAAGCACAAGGGGAAGTAATGCAAGCTACAACAGAGAAAGAACTGGTTAAAGAATATTTAGATAAGTTAGATGTATTCAGTCACTGGGCCTGATGAAATTCATCCTGGGTGCTTAAAGGACTAGCTGAAGCAATCTCAGAACATTACCAATTATCTTTGAGAACTCATGGAGGAAGGGTGAAGTCCCAGAGGCCTAGAGAAGGACAAATATAATACTTATCTTTAAAAAGGGGGAACAAAGAGAACCCGGAGAATTATAGACCAGTCAACCTAACTTTCATACCTGGAAAGATACTGGAACAAATTATTAAACAATCAGTTTATAAGCACCTGGAGGATAACAGGGTTATAAGGAATAGCCAGCATGGATTTGTTAAGATGAATTCATGCCATACCAATCTAATTTTCTTTCTTAACAGAGCTACTGACCTACTGGCTGGGCGGGGGGGCAGTAGACGTGATATATCTTGATTTTAGTAAGGCTTTTGACAGTCCCACATGACAGTCTCATTAGAAACTTAGGGAAATGAAATTATTATAAGGTAGGTGCACAACTGGTTGGAAGACCGTACCCAAAAGGTTATCAGCTGGGTGTATCTAGTTGATTATGCAGGCAACAGTGCTGGGTCCAGTGCTATTCAATATTTTCATTAATGATTTGGATACTGGAGTGGAGAGGATGCCTATAAAATCTCCAGATGAAACCAAGCTGGGAAGGGTTGCAAGCACTTTGAAGGACAGGATTAGAAACAAAACGACTTTGATAAATTGGAGAATTGGTCTGAATTCAACAAGATGAAATTCAATAAAGACAAATGCAAAGTATTACACTTAGGAAGGAAAAAAAAAATCAAATGCACCACTAAAAAATAACTGGCTGGGTGGTAGTAGTGCTGAAAAGGATCTGGGGGTTATCGTGGATCACAAATGGAATAGGAATCAGCACTGTGATGCAGTTGCAAAAGAGGCTAATATTTTAGCGTATATTAAAAGAAGTATCATATGTAAGACACAGGAGATAACTAGCTCACTCAACTCTGCACTGGTGAGACCTCAGCTGGAGTACAGCATCCAGTTCTATGCATCACACTTTAGGAAAGATGTGGACAAACTGGAGAGAGCTTAGAGGAGCAACAAAAAAATAAGTTTTAAAAAACGTGACCTACGAGGAAAAGTTTTTTTAAAAAAAAACTGGGCATGCTTAGTCTTAAAAGAAGAAGACTGAGCGGGAAGCTGATAAGCCTTCAAATATGTTAAGGACTGTTACAAAGAGGACTGTCATCAATTTTTCTCCATGTCCGCTGAATGTAGAACAAGTAATGGGCTTAATATGTAGCAAGGGAGATTTAGGTTAGATATTAGGGAAAACTTTCTAACTGTAAGGTTAGTAAAACTCTGGAACAGGCTTCCAAGGGAGGTTGTGGAATCCCCATTCACTGGAGGCTTCTAAGAACAGTGACAACCTGTCAGGGATGGTCTAGGTTTACTTGGTCCTGCCTCAGATCATGGGGCCGGATTTGATGACCCCTTGAGATCACTTCCAGCTCTACATTTCTATAAGTACCGACAATAGATTGAAAAGGTACAGTAGCTCCTTAATGTTCGTCATAACCCATCTCCATACCTGAAGTCAGTGAGTCCCGTGAGAAGGGGCCTAAAGGGCTCCATCTGTATGCTACAGATAGGAAACACAGAGTTTGCCCAGATGGCAGGATGCTCCTGCAATTGGGTGAAGCCATAGAGAATGGAACCCCTGCAGGCGGAAAGAGAGAACTAGGTCTTAGGGGTTGCTGGGAGTATTGTCTATGGCAGTGAATTCTACAGGCTTGATCACATTCTGCTAGCCTTAGCCCTAGTCTACACTAGGAGTTGAGGTCGAATTTAGCAGCGTTAAATCGATTTAACCCTGCACCCGTCCACATGATGAAGCCCTTTTTTCGACTTAAAGGGCTCTTAAAATTGATTTCCTTACTTCACCCCCGACAAGGGTATTAGCGCTGAAATCGGCCTTGCTGGGTCAAATTTGGGGTACTGTAGACGAATTAGACGGTATTGGCCTCTGGGAGCTATCCCAGAGTGCTCCATTGTGACCGCTCTGGACAACTCTCTCAACTCAGATGCACTGGCCAGGTAGACAGGAAAAGGCCCGTGAACTTTTGAATTTCAATTTCCTGTTTGGCCAGTGTGGCAAGCTGCAGGTGAGTGCAGAGCTCATCAGCAGAGGTGACCATGATGGAGTCCCCAAAAGAGCTCCAGCATGGACCGAACGGGAGGTACGGGATCTGATCGCTGTATGGGGAGAGGAATCCAGTTTTCGAAATGCCAAAACATTTGTCAAAATCTCCCACGGCATGAAGGACAGAGGCCATAACAGGGACCCGAAGAAATGCTGCGTGAAACTTAAGGAGCTGAGGCAAGCCTACCAGAAAACCAGAGAGGCAAACAGCCGCTCCAGGTCAGAGCCCAAAACATGCCGCTTCTATGATGAGCTGCATGCCATTTTAGGGGGTTCAACCACCACTACCCCAGCCGTGTTGTTTCCATCCTTCAATGGAGATGGAGGCAACATGGAATCAGGTTTTGGGGACGAGGAAGATAGCTCACAGCAAGCAAGCGGAGAAACCGGTTTTCACGACAGCCAGGAACTGTTTCTCACCCTGGACCTGGAGCCCGTACCCTCCGAACCCACCCAAGGCTGCCTCCCGGACCTGCCAGGCGGAGAAGGCACCTCTGGTGAGTGTACATTTTAAAATAGTATACATGGTTTAAAAGCAAGCATGTTTAATGATTAATTTGCCCTGGCATTTGCGGCTCTCCTGGATGTACTCCCAAAGCCTTTGCAAAAGGTTTCTGGGAAGGGCAGCCTTATTCCGTCCACCATGGTAGGACACTTTACCACTCCAGACCAGTAGCACGTAGTCAGGAATCATTGTAGAACAAAGCATTGCAGTGTATGTTTGCTGGCGTTCAAACAACATCCGTTCTTTATCTCTCTGTGTTATCCTCATGAGTGAAATCATTCATGGTCACCTGGTTGAAATAGGGTGCTTTTCTTAAGGGGACACTGAGAGGTGCCCGTTCCTGCTGGGCTGTTTGCCTGTGGCTGAACAGAAATGTTCCCTGCTGTTAGCCACAGGAAGGGGGGAGGGGCTAGCCACAAGGTCTGGGGAGGCAAAATGCGACCTTGGAACAAAAGCACATGTGCTATGTACGTAATGTTAACAGCAAGGTTTACCATGAAAGCGTGTACCCATTTTTCTATAAAATGTGTCTTTTTAAATACCACTGTCCCTTTTTTTTTTTCCTCTCCACCAGCTGCATGTGTTTCAAGGATCACAGGATCTTCTCCTTCCCAGAGGCTAGTGAAGATTAGAAGGTGAAAAAAACGCACTCGCGATAAAATGTTCTCTGACTCATGCTGTCCTCCACACTGACAGAGCACAGACAAATGCGTGGAGGCAGACAATGTCAGAGTGCAGGAAAGCACAAAATGACCGGGAGGAGAGGTGGTGAGCTGAGGAGAGGGCTGAAGCTTAAAGGTGGCAGCAGTGTGATGAGAGGAGGCAGGATTCAATGCTGAGGCTGCTGGAGGATCAAACTAATACGCTCCAGCGTATGGGTGAGCTGCAGGAAAGGCAGCTGGAGCACAGACCACCTCTACAGCCCCTGTGTAACCAACCACCCTCCTCCCCAAGTTCCATAGCCTCCTCACCCAGACGCCCAAGAACGCGGTGGGGGGGCCTCCGGCCATCCAGGCACTCCACCCCAGGGGATTGCCCAAGCAACAGAAGACTAGCATTCAGTAAGTTTTAAAGTGCTGTGTGGCCTTGTCCTTCCCTCCTCCACTACCCCTCCCAGTGCTTCTCTCCTCCACCACCCCTCCTGGGCTACCTTGGCAGTTATCCCCTTATCTGTGTGATGAATTAATAAAGAATGCATGAATGTGAAGCAACAATGACTTTATTGCCTCTGCAAGCGGTGATCGAAGGGAGGAGGAGAGGGTGGTTAGCTTACAGGGAAGTAGAGTGAACCAGGGGACGGGGGGCTTCATCAAGGAGAAACAAACAGAACTTTCACACCGTAGCCTGGCCAGTCATGAAACTGGTTTTCAAAGCTTCTCTGATGCGCACCGCCTGTGTTCTTCTAACTGCCCTGGTGTCTGGCTGCGTGTAACCAGCGGCCAGGCGATTTGCCTCAACCTCCCACCCCACCACAAACGTCTCCCCCTTACTCTCACAGATATTGTTGAGCGCACAGCAAGCAGTAATAAGAGTGGGAATATTGGTTTCACTGAGGTCTAACCGAGTCAGTAAACTGCACCAGCATGCTTTTAAATGTCCAAATGCACATTCTACCACCATTCTGCACTTGCTCAGCCTGTAGTTGAACAGCTCCTAACTATTGTCCAGGCTGCCTGTGTATGGCTTCATGAGCCATGGCATCAAGGGGTAGGCTGGGTCCCCAAGGATAACTATAGGCATTTCAACATCCCCAACGGTTATTTCCTGGTCTGGGAGGTGAGTCCCTTGCTGCAGCTGTTCAAACAGACCAGAGTTCCTGAAGATGCAAGCGTCATGTACCTTTCCCGGCCATCCCTCGTTGATGCTGGTGAAACATCCCTTGTGATCTACCAGTGCTTGCAGCACTATTGAAAAGTACCCCTTGCAGTTTATGTACTCACCGGCTTGGTGCTCTGGTGCCAAGATAGGGATATGGGTTCCATCTATGGCCCCACCACAGTTATGGAATCCCATTGCAGCAAAGCCATCCACTATGACCTGCACATTTCCCAGAGTCACTATCCTTGATAGCAGCAGCTCATTGATTGCACTGGCTACTTGGATCACAGCAGCTCCCACAGTAGATTTGCCCACTCCAAAATTGATTCCCGACTGACCGGTAGCTGTCTGGCTTTGCAAGCTTCCAGAGGGCTACCGCCACTCGCTTCTCAGCTGTGAGGGCTGCTCTCATCTTGGTATTCTTGCACTTCAGGGCAAGGGAAAGCAAGTCAAAGTTCCATGAAAGTGCCCTTATGCATGTGAAAGTTTCACAGCTACTGGGAATCATCCCAGACTTGCAACACTATGCGGTCCCACCAGTCTGTGCTTGTTTCCCGAGCCCAGAATCAGTGTTCCACAGCATGAACCTGCCCCATTGGCACCATGATGCCCACATTGCCAGGGCCCATGCTTTGAGAGAAGTCTGTGTCCATGTACTCATCACTCACGTCACCGCGCTGACGTTGCCTACTCGCCCGGTTTCGCTTTACCAGGTTCTGGTGCTGCATATACTACTGGATAATGCGCATGGTGTTTAATGTGCTCCTAATTGCCAAAGTGATCTGAGCGGCTCCATGCTTGCCGTGGTAAGGCGTCTGCACAGAAAAAGGCATGGAATGATTGTCTGCCGTTGCTTTGACGGAGGGAGGGGTGACTGACGACATGGCTTACAGGGTTGGCTTACAGGGAATTAAAAATCAACAAAGGGGGTGGCTTTACATCAAGGAGAAACAAAAGCAACTGTCGCACAGAATGGCCCCCTCAAGGATTGAAATCAAAACCCTGGGTTTAGCAGGCCAATGCTCAACCCACTAAGCTATCCCTCCCTCTGGTATTTCAGGCAGGACTGAATCTCCATTAAAGTTTTCAAGGTGCCCTTGACAGACCTCACCAAAATGATTGTCGGCCATTGCTTTCACAGAGGGAGGGAGGGAGAGGGGAGCAAATGAATACAAAACAAATCTGGTCTATTTCTTGTTTTGATCCACTCCATCTATCTTTTACATCTTTGGCTGGAAGAAGATGGTGCAATCGGACTGCTAGCCATCCTCATCTCCTGCTTGCTCACCATAAGATGGTACAATAGGACTGCCTGCAGGACTAAAGAGAATGACCTGGTTGAGTCACTCTTAATTTAGTCCCTGCGCCCATGTCTGCCCAGGTGCTCCTGACCGCCCTTACCGAGGCGGCCAGGAGCACCTTGGACATGATGACAATGGTTTTCAGGCCTATTGCACCGTCTGCTGCCACAAAGCAATGGGTTGCTGCTGCTGTGTAGCAACGCAGTACCCCGTCTGCCAGCACCCAGGAGACATACGGTGACAGTGAGCTGAGCGGGCTCCATGCTTGCTGTGGTATGGCGTCTGCACAGGTAACTCAGGAAAAAAGGCACAAAACGATTGTCTGCCGTTGCTTTCATGGAGGGAGGGAGGGCCTGACGACATGTACCCAGAACCACCCGCGACAATGTTTTTTGCCCATCAGGCATTGGGATCTCAACCCAGAATTCCAATGGGCGGCAAAGACTGCGGGAACTGTGGGATAGCTACCCACAGTGCAACACTCCGGAAGTAGACGCTAGCCTTGGTACTGTGGAAGAACTGCACTGAGTTAATGCCCTTAGAGCATTTTGTGTGGGGATACACACAATCGACTATATAAAAACGATTTCTAAAAAACCGATTTCTATAAATTCGACCTAATTTCATAGCGTAGACATAACTTTATACGTTGTGTAAATAAGGGTAACAAGTTAATTCTGAGCTCCGCCTGTCCCAGACTAATTAGGAGAAAGTAGGTGTTGTATTAAACTGTATTTTGTCTGTTTAAACCACTGCAATGAGGCAAACCATATTTTTTGCTTAAAACTGAAAAATATTTTATTATAAAAGAGTTTAAAGTAATTCCTTTGTTTTAAATATATTGGGTTTTTTCCCCCCATTTCATCCAATTTCTACTTGTTCTGAAAATTATTGGGCAGGATAAAATGGGCCGTATGGATTCAGTGCACTTACCTTGGCTCAGAATTTAAACCAACTGAAAATATGCTTTATTTTGGGCAGACAAAACCAAAATCTCCATAATATGAAATATTGGATCATTTAAAAGACTCAGACTTAATCAACAACACGTGAACCAGAATGGAATCCACTGATTGTACCCATTTATAGCACTGTCAACTGATAAGAAACAAAAAGCCTACTTATGAATCCAAATTCTGAAGTATCAGATCTGTTAATTTTGGCAGTTGAGAGAAATATATTAGCAAAGAAATAATACAAAGATAAAAAGAGAGAATGTAAAGAACAGGCTGAAAAAAAAAAAAAAAGATGGATAACTAGTTGTGAAACTATTTGAAAAAAGTATTTTTAACCCTTTGGGGATAGTGTGACGTACAAAGTAATAGTCTGGTATAAAGGTTGTTCATAACAATCCCACACTACATATATTGTCATTCTGTTGCTCTAACTGTAAAAGATCCTTGTTAAATGGAGCACCTTTAAGGTGTATAAGGAACATGACACTAATAGATTTGATCCAGGTAGGTACCAGCCAGAGAACAAGGTCTGCTTGAACTATTCTGCTATGGCAAATGTCCCATATTTTTGGTTTAGGGTTGAAGAGAGATAGCAATAGAGATGTCTGGTCCAATATGTCACAGAAGTCATGATTCTGTGAAATGAAGAAAGAAATAATTTAATTAGACCAAAACAAATTTTAATTGCTGTGAGATGCTTTCAGAAGCTGCTTCCCAGGCATCTTGCCTATAAGCCCATAGAAAGGACATGTTCTATAGACAATATTATTAGAATTGGAACAAGTATAGAAAGCAGGAAGAATCAATCTTTCATTTGTACAGCAAGGAGATGCTGGAAAATGGTAACAGGATCCAAGGCTTAATCTAGAAAATTAAAGTTGCAACCAAACATTTCAGGAACTGAAAATATGACGAGAAATAACCGTTAAATATGACTCCTTTTTAATTTTCTTCAAGGTTTGCAAAACTTGGGACTCTTAGATAACTGACAGATGTGTGAAGAAATAAATCCAACATGGCAGTTAAAAACAGCATCTACACTTTATAATAGTAGAAAGTGATAAAACAACCCTTAGAAGTGTTTAAGTTTCAATGAGCTACGAATGGAGTCTGGCTATAACTATTAAATGGTCTATATTACTATGTTTTTTGAGGTTTTAATCCAGTTATCAGATTACTCTCTGAAGTCTGAATCCCCTTGATGAAGAGACTTATGTCTAAACAAGCCAGTGTGAAAGTGGAAACTCTTAATTAAGGACCCTAATAAAAGGAAAGGGGGTTTCATTTAAACTAAATGAAGAACCAGTATACTAGTTTTACTGTATATCTATTTTTAAAAATCTGGGACTGTTCTTTAACACAGTGGACAGAGACCAGGAGTCCAGCATGTTGACCCTGGCAACTTCAATGACCAACTGGTTAAAAATGAATAAAAACAGCATAAGGTATTGTATTTTAAATTTAATACTCATTAAAAATAGTGCTTGCTAGTGGCTTCTAGACTATGAATTTGTCGCTGTTTACTGCTGTTAGAGCACCATTGTATACAAGGGATGGATATATGAAAATGAGTGAAAGCCCTCCACTGTAGAGCTCTCCAATAATAACTGCAGAGAATGAATAGCACATTTGTTGTTGGACTGCAAAGATTCAACAAGCAGTAGTAGAAGGCTCTTGTTGATTCTGCATGCAGAAAGGAACAGGGTATCACAGTGCATTACCCATAAGCAAAATTAGTTGAAAGAGCTGTAGTTCAGGCTCTAATCCACATTTCTGTGGTGGGACTAATAAATACATTTTCTACATTTTACAGGTAACCAGGAGGTTAATCATTCATTCTACAATTTCAGGGAGATCAGGCGTTTTTAGTGAATTACAGTTCCTGCAAGTCTCTGTCTGAGGACCATTATAATGAATGGGCACAAAGATACCTTCAGTTATAAAGAATTGCTTGTGACAGCCAGGGTATATTTTATTGAATCGTACCACTTGGAGCTTTAAAAGGCATATTAGATCATCCAGTTAATCTCAATGACAATGAAGGATTGTTCCCAAAACTATATATTGGAATGTTTCTGCAATCTGACTTTAAAAGTCCCAAGAGGTGATTTAGGTTCCACCCATTTCCCAGCTAATACATTTCACTGACAAGAAGAATTTCCCAATATTCAGTCTGTTTTCTTTTTTTTTTTAATTCATCCTTCTACACCTGAATAAATAATTCCTCTCTATCCTTGACAGTTACATCCTTCAAATATTTGTAGACAATTTTCATAATCTCCACTTATCTAGTCTATACATATTTAGCCTAGTTAATCCTTCCTCATAAATAAATCCCTCCTGCACTCTAGCAATTTTGCTGCTTTTCTTTTTAACTCTCTATCAATAGGGCTACCCTATTGTCTGATTTATCACTTTTATTAAAAAACCTAAAATTAATCATATCATCTTCAGCAAATTTGACTCAATCAAATAGTTATTTGTTATGTAACACTTCAAATTCCATGTAAAATGACAGTACTATCTTTTCTATCTCTAGTAACTATAACTTCAGTTGGAACACTAAGGAAATTCAAAGCTCCAGGAAAAAAAAATGCAAATAATTAGAGGCTCAGAGACTGAGCTTGAAGGTGACAGTCACTGTGAAGAGCATTTGTGTGAAGGAGCTATACAAGTTCTTCACATCTGGAGATATGCAATTAATATTAAAGGACTTTCTAAAATTGTTTGAATCATTTCCCAAAAACTATGTTAAAAATATTTTTGTAAAAAAACCCAAATGCACATATACATTAGACTGTAATTCTTATACTAAAAAGAGAAAGGGATGTTCATGAAGTGTATCATTTTAAACAGTGATCAGAATCAGGCAGTCTTAACTCAGGCCAAAATACCACTAAGGTTTAAGTCAGGAATGCATGATTTGGCCAAGTGTTACTATCCGGTCTTAAACCCACAAAAGCAAAGATATTTACACTGAACTCTAAAGACTGAGAGCTTCACAAACCTAATTTTGCCATCTGGAAAAAGGAGTGACTATTGTCTAAGTCACTTCAGGGTAAATTAAGGATAATGCTTATCCTTTATTCAAAACATCACTTCTTCCTCATGTGAATGGATTCAGAGGAGGCTCATAAGATTACAGTATATTTTAAAAATAATTCCTCATTTACTTCATTAATAACTTGAGCTTAAAACTAAAATAATGTTTAAAATCATTTTTCCACTCTGATAAATATTTACTTTTTTACACTCAGCTTGGACAATGACAATAAGCTAGGAAGTTTAACTTTCTTGGTTCTCATTTACTAGCTCAAAGCTATGATGTTGAGTTGCAAACAGTTTTTTTTGTTTTGTTTTAATTTTCTGGCAACACTTCCAGCAACATATGGGTTAGTAAAATTTAAAACAAAACCAAAAAAAAAAAAAAACTCACCAAAAAACCTTAAATTTCAAGCTTACCCTACCCCTCAAAGTCACTATAAACTATATTAATAATTTAAAATTAACTCGAAAAAAACTAATTTGAAGACAAAATCCAGTTTACAAGAATCTCCTTACAAGATACGTATTTTGAACACACACACACAGAGTAGGTGGTGACTTTTTTTTTTTCCAGAACAAAAATCCCTCGTGTTTTAACTTACCGATCCCCCTGTTCTCCCAGGAGTTCCAAGTCACAATCAGTATTAGAGTGTGGTAGGCCCAGTAATCTCCCCTACAGGTCCTAGCCACAATAGGAGGAGTTGAAGCTTTTGTCTGCCTGTCCTTGCAATATTGTGAAGTTAGAAAAGGTCATCAGAGATGCACCCCAGAGGCCATCAGCCATTCTTTTCCCTTTTGTTCCCTTAAAAAAATCATGTAATAAGATAACAAAACCAGCACACTCAAAAGGGCAGAAGCCCAGTGACACTATTTCTTAAGCAGGCGCCTACTGCTGAAACAGAGGGCACAGAGCAACATCCCACTGTGTGACTGCCCGCAGAGCTTTTATATTCTTCTGAGTCAGAGTTTTAAAATGTCACCACTTATGGTTCTAACAGGTTTTAAGAGCTGAACAGTCAGTGCTTGATAGGCCCTTTTTTGTATTAGTTTTTAAGTGTATATACTCAAGTGAAATTAAACGTTTATCAATCAGCTTTTATTACTGGTCACTGCTACTTGAAGCTTGTTGGAAAGCAATGCAGTAATTCCACCTTCTTGCTTATCACAGCTTCCCAGGGATTCCAATGAAAAACTAGATTAGTTACCAGTACCAATTCCTTGAAGTTACTTTCTTTATAGAGTGACATACTCAGCCACGTGGACCCAGAATAATTACCTTGATTTTATACAACTTGTGTATAATATCAGCAATTACAGGGTCAGGGTGCATTTAAGGGAGACACAGGCCATGCTCTTAATTGCCTACCACCTATCCAGAATGAGAGTCTCCAAAAGAAACGAGGAGGGGGGCGGTATGTAAAAGAGAGTGAATTCACAGAATTTCAGTTACTAATATGTATCTGTGCTTTCTTTACCATTAAAATAAATAGAAACACTTTTTAAAAGGTTAAATATTTAATATCTGACATGGACATAATATTCAGACAGAACCCCAAAGGTGTGAACTCCTCCACAGTTGTGCCCCTCAACCAAACTGTCCATCCTAACCCTAAGTCACGCCTCTCTGCCCCTCCAGGGCAAGCCAGGCAGCCTTGGAACCTGAATCAGCACTCGCAAAGCCCCGAAGTGCCCAGGGGGCAGAATTTATGTTTATGAGATCCTCCCATACATACACACTTTTAAATAACTGTTTAAGAGCCAAATTTTAAAAGTCTGTTAAAATTAAGTTTTGCATTTTATAATCTTCAGTCTTGAAGACCAAACACAAGTAATCACACCAAAAACACACCATTTCTCCAATAAAAAAATTCAAGATGGGGAAAAACACAGAAAGGCAAAAGTGTATTAAGCAATTCAAATACTTCTGTCATACTAGTATTTGAGTACAGAGACCCCCTTAACTGAATGGTTATTTGAAAGGGCCCCAGCATGTAATACTGTACAAGGTAGGTATTTCTCCCCAAAATCATTCAGTTTCCTAACAGGTGTGGGGGCTAAACTCAGTGATGCAAAAATGGTTTATTAATAAAATTATAACATTATAATTTTAGGCTATTACAAACTGTTGGAAAGACTTACAATTACTTTCATGTCCATGATGCTTGGAGAACAATAGTTCACATGCTTATGGTTTTTGTTGGCGATTTTATCAAATGTTCAATCTAACTAAAGAAATTCAGCATTCTTTCTGTCCACCAGTGACGGAAATAAAAAACGTCAAGGAGAATGATACCTCCATGGCCACAAAACTGTACTTATCTCCATGTCTGACTGCAGAAACTCTGGAATGCAGCTCTATAAACTTTTATTTTGCTTTACTATTCTATATAGTTTTATAGTATGTTAGAAAGAGACATCTAAATGTTGTTGTGATTTTTGCCTTGAGTCTTTGGTAGGAGTCTTTAATTGCAAATTGGGGTGAAGCTACTGTAGCTTGTAATCTTAGGAACTGTTTAGTTAAAGGCAAACAAACAATCAACACGAGAGAGTTTTCTGAAAGAGCATACATTATCTTTGCATTCTTTAATGAGAGTATTCTTTTTTTTTTAAAATAGGATTTTCCTAGAGAAGTGATGTCTAGCACCTGGTGATTTAAAATCAGAAAAGCTAAACCAAGAGCCTTTTTATCACCCCTTTTCTGTTCAAAAAGAGAAATGGTAGCTTTAAACACCCCCCCTCCAAATGCGCACAATTCTGGAAATATTCTTATTAGGACTGTCAAGCGATTAAAAAAATCTCAATTAATCATGCTGATAAACAATAATAGAATACCATTTATTTAAATATTTTTTGATGTTTTCTACATTTTCAAATATATTGATATCAATTACAATACAGAATACAAACTGTACAGTGCTCACTTTATTTTTTATTACAAATATTTGTACTGTAAAAAAGTATTTTTCAATTCACACCATATTGTACTGCAGTGCAATCTCTTTATCACGAAAGCTGACCTTACAAATATAGAATTATGTATAAAAAATAACTGCATTCAAAAATAAAACAGTGTAAAACTTTAGAGCGTACAAGTCCACTCAGTCCTACTTCAGCCAATCGCTCAGACAAACAAGTTCAGTTACAATTTGCAGGAGATAATGCTGCTCACTTCTTGTTCACAATGTCACCTGAGAGCGAGAACAGGCGTTCGCATGGCACTGTTGTAGCCAGCGTTATAAGATATTTATGTGCCAGATGCGCTAAAGATTCATATGTCCCTTCATCCTTCAACCACCATTCCAGAGGACATGCGTCCATACTGATGATGGGTTCTGCTTGATAATGAACCAAAGTCGTGCGGACTGACATGTTCTTTTTCATCATCTGAGTCAGATGCCATCAGCAGAAGGTTGATTTTTTTTTTTGGTGGTGGTTCGGGTTCTGTAGTTTTTGCATCTGAGTGTTGCTCTTTTAAGAGTTCTGAAAGCATCCTCTACACCTCATCCCTCTCAGATTTTGGACAGCACTACAGATTCTTAAATCTTAGGTCAAGTGCTGCAGCTATTTTTAGAAATCTCATAATGGTACCTTCTTTGCATTTTGTCAAATCTGTAGTGAAAGTGTTCTTAAAACAAACATGTTCTGGGTCATCATCTGAGACTGCTATAACATAAAATATATGGTAAAATGCAGGTAAAACAGAACAGGAGACAAACAGTTCTCCCCCAAGGTATTCAGTCACAAATTAATTAAATTAATTTTTAATTAAAAATAATTAACAGTATTTTTTTAAATAGGCATCATCAGCATGGAAGCATGTCCTCTGGAATGGTGGCCGAAGCATGAGGGAGCATACAAGTGTTTAGCATATCTGGCACATAAATATCTTGCAACACCAGCTACACAAGTGCCATGGGAACACCATTGTAAACAAGAAGCAGGCAGCCGTATCTCCCGTAAATGTAAACAAACTTGTTTGTCTTAGCGATTGACTGAACAAGAAGTAGGACTGAGTGGACTTGTAGGCTCTAAAGTTTTCCATTGTTTTGTTTTTGAGTGCAGTTATGAAAATAAAACAAAAATCTACATTTATAAGTTACACTTCCACGATAAAGAGACTGCAGTACAGTACTTGTATGAGGTGAACTGAAAAATACTATTTCTTGTTTTTTACAGTGCAAATATTTGTAATAAAAGTATAATATAAAGTGAGCACTGTACACTTTGTATTCTGTGTTGTAATTGAAATCAACATATTTGAAAATGTAGAAAAACCATCCAAAATATATAATAAATTTCAATTGGTATTCTATTGTTTAACAGTGCGATTAATTGCAATTAATTTTTTTGAGTTAATCTCGTGAGTTAACTGCGATTAATTGACAGCCCTAATTCTTATTGAAATTGATTTTATAAGCACACTAGAGTCTTCATCCATATAAATTTACGGAAAACAAGTATAGTTAGGAAATATCCTGTTTACTTCTAACCTTATGTTTCCATTTATAGGTGAAAACCTTTATTTATACCTCAAATGCTTAAAATGGTATAATTTTTTGTGATGTTCAGTTGCAAATGTTTTGGAACTAAATGCAAACATGTAATGTAATAATTTCCTGATTATCATTGTTACATGAATAGTGAGATGTTTTGTGTACTAATATGGAATCAAATGACCTGGCTATAACTGGTTACTAATAAATCTGAGTATATTTTTAAATTAAATGGAAAATTAGTTACCTGACAATGAGAAATTAGTTACCTTACCAAACTCAGAAAGTCAAGAATAATCTCTCCAAGGATTATTAAGAAAAGACAATACTTTCTTTAATGCCCATTTAAGTTTAATGACTCTTTTAAAGAATTATTTAAATTAAAAAAAAACAAACAAACCTATTTTAAATGCTGGGCAGTGTTTATATAGAAAATAGGAGCATTTGGACTCATCTGAAACAGAATTTCAACTTTTGTTAAACTCTGCTGGATCTAAGGTGTGATTCCCCCGGCTTGTATATACATCCTCAGCTCCAGCTCTCCTTGAGTTAGCATGAATATAAATAGCAGTGTAGTCCCAGTAGCATGGCTAGTGGCAGCAGATGCATGGATGAGCCATGCTGAGTACATACTCACCAGTTTCCGGTTCTGATATGAACAATACAGAATTTGGAAGACATATCCCAGCAGCAGTTCCCTCTAGTTACTTTATAATTCCAATACTGGGCAGGCAGGCAATCAACTTACAATGCAAATAAACTGGAGATGAATTCTGTGATGAGCCTATTTATCGTGCCAGTTGGATTTTGAAAACACTTTTCAAACAAATTGGTCCTATTATAGTAATTGTAATCAGAGCATTATAATACACACCAGTGAAATAGGGCAAACGATGTACTTTACAAAAATTATCCTAATAGAACAAGGTATTTTGTTTAAAGTCTATTGAACTGATTGGTATGGAAAATACAAAGGTTTACAAAATATTTTATAGCTAAAATTATATAGTTGAGTTTCTACAGTGGTAGAACCAGTTAGAGTTTTGCTTAACACACCTTTCCCCAAAAATGAGAGATGTTTTCCACCATGAGTCAATTCCAATCCAAACTTGGTTTAAATAAATCTATTTCTAACTAAACTGTTTTCAAACATAGTTTGGTTGGCCAGTACAGACACGATCAAAGTGTTTTAAAACATTTATCAAAACTATAGTTTTAGTACAGAAACAAGACCCGTGAAACCTTGAGTTTTAATCCTGGCTCTGACAAGGATTGCTTTATGTAGCATTTGGCAAGCCAATTAACTTCTCTACCTCAGTTTCTCCATCTATAAAACAGGGGTAATTATACTTATGTTTCAGGGATATTGCAAGAATTATTTAAGATTAGTACAGTTTACAGTTAGAGTTAATTAAGCCCTTCATATTTGAAAACTTGTGTGTAAGTGGTCAGCATTATTTAAAACATTACTTCTTAATTTGCTCTTTTTGAAAAACACTATTTATAACTGAATTATCTACTTGATGGCCAAATCACCACTGCTTCCATAATATAGATTTTTTGCCATGTTGCTTTATAAATCACTGGAACAATGCAATAAACACTTCTTTCCACCTGTTTTTCCTACCTACATGTTGTGCTCGGTAACAAATACTCTTGTGTAGTTTAGTGCTGCGTTTGAATTACACCTGTCTGATCTCAAATTAGCCTTTAGGACACTGAAAAAATTGTAATTGTAAAGATTTTGGCTTGTTGCCTGGACTACAGAAAAGAAGGGAGTTTGAAAAAGTACCATTACCGATGAAGCAAATTGCCATACTGTTCTTCCTCAGTGCTACAGGGATTACTGCCGGATCCCAGTTCGTGTAGTGTTTCACTTAAAATACCAGGTAAGAAAAAGCAGCTTTGTTTGTTGCATGGAAATTTTGGACAACTATTTTGGAAGAATTCTTCCAACACTTCCACTTTTTTTATGTGAGAAATGTGTTGTTTTGGTGCCCTGAGCACCTAAAAGCATAGCTACTTCACACACAATGGGCAATTTGTGTCTTTAATGCCACAGTCCAAAGCAGGGGATGGTGCAGAGCCACCTCATTCCAACAAGAGCACCAGAGATTGGGCCTCAGAGAAGCCCACGCTCTCCTGTAAGTAGTGCCTATGTTAGTGGGCTATTAGTAGTGCAGGGTCCACTCCCAGTGTAAGCTAATGTCCACAGTGGGGGGTAGGTCACACCTATAGCAGTCCAGCATGTGATTTTCATAACTAATAATATTTTACTTCCCTTGTTCATAATGAAAATCTGTTTTCTTACAGTTTCTCACCCCCCACTTCATTGCCTGCATGTATGCAGATATAACCACACTTCTTTGCACAAAAGTTATTCTACTTTGGTTGGTTGCTCACTAGTGGTGGGGTTGCTGGCATGGTTCTCACTAGACAAAAGATAAGTGAAATAATCTCTTTAGAAGAGTCACAGGTAAAGAATCAATGGCCTCTGCAAACAAAGGTTAAATGTTGGGTCCCTCAAACTTTGCCTTTGTTCCTTTTGTCCATTTTGGACTGGAGTAAGGATGAGCTGCACAGGAAAAGAAATTGGGCTTGTGTGCTTTAAGAAGGTCTGAATGTTTTATTCATGATTGCTCTTTACATGAGAAATAATTCATCTCAATGTTGTAAGGCACAAGTCTTCAGATAGCATAAATTGTCAGAGCTCCACTGAAGTCATGAGGATCTGTCCCTACAACTCTATAGAGACTAGAGTGTAATTGGAGAACAAGTGAGTATCACAAGTGACAACAGGCTGATTCTTGACCCCACTGAAATCGCTTTGTGCTACAGAACCTGTGAAAAGGGCCCTTAAACCCTAAATGGACAGTTGAAGGAAACCTCAACTGGTGTAGCCCCTCCTGCCAATCCAGGCCTGCTCCAAAGATTGCATGGGGCCACTACAAACCAGAACACATTAAAAGGACCTATAATCTGTTCTAACATACTAAGGGCCAGCAGAGTCCTTGGCTAGCCCCAGGATCAAGGGAGGTGGTTTAGAGACACCTTTGTCTCCTTATTTCTTGGCACAGCTGAGCTCATCCTCTGAAAGCTCAAATGAGTGGGGAAGGGAGTTTTAGGTTGTTTAGAATTTTGGCAACACCCATTTAACTCACCTGTCTAATGAACATTTTGGGGAAAATATGCATTTGTTTACAATACATACACTCTAGGATCTGCAGCTATACCCAGGAAGATGAGACTTGACATTTCTAATATTGTTTTTTCTGCTTCCTTTTAAAAAAAAATTAACAAAATCTTTCAGGAGTTTAGATATCATCAACAAAAGGGCAAAAGCCCAAATATTAAAAATCTTTGCAAAGCAAGCTTAAACAGGACACAAGCAATTCTATTCCCTGCTCTTGTTCCCAGTTGAACTGCCATAGACCCCAAGCCATTTATTTGAGCTTTGAAAAAGATGGGAAGGTTTGACTCAATACATCACTACAATTTCAGTTAGCAAATCTAAACTGATCATACTGGTACACATATTCAGTTTAATAGTTTAACCTGAGCTTCTAATTAATCATATGAAGTCTGGGATGTGGTGTCATACTGACCGATTTAATATTTTAAAAAGACATGGCATAACAAGATTTAACCTGAATGAAAATAGTACAGAAGCCTTTCTTTTCAGCCACATTTTTGCAGAGCTTGATACATAAAGTGATTGCAGGTAATTACCAAGGATAAGTAGGTCTTTGAAACATTGTTTCCTTAAATGTACCTACAGGTTTAAATACCATACATCTCCATCATGTTAAAATGATGTCCCCATCTATTTAAGAAACAAACTGATAGGGGATTTAAAACATTTTGAATTTTTATTATAATATGTAGTTAATTATAAAATTTGTACCTAGTGAAAAAATAAAGCAATATTGCTTTGCTGCTTCTAATATATATTTTACTTTAAGTGACACTGCTCCCAAACATTCAATATACCTGTATTTGTGCTTAGTAAAGAACTTTTTAATTTATGAATAATCTGCTTTTTACAACATCACACACAGTAGTCTCTGACCTGCGGTCATGTAACTTATCTTCTTATGGAAGAGTTTCATATAGAAGAGAAACAAATTTAATATAAAATGTTCTTTATTAAATGTGAAGTGCCCAATCCTCCTTGCACTTAATCTTGATTTAATCAATGTAATTCCCTTGAAATAATGAAATTACATCCACCAGTGAAACCTGGTGTAGGCAAGAAGAGAATCTGGTCCACAATATCTATTTTGAGCAGACAGGGAGCAAGTGTAAACAGCAAGTCAGGACAGAGTTCAAAGCAAATCACATAATCAAAAGATTACTTGCAGTAATAAGCACTACAGCCAGGAGAAACTGTTTGCAGAATCAGGTCATTAGAAACTAAGGGTTGGACTGAAACCCATACAAACCCAAGGTAAGTAAGAGGCAGCACGTAGCTTGGAGTCTCAGAATCTGATTCCTCCTTCCCCTTTGACCCCAGGGGGAATAAATCTGTGCCAGCCGTTTCACTGGCACAGAACACTTCCCCCATTGTGTTGGCTCTGTTGCACTGGCAGGGCCCATTGGGGAGAGGCACAGTGAGATCCAAGGCTCCACCCTTTCCCCTCCCCATCTGTGCAGAAAGGATGCAGTAGCCTGGCAGTAACTGCTCAGTAAAGAGAGAGGGTAAGCCTATGCAGGAGAGAAAGGCCATGTCTACACTATAGGCGCCGCAGTAGCACAGCTATGGTGCTGCAGCTATGCTCCTGTAGACCCTTCCTGCAGTGACTGACTGGGTTTTTTCACTGCTGTCGCTAATCCACCTCTCAGAGCAGTGGTAGCTAGGTAAGTGGAAGAATTCTTCCATCAACTTGGTTGCACCTGCACCGGGTGTTAGGTTGGCATAGCTATGGCGCTCAGGTGGTGTGAGCTACCCCGAGTGCCATAGCTACGTTGACGTAACTTTTAAGCGTAGGCCTGGCCTAAGGGAGTGCCTTCTCCCAGTTACTCTCCAGAGCAGGCATGAGCAGGGGTTGTGACTGAGTCCTAAGTAAGGGTTTTAATTCTATTTAACTCTTTCAGTTAGGCATGTGATTGTACAAGGAAGTAGTTACATGGGTACAACCCTTGCAGTATGGATGCAGTGGTACTGATATAAAAAGTGCTTATAATTTAGCTTATTCCCATAAGTGTAGAGTAGTAAGCTATACCGATAAAAGCACTGTTGTACTGGTATAACTGCATCCATAGGAGGGAGATGTACCAATGTAACTGTATTGGTTTCTACATAGATATAGTTAAAATGGTACAAAAAACTTAGTTTAGACAAGCCCTTATAACCTGCCCCTCCCCCGCAACAAATTACCTTCCAGCATGTACAATGCGTGGGTTGTGTCCTAGCTTTTCAGCTTTAAGACTGAAAATATTTCAAAAGATCAATCAGTTTCCCTAGGCTTAAATAGAAGGAATCAAGCTCCTGTCCTGCTCTCCCTATGGGGGTCCTACAGCTTTTCAGGGAAGGGAATGGTCAAAGCTACTTTCCCCTCCCATCCCTGTGATACAGCAGACTGCCCATTGGGGGTGCTACTGAGTGGCTGCAGTAGGGAAGAAACAACAGGTGCTTAGAGCACACCCAACTCACACCTGGGACTGCTTGGAAGACCCACTGTCTTTCCATGGTGACAGACTGAGCCAGACAATTCAGGTTAAAAACTGTTCCTAGAGTTGTGCCCTCCACGTGTTCAATTTGTAATCAAAACAGATTTTCTTCTTACTAGGTGCCTGTGGAAGGCACAATTTAGAGCTTCAGAAGCCACAGATTGGACCCCACTGCAATAGAACTTAATGTTTGGGACCCTTCTTGCATTCACATAACTGTGCATTTGCTACTGTAGATCAAAATGTGCATTGGACTCTGCACAATTAAGCAATGCACTGGAACTATCCTTTTAAAACCTGCAAGTGACCCGTGCCGCATGCTGATGGACACAAACTATTTAGTCAGTGCTGCTAGATATGGTGAATCAAATTTATTCATGCCAGCCATCGTAATTAATCTGATAATGCATTTTGTTATGCTCTGGCTAATCCTATCTTTACTGATAGTCTTGGTTCAACTGCACCCTTTTCATAATCCAGGCCAGATACTGTTTTACATTCAGGGTCCCAATATTAAGATAGTTAGTTAGGAAAACTAAGTGAAGTCAGTGGGACTTTTGCCTGAATGAAGAGCCTAGAGTCAGGCCTGAGCTTGATAAATTTATGGAGGGGATGGTATGATAGACTGCCTATAATGGCACATAGCCACTCTGTGACTGCACATAACCCCAACAGCCAATAATTTTCCCCCAGGTCAGATTGGCAGAGACTGTGGTGGTTTTTTGCCTTCCTCTGCAGCATGGGTCACTTGCAGGTTTTAACTAGTGTAAATGGTGGATTCTCTGTAACAAAGTCTTTAAATCATGATTTGAGGATTTCAAGTAACTCAACTCAGAGGTTATGGATCTAATACAGGCGGTGGGGGTGAGGTTCTGTGGCCTGCAATGTGCAGGAGGTCAGATGATGATTATGTTGGTTCCTGCTAGCCTTAAAATTTATGCGTAGATATCAAATCACTTTACAAAGGAGGCTAATATCTCCCTGATACAGATGGGGAAACTGAGGTCCAGTGAAGTGACTTGTCTGAGGTAACCTAGCAGGCCAGAAATAGAATCCCAGTTCTGTATTTTATCCACTAGGCCACACTACCTCCAAACTGCTTGGGGCTTGATCTCAAAGTTTTAGGTCTTAATTTTGCAGGAGGGGCAGTTAGAAGAGACATCTGTCATAAACTGAGCAAACTAGTATGAAATTGTTGAGAATGGGAAAAAAATAACTCAGATATTGTTAGTCACTTTTCAAAGTATAATGAACGTTGAACACTATCAGCATCCTCCCCCTACCCACACATACTACTTATACTTAGCAAAGACCAAACCTACATTCTGTAGGACAGAAATTAAATCCATCTGCTGATGTATGACTTGAGGGTTTCTAGAGGAAGTTATTCCATGATGTGAGTAATGTCAATGTAGCCATTTGGTGCAGCACATTCTTCCTAAGCAGATAGTGAGTTTACTAGAAGAAATATGAAGCCCACCTCCTTAGACATTCCCACCTCGGCTTGGATAGAAAACAGTAGTTTTCTTAGGAGGCCTATTGCCATTGTATTACAATTATCCTCCCCCACCTTTGTGCCACAAGCCTATTCACATCACTTTCGCAACATGCTCAGTCTCAAGTCCTGCAGCTCAAATCTCTCTGAAATGGCATTGCCACCCCCAAAAGTTGGTTTTCCGTCTCCCCCCGCCGCAACTTTTACAAGCTCCTATGCTTTCCTTTTCTTTGTAAGTGCTTCCAAGAGGATGAGCACAATGATAGAAAATAATTACATGTAATGAAATAAATAAATAAATATTTTGCCTTAGGGGAGAAATTAAGTGAAATCTGCAAAATGTGCATTCATACCACACCTTAAAGAGCTTGTGACAGCAATTAATTCATTTTATACTTACTTTACAGTACACCAATTGTGAGCAGACCAAAAGGAGACAGCTTTTTAAATCACCCTAAACAGAGGTAGTCCTTTATGGTGATAATACAATGAACAAATGAGATTTAATAATAATTTTTACCAGTGTAATTTAACCTTTACACCCACATATGCTGGCCTTCAAAAGGGGTTACTCTTGGTACAGTAAATGAATACAATGCCTTTTATCCCTCAGCTATATCAGAGATGCTCTTAAATTTAGGTGGGAAATATTTTAATGCCATACCATCTGTCAACTGAGAAACTCAAATATTTATTAGCTAAGCTTCATAACACCCTTGTGAAACAAGCACTTTACCATGTATAAATGGATAAAATGAAGAACAGAGGTTTAGTGCTTTTCTCCAGATAATACAGTAAGTCAATGGCAGAGCTGGTGGTAGAAGAGTTTGTACAGTACTTATACTCTCCTGTTCTAGCCACAAGACCACACATGCTCCCCAGCCCACAAAAATATACATTCAGAGCAAAGGAACATTTTATTAAAAACATTTTTTCCTTGTTACACTTATGTTTTCTATAGCTAAATGATACCACAGACCAGGAAAACTGAAAGCTACACACGCAGATTTCAGGGTTCAGATCGCAATCAGACACTAGTCGATTTTTAATCTCAGGGTCACATTATTGTTATCAGAATCCCCAATTTGTATTTATCACCTCTAACAGGATACTGACGACTTAGAAGTCACACTTCTCTCAATGTTTAATAGTGCAGTCACCTATAAAACCTAAAACTAATGTAAGAAGGCATTGGAGAATTCCTTCCCCCTCCCCCGTAAGGTTACTTTATACATATGGCATTACTTTGTGTATATTCGGGATCACTGTTTCCCCTTGAACACAGCTGCACGTACTCTGCAGCATCCCCTTCTGGCCTCAGATGATTCTGCAGAACCCAGCCTTAATTTTCCTTCACCCAGGAAATCCACAATATGCCCACCAAGGCCTGAGTCACATAACACTTTCCCTTCCTGGGGACTAGTTTTTTCATATACAACAGCTTCAAACACAGTCTCTTTCAGCCCAGTCTCCCATTGGGCACAGTCCCTCCTTTTTGAGTTCTATTTTGCAACTTTGAACACAATCTTTCTTGTTTAAGCTCTGGCTTCAATTGTCCCCAGCTAAACACAGGATTTCAGCCCTACCCAGCTGCTCCATACTGTCTCCCACCTTGAAGTCCTGTAGGGTTACCCAGATCCCTCATCATGGGTCCAGATGATCAGGCTACTTGTTTGTGAGGGCTTCTCCACCCTCTCAGGAACTCTTCCTCTAGCTTTAGCCCATCTCCTACTCCTCTGGACTGTCTTCTGAAGCTCAGGCACCTTTCTTTCCACAATCAGCAACAGATAATTGGCCACAGGTGCCTTCCCTTTCAATCAATAAGGCCTATGACACCCTTGTGTAGTCAGTTAATTAGTTTCCCCTTGTGCTTGTCTGGGTCTTTTACAAACAGCAATAGAGAAGACAAGCATTTTTTTAAAAGTAGCAATATATGATTTTAAAACTACAGGGAGAAACAGAAGGCTCTGTTAATGACTTACTGTAGCACCATGGGCAAGTCACTTAACCCTCTCTATTTCTCAGTTTCTCTGTACAAAATGGATATAATATATATATATATATATAAATATAAATATATTATAATGGATATAATACTTACCCAAAGGATATCACTAAGATGTTATGTGAGGTTTCATTACTGTCTGTCAATGGCTTTGAAATCCTAGTAAGAAAGACCCTATAAAATGGCAAAATATTACTATAAATGTTGGATAACCTCACACAAATTTAGGTCAATTTCATCTATGTGCAGAGGGTCTATGACCTCAAAATAGGGTTTAAGTGGGATTAAAGAGGTACATAAATCTTGTGTGGGTCCTCTAAACAAGGGTGAATTTCACCCAGAGCTCTTAAAAGCAACATCAAGGTGAGCCTGCCACAACAGGTTTACGGATGTGTCTGTCTATTCAGAGGATGAAAAATTCTGTTACTCCAGGCACTACTAAGACAAATAGGGAATCCAGCTGTCCACTGATGCAGACTGGTCAGGGGGCTATTCATTGAAAAAAACAACAACCCAAAAAATCTTGATTCAGCAATCATAAGTGCTCCTCTCAAAGACAATGGCATAACAGAAATTTACATTTTACTATATTGGCCTTTTTCTTTAGGTTAAAAAAGGGAAAAAAGCAAAGAAAAATGAGTGAAGAATTGTATGAGAAAAACTGAATGAGGGGAAAACAGAAAAACAGGGAGGCAAATGTATTTTCCCATGAGGTACCCCATGGAGGTGATGCAGGTTCACTGGAATAACAGGTTTTTTCATAGACTTCAAAAGTGTTAAAGTGTTCAGTTCTCAAATAAGGAACCACACTATATTGTTTCAATGAGTACATCCGAAGGGAGTGGAACAAAGGAGGCATTTATTGTCCTGTAATGTTCCCCTACAGTTTCTGACCAGGATTTTGGAAGCTTACTCAGTGCTGTGTGCATATTCAGGCTGTGCAGATGTTAATCATTAAATACACAGATCTGCATCTTGACACAGTGTCTTTGTGCTGTGATTTAGAAGCGCAAAGAAATCTGGACCACAACAGTAAAAACAGCAACAAGTTTATTTGGCCTCTAACTATTTTTTCTAAGTAAATATTGTAGGATTTATTATTCTGTAAGTTCCCCATTAATCAATTAAAAATAAGCCATCAATCTATTTACTTACTTTTCTAGAAAAAACTCTTTCAGGGTGTACATGGGGTGAGTTACCATCATGCTCTTAATACAGGAAATACCCTCTGGGTTAGACTCCAAAGCTCACCCCTATTCCTGGGATTGTGTTGTTCCTCTGCTAGGAATAAGGACAGACATAAGAATCAGCCTCAGTAACAGATGTGCAACAATATACCTACTGCAAAATTTTTTGAACCAGTTGTACACCTATGCATGAAACATGTCATTCGAATGTTCCAGTAAAACTGCAATCTCCCTAGAAATAGTGAAGTCACAAAGAACAGTGAACACAAGGTTGATCCACATTTGTTTTCTAATGAGGTGGATACTGTACAATAAATCTTAGCTTGATTTCACAGTTAATGCTGCAGCATCCAAATCAAATCTATGAAAAATTAAACTAAAACTTGCTTTCAGACTAAGGTATATTTGGACTCTCCCTTCCTGGTTGCAGAGATCCCCCCCACCTGTGCAGGTCTGCTGCAAAAGAGAGTGGACTAGATCCCAGGGGGCCACAAAGCTGTAAGCTATTCCTGTGTGCCTCTGATGAGGGCTGGACATGCATGGTCTGGAGGTGGTGTCGTGCCAGAGGCCACATTGTAGCAAGAATCATTTGGTTCTCCTCCAGTGGTGGGGTTGCTTTAGGGGTACACATGGGCTACTTTAGCATGTGGTTGAAGCAGCCTTTGTGGAACAGCTCTGTAGCCAGTCTCTGGATTTGGGACTTGTGTTCATCTACTAAACAAGTGCTTTACCTACCTGATACAAAGTACCAGGAAATATTGCGTACCGACCCTCTAACTACTGAGTGTCCTAATAGGACATTTTCAAAGTGGAAGTTATAACTTCCTACATCACTTTTAGAAAAAAAGGCACTTCTGACTAACTATGGTATCTTTCCTAACATAATTATTCTCAGTAAAATTGGTTTCAATGTACAAAGCTATATATGAGCACTCAAAACAAAATGGCTGTCATTTGACTGTACAGTCACTACACTATTGATATCTAACACATTATTTATTTTTTTTCTATCATTATAATGCTCAAGAGCCCAGTCAGAACTGGGCCCTAATGGGCTAGGCGTTATACAAAATACAAAGGCAAACACACTGTATTACTGTGAAGTGTTTTAAGATACTCAGGTAATTAAACGAACCACATTAAATGACTCTTTATTTTAGGATAGTAGTTTAGGTATCTGTATAGAGTTAGTTGCTGTTACTTTTTCTTATGCTGGAGTTAGGAGCTATGTGCAATAGGCTGCAATGATCTGCAGCAATTTCAAAATGTATTTGGAGTACAGTGTCATCCTGATACATGGAACATAGGGACATTATGTACTGCGCCTAAATCCTTGTGTAATGAAAGGAAAATATACCTCAAAGTTGCATATAAAAATTAATCTGTCTATATATTCTTGCACTGGCTCAGAGTCATTTTTGTTTTTTATGTAACTGGCGCACCTTTGCTATATAATAAATCTTACATAAACAAACCCAGACAGTAGGATTAAAGGATAAAAGTAACTAATGCTTAGATCCAGACTGTATGATGACTGTAAAAAAACAAAAACAAAAAAACAAAGCTACTACATTCTCTTTAATTTTCCAACATGTTCATAATATATAAATGTATAGGGTCTTTCGTATATGTATGTATATTATCATTGGAGGTTAATTTTTCAACCCATGGAACAACAGTGTTCCATTGTAAACACAAATATATATTAGTTGAATTATATAGTCACACAACGTTGATAAAAAATTCATACACATACATATTCTTGTAACAAAATTAATATACCTTTCCCCAGAATTCAAGTATTAAAATCCACTGGTGTCTGTGTAGTTGTACTTCTTGTACCAGGATATCTTCCTCCAAAACCTCACTGATTTTTAGATTCCTTAAAGCTGACTTTGTGTTTTTTCCTTACTGTTTGCTAGAAAAAATAATTACAAAATAGTTAGTGGTGCATGAAGGTAGAAGTTACCTGTAAAATGGTTACTGCTAGCGGTTTTGATATTGCAGTCTGTGGCACACAAAACTCCCACGGTCTTCAGTGGATATTATATAGTTACAGTTGATACTGGTCATTTATTGAGTTTGTCAAATTTCATTACAAGGCATTTGGAAAATGCACAGAAATGTCATTTGTTATATTAATATACCAGGAAAGAAGATATTCCCCAGTATGTAACAAGTTACAAAGCACTGTGTTCAGGAAATACATTTACAGCTGGGACTGGTAAACAAAAGACAAAGCAGTGAGAAATTCTGAAGCCAGAAATGTACACTGAGGACTAGTGCAATGTGATCGGCACTTTCCTTTTAATCTGATTCAAAACACAGTGGTTGCAATTCTTATAAAGAGAGATACTTCTTAGTGATCATGTTAAGGATTCATAAACTTTACCTTCAGAAAATTTCACAGACTTTCTTTTTAATTTTAGAACAAGTCCCTTATGTTAAAGTGCCAGGAAAATGTCTAGTGTCTTGTTTAGATTCTCATATCCTTGATTACTTTTTGGAAATCATAGAGTCTAATCTATGTTTTGCAATGTAAAAGTGAATTTGGCTGCCATAATAGCCTATCATTGCACTGGCCAAGGTTCAGATTTGTAAGTGCTTTTTTATCCTACTCTGAAAAGCTTCCCAAAAGCCTGCTGCATGTATATTCTTATATTCATCTTCCCCTGATGTTTTCCTCTCCTCATCAGGCTCAAAGAATCTTCTTTTGAGCCTTTGAACTTTCTTTTAATCCTTAACCCCTTATCTCATTCAAAGTAGTATTTTAATTGATAGTAACTCAAGTTAGGATGGTAAGTAAGTTACAAGGACTTATGGCAGACTTGCCTTATGTCATTTTCACAAAGTCAAAATTGTGCTTTGTCCACTTTTAGTTTCAGATTTCCACATGAAAAACTATTTTTGGTACCAATTTTTCCCGCTAACGCCTAGGTACATATCATGACTGAGACAGTAGGTTGTATGTTCTGGATGTCTAGAGAGTCTGATATTACAATTTGAAAAGAACTAAGGCTTTTAAGAAATTGCCTAGAAAGACTATTTGTGACCTTCAGGGAAAAGGGTAATGAGGAAGTGATCCTGCTCAGAAATGATCAAAAATGGACTAAGATCTGTAACACAGCCTGCTTTGAGGAAACCCAGGTCCTAGTGCCAGAAAGTTGCAGAGTTCATTCCACAATGGGCATGGCAGCTTCAAGAGCTTTCTTTCAAAATGTTACTGGCAGAATTTTGTGAGGCTACAAACTGGAGTCCAGTTCATACATTTATAAAGCCTGTTTCCTTGACACATAAGGTGGGATTTTTCAAAAATGTTCACTGTTGGCCTAATTCTGCCCCCACCAGCGTGTCAAATGGTTTGATTTGCCTACAGCCAAGTTGCCTGTCCAGTACAAGGGCTGGTCAGGAATGTGGACTTTTGCAGTCTACGATGATTATCCCATTCCCATGCTGCTGGGGGAAGACTTGGCCAACCAGGTAAAGCTGGCCAAGAGGGTGGGAATGGTCACCCGCAGCCAGACTAAGCAAGCTTCCACACCTATCCCTGTTCCTGAGCCTTCCACCAGGGCCCCGTCTGTGTTACCAGAGACCCAAATGGAGGTGGTGGGATCAGATCCCCTGCCAATGACTGCAACCGGCCATAGTGGATCCAGTCCCAGAGACCCTAGTCCCTGAACAGAAACTGGTGAAGCAACCAGCACCAGAACCATTGACAGCATTGAGTCCAGTGCTTGCAACCCTGTCTAGAGGTCCAACACCAGAGGGCACCACCGAGCCTGCACTGGCAGCAGCAGCAGATGACCCTACACAAGAGGCTCAGCCAGAGCCTGAAATACCCCACAGTGCACCAGCGGAGAGCAGTTCACCATCAACGGAAACAGCCCCATCACCGGCATCGCTTCCAGAGGGACCAAGCCCAGGTCCACAATCCAGTGAGGAACTGATGTCTCCAGCATGAAGGGAACTGTTCCAGGCCGAACAGGAAGCAGATGAAAGCCTCCAGAGAGCTTGGACGGAGGCATGGAGCAACCCACCGCCTCTCAACTCTTCTAATCGATCCCGGTTTGTTGTAGAAAGAAGACTTTTATACAAGGAAACTCTTTCTGGTGGGCACCAGGAAAACTGGCATCCTCAGAGACAGTTGGTAGTTCCAACTAAATACCTGGAAAAGCTCTTGAGCTTAGCCCACGATCATCCTAGTGGCCATGCTGGGGTGAACAGGACCAAAGACCATTTGGGGAGGTCATTCCACTGGGAGGGAATGGGCAAGGATGTTTCTGCCTATGTTTGATCTTGTGAGGTATGCCAAAGAGTGGGAAAACCCCAAGACCAGGTCAAAGCCCCTCTTCAGCCATTCCCCATCATTGAAGTTCCATTTCAGCGAGTAGCTGTGGATATTCTGGGTCCTTTTCTGAAAAAGACACCCAGAGGAAAGCAGTACATACTGACTTTCATGGATTTTGCCACCCAATGGCCGGAAGCAGTAGCTCTAAGCAACACCAGGGCTAAAAGTGTGTGCCAGGCACTAACAGATATTTTTGCTAGGGTAGGTTGGCCCTCCGACATCCTTACAGCTGCAGGAACTAATTTCCTGGCAGGAACTATGGAAAGCCTTTGGGAAGCTCATGGGGTGAATCACATGGTTGCCACCCCTTACCATCATCAAACAAATGGCCTGGTGGAGAAATTTAATGGACCTTTGGAGGCCATGATATGTAAATTCGTAAATGAGCACTCCAATGATTGGGACCTAGTGTTGCTGCAGTTGCTCTTTGAGCTTTGCTGCAGAGCTGTACCACATCCCAGTTTAGGGTTTTCACCATTTGAACTTGTATATGGCCGTGAGGTAAAGGGGCCATTACAGTTGGTGAAGCAGCAATGGGAGGAGTTTACACCTTCTCCAGGAACTAACATTCTGGACTTTGTAACCAACCTACAAACCACCCTCTGAACCTCTTTAGCTCTTGCGAAAGAAAACCTAAAAGATGCTCAAAAAGAGCAAAAAGCCTGGTATGATAAACATGCCAGAGAGTGGTCCTTCAAAGTAGAAGACCAGGTCATGGTCTTAAAGGCATTCCAGGCCCATAAAATGGAAGCGTCGTGGGAAGGGCCATTCATGGTCCAAGAGCACCTGGGAGCTGTTAATTATCTCATAGCATTCCCCACCTCAAACCGAAAGCCTAAGGTGTACCATATTAATTCTCTAAAGCCCTTTTATTCCAGAGAATTAAAGGTTTGTCAGTTTACAGCCCAGGGAGGAGATGACACTGAGTGGCCTGAAAGTGTCTACTACGAAGGAAAAAGTGATGGTGGCTTGGAAGAGGTGAACCTCTCCATGACCCTTGGGCGTATGCAGCAACAGCAGATCAAGGAGTTGTGTGCTAGCTATGCACCGACATTCTCAGTCACCCCAGGACTGATTGAACGGGCATACCACTCCATTGACACAGGTAATGCTCACCCATTAGAAAGATACTCCTCACTGAAATGTTTTTATGATGTTTATATAGTCATCAGCCCTGTGCACAAAAGCCCTTTCAGTGATGTAAGACACTGTCTTCCCTCTGATATGACAACTCACTTTTTCAGTGTTTAGGCACAAAGCAACAGTGCTGGAACAGGATCATCTGACAAATGATTAACCTTATATATTTGCTATTTCTTGCTTCCTTTTCTTAAATCTCTCTGGCTTTTGACAGGTTCATTGAACAGCAGGATTATTTGTCTCAAAGAACTATGCTGTTATTATTTATAAGCAGCATACCATTTTAATTTTTATATCAATAGGTTATTTAATTATGATGAACAAGTAAAAGCACTTTCCCCAGTGGGATATAAATGATGAGATTCTGTAAGTACAGTAGTGAAAAGAGAGTATTCCTTTGTATATTAAATTTTATATTTGCTTTTTTATGTGACAATTCTATAATTGCTCTATTTTAAAATTTTTTGATTTTTCAAAGAATTCTGAAAGAAAATACAGACCTATTTTCCTTCCACATAATGATTACATTAAAACAATATTTCCTCCTAGCATCGGACTTCTGTAGTGGGAAGTTGTTGACATATGTCTCAAATGACTGCTTACAATTGTGCCTCTGTGTGCAGCTATTCTCTGTTCTTCTGTACTTTCAGATGTTTTGCCCTGGTCTCCAGGATAAAGCTGGATCATGCCAAGTACTTTTGTATGTTCTTTGAGGAGATTTTTTTCTGTAGTTCTTGTTACATATGGTTCAAATGACAAAACACAGAAATCCCCAAGAGAATGTCTACAGAGTTTTTTTACACAATATACAGCTTAAAAGTGCAAGTGCAGATATATCAGTTTCAGTTTTCCACAGAGTAAAGTAGTGTAGTATATTTAAGATCTTATGCTTTGTAAAAACAAGGTTACTTCCCTGTAACTAGAATTCTCAGAGTATATTATATCTGTAGTTCTACACAACTGGAGCTGCATTTCTCAAATCAAAGCAGTCAAACAACTAGGGGCACGTCTAACACTTGCAAAGTTACAGAACCGGCAGTTACAGCGCCGCTCAGAGAGCGCCGAAGGAAAACCGTTGTCGTGTGTTCACACTGACAGTTGCCTGTCCCAGGCCGGTTTGTTTACCTGCAGCGTCCACATGTTCAGCCGATCGCAGCTCCCTTTGGCCATGGTTCGCTGCTCCAGGCCAATGTGGGCTGCGGGAAGCGGCGTGGGCCGAGGGATATGCTGGCCACCGCTTCTTGCAGCTCCCATTGGCCTGGAGCGGTGAGCTGCGATCGGCTGAACCTGCGGATGCTGCAGGTAAACAAACCGTCCCGGCCCACCAGTGGCTTTCCCTGATGGGCTGCATGCCAAAGGTTGCCGATCCCTGTTCTAGACTGACCACTGAGTCCCATTGGGTAGATAGAGAGATTAATCTAAATAATCTATACAGAAGCCCCTGGAACCCCATAAGATTGGGTCCCTAATCCAAGAACTATTGGAACTCATTAACAAAACTTTTCTTAAACATTACATGAATATATTGTCTCATACTACAGAATTAGAATTTATAATCCCTATTCCATGATGAGATATCTTTGAGCTATAATGTATCTTAATTAAACCTATCTTTAGATAAAATGATTTTTGAGAAAAACCTATCAAAAAATCCGATTTAAATAAAAAAATTCCGATTTTTTTTTAAAAAAAATCATTGATTTTTATCCACCCTGATAGCAATGAAAGAGAGACTGTAAAACCACTTTGCCAAAGAGGGCATCCATTAAATCATCAGTGTCTAAACAATGCTATCAAAAGGCATGGACTGAACTTCATGTAATCATTCTACATGTTTCCAGAATGGGAACATGTTAAAGGCTAAGCCTCAGAGGTTCCACCTCTGCAGTAGGTTCAGTACACAGATCTTAAAACAAGTAATTCCTGCTTCTTAATAACAAGCTTGAATAGAATTCAAAATTGATTTAAAAAGCATTGCTTAATACTAGATTTCCCACTTAGACATCATCTCTAGCTCCCCACTAAGGAAAAACAATATCAATTCATTCCAAAAAATTTAGTCTTAATCACATAAGGAGAGAGCTTTCAACAAATTTATGTCTGATTAACTTGCCTGGGGACAAAAGAGGACAAGGGAAAAAACACTGGCAAAGACATTGGTTTAAGGCAGTAGTTTTCAAACTTTTTTTCTGGGGACCCAGTTGAAGAAAATTGTTGATGCCTGCGACCCAACAGAGCTGGGAATGAAGGGCTTGGGGTATGGGAGGGGCTCCATGCTGGGGCAGAAGGTTGGGGTGCGGGGGTGAGGGCTGTGGGGTGAGGCCAGGAATGAGGGGTTCAGGGTGTGGGAGGGGGTCAGGGCTTTGGGCTGGGAGTGCAGGCTCTGGGGTAGGGCTGGGGATGAGGGTTTTGGGGTGCAGAAAGGGCTCCTGGATTGGGGGGGCTCAGGGCTGCGGCAGGGGCGCAGGCTTACCTCTGGCAATTCCCAGTCAGCAGTGCAGCCAGAGTGCAAAGGCAGGCTTCCTGCAGCCAGCACCAGGTCCAGCTCCTAGGTGGAGGCGCAGAAGCGGCTCTACGTGGCTCTTGCTCGCAGGCACCACACCCAGCCCCCAAAGCTCCCATTGGCCGGTAGCCAGTGCTTGGGGCAGGGGCAGCGCGTGGAGTCCCATGCCCCCCGCCCCCCAAAAGCCGGATCCACTGCTGGCCGCTTCCGGGGCGCAGCGCGGTGTTGGAACAGGTAGGCACTAGCCTGCCTTAGCTGGGCAGCACCGCCAATGGGACTTTTAACATCCTGGTCGGTGGTGCTGACCAGAGCTGCTAGGGTACCCGGGTGCTGAGCAAGGCGACCCAGTGCCTTACATGCCATGACCCAGTACTGGGTCGTGACCCGAACTTTGAAAAAACACTGATTTAAGGGGAGGTCTGAAACCACTTCAGGTATAAATCTGGCATAAGGAGACTGCTATATATTATATTTTTGAAGATTCAAGAGTGTCGGAATGGACATAAGTTCCTGAAACTTACCCTTCAGACTGATGTGATATTCACACACAAAAAAAGCCTTGTAAGAAGACATTCTCCATTATTGGTTCAAATCATTTTGTTCAAAACCAGACCTTGATTGTATAGGTGGAATAGAATTTTACCAGGATGTAAAGATGGAACATATCTTTTAAAAAACACTGATGTACAGGGAATTAAAACATTTTTGTGTCCTGACTCAGCTCATGGAAAGTTGCAATAGCAGAAAGGTTATCTGTAAAATTAACAGCTATAGCCAATAAACCAACTACGAGCTGAAACGATTCTAATGTCTACAGTTTTGTAGTGGCATGGAGCATAGAAGAGATCATGGGTGAAATCCCCCCATTTAAGTTGATTTCACCCTATCTTCTCAATACGTTGGGGGTGGAAATGGAAGGCTGAAATGTATTATTTTCTATACTCCAATCATGCCTCTTACGAACATTTTCAGGAAGACACAGTATTTGTGTCTATGGTATCAGGGAGAGGGATCAATAAAAATAACTTTTAGAAAGTACATTCAGTCACTAATATGAAATTAACTCAGTACTCAATCTATCAGGAAGTCTCTAGAATATATAAACAAACTCAGAACTCATGAGAAGCTAAAACATTTGAATAAGTGTATGAATGCACTTTTTATTTTTTTTCCTTCTCATTTTTTCTCTCTTTAACAACACTTCCAGACAAGGTATCTCCACATTTAACATAATGGACATTTTGACATGCTTTACCTGAAACAAGTTTCTACAGGCAGGCCTTTCACAGGGGAGTGCAATCTTGTCAGGTCTTGAAAGGATCAGGAAATCTTTTCTGAAAAAATCCTACCTCTTCATAAAGGCCTTATTTTGTACCACTTGCGTAACCTCCCCACTATACATACATCATAGCACTACATCTCATAAATAACATAAAATCAACATATTTCTTTAAAACAACTGTGAGACTTTTGCAAAAGTGCATTTGGTCTGTGAAGAGTCATTGAACTAACCATGGTACAATCTGTAAACCAGAAAGATGTCTACATGCTAAATTCTTACGAGAAAGGAAAGGCAGTTTAAGTAATCTGTAAGTACCAGATCAAACCAAGTAATTCTTCCAAAGGAAAATGAGTAATTGGAAAGCTTCATACCAGAAATAAAAATCAATTCAAAGCAAAGAGGACCTGAGACAATTTGGGGGAATCTGTCTATACAATTTATACATTCTGGTTTATGTTATGAAGTTATCATGAAATTGTTGTATCATGGAATGCCTCTATGTGGATGTAGAATCCACCATCTGCTGCCAGGAGCTGTCATACTTACTTAAGAGACCAGGGACAATGGAGAGTTGTTAACCTTAATAACTGTGCTCTCACCAAACTATGGGTATGCTAAGAAGGTTGCCTGAGCTGGGAAACCAGTTTGACCAAGTTTTTCTGCAGGGAGTTAGTGATCACACTTATAGTGTACAAGCAGAATAAAGTCCAGACCCTTAAAATATATATACTTGGTGCTTTAATAGGGACAATTTCACAAAGATGAAAACATTTATGAGCCAAATCAGCTGGAAGGAATAACTTAATCAGACAAATGTAAATGATAATTGGGAATCATTTCAGACCTTACTGGATGGACAAAAAGCCACAACTGAGGAAGAAGGCCATCCTGGTTAAAAAACTGACCTGGGAGGAGGAGGGGAAGTGAAGTCAGCTATAATGTTTTTTAAATATTTAATAAATGGAACAAAGGAAAAGCTGATAATAATGAATATAAATCAGAAGTTAGGAATTGTAGAAAACTTATAAGGGAAGCAAAGGGTCACAAGGAGAAATCTATGGCCAGCAGAATTAAGAACAATAAGGAGTTTTAAAAAAAAACATATTAGGAACAAAAAGAATCCTGACAATAGTCCTTTACTAGATGGAAATGATAGAATTAACAATAATAATGCAGAAAAGATAAAAGTGTTCAATAAATATTTCTGTTCTATATTTGGGGAAAAACAGATGATATAGTCTCATTATATGGTGATAATACTCTTTCCATTTCACTAGTGTCTCTAGAGGACGTAAAATAGAAGCTACTAACTTAGAAATTTTAACATCAGCAGGTCCAGACCTCTTGCAACCAAGAGTTTTGAAAGATCTTGCTGGGGAGCTCGCTGGAGCGTTAATGCTGATTTTCAATAATGGAGCACAGGAGAAGTTTCAGAAGACTGGAAGAAAGCTAATGTTGTGACAGTTTTTAAAAAGGGTAAAATGGGATGACTCAGGTAATTATAAGCCTGTCAACCTGACATTGATCCCAGGTAAGATAATGGAGCAACTGATATGGGACTCAATTAATAAAGAACTAAAGGAGGGTAAGGAAATTAATGCAAATCAACATAGGTTTATTAAAAATAGATCCTGTCAAACTAACTTGATATCTTTTTTTGATGAGATTACTAGTTGGTTGATGAAGGTAACGGTGTTGACATAATATATTTAGACATCTCTAAGGTGTTTGACTTGGTACCATGCATTTTGATTAAAAAAAATTAGAATATAAAATTAACATGGCACACATTAAATGGATTAAAACCTGGCTAACTGATAGATCTCAAAATGTAATTGTAAATAGGGAATTGTCATTGAGCAGGTATGTTTCCAGCAAGGTCCCACAGGGACTGGATCTTGGCCCTATACTATTTAACATTTTTATCAATGACCTGGAAGAAAATAAAAAAATCATCACTGATAAAGTCTGCAGATGAAAGCTAGGGGAGTGATAAATAACAAAGAGAGCAGGTCACTGATTCAGAGCCATCTAAAATGCGTCGTAAGCTGGGCACAAGCAAATAATACACATTTTAATATGGCTAAATGTAAATGTATACATCCAAGAATAAAGAATGTAGGCCATACATACAGGATGGGGGACTCTATCCTGGGAAGCAGTGACACTGAAGAAGATTTCAGGGTCATGGTCATTAATCAGCTGAACACGAGTGTCCAGTATGACACGCTGTGGATGCATAAACAGGGGAATCTAAAGTAGGAGGAGAGAGGTTATTTTACCTCTATATTTGGCACTGGTGCAACTCCTGCTGGAATGCTGTGTCCAGTTGTGGTGTCCACAATTCGAGAAAGATGTTGATAAATTGGAGAGGGTTTAGCAAAGAGCCATGAGAATAACTGAAGGACTGGAAAACATACTTCAGAGTGATAGACTCAAAAGAACTCAATCCATTTAGTTTAACAAACAGACGGTTAAGGGGTGAGTTGATTACTGTCTATAAGTAACTACATGGGGAACAAATATTTAATAATGGGATCTTCAATCTGGCAGAGATAGGTATAACATGATCCAATGGCAGGAAGTTGAGGCTAGACAAATTCAGACTAGAAATAAGGCATACATTTTTAAAAGGTAAGAGTAATTAATCATTGGAACAATTTGCCAAGGGTCATGATGGATTCCCCATCTCTGGCAATTTTTAAATAAAAATTGGATGTTTTTCTAAAAGATATGCTCTAGAAATTATTTTGGGGAAGTTCCGTGTTAGACTAGATGATCACAATGCTTCCTTCTGGCATTAAAATCTATGAATCTATGGAAGTACAGAGTAGAAAATCACCAGCAGGAGAACAAAGAAACCAGATGTTGATACAGGGGCATATAAAATCGAGAGACTCAGAGACACACACATGAAACTTTGGGTAGGAGAGGGGAAGCGACAGGCATCCTTTGGTAGTGGGGCTGAGGGGTCGGTTTAACTGCGGGACCAGCCAACATTAGCGAAGACTAGCTGACCTAGAGAGGCTCCATAATTATGAAGAGAAGCCAAGAACTGCAAAAGGATCTTGGACTCCACAGAGGACTCTCCCTAAGCCTAAGTACTCTCCAAAGTTGTGAGGAAACGGAGGCAGGGAAAATCCATATAGGTGTGTTTATTATTTTGTCTAGATCTGTGCATCTCTTGTGCTACTAAGTAAAGAGTAATAGTGTTTTAGAATCCTGTGAAAAGTCTGTCTGTGTGCCTGTTTTCTTTCATTGTCACATGCCCCTGCAGAGTTAAACTGTAATTCCAGAGTGCCCATATGGCTGGAGTTCTTAGAGAGAGTATATTTAAGCTACAGGGCAGTCTGAGGGGTCAATACTGGACCCAGGGGATGGGAAGTTGGACTGTGAGGTCCTAGATCTCAGAAGGGGGTGGAGGGGAGGTGGTGCTAGGCACAGAATCTAGTGTGCCTACAGACCCCAGTCAGGGAGAGTGTCTGGACTCTGTTCATGCTCAGGAGGCTTAAAGAGCGTACACAGCCCAGTGCGGTGGTCTCAAAACACAACAGCCTGGGGATTGTACAGCTGGGTGGGGGGAGCTCTACAAAGACTCTGTGTGTGTGTGACAACATATTTACATAAGTGATATCAATAGTTGGATATGCCTTAATGACTTCACCAACATAGATAGCAAATATAATGCTGAATTAGCCCTATAATAGAAAATGAAGAACAAGAAGTCCCTAACAGTATGCTACAGAGGCAGAAAATATACTTATTTTAAGAGAAAACACAAGGCAAGTCCCCAAACCCGCAAAACATGTAAAGAGAAACGATGGTAAGATAGTTTATTAAAAAGCTTAATTAACTCATTTTAATTACTTTTCTCTTTAATAAAGTTCAGAACCATTACCTAACATTTATTAACAAGTGGCAACTGTGATGTTTTGAAAGGAGCCTAATTAATTTAACAGTTTTTAGTTAATAGTTAGTTTGAATGTCAATATTTTAAAGGCTCATCTGCCATAAGAATTGTACCAATATATTCATGAGTATGACTTATTGTCTCGTTTCCTTAGGGGATTGGGTCAATTCAGAAATTGAGCCAGTTTGTTTTTTCCCCTTAGTTGGCAGTTTCTTAAGCACTACATCTCCTCCACATCTGACCTGTCCTGACATGTTCATGAACTACACCAAACATGTGACCAGTTCTCAAAAGGGAACATTAAACAGAAGTTGTATAGTGCTCTTCATTTATGAAGCAGGAAAGAAATGTGTGGAAGCTGTAGTATGGAATTTTATAATATACTTTAGACTTAGTAGGAAATTAGTTCTGAGTTCTCTTCCAGTTCAAATACAGAAAGGCTTTATTTTGTAGACTAAAGTTGGGAAAGACAGACAGCAGTTATATTCAAATGCTTTTTTAATTTTGTTTTTATGTACTTTTTCTGTCTCTTCACTTTTTAATTTATATTATTAATTATTTATATTACAGTAATGCCTCTAAGACGCATTAAGTAATCAGGGTCCCATTGTACTTGGGATGGTACAAATATGCAGTAAAAAGAGACTATCCCTACAATAAGTGAACAAAGGAGGTAAGATTTAATCATTTAACAAAAACCTTAATGTATGTCATACATGTGTCATTTTGAACTCTTTATTATTTCTATTCAATAGCAACCAAAATACTCATTTGGCAGGATTTCTTGCAGTGAATATATTACACATATGTTTAATGACCTGCACTGACTTCCAGTCCATTCCAGATAAAACATAAGATTTTATTTTTAACCTCTAAATCCCTAAAAAGATCAAAATACCTCAAAGACTGCCTCTCTCAAATCCACCTTCTCTCTCAGACATATGATTTGCTACAACTGGAGTAGACGAGCAAAGAGCCCACTGTCATATTTAGAAAGGGGCTGAAGGCAGGGACTTCTAAGTGAAAAGTCCTCTTACTTCCCCATTGGTTCACTTAAATATCAATGGATATCCTAATAGACAAGTTATTCTCCAAGTTTTACCTTTTCTCTTCTACTAAGAAGGTGGGCTGAATGTATGGGATGGAGGGGGAGTCCTAATTTGGCTGGCCTTATATTATATTTTGGACATCAGTCTTAATTTTTATGGCTTATTATTTAATTTGTAACATGCATTGAGACAATCTAATGGGCAAGTCAGTAAAATAGCTTGAAAAAACCTCATTAGTGTCAATTTTAGACTGCATATCAGAATCAACAAGCAATGACATAGGGTGAAGAGAGTGGCTTTGCACTGTATCCTATGGGTCAACAAAATGGGGCACCTTAAGAGGCTGAGTCATACTCACGGCTCATTCCTTTTTTCGTTTTTCTTTTTAAATGTGTAGTCTTTCTGTTGCCCATTGCTTACTCCTGACATGCATGTATAAGTTTTCTATTTCTTTATTTTTGAATTAGGACAATTGTGATTAAAGGCAGGGCAGATACATCCAATCGAGTAATGCAGACTGCACTGTACCTTTAAGAGTTGAGTTTTATTTATTCTTTTCAGCACCTTGTACATCAGACCTATTCTTCCTTTGTGTTTAGTTATTTGCACAGGAGACATATGGATTGCACTGGTGCCTGCAAAGACAAGTGTTCAGAAAACTTGTTATTTGCTAGGAAGTTACATGAACCAAAAGGAAGCTATTAGTTACTAATCAAATAATAACAATGAAATAATCAAAACTGTAATTGGCAATTTACAGTATAATCAAAAATAGATATTACAATTGTCAGCACATACACAAAAAAGATTAATCCTTTTACTGTTGTATCCCACAACAGTATCTGTGAAAATATATCACATGGGGATGGTTTCAAAGGTACCCATATGCCCCATCTCATGATGCCTCCCACACACCTGATATGTCACATGCCACATACGTGGTTAAAGGTTTTCAGCATCCTGGGATTCATTGGAGAGAGAGACTCCAAATTCAGGAAAAAAGGGACTGGACTGTTAATCCTGGAAATGGAATTCTTCTATTTATCCACTCAAGAGGAATGGAAAAGGTAATAGAACTGCAAGTTCCCCCACATTATGTGACTAATGATACTGAGACTCTGTGTTGGCGTGAAAGATTGTTAAATTTTCATGATCATTCGGTCCTAGTTCTCTTGGCTATGTCATTTATACTAATTAACGCCAATTGTGATGTGGCCACTTATCTACAAGGACACAGAGGGTCCACAAACCCATTTCACATAAGCCACTGACGGGCATTGTACAATCGTAACCCTTAACTATTACCAACCTGGGCTAGATTCAAGAGAGTGACCTAGCGGTGAAAAGCTCCATAGCCTATTCCTAAATCCTCTGAGTCATCGAGATGCCTAAAATTTGAGTTTAAATCTCTTCACTTTTCATAGGGAATTTATTAAGATCTAAGTTTCATTTTTAATATAAGAAAGAATATATTTAAGGGCTGACACTGGCAATAGAAATGAACTCTAATTTTCTTGAGAATTTCTCTGACATCTTGATGACATCTACCAAGTCAGCCTCTCCACTCAGGCTCTCGCCTGATATTTAAAGAATTTATTACTTTTCTCAGCATTTGATGTCCCTTACTTCAAAGAAGCATTGATAAATGGGACAATATTTTTTCCATGTTTGTCAACTAGCTATTCCTAAAAATCAGTATTTTAGATTGTGTGTGCATACTTCTGTTAGGAGCTTCCTATCTGGAAAAAGCATAGCCTAATCTGCCTAATGGTAAGCTATGTGGTTCAGGACCATATTCTAGTGTGAAGAACAAGTGAAACTCTGGGGAATTATTTTAAACTTAAACTATTAGATACACTCAGGGGTGCAACTTCCTGAATAAACATGGAGGCATTTAATTACTCCTAGAACAGCTCAGAACTCTGTGTGATCAGTAGATCATTAATAACTTTATTAACATTTTAAATATATAAAGCTAGAAAGAGAAGAACACAAAGTCAGGGGAACAGAGAGAAAGAAGGGTAAACAGAGTTAGGGATTTGGGATTTTCTGCATTCAATAAACATCACAACATTTAGATTATCCAGGACAACCTGGTCTCTTGTTTGAATGAGACAGACAGCATCTAGTGTTAGTTATGTTACTGGCATATGATGCTAGAAGTGTTAAATAAAGCTACTGGCATGAGGCGCTGGTAGAGAAGAGCATGGGAAATGGGTAAAGCAGAGATGGAGAGAAAGAATAAAAATGCCAAGGGAAGAGTGATGATTGGCAATAGGAAAAGGATTTAGAAAAGGACATTAGGGAAAACAGACTGAAGCAGAGACCAGTGAAAAGAAGTGAAACCTACTGAGAAGCTTGTTCAGGTGTGGGGATGTTACATGAACAATGAGAGGGTTGAATCACCTTATCTAAGGTAAGAAAAAACAACAATGTAAATGTTGACCCTCTATATTTCAGTCATTGTTAGGGGAGGGTCCTATTTAGACACATCTCTGAAATAGATCTTTTACACATTTCATAAACATTCGTTTAATTTCAGAGACAAACTAGGTATCCAGACTTGTTTAGGTTGAACTTGTAATGGGCTGCATGCATTTCTTGCTTTTGATGATAAGTTCTTTAGTTAGTCTACAAGCAGTTGTTACGCTGCTTTTCAGTCCTGGAGGGGAGAATAAGGCCAGGAAATGAGTCCAAGGACAAGGTATAAACATCTCTCCTGACAAAGAAAACCACCTGAGAAATGGTCACGTTGTTCTCAGTGTACTCACAGCATACCAAGTGCCCTGCCTTAAATGATGGCTACTACTGTACACTGGTGTTTTTTTTCCAGTGAAGTACTGAACACGTTGTTAAAACATATACATTACCACCCACTCTACACAAAATGAAGCCAGCATTCGAAACAAAAGATACTTGATATTCTTTTCAACCATCATGTAAGCCAGTATTTGATGTCAACAAATGTAATCGCCTGACCAATCACATACTGAGGTATCACCATTCAGACTGGTACACCAAACAAAACAGATCACCTAGCAACAGAACACAAAGGAGGAAGGAGTTTAAATAGGATTTTAAATAGTTTACTAGAAATACAGCATAATCACTGAAAATTTATCTTGAAAATACTTCCTCCTCTGTGTCTAGAAAAGAAAATTACTGCTTTAAGTGATATTCAAATTATCTAAAATATTTCCATGATTTATATAACCCCTTTCACCAGTGTTAGGGTGTTTAAAATCAAAGAAAACAACATAACAAAAACAAATAAAAGCTATACACAAGGCATTCACTTTACTAAAAATATTTAGCTGTGTAATAAAGAATGTTGACCCAATTACCTGAATTTTATTAACTCTCACTTCCCTTCCCACCCTACCTTTCTGCAAGAGAAAAAAATTCTTTCTAATTACTGGTAAGAGAGCAAAGAGAGGCTTTCACCTTTAATAATTTGGCTGCCATACAACCTTAACTCTTTATTGTAATATTTCACAATCTCAGCTGAGTTGCTAGTAAACAACAAATTTAATAAAAGAGAAATTTAATTCAGAAAACACAAACAAATGTGATCCTGTTTTATATGGAGAATATTTTTACATGTAGGAAAAGCAAAAGTTTTATGGGAGTAGAGGTTTGTACTAGGTGAGCCAAGAAGTTGCTTTACTCAGAAAGTGCTACATTAAAATATCTGCCATCAAATATTTGGATAAAGTGTTTATTTAAATAAACACAAACAAAATGTTTACCTGGTGTAAAAACCTTATTAGAAAAACCAAAGCACTCCCATCTATTTGTCCATGAGTTTCATGAAATAAAATTTTACATTGCAGAAATTTTTGTCCTAAATTATCTAATAAAACATAACAGTAAAGCCGCTCCATATAATAGTAATATATAAAGTTGCTCACATCATTTTGTCTCCTTTCAACCCTTTTTCTTCTCAAATATATTCAATTTCAAGGTTACTTATAGAGCAGAACTGAAAGAAAACAAACGTATCTGCTATTTATCTCTGAGTCTAGCCCACTGAAAAGCTATCATCAACTGAAGTCCAACTAGTTGATGCTAAAGCTTTCCAAATGATATTTCTAGGGCTGTCAAGCAATTAAAAAAATTAATCACGATTAATCGCGCTGCTAAACAATAATAGAATACCATTTATATAAATATGTTTGGATGTTTTCCACATTTTCAAATATGTTGATTTCAATTACAATAAAGAATACAAAGTGTAAAGTGCTCACTTTATATTTATTTTTGATTATAAATATTTGCACTGTAAAATAAAATAAATAGTATTTTTCAATTCACTTGATACAAGTACTGTAGTGCAATCTCTTTATCATAAAAGTTGAACTTACAAATGTAGAGTTATGTACAAAAAATTACTGCACTCAAAAACAAAACAATGAAAAACTTTAGAGTCTACAAGTCCACTTAGTCCTACTTCTTGTTCAGCCGGTCACTCAGACAAACAAGTTTGTTTACATTTGCAGGCGATAATGCTGCCCGCTTCTTGTTCACGCCACCTGAAATTGAGAACAAGTGTTTTCATGGCACTGTTGTAGCCGACGTCACAAGATATTTACATGCCAGATGTGCTAAAGATTCATATGTCCCTTCACACTTCAACCACCATTCCAGAAGACATGCGCCCATGCTGATGATGGGTTCTGCTCAGTAATGATCCAAAGCAATTCAGACCAACGCATGTTCATTTTCATCATCTGAGTCAGATGTCACCAGCTGGTGGTTGATTTTCTTTTTTGGTGGTTTGGGTTCTGTAGTTTCTGCATCAGAGTGTTGCTCTTTAAGACTTCTGAAAGCGTGCTCCACACCCCATCCCTCTCAGATTTTGGAAGGCACTTCAGATTCCGAAATCTTGGGTTGAGTGCTGTAGCTATCTTTAGAAATATCATATTGGTACCTTCTTTGTGTTTTGTCAAATCTGCAGTGGAAGTGGTCTTAAAATGAACAACATGCTGGGTCATGGTCCCAGACAGCAATAACATGAAATATATGGCAGAATGCAAGTAAAACACAGAGCAGGAGATTGTTCCCCAAGGAGTTCAGTCAGAAATTTTATTAATGCATTATTTTTTTAATGAGCGTCATCAGCATGGAAGCATGTCCTCTGAAATGGTGGCCAAAGCATGAAGGGACATATGAATGTTTTGCATATCTGGCACGTAAAGTGCGAATGTCTGTTCTCACTTTCAGGTGATATTGTAAATAAGAAGAGGGCAACATTATCTCCCGTAAATGTAAACAAACTTGTTTCTCTTAGTGATTGGCTGCACACGAAGTAAGACTGAGTGGACTTATAGACTCTAAAGTTTTACATTGTTTTGTTTTTGAGTGCAGTTATGTAACAAAAAAATCTACATTTGTAAGTTGCGCTTTCATGATAAAGAGATTGCACTATGGTACTTGTCTGAGGTGAACTGAAAAATACAATTTCTTTTATCATTTTTACAGTGCAAATATTTGTAATAAAATAATATAAAGTGATCACTGTACACTTTGCATTCTGTATTGTAACTGAAATCAATATATTTGAAAATGTGGAAAAACATCCAAAATATTTAATAAATTTCAATTGATATTCTATTTACAGTGCGATTAAAACTGTGATTAATTACAATTAATTTTTTGGAGTTAATCATGTGAGTTAACTGTGATTAATCGACAGTCCTAGACATTAAGTATTCAGATTATCAGTTTAAGGTTCTGAAATCCTTGGAGTATTGAGTATTTCCAGTTCCCATTGTCTGTGATGGGAATGAAGACTACTCAACCCTTTCCAATAGACCCACCACAACAGGTAGGATTGAGGTCTAGGAGCCTGATCTAAAGCCCATTGCAGCTAATGAGGTGTATTTCTATTAAGGTGTACTTCAGTGGGCTTTGGATCAGGTTCTAAGTTTGTATTCGTGCAACACACTTTTTTTTTTTTTGTCAAATCACTGCTGATTAGAAATACTCAAGCTTTCCACAGCAGACCTGGTAAATACTACATGCTTATTTGAGCATAAAGAAATTCCTTATTATAACATCAAACTGGTATTGAGTAAAATATGATTTAACTATGCCTGCGTGCTCTCCACAAAGGTCTAGGTGACCACCTTTCACAACATCACGAAAATAATCATAATCTCTTCTGGACTTTTAAACATATTGCATATCCTCTGGGCACAGCTTGCTGTCATAAAAATACAACAATGCTTTAGTTACGGTTAGAAGGCAGGAATAGAAGGCAAATGTGGAGGAATGCAAATAAACCTTGTTTTTAAAAGTGACAGCTTGCAGATACTGCAATATTATATTTTATTTTAATTAGAAAGCAGTTACAAAAATAAGATGAAAAAGAGAAAAGATCAATTTTCTTTTGACAACTAATGTTGCAGCAATTCTGTCAAAATAAAAATGGTTTAAAATTAATGAACCTTGTAATGAAAGGTTGCTAATGAGCAAATCTAACTCTTGTCTTCAATAGCCTTGAATTTCAAGTTATTTTTAAATACTGACTCTTATTGGATGGTATTATTTAGATTGCAATAGTGCACCAAGTGTGCTAGGCATTTCCTGCTCACAAGAGATTTTTTTTTAACATAAAGAATAAAATAGAGCTTGAGAAAAATAATAGAAATTCAAAACAATACAGAAGATATGAGAGAAAATTCTTTGAGAGTACCACCAACACTATCAGTTTCATCTTCCAGTGAGAAAATATGGTAGAAGAAACCAGCCTATTAGCTTATATAGTTGTCTTGTTTATCATCTTGTCCATTTTTATTCTGGGCTAGAATATCTTTGTGACCGGGGTCCCAGGGGAGCCAACTGTGGTCATTCAATTAAGGTGAACTGCAAAAATGGGGCAGACAATCCCCAAAGCTGGTGGATATTCCAATACTTACATTTACCAAATCAGCACAAAACAGCTTCTATAATATCTCACTGGATACCCAGACGCCAACAACACAGTTCCCTTAAAGCAACCCAGCCTTAGGCCTCCACCCAGACACCCAAGTCAAATATGATGAAGATTACTGAAAATCTTATTCATCATATAAAAAAGTTCTACCAATCCCAAAGGATCGGACACATTACCTCCCAGGTTAATGAATATTCCAGATCTTACTCAAATACACACTTACAGCCTATTCTTATTAACTAAATTAAAATTTATTAAAAAATCAGAGAGAGAGAGAGTATTGGTTAAAAGATCAGTATACATTCAGACATGAGTACAGTTCTTGAGATTCAGATTCATAGTAGAGATGGTGATCTCTGTAGTTGCAAAGAGCTCTTTCAGAATTAATTCACAGGTTATAGTCCAATATTTATATTCAGGGTGGTTCCAGATTAGGACTGGAGACCTCAGTCTTGCGACTCCAACTTTCCCTGATGAAGCTTAAGCAGATCTGAGATGACAGGATCAGGACCCAAGGGTCTTTTATACAGTTTTCAGGCCTTCTTGGGACAGCTCAGAATCCTTAGGAGAACAGTAGGCACTCATGAGGTCTTTGAAGTGGACCCATTTCCTAAGCATCTCCGGTAATTATCTACACAGATAAATATAAGGCAATTGCCCATTTTCCATCATTCTCAGGTGATTTGCTATACATTTCAAAGAGAAATGAACACAGTGATGTTACTATGTTTACAGTCCATCTAAATGTTAATATGTCCTTTTGATCTCTGAATCAATAGCTATAGTGACAGACAGGAACTGTCTGTTTACATGGCTAACATCTAACAAGATACAAGTACACGCATACAGTTAGTATCACCTCCAATTATCTAACAATACAAGTTTGCATTTCAAAGTTCTAGCCTATCTACCCTGGAGTGGCCCTAATGACCATTCACACATTTTTCTAACGTGTCTCTAATGGTTGACTCTGGGTCAATTAGTCTGCAAGCTGCTTAACTCTTTCTGGCTATGCATCACAATCCTACAATATATTATTTAAATGCTCCCAAAAGATATTATATTTAGCACATTGCCATAAAACAGTGTAAACTCTCTGCCTACTACATTGCATCTATAAAATTTGTTATTGAACATTTTATTTTAAAAAACTGGATGGATTCCAATAAAAACTATGTGAAATTTTAAATTGTAATAATTTTCATCTTGCAGATTGATAAAGAATGCTTGAAGCCTGTCCTTAGCCTCATTCTACACCTTTCAAAGTCAGTCATGTTGGAAGCAGAGAGAGAAGATAAGTGAGATAATATATTTTATTGAACCAACTTCTGTTGGTGAAAGAGACAAGCTTTCAAGCTTACACTGAGCTCTTCTTCACCTCACTTATTTTTGTCATCACCATCAATAGACAAATTGTAAATATTTTCATTGTTATAAGTATCTGCTGACCCAGCAGCCATTAATGAAAATAATAAGAATACATTGCATTTCCCTTACTGTCGCCTTGTGTATTCTGCAAATCCACAGGTGTTGAATTTGCCAAAGAATCCATCTCTTTTTGAAGATTTGTAATCCAGAATCTAAACTTTCATTTACACAAAATTATGTTTCTTTCCTTTATGGCTGTAAAGTCCACCTTGAAAATGTAAACTGAATTTAAATGGATGAAGTGTTGTGTTCCTAAATCTGCAGAAATTCTTAAACAATAGTTCTGAGAGGTGTGATCTAGACTATTCATCTCAATGGGTTGTTAACTATGAATTTAAGATGACAATTTAACATCAGTGATGCTAACCATTTCCAGAGAAACATCTAGCTAATACACTTATACCATGATCTAAAAATATTTCCATACCTTCTCACATGCCAAAAGCACTGGCTGTCCCCTATCTGGCTGTAAAACCTCCAGCTGAATAAATATGCAATGATATACAAATATTTGTGACATAGTAAAATCTCCAGATGTGGGGACAGTATAAAATAAGTTGAATTTAAATTTTAAAATAAATAACAGAGGGATTACTGTATTGATTGTGTTATCCATTTTTATATTTTTCTCATTAAAACTCTCAATTTTGTTATATACATCAAGCTACCAGATAATTTCCAATCTGTTTCAATTGAATTCCAGATAATCCACATATCAAGATTCCTCACCTGAGAATCCAGGACCAGCTTGCTAAGGAGTAAGCAGGGCTTTGTCTATTAGTACCTTTTATATGAAGATTTCATATTAATTTAATGGAGCCTCAATTTTCCTGTGATGTAAGTACTATTATATTTTATTTTACAAATGTGTAAACCAATTAAGTGAGGTTAAGTCACTTGCTGATGTTCTCTCAGTGAGTCTGTGGCAAAATTAGAAATAAAACCAAAAAATTCGATTCCCAGGTTTCTTTCTAATCTAACTTTACTATGTAGTCAGGTAAAACAAATTTACATCTCTAATTCTCATTTCTGAAATCAGTCCTGTTTGTATTACTTCGAAGCTTTACAATGCATAATGGTCCATAATTTAAGAAACTATTCTAATTTGGGTCTGAAATGTTTAATTTCTTTCATAAGGCTATTCAAGGTACTATACTTGACAATTTTTCTAGTAAAGCATGTTTGGAAAATTGACTTATATATTTATTAAAATATTTGTTACAGAAAAAACTCAAGAATTAATTTATCAAACATTAAGAAGGCAGCAAATGAAGATGGTTTAAATAAGCTATTCTACCCTCCCCTGTACAATAAGTAGACTTATTTATGTATTTACATTCCTGTACAATTTAAGTAGCCTTAAATTCATTGTCATCAACTAGGTTTGACTTCATGTACAATGGACCACAAATTATATATAGGTATCTCAAAAGATCTAGACCAGCAAATTTTCTTCAGGTGTCCTAAGCAATTCACTGAACAAATGAAAATTCACAGACAATTTTTTCCCAACTCAACATTAATTTCTTGGATAGAAAATGCTCCTGATTTCATAAACATCAAAAGATTTACAATCATTAATTTCAGAGTGACTATCTAAAAATTGTACAAAATTTTCACTGTGATGCTGCTGGAGAAGAACAGAGGAGCAAAGAGTCTTAAAAACAAGCACCCGTTTATTATTTTCTTCTCTGTATATCTACAGACTGCCTTCTAACAGATACAGCATGTATGACTTAGCATAGCAACCAGCCTGCAACTTCCCTGCAGAAATTCATTTCCTGTTCTCACATCCTTACCTCCATAGTTTCTGAATGCCAGTATGATCTTCCACCCTATCAACCTTCAGCAAATACCAGCACTCATAAATTATACTATTTAAAAACACGATACTTTACCAGTCCCAAGCCAAAAACACTGGTGTTCAGTTGACCATACACCAAACACTACCAAACAGGGCATTGCATAAACTCGTGATTTTTCCCACTGGAAAAAGAACTGTTCTATTTTAAAGAATAATCAAATGTTTAAAATGTATTCTTTCTTCTTATGGTTGCCAGTATACTCCAAGATTTTCCTTACTGGCTTCATAATTTTATTTTGATCATATTGAATTTCATTTTGATAACTCATGAAAATTAAATTATCAAATTAATATGCATTTATTGTATTCCCATTTATTTGCATAGGTGTTGATTATTGACTATTCGTAGTTACTATGATCTAAATGTTGCCAGTGTGGTGTTCTCTCTCTTCTTACTCATCTTCTTGCCTCATCTTATGAGGGAACTTTAACTTATGCTAGTTTCCCAAAGAAGAAGGAGAGAGACATAAAAGATCTGCTCTTTTTCATCAGTCAAGAAATTTCCCAAGATAAAAGATAAATAACTCAATCACCTAACACATATATACAAAACGCAAATCTCTCTTTGAGAAGAGGAACGTTCCAAACAGGCACTATTACTATCAATTATTCTTCTGGTTTTGTACTGTTTCTCCTATCCTATCCTACATATTGCATAACTATATACACAATACCACAAACTGAAATGCTGAAATACAGCGTTTTCTTGCAGTTTATCTGCCTGAAGTCCAGCTGCCCCTATGTGAGTGAAAAAATACTATGAAATGCTCTGTGGAGAAAAACATTTTAAATTCATATCCTTAGTCTTTTGAGATCTTTCTTTACTTTTGGGAAACGAAGTAAATTTGTGTGAGGCATATCTCATGTTACAAAATGTTTGCCGCACCTCTCCACCCCCAATCTTTTTATTTGATCTGCAAAGGCAATACGCCAGAAACAAGTCACGAGGATTTTGGTAAACCTTGCAACACTGCATTGCCTTAACATGTTTCACAATATTTTTCAGTTTAACTAGTAATCCTGTAGCCTATATTTTAATATCAGCATATATATGCCAATCCTGAAAGAGAGAAAGAAGGGGAAAGAGCACAGTTACTATTGTTTGGCTTTTCTATGTATCCTGAGTATAGAACAGTATGGGTAACATTTTCAAAAGCACCTAAATCATATTTTCAAAACCTAAACACTTTGGGTATATATACCCGCAGCAACAGCGAGTCTCACAGCGCGGGTCTACAGACTTGAGCTCACACTATGGCACTAAAAACAGCTGTGTAGACGTTCAGGCTCAGAATCTAAAGTCTAGGGAGGGAGGTGGGCTTCAGAGCCCAAGCTCCAGCCGAGCTGCAACATCCACACTGCTGTTTTTAGTACTGTAGCATGAGCCCAAGTATGCAGACCCAGACATTGAGACTCGCTGCTGCAAGTTTTTAATATGCAGAGTAGATGTACCCTTAGATCCCTAAGTCACACTGACTTTCAATAAGGGTTGTAAGTGCCTAGGTCATTTTTGAAAATGGGATTTAGGCTCCTGAGTCAACTAAGCACTTTTGAAAAATTTACCCTTTTTCTTATTTAATATGTGAATAACTGCATACATAATGAATAAAAATGTAGCAAACCAATTAGCAAGGCCTAGTTTTAAGTTAGTTTAACGTTTAGGTGTGTTATTACAAACACACCTCAATCATAACCTAAGTTTCAAGAAAGTCGGACTAATCAGAGTATTATCAGTGTGAGATTCAAGGAATATTAATATTAATATTAAATATTCCAGGAATTCTCTTTATTCTCTGTTTTTTCCACTAATTTATTTGTGTTCCCTTCCTTTAAAGATGAGTTCTCAGCTTCCAAGTATAAAGCTTCCATATTCTGCTTGACAGTGGATCATAACATGTAAGATAAAGTGAGAAAGGCCAAAAGCCATGTAGAGTTGGACCTTGCAAAGGGAATTAAAACCAACAGTAGAAGGTTCTATAACCATATAAATAAGAAGAAAACAAAGAAAGAAGAAGTGGGACCGCTAAACACTCAGGATGGAGTGGAGGTTAAGGATAACCAAGGCATGGCCCAATATCTAAACAAATACTTTGCTTCAGTCTTTAATGAGGCTAATGAGGAGCTTAGGGATAATGGTAGGACGACAAATGGGAAGGAGGATATGGAGGTAGATATTACCACAGCCGAGGTAGAAGCCAAACTTGAACACCTTAATGGGACTAAATCGGGGGCCCAGATAATCTTCATCCAAGAATATTAAAGGAACTGGCACATGAATTTGCAAGCCCATTAGCAAAAATTTTTAATGAATCTGTAAACTCAGGGGTTGTACCGTATGACTGGAGAATTGCTAACATAGTTCCTACTTTTAAGAAAGGAAAAAGAAGTGATCCGGGTAACTGCAGGCCTGTTAGTTTGACATCTATAGTATGCAAGGTCTTTGAAAAATTTTTGAAGGAGAAGATAGTTAAGGACATTGAGGTCAATGATAACTGGGACAAAATACAACATAGTTTTACAAAAGGTAGATCGCGTCAAACCAACCTGATTTCCTTCTTTGAGAAGGTAACAGATCTTTTAGACAAAGGAAATGCAGTGGATCTAATTTGCCTTGATTTCAGTAAGGCATTTGATACGGTTCCACATGGGGAATTTATTAACTAAACTGGAAAAGATGGGGATCAATATGAAAATTGAAAGGTGGATAAGGAACTGGTTAAAGGGGAGACTACAACGGGTCACACTGAAAGGTGAACTGTCAGGCTGGAAGGAGGTTACTAGTGGAGTTCCTCAGGGATCGGTTTTGGGACCAATCTTATTTCATCTTTATATTATTGACCTTGGCACAAAAAGCGGGAATGTGCTAATAAAGTTTGCGGATGATACAAAGCTGGGAGGTATTGCCAATACAGAGAAGGACCGGGATATCATACAGGAAGATCTGGATGACCTTGTAAACTGGAGTAATAGTAATAGGATGAAATTTAATAGTGAAAAGTGCAAGGTCATGAATTTAGGGATTAATAACAAGAATTTTTGTTATAAACTGGGGACGCATCACTTGGAAGTAACAGAGGAGGAGAAGGACCTTGGAATATTGGTTGATCACAGGATGAGTATGAGCCGCCAATGTGATATGGCCGTGAAAAAAGCTAATGTGGTCTTGGGATGCATCAGGCGAGGTATTTCCAGTAGATATAAGCAGGTGTTAGTACCATTATACAAGGCACTGGTGAGACCTCATCTGGAATATTATGTGCAGTTCTGGTCTCCCATGTTTAAGAAATATGAATTCAAACTGGAACAGGTACAGAGAAGGGCTACTAGGATGATCTGAGGAATGGAAAACCTGTCTTATGAAAGGAGACTCAAAGAGCTTGGCTTGTTTAGCCTAACCAAAAGAAGGCTGAGGGGAGATATGGTTGCTCTCTGTCAATATATCAGAGGGATAAATGCCACGGAGGAAGAGGAATTATTTAAGCTCAGTACCAATGTGAACACAAGAACAAATGGATATAAACTGGCCATCAGGAAGTTTAGTCTTGAAATTAGACGAAGGTTTCTAACCATCAGAGGAGTGAAGTTCTGGAACAGCCTTCCAAGGGAAGCACTGGGGGCAAAAGACATATCTGGCTTCTAGACTAAGCTTGATAAGTTTATGGAAGGGATGATATGATGGGATAGCCTAATTTTGGCAATTAATTGATCTTCAACTATTAGCAGTAGATATGTCCAATGGCCTGTGATGGGATGTTAGATAGGGTGGGATCTGAGTTACGACAGAGAATTCTTTCCTGGGTGTCTGGCTGGAGAGTTACTGGTCGGTGAGTTGCCCACATGCTCAGGGTTTAGCTGATCACCATATTTGGGGTCGGGAAGGAAGTTTTTAAACCACGATTTGAGGACTTCAATAACTCAGACATGTGTTAGGGGTTTGTTACAGGAGTGGGTGGGTGAGATTCTGTGGCCTGCATTGTGCAGGAGGTCAGACTAGACGATCATAATGGTCCCTTCTGACCTTAAAGTCTATGATTAAAGTCTAAAATGAACCCATTCCCTTAGATGTATTTGCATTAAATATCAGGGAAAGACCAGTTATTGACCCTCTAGTAATTGTGGTTATTCAAGATGTTGTAGCCATTATGGATTCCATTATAGATATATATGCACCTCATGCACACAAGACCAGAGATTTTTTTTAATAGCAGTATCTGTTGGGGTCATCTGTGCATGCTGTATGTAACTACAGTGGAATCCACATTGATTATATCTCAAAGAACTACAGTTGTTGTAATTTAAGTAACCTTTCTTCTTCAGGTATGTGTCAGTGTGAATCCCATGGTAGGTGACTAGCAAGCAGTGTCCTCCCTGGGAGTGAGTAATTTCAGCTGTGTTAGTCAAAGAGTGATTGTAGTGCTGCTCTCCCGAACATGGCATTTGACCTGGCTGCCAAAGGTATAAAATTTACAAAAGTCAGTGGTTTGCTCCATGTTGCAAGCTTTGAAGATCTCAGAGACTGCAGTGTTCCTGAAGCAGACAGAAGATGCTGCCTATATCCATGACAACTGGAGGGAGAGGCTCTCCAGCCATCTGACAGTAGGAGGAAATGCACTGTCTGATCCATTTCGTGGTTATCTGTGATGAGATGGCTTGGCCTTTTGATGGGCCAGATGTAGCCACAAAGATTTGGGGAGGAATCCTGAAAGATGTGGTCCTGTTAAGATAACGGAGAAAAGCAGTGGAGACGGACAAAGTATGCAGCATCTTTTAACCCTGCATTGAGTGCAGTTTCAGGATGAAGACAGACCTGCCCCTCCCCCAGGCCAGGTATTTCTGCTGGGACCTGCAGTGGCTGGAAGGCAGGAATGGGCTGGGTCAGGGGCAGTTCCTGCTCCATGGAAGCCACTCACGTCCCTCTTCCAGGTTCCACTTTTGCATCCGTAAGACATGGGGGAGACAGAAACATAGATCTGCTGCTCAGTACCCCCTCTCCAGGAGATGAAGCTTTAACCTGGCACCTTTCAACTTATGCATTCTTGCAGAGACTGATAGGCACTCTTGTCCAGTATGTGTGCACTCTCCTAAATGGAAGAGACACCTGCTGTATCCAACTATCCAGGGAATTAGCCCATCACAGGATGGACAGGGCTTGAAGCCTGCTGGTTTCAAGTCCACAATGTTGCATAATCCTATATGGACGGGTCTATGTGGGGGAGGGAGATGTGTGTACACACAGGGGGTCTAACTATCAGTACTCAATTCAGATGGGTTAATATAGAGGCCAGTAGTCATATGCTGAACAATCAGAAAGCTTCTGAGGGTTTGTACAATCTGTACAAGGTTTTGTAGATGACTTAGGCAAAGCTAAGAGCTAGCCATTCAGACACTTGCTAGTTTTGTGGCTGCCACTGGTGGTAAGAGGAAATTGACGGAGGATTGCAACCATCTCACCCTCTATGCTCTTGTATGGGAGCTTGAGGAGGCACAGGGTACATGTGCCCCCAGTGGACACTGCTAGTAAAAAAATCCTTCTTCTCTCTCACACACGAGGTACATGCACACCTACAGTGGGATCTACACTGACACATTCTCAAAGAAGAATGTCAGTATGTTATATCCATACGTATATCCATACATATATCCATTTCTCTCCCTTTATACAAGGGCCTGATTATGCAACCCCTACTCATCAGTACTCACACAGAAGTTAAAGGGAGTACTGCATGAGTAAGTGCTACTCAACATGACTAAGGGTTATAGAATTGGGCTCTTAGTATTTTACTGTAAAATTCTGGGTAGCCAATTTCTGAGCATGCACACACACACACACACACACACACTCACACAAAACAAGGCTGTAGTGGGTGTTCACATTAAGGCTGAGTTTTAAGAAAATAGTACTTATACATACATTTCAAACATGAGTGTAAGGAAATTTAATATTTCATTATAGAAGGCAGTAGTGCAAATCTTTGTTACACTTTTCACATCAGCATACACCTCTCTCTGCACACAGTATCCAAGATTTGTTTTGGCTTAACAGCATTATGACATTATACAATAACTTCCCCAACACAGTCTGCTGCTAGTGATGGCTTTTTAGCTTTTTTTTTATTATTATTTTTTGGCAGGTTCTGGCAATGGATTAAGACACAGTTTTGAAATCCTCTGTGGCCAAGAAGAGCAAATCTAATTTCATATCAGATCCAACCAAGTGGTGCAGAGAGTGACTAAATCCTACAAGTCAGTATATCATCATGTAATGTAGAAGGAATATTGTTTTAAAAAAATATGTGTGTGTGTGTGTGTGTGTGTGTGTGTGTGTGAGAGAGAGAGAGAGAGAGAGTGTAAAAAAGTAACAAGATCCTGTTACTTTTCAGTAATGCCATCAGATAGTGTCAGCTTTGGGTATCTGCCGCATACGTTAAACCAGCCATGGACTGAGATACGTGCCAGGTTTTTCAGTTGGTTTTTTTTAGATTTGCATTCCTGAATTGGCATTGTTTCCCTGATTATAAGGCTATGCTGTTTTTTGAAATCGCCACCTTTTTTGGCATGTGCTGAATGTATCTCTTATTCCACCTTGAGTAACTTAGGGTATGTCTTCACTACCCGCCGGATTGGAGGACAGCAATCAATCCAGCGGGGATTGATTTATCGCGTGTAGTCTAGACGTGATAAATAGACCCTCCGAGCGCTCTCCCGTCAACTCCTGTACTCCAGCGCCGCGAGAAGCGCAGGCAGAGTCGACGGGGGAGCAGCAGCAGTTGACTCACCGTGGTGAAGACACCACAGTAAGTCCATCTAATTACGTCGACTTCAGCTACGTGAATAACGTAGCTGAAGTTGCGTAACTTAGATCGATCCCCCCACCTAGTGTAGACCAGGGCTTAGTATGATGAATATAAATTTCACAAGATAAAATGCTACTCTCTTGTTAATTTAATAAAAAAAGAAAGAAAAAAAACAAATTACCAGAAAAGGGTATAAAATCCTGAGTCAACATTTTTAAAAATACCAACACCTGTAAATATTTTAAAGCCATATTATCAACCACCTCTGAGAAATTTATTCATTAAACAGAAGAAACTGCTTATGGGAAATAGGTGTTCAATAATTATTAGATTCTTTTACAGATTGTTACAAAAATGATAGTGTATTATAAACCATGTATTTGAAAATGTGTGGTTAAGGTGATAACATGAACAAATTCTCTAAAGAGCTGATTTTTTAAAGTCTATTGAAATTAAATATTTTCCAGTAAAAAGGAAAGCTTGATAAAATTAATTTTAAAACTATTACAAAAACCAACACATGAATAGTAGCACTATCCTTATTAGAAATTGACAATTTGATTTCAGAGTTTATTCTAAAATGGGGGTGTACTCTTCACTATACAAATAATATAAATATATTTTTTAAAATTCAATATTTTTTCAAAAAAAAAATGAATCTGTAAAGCAAAAAAATGTAATAGCTTTAGAGATTTCCAACAGCTTTTCAGATTTGCTGCTTGTATATATAGTGTTTTCCTTCCACTTTCCAGCAAGTTCTCTCAAACTCATGGTTCCCTCAGTAATACAGGTGAAAATAAATGCATTAACAAGTTCAGTCATTTCTATTACTTGGGTCTTTACTAATCTAAAACAATCAATATTATTCCTTACTGCACAACCAGTCTACCTATCCATCTAAAGAAAAAAAAGATTAAGATCTACCAATCCAGACTGCACAGTCAAACAGCAGCAGATTTCAAATACATAAATTAGTCCCTCTGCTACAAATCAGCTATCTACCTCATTCATGAGTTCCTAAAACTGGTCTCTCCTCAGGCATGGAGGCTATTTTTAAACTTCAAAGTTAATCCTGTGTTGATCTGAATTAATTGCTTCAGAAGCTTCTGATTCTTTGCTAAGTAAAACTACAGAAGCCATCTAGAAAAAAATCCCAAATTTCCTTTGTTTTCTTTTTTAGACATGGATTTCTGTCATGGATTATTTCTTTACATGGATCACCAATTTCGGGTTTCTATATATTAATGTTTGACTGTAAAGCTCTCTGTTGCTATTTTAGTTGAGTATTACCTTTTAGAGCACCCTTCCCCACACCAGAAGGTCAAAACGCTCAGAGGAGTCCACTTGATATTATTACTAGTGGCCATATGCTATATATGGGTGGAAGTGAGGGGTATGTGGATTAAGCATCCACAGAAGGTGGTGACAGGGGAGGGGAGATACTAACCCAAATTTACTGTGTACTGTGGTTAGAGAGCATGAGTGTCTGATGCCTGCAGAGCTAAAAATTTTAGATGGAAAGCATTTTTAGGAGCACTTTTTTTACATTTATGCTATCACAGCATAGTTAGGAAACAGATTAAATGGAAGCACAGATAAAATACTGAATATCTAAAAATTCTCTTCAGCTAAATCAAGAGACAGAAATCTCCTGATTTGAGTTATTTTTAATCTTCCTGTAATGAAAACAGAGGTTTTATTTGAATTATAAGTAGATCCTCACTATCTAAATCCTGGTTATCCAGAATTAATTTCTGTCATCTGCCCCCCACCCCCATCCAAAAAGTATATAGTAACTGAAACTCATTTTTGATGAAACTCTGATTATCTAAAGGTTCTGGATGTCCCTGAGACATGAATAAATAGTGCTTACCTGCATTGAAAAAGCAAGGATTGAGTTCAGATCTTTAGCTATGAGAGGAAAGGGAAAGGAGAAAAATATTTTATTTTTGAATAATTTTCTTAATTGGGATAGGATTCCATAGCTGGAAGGGAAAGAAACAACTGTATTTTTCTTTAATGATAAGCCAAACTGGAACAGTTTATAAGTAACAATGGATTAAGCTCATTTTAGATTTGTAAACTTTAAAAAAGCAAAATCTTTATCTCCAGGAGGGATTTTTCCCATTTTACATAAATGACAATAACCTAATTCTGATTAACTCCAACAGAAATCCGCAATGTTGCTTCTTTTGATATTATTTCATATAGCATCAGGCAACATACAGTATGCAATTCAAGATGGCAATTTATGTAGATCAAAAACTCAAATTTAAAATTCTGGAAAATATTTTATGGATATTTTATCAATGAAAATGAACATTTTTTTTTTTTAGATTAAAGTGAATATCAAGGACGCCAAATGTTTCTCTTAAAGAATTTGAAATGTTCAAGTAACTTAACAAACACAAATTAAAACCTAAACTTGAAATCTGCTGAGTATAACAGGTACTATAGCTCTGATCAATCACTCCTCATCTCCTTTCAATTCATAGAAATTCCAGTAATGTCAAATGGGAGTCAGATCTGCCTTTCAAATAATAGTGTTTTTTTAAGTTTAAAGCACTCATTACCCCGTAGCCAGAATAGGTGTTACATGTTCTAGAAGATAGGGAAACTGAAGCAGACAGATGATGGACCCAATACTTTTGCTGAGGTCAGTTTAGACACTGACTTCACTAGAAGAAGGATTGGGCCACAAGTAATTTGCCCAAGGCCACAGAGATAACCTGTGTCAGAGTCAGGATGAGAACTCTGAACTTCACAAAATTACTGGAAAAAGACAGGAGGACTAACTGTCGACAGAAGGTAGGTGACGGTATTTTTAATGTAAAAAAAGATCAAACACATAAATAGTAAGACGTGCACCTATCACCACCCTGAACACTTTATTTTTCCCCTCTCGGTATCACCATGTCTTTAAAAATTAATTGAATCTAATCTGAGACCACAAACATTTAAACACTTTAATCATATGGTTACTCATAGTATCATTACAGGGCAGAGTTAAGGTTGTTTAGGTGCCCCAATTGTATATTTCTTACCCTAACATGTTTGTATTTCTTTCAAGTTTAACCTTAACTCTTGAACTTATAGCATTTGGTTTAGGAATAATTACAACCTCTTATAATGTATTTTACCATAAATTACTGATATAGTCTCAACAAGAACTCCATTTTAACATAACTTTTGTCTGGGAATAAAAATATATTTCATTATAAAAACAAAGCCACATTTTAAAACCTATGCAGATACATGCAAACATTAACTATTTTGTTCACAAGTCAATGAGCTTATTCTTATTTCTTCTTTCTGGGCTTGTACATAAAACAAAAGAAACTAGTCTGGCTGCCCAGACCAAACTTCTCCTTTAGTAACAAGTTAAATAACAGCAGATCCAAATAAACATTTCTCATTCACTCTCAGTGTACATTTATAAAAACAGATTTGGAGATTTACAAAGTACCCCAAAGAACAGTTTTAGCTGCATACGCATATAAAATATTTTGCACAAAAATGGTAAAAAGAACCCTTCTCTTTTCATTAGATAATAAAACAAAACACCAATGTTAACTTCATACTTTTAGCAAGTAATCAGTGATGTGACTTGAACAAAACAATGTCATTTAAATATCAACTTTGACCTTAACTTTAAAACTGGAATGTGACAACTGAAACAACCAGTTTTTAATTACAATTATTAATTAGGGGTAGACGGACCAAATTTTGGGACTAAGCTCCTCTACTGTGAGTCAAGCTTTACAAAGAAAATTGCATTACTAGTGAAAGTGTCAAGGAAATCAAGCTTTGCAATAAATTGGGGGCATATTCCACACTAATTTACACCCCATGTGACTCCACTTAAGTTGGTGGAGATGCATCGGTCAAAATTTGGCCCCTGGTATTTTTAATTTCTTTTAATGCAAATTGTACACAAAAAGAATTAGTTCTTTGCAACCAGCCAGCTCTCCCACACAGACCACAATTTGAGAACAAATACTCCACTAAAAACATTTTTTGGGGAAAAAATTGCTTGTGCTTCTTGCACTTGTGAATTTTCCATCCACCGCTCGAGAACTATAATGTGAATTTCACATCCCAATAAAATGCAAAAGTATTTAAAAGAGTCATTCTGCCATGTCTTGCTCTAAGTCCTAAGGTAGACATTTTGAAACCTCTTCTCCTTCTGAATACCTCCCTTTAAAATGGTGGACTAAGAAGATACCATCCCTCTGGTCAGAGGTTTGTCATGGGCAGATTTCTGTCTGATTAAAGAGTCCGTCTATAGCCAGCAACATGGACTTCAGCTTGAAAATATCTTAAAATTAGAATGAAAAGAAAACATAAAACAGCTAAGACAGAGGCATAGTTTGCTTGAGCAAAGGTCTGTCACCGGCTATGGAAAGACATAGCAGGCTACCTTATTGGCTCATCAGATTGCTGGATGTGACCACTCTTGGAGGTACCCAGGGTTGTGAGGCACCTTGCTAGCTCCAGTCCTTACCATGAGGAAGCCTCAGAAATGGAAGATGGCAGCCAAGCCTGGCTGCAATACACTGGAAGAATCTGGAGTGAGTTTTTGCTCTTATGACATAATATCCTGTTAGTTACATTTAAGGCTTTAGTAGGTGTGTTATGATTGTATATGTAACCTATTGTTTCCAACATTTCTATTTGCTATCATTTTAATTTCTATTTAAATAAACATATACTTGCTTTCTCTATAAACAAATCTAAGGCCTGGTCTACGGTACACAGTTATTTTGGAATTAACCGAGTTACCTCGAAATAAAACTGATTCCGTCCACACAACCAAACCAGTTTTTTCGATTTAAAGGGCTCTTTACTCTGATTTCTGTACTCCACCTTGGCAAGTGGAGTAGTGCTAAAATCGAGATTGCAGTTCCGGGTTACAGGTACTGTGGACGCAATTTGACGATATTGGCCTCCGGGAGCTATCCCAGAATGCTCCCTTGTGACCGCTCTGGACAACACTCTGAACTTCAATGCACTAGCCAGTAGGCAGTAAAAGCCCTGGGAACTTTTGAATTTCCTGTTTGGTCACCATCAGCACAGGTGACCATCAGCACAGTCCACCATCACAGGCAAGCATGCAGAGTCCACCATCACAAGAGACCATGCAGTCCCAGATTCGCAGACAAGCTCCAGCATGGTCCGAATGGGAGGTACTGGATCTCATTGCATGTTGGGGAGACGAATCTGTTATGGCAGAACTACTTTCCAAAAAAAGAAATGCAAATACATACACTAAAGTCTCCAGGGCCATGATGGAAAGAGGCTACTCCAGGGACACAGAGCAGTGTCGTACAAAAATCAAGGAGCTCAGGCAAGCATACCAAAAAGCCAGGAAGGCGAATGGGCGCTCTGGGTCACAGCCCCATACATGCCGCTTCTACCGTGAGTTGCATGCAGTTATGGGGGGTGACAACACCACTACCCCACCACTGTCCATGGACACCTGCACGGAGCGAGGAGGATGAGTTTTTGGAGGACGAAGAGGAGGACAGTGCACAGGTGGCAAGTGGGGAATCTGTTTTCCCCCCCAAGGCAGGAACTATTCTTAACGCTGGAGCCAATAGCCTCCCCACCACTCCCAAAGCATGCTCCCGGACCATGACCCTGGAGAAGGCACTTCTGGTGAGTGAGAGCTTGATCGGAGCCACGAGGAGTGGGGGGGAACGCTGGGCTGTTCGCGTTTAGTTTAAAGGGCTCGTCCCTGCTCAGAGCCTCACTGGAGTCCAACGGTGTGTGTGTGTGGGGAGGGTGTTGTGTGAAGCAATCAGCCCAGAGAGCCCGCAGGCTGCCTGCAAGCTGAATTCTGTTGCCTGGCCACTGCCTGCAAGCTGAATTCTGTTGACTGGACGCATGTGATGGCTTACTCACACCAAAGTGGCAGGCACTTCAGTATAAGAGGCAAAATGAGACCTTGTACAGAAAGAACATGTGCTGTGTACTATGAATTGCCTGTTTCACTGAGAAACAGTGTCCCCTTTGTTCTCTAAAATGTATCTTTTAAAATACTACCCTCCCTTTTTCTCCTCCCGCAGCAGGTGCAAATGTTTCAACGCGACCCCTATCTACTCCGTCCCAGAGGCTGGTCCAGATTAGAAGGCGGAAAAAATGAACTCGGGACGACATGTTTGCCGAGCTCATGCAGTCCTCCTGCACTGATAGGGTCCAGTTGAATGCGTGGAGGCAAACAATTGCAGAGTTGCGTAAAGCATTACATGAATACAAAGAGAGGAGGGACTTGTGCGATGAGAGCAGGCAGGATGCTATGGTCAAGCTCATGGGGGAGCAAACTGACATGCTCCGCTGTATGGTGGATCTAATGTGGGAAAGGCAGCAAGACCACAGACTGCTGCTGCAGCCCCTGAATAACCACCATCCCTCCTCCCCAAGTTCCATAGCCTCCTCATCCAGACGCCCAAGAACACGGGGCAGGGCGGGGGGGGGGAGGCTACGGGGACCCACACAGTCAACCCCAGAGCATTACACAAGTAGCAGAAAGCTGGCATATCCTAAATTTTGATTTGGTTTCTGGACTTGTCCTTCCCTCCTCCTCCACCCTCCTAACCCAATACCCCCCCTCCCCATCTAGCTTCTCATTTCTCTCAATGTTTTGTGCAACAAATAATAAAGAACGGTTTTTAAACAATTGTGACTTTATTTCCTTTCATATATATATATAGGGGGTGGATAACTTTAAGAGAAACAAACACAACTCTCACACCGTACCCTGGCCAGTCATGAAACTGGCTTTCAAAGCTTCTCTGATGTGCAGCGTGCCCTGCTGCACTCTTCTAATCGCCCTGTTGTCTGGCTGTGTGAAACTGGCAGCCGGGCGAATTGCCTCAACCTCCCATCCCACCATAAATGTCTCCCCCTTACTCTCACAGATACTGTGGAGCACAGAACAAGCAGCAATTACAATTGGAATATTGGTTGTGCTGAGATCTAACTGAGTCAGTAAACTGCGCCAGCGCGCTTTCAAACATCCAAAAGCACATTCTACCACCATTTTGCACTTGCTCAGCCTATAGTTGAATTGCTTCTTACTACTGTCCAGGGTGCCTGTGTACGGCTTCATGAGCCATGGCATTAAGGGGTAGGCTGGGTCCCTGAGGATAACTATAGGCATTTCAACATCCCTAACAGTAATTTTCTGGTCTGGGAAGTAAGTTCCTTCCTGCAGCTGTTCAAACAGACCAGAGTTCCTGAAGATGCGAGCGTCATGCACCTTTCCCGGCCATCCCACGTTGATGTCGGTGAAACGTCCCTTGTGATCCACCAGTGCTTGCAGCACCATGGAAAAGTACACCTTGCGGTTTATGTACTGGCCGCCCCAGTGTTCCAGGGCCAAGACAGGGATATGCGTTCCGTCTATCCCCTGCCGCAGTTAGGGAACCCCAGTGCATTAAAGCCATCCACAATGGTCTGCACATTTCCCGAAGTCACTACCCTTGATAGCAGTTGGTCAATGACTGCATTGGCTACTTGCAGCACAGCAGCCCCCACAGTAGATTTCCCCACTCCAAACTGATTCCCGACTGACCAGTAGCTGTCGGGCGTTGCAAGCTTCCACAGGGCTATGGCCACTAGCTTCTCAGCTGTGAGGGCTGCTCTTATTTTGGTGTCTTTGCGCTTCAGGGCAGGGGACAGCAAGTCACAAAGTTCCATGAAAGTGGCCCTACGCATATGAAAGTTTCTCAGCCACTGGGAATCATCCCATACCTGCAACGCTATGCGGTCCCACCAGTCTGTGCTTGTTTCCTGGGCCCAGAATTGGCGTTCCACGCCATGAACCTGGCCCACCACCACCATGATCTCCCTATCGTCACATGCCGTGCCATCTGTGTCCATGTCCTCATCAGTATAGTAATTGCGCTGTCGTCGCTTCCTCGCCCGGTTTTGCAGGTACTGCACATACTGCGGGATAATGCGCGAGGTATTTACAATGGTCAGAACTGCAGCGGAGATCTGATCGGGCTCCATGGCTATTGCACCTGCACGGGTAATCCTGGAAAAAGGGCGCGAAACATAGGAAAGCAGAGTGGCAGCGGAAGCTGTGCTGCTTGGTTCACAGCAGCCGAACAAAGGTGGAAAATGGCTGTCTTCTGTGGCTTTCACGGAGGTGGGAGCCCAGGACAGACAACATGGAGAAGCTCAGAAGCGTGGCAATAGCAGGAGAGCAGAGTTGGTGGCGGAGGCTGTGCTGTTCGGTTCACAGTAGCCAAACAATAGCGGAAAATGGTTGTCTTCTGTGGCTTTCACGGAGGTGGGAGCCCAGAACAGACAACATGGAGAAGCTCGGAAGCGTGGCAATAGTGGGAGATCAGAGTTGGCGGCGGAAGCTGTGCTGTTCGGTTCATGATGGCCGAGCAGAGTTGGCAGTGGAAGCGTTCGATGAGGAAGAGAAAGAGTAGACAGTAGAGATTACATAGGAAGATGAGAGGAAATGAGAGGTGGATTCATAGTAGCAGGAGAGCAGCGGTGCACCGTCTGCTGAAAGCAGTATGGCATCTGCACGCCAAAAAGGCACGAAACGATTGTCTGCAGTAGCTTTCTGACGACATACACCCAGAAACACCCGGGAGAATGTTTTTGCCCCATCATGCACTGGGAGCTTAACCCAGAATTCCAATGGGCGGCAGGGACTGCGGGATAGCTACCCACAGTGCACCGCTCCGACATTCGATGCTAGCCTCAGTACTGTGGATTCAATCCGCTGAATTCACACGCTTTAATGGGGACACAGAAGACCGAATGTATAAAATAGCTTCCGAAAATTCGAATAGAATAATTTTGAAATAATTTCATACTGTAGACGTACCCTAAGTGTTGTGTGTTAAGCAGAGCTGTGGTACAAGGTGTAACTGGTAAGCTGTCGTGTACTGTTCCTTTGGAAACCACTCTTCTGGTAATTCTGTGAGTGTCCCATGGATAACGGCTGGACAGTGCAGGGGTATGCTCAGGACTCAGGGTTTGGAGTGTGTCTATTGCTAACCTGCAGAGGGACAGCAGAATCTTTGTGGGCTGAGAGAGGAGTGCTTATTCTGCCTGTGGCTGGTTGTTTCAGGGAACTGACCCATCAGGCATAGCTTCCTCATGCTACAGGCAGGTGGTATTGAGGTGCCTCAAAACCATGGGTACCTATGGGAAGCATCATATTGGGAGAGGAGTTGAAACAACAGGTAAAGCTGCTGTAGGGAGTGGCATAAACACCATCATAGGACTGAGGTTTCATCCCTTTCCCCCACACAACCTCAGAGACAGTTTTTCTGGTTGACACCTCATATTTTTTCCCCACTTGGTCAAGAGTAAGTAAAAGTTTCACTGTGGGTACAAGCTGTTTACACTTTGTTGGAAAAAGTGCATTTTATCTTCCATCTATCTAAGTAATCAATTGCATCCAGCACTGCAGTATCTGAGCACCTCACAAACATTAATTTTAAATATTATTTTAGTTAATGTTTAACAACGTAATGTTTTAATTAATTTAATATATAAAGAATAAATACAAATTAACCAAAATACAAAAAAAAAAAGACAACCCAGAATTTTGTACAGATCAACTTTGTCTCTCTCTTGGAATACTGGAAGTTCACATTATAAGGAAAGAGAAGTCAGTGGCTACAGTAGATTACTTCATACAACAGCAATTACTATTAATGAAAATCAGATTTCCTTCCTATAATTTGAATTCTCTGAAGGCATCTTCACCATATCTCCACACTCTTAAAGGATCTATTTGTGCCAGTTGTCAACCACAGAAGCCACTGAAGTTTCAAAGTTAATTAGGGTGAAGGCATGCTGGTGCAAGTTAAGCTTTCAGTTTCTTGGGAATATGCCTATTTAACAAGCTCTGAACAAAAGAGACAGGTGAGCAAGTGTGGATCTGTGAATGAGATTCCTTAAGAGAGCACAAATTATATAATAAACTTTTTTTTATTTGACCGGTTAAAGCCTAGTGAAGCATGAACTGATAAGCAATAATGCAGAAATAAAATAGCCAAGTATGAAATTTTTGCCTGGACAAATGGAAGTATTCTTTACGGAGAGAGGATCATTATTTCTTTGTACTCTTCCTCCATTTTTGTGCTAAGTGCTGTACAAACAGAATTATTCGGGGGGCTGGGGAGTGCTGGCCATGACTGGGGTTCCTAAATGCTACAGTAATATAAAATAATAGCAGCTAACTCCCATTCTTCAACCTAAAACACCCTATATTGTGACATACCCAAGGCATGTCTCTATCACACTGCACAAAATTTTTGTTACTTTGATATAATGATTAAGATATTGAACAGTTTGTATGTTTGAAATTGTAATGAACAGCTAGTGAACCTACCATTTTTTTATGTTCATGGGTTTACCTATTCTTGTTTTACTAAAACAGCTTATATTTTATCACCAGTTTTTGGATTTTTTTTTAATCCGGAACTATTATATAATTTCAAAAATGAGACTTCAGTGTTTTTATATTAGTGATTTTAGTATACATACCAAACAAAAGTCCCCCAAACCCATCCCAACACTACCGATTCTTACATGCCCTAGTCATAAGTAATTTCAAAATCAACCTTTATCCAAAAACAGTGCAGGGTGACTTACAGGTATCAATACCATACGGCTGATTTTTTTTCCTTTATCCATGTGTGTGATTTTTTTAAAATGAAAAACCTAAAACGTGCTATTAATTTGAGTAAATAAAATCCTGAATAAAGGCAGAACATAATTGTTTCTTTCTTATATAATAATCAGAGTTACACAATATTCTTTAGTAGTGCCTACATCTTTACAAGAAAAATGTGGTTGTAGCACTAGAAACACTCCTAAAAATCCAAATGATGTTACATTTCTCACTAAATATATAGAAAATGTATTTTAATTTATCTGCTAAAATCAGAACTGATCATATGTGAGGGATATGTGCCAACATTTAAAAAAATTTAAAGAGCAAGATAAAATGAATTAAATCATTTTACTATAATTTAAAACAAAAAGTATACACGTAGGGGGAAATTGTGAGTAATCCTTTGTAAAGAAATTGTAGGAAAGGAAGTATTTTTAACCAAAAATTCTTTGTTGAATTGCAGCTGTAAAGCATAGCAGATATGTCCAGTAATAAACATACATAATAATTACAAGTGGCTTCAGACATAACTATTTTTGGACAAGATACTTAGAAATATAGCTTTCTAGTGACTTAATTGGTGGTTATGTTTTAAAATAAAACATTAATTTAGTTGTTAGGATTAATATGTCTATTTTATAAGCTTTTTTTTTTAAAGGCAATTATTTCAACTACATATTCAAAGCATAAGTTAACCCTTATGTGCTTAACTGTAGGTCAAGTGTGTTCCAAAGAAGGATTTTTGTTGGGTAGATTTGGTATAGTTTCAATAGCCAACACAGAGTTTTGCCTCTAGCTATTTTGTAAAGGAGCCATTTCGTTGAAGAAAGATGTGAGATCTTACATCAGCTTTTTGATCTCATGGAAGTGTCATAGTTCAGGGATCTGTGTATTATAGTTTTGTTGCTTTAGTGTATTTGAGCCTTTCTTTACTTTCCCTGCTATTGAATGGGAAAACAGAGCAGTATGCTCTTAGCAGCACTATTTAAACATTCTGATAAGCTAAATAATGCTTTCATCTTCTGTACATGTGCAGTTTATCCAAAAACTAGTAACAACACTTACTAACAGGATCAATCCCTAATTGTTGAAACAGAAAAACAACACATTTATTAATCACATCAAATATTGAATTATTTTTATGCCAATTCAACATAAGACACAGTGAAATGAAGTCTGTGTTATGTAGCAAAATAAAGCAGGTAAGTCAAGATGTCTTTCAGACAAATAGTTTCCACATATCACTTGGCTGCCAAGGTACCTGTATTTTGTCGACAACACCCACATATGCAAGGCTTCACCTGCGCAGCTGTGACTTACTGGTTATCACTCACAATCCAAGCAAGATCTCTTTCTGCTACCTCCCCCACCATCAGGGGAGAAGAAAAAAAGAGTTATTTCCACAGATCCATTTCTGCTCCCTTCCCCCGTGTCTAAGGGTAAGGGAGAAAAGAATAACCTATCTCTAGGTACTGAGCCCAGGAAGGAAGAAATGAAACCCACCTAGGTAACCTACTCTGCATTCTGCAAGATGATTGAAGATTCCTCACCCCCACCCCATGCTCCTCTTTGCATTGGGGAACTGGAGAGGCACCATCTTGGCTCTTCCCTAGAATGATGAGGGTAGGGTGACCAGATGTCCTGATTTTGTAGGGACAGTCCCATTATTCAGGACTTTGTCTTATATAAGAACCTATTACCTCCCACACCCATCTTAATTTTTCACACATGTTGTCTGGTCACCCTAGATGAGGACAGAGGAACCAAATGGCACACCCTCAAAAGGCCAGTAGAAGGTAGGCACTGTTACGAGTATGTGGAAGTGGGAAGGGGAAGAAGAGATAAAAGTATCAACACAGTGGAAAGAGTGGCTTAGAATACTATAAATGGGAAAAAGCAGCAGCCCAGACCAAATCAAGCCACCTTTGGAAGATACCACTTTTCAGTTTTAGGAAACGGAAAGTTGTACGGTTGCTCAGGAGAGAAGATGGTGAATAATTTGCAAGGATATATGCCTAGAATACATTTTAAATGAAATATTTCCCCCTCAGTTACAGCCAGGCAATTGCAATGACTTCGCAAGTTTGCCTGGGTTTAACTAAGGACAGAATTTGGCATTACATGAGCAAGAGAGTCATAAAAAACATGACTATTGAAGTTCAACTATTAAATTTCAAACGGCAAATTAAACAACTTTATTAAAAGCAGGCTACTTCATTCCAACAAAAGTGGTTCTTCACATTTCTCAAGAAAGAGTTAGTAAACACCTTAACAGGCCTGCAACAGATATTACGTATATTCATGTTTCATGTACGTTTTCCGTTTTGTTTTTGGTCTTCAATAAATGCTAATTCATAAACAAGATGATATTCTTGCAAAGAGGAAACAATATGGTTGCTCAGTTTACCTTAATTTAAGCCTTTAAAAAAATGGCATAATTTTTTCTGAGGTCTCCGAGGTGACTTTTAGATTTTCAAAGCAGAGTGAAATGGGTGCACTCTGTACTTGCATGCTGTTCATTTGCAATCTCAAGGGACGTGCAAGTAGTTTTGAAGGAACACATTTTGCAGCCTTAGCAGAATAATATTTCACATGAATCTTCTGCGGTGTGCCCAAGACATTTTAGGTGCACCTATTGCTACAGGAAACATTACCTATAATTCTTCTTATTTAAAAACAGATACCTTACAGAAGTCTCACTGTGGGTGGGTCTCATGTTCCCAGAGAAAGACTAGGCAGAACATCCCTAGTTCTTGAGATTTTTGACCCCTCTGAGGTTATGTCTTTCATTGCAGTTAACTCAGGCTCTTACTTGTGTTTTGCCCCTAATCCCCCTCACATCCACACCCTAAAGCATCTCACCCAAGTTTAGTGGTACTTTACACCCTGGCTAGCTGGCCCAGCTGCGGGTATAAGTTAAAGTCTGGGTGCTGCTTTCAATCTGGCTGCAAAATGCCCACTTGGCAGTAAGAACATAGGCTAAATCACTTGAGAGCTAAAAATCCTCCAATGCCTTCCCACAATTCCCTTTGCATGTCCAGAAGACAGATAAGTTCTCCCACAATTCACTGGGAAAGAATCAGAGTGGCTCAGTTTACTGCAGGACAAAGGACCCTGGAATATGCCCCCAGAAATCCTAACAGCATACATGGATGAATGCAGAAGCAGTGAGCCCTACAACCAGGCTAGGCTAACCTGGTTGACTCAGACCTGAATGCCACTTAGCCAAATTAACTCTGCAGTGAAGATATACCATGATACATCGGTAGTGATGATTAGCATGAAATGCCGCAATTCTTACCTCATGCCATTACCTTAGCCCTTTGTAAACTTTCAGTAAGGGAGGGGTTAAATTGAGCGAAGTTGTTCTGGGTTGGCAGCCACTAAGGAATAGTACTGAGTTATCATCTTGTGGTCCAGAATCTAAGCTTTCACTTTTAAATGATGGGCCAATTTCTGATATCTGTACTCACACTGAGCAATATTTTATTCCTTTAGAAATTACATGAGGAGTAAAGTAATGAGAGCAAGCATGTCAGGATCTAGCCCTGTATCTCTAGCCCTTATTGTACAAAGAGAAAGTTCAGAATTCTGACTTGAGTGCAAATTGATGATGACTGATGCAACCTATGTCTGCCTTAAGACAGCCCAAACAATAGCTCTGATAAGTGTGAACTATCCTGTTCATCTCAGTGTGAACTCTGGAAACTACATTACAGTTTAAGGCTATGTCTACACTGCGCACCTAACAGCAGTGCTGCTCTAAAGGTATGCAGTGGAGCCGCTCTTTGTTGGCAGGAGAGAGCTCTCCTGCAGACAAAATAAAACCATCCCCAACGAAAGGTGGTAGCTTTGTTGGCAGGAGAGTGTCTCCCACCGACAAAGCGCTATTCACACAGGCTCTTTTCATTGGTAAAACTTTTGTCGGTCGGGGTGTGTTTTTTTCATAGCTCTAATCAACAAAAGTTTTACGGATGAAAGTGCAGTGTAGACATAGTCTAACTGTCAACTTAACTATTTCCCTGCTGATAATGATCACACAAGAGAGAATCATGCCATAGTCTACCCTAGAAATTTTTGTCAGTTTAATTATACAGATGTAATTTAACTAGCAACACCCTCTTAGGCCATGTCTGCATTCTGAGGACTATAGCTCCAATGCCATAACTATGATCTGCCAGTATAACCCCATAGCATAGATGCAGCCTACAACTACGGAAGGGATTTTTCCACCACCTCCTGGAACAAAAGGAACAGATAGGTTGACGGAAACATTCTGGCATAAGATATTCCAGTATAATCATTTTTATATCAATATAACTGCATGTACACTAGGGCTTTTACTGGCATAGCTGTGTCCACAAAAAATCATCAGTTATGCCAACAAAATTTTCTAGTGTAGACCTACCCTCAGTCACATCATGAAGCTCTGTGCAATTTATTGTGAATGGAATCTCATTTAGATGTCTCCTTTTGATGTCACAAATGGGTGTAGGTTGGGGTGTGACTGGAACTTGGGAGAGAATCAGGTTTTTTTCCAATCTGCCCCCTAGCAATGGATGAGTGAGAACCATGTGAAACGAGAGCAGCAATGTAGACTTTGTCATTTTCCAGAGAGCAGTGCCAGAGAGCAGTGCCAGTGGAAAAATCTAAGACAGATAAGTAGAACTGGTGTTTAAAAAAATTGCATAGACTTTAAGGTATTTAATATCTATAGGATATTAGGAAAAACTTTTTCACTAGGAGGGTGGTGAAACACTGGAATGCGTTACCTAGGGAGCTGGAGGAATCTCCTTCCTTAGAAGTTTTTAAGGTCAGGCTTGGGGATTGGTCCTGCTCTGAGCAGGGTGTTGGACTAGATGACCTCCTGAGGTCCCTTCCAACCCTGATATTCTATGATTCTATGATTCTATTCCAATTAAATACTCAAGCATTTTAAAACATATTGATAGATAAGAACCACCTTACCAGAATGGGCATAGGAAGGATGTTTAGCTCATTAAAATTGAAATCCATCACCATCATAAGATGGAATTTTGGATCAGTCTCTGGCATCACCTTAAACTTGTAAAATCTGGTTAAAAGGTGGAATGGTCACTAGAACATGAAGCTGAAGTTACCATCACCGGCAAAATCAGCTTCCATGTAAGAAACCTGAGCTCACAGGATCTGAATAATAGAAAATATTTTCCATCAACTTTGTTCAACCCATATCATCCTGCCACCACGGAAGGGACTTTGGTCTCTCAAGAAATAAATAAATGTTCTTGAGCTGCGGATAACCTTCTAATAGCAAAAGCAGCTGCAGGAAGAAGAGTTTAAAATACTAATTTCCAATACAAAATTGGACCAGTTCAAATAAACCTGAAATGACCCAAACATATAACAGTTTAAAAAACACTAGATGGATTGCCAACAAAAAAATCCCAGGCCCCTATGCACTGCTAAGAATAAAAAAAGACACTTAGTGAGATTGGAGGGATGAAATTGCTGCCATATCATGAGATTCTATATCAAGGACATTGTTTCATAATACCATGAGCATGAGGTTGGAAATGCTATGGTTAATACACAGTATGCCCATGTAGGTACTGAAAATAGTTAAAACAGAAGCTGAGATGTCCCATTCTCACCAGACATGAATGCGGTCCTTGAAAATAAGGGTTCGGATTCTCTGTCATTCTATTCCTGCTCTTGGCACAGAGATGTGGGCAGGTACAAACTTTGTGCTCCCTTTATTCTGAGCCACGCAAGGACCTATCATAGACCCATGTGTAATTCAGAGCCACTTATGGGCTGCTCTAACTTGTACTCTGCTTTACATAGTGCACCAAGAAATAGAGACTACCCATATAGGTCAGTGCCCTCTGGCCATGCCCCTACACTAGGGGTTGAGAGCAATATTGGTGAAAAACCTTTACACCACTCCGACACTAGTTGGGGAGGCTCACAGTACAAGAGATATTCTCTTCAAGACACCTTTATGCAGCGAGATTGTCAGACAAAGTGGCCTTAGTGTAACTGAGGATCATGCCAAAAGATATCCAAGTGTGAAATCTCCAGTAAATACAGGAACAGAAATGCAAAAGAATGACTGGAACCATATGAGATTCCTGATCCTCCATGATCCAGGGTTGATGCAAATCTATTTGAATTAAAGAGAAAAGACAACCAGGATTCTTATAAATCTAAAATTTATTAATTTTTCTAATTTGGAGTTCCAAAACACACTGAATAGCAATGTAATAACAGACTGCAAATCACAGTTTGCTCACCTCCATGAGATTCCAGATGAGATGACAATAGCTTGCCATAGGTAGGCCATGATTATTTCATGATTACTGAGACCTGAAGAAGCTCAAAAGCTTCTGTCTTCCACAAACAGAAGTTGTTCCAATAAAAGATATTACCTCATCCAGCTTGTCTCTCGTGATTATTTCAAAGCATTTTATGGATACATGGGGCTAGCCCAAAAGGCAAGATGAGATAATAATTGGTAATTCTGTTCCCCCTATTACAAATCTGATATGCTTCCAGTGCTTAGGACATATCCCTATGTGTACATGAGCATCAGCAAGGTCCAGAGCAGAGAGTTTGTCACCTTCCTCTAGAAGAGGCATGATGGTTTGTAGGATAATTCTGCGATAACTATTTTGAATATCTTTTTCACTAGATATTGACTCTAGTCCCAGAGTTCCAGAACGGGTCTCAGCCCTCTAGTCTTTTGGGGTATTGACTCTGGTACCCCTGAGTTCCAGAATGGGTCTTCTTTGTATCTCTGATGTAGATGTAGAACAACTATAATTTTACATTTAGTTGGTTAAACCTGATAATTGCGTCAGGAGTAGTGAAGTGTAATGCTTTGATGCCTCCTTCATATTTGTGAATCAGGCATTGAGTCGTTATATGTTCCATGGTCTGTTCTGGGTGACCACAAACGCACACTGGAGAGTTTTTAATTTTCCTTTTGTGCATCAAGTATCCGCATCTGCCATGATTTGTGCGGATGTGGTTTAGGGTTGCCCATAAGCTTCGTGGAAGATCGAAGCCAGGGAAATTCTCCATCTGGTCTTTCACAAGGTGTTTGTTTGTGACTTCTTGTGTATTGCACTCAACTTTCCAAGCTTCATCAGGGTTGAAGTCACATTGTGGGAGATTAAGTGCGTGGGTCCAGAAGGGTTAGTCATAAAAACCCAGAATAAAAACTCTTCTTTTGTCTTCTTTGTAACACAGGCTTGCCTGCTTTTTGCCAGGAGAGATTGGATTTCCTGCAGCATCTCTTCCTCACAGATATGTGCCAGAAAGTATTTTTCAGCGAAGGAATATAGGTGAGGGAATTTCATTGGATTTTTTAATACTGCACCATGTAGCCCCAACCAAACAATGCTCAGAGCCATTCCAAGCTGACATAGGCCTCGGCAGGGGGTGAAAGGCTGTTAGTTTTCCTCTTATTTAGGCTAATAATATTCAGTACTGTAAGTTTCTGGAAATCTTGGCTAAGTTCTGAAGAAGAACAGTAAGTTCCTCTTTTTTTATTTTTGCTGACTTATGCTGAACTGAAAAAAATTATTGCTGCTTCAAAGTAGATTTATTTTCTGACCTTAAAAAAACCCAATAATGGTCAGATCACAGTTTCCATCTGAAGAGCAAATGTTAAAGAATGTAGAAAATCTAAAATAAATATAAGTTTTAGGAGCTAAGTACGCACATTACCTCCCAAGCACCCCTAACAATTCTTAACTTACTTTCTACTGTTGGAAGAAAATATAATGATCTATTTACATGACTGTTGAAACTTGCTCTGTAATTCTGGTGCCAGAAACTGAAACACAGTAATGACATTGAATAGGTAATTAGTATCTATTAAAACAGTATACAAACTAGGGCGTTGTCAAGGTGCTAACATCTGGTTAAACCACCTGAGGGATTTGGCTTCCTAACAAAGCATCAAAGATGGTGGTGACTTCATAAAAGTTTTTATAAATCACTCACAGACAGGCTATCAAAGGATACAACAAATCCTGAGTTTTGTGTTATATTTCATGACTTAAAAAAAGTACAGTAGTAGAACCTTCTTATATATTTTCACTCCCCATTCAGCAAAACAAAACAAAAAGCTCTTTAAAATTGTCCCTTCCTTTCAACTCAGGAAAAGGAGTGGAGGCAGTCTCTCTTTACCTACAGTTGCAGGGGGTACTGGAGGGCTATGTAAATGCAATGTGCATGTGTGCTGTCCAAAATTTAAGTCTTCATTTTCCCTGGAAGCAGCAACCGTAGTAAAAGCAGACTGTCTTCTCTTCACTCCTTGTTTCAAGCTACTGCAGAGAGCACAGGGATTTCTCTTTATTCTTCCCTCTCAATAGCTAATGGCAGTTTCTTTGCTCCTCCCCTATTCAACCAAAGCAGAGGAGGAGGGAGAGCTGATAATCCCTTCTGAATGCAGCATTTAACATCTATCTGATAGGTGATGATAATTGCTGCATTCCAAGAGGATTAGTTCAGTAGTCAGAGGTTAAAACTTCACCATGGGCCATATCCTGTACCAAACTTGAGTACAGAGGCTGCCAGGGAGGTTCTCCTAAGGCTTGTCCTTACTAGAGAATTTTACTGTGTTTGAATCAAGTTAGCAGACATGATGCTGATCACAATGTAGACTACAGCAAATTTTGTTCTGTATTGTGTCAGCCAGTTGTGATCAAACTGTTACACTAAGGCCAACAGCCAAAGATTATATGTCTTGGTATTCACACTTTGATACTGTTCAGTTGCTACCAGACCCAGAATAGCTTGCACAAAGAGTCAGTTTTACAGGGAAAATTATTAGTGATGTAATAGCAGTCAGAATGATATTGGCAGTTACATTTGTGAGAATACCCTAAACTCTGTTTCCAATATTTAACACAGTGTGTTTTAATACAGGTGAAGTGATAACTTATCTGCTACATATTCTTTCTTCTTAATTTCAAATTCCTTTACAAGACAGTTTCCAGAAAGGCATCCTGAATTCAAAAGTTCTACTGAAACTGCCTATTTTGTAATCAAGGTAAGTTCAAATTTTGTTTGTTTAATTATTTTCCCAGGAGAAAAAAATTGGCTGCCAGAAGGCCACCTTCGAGTAGTCATACCATGCGGTGGTCAATATTCTTTTGTTCTCTGCTCTTCATTGCCCTAAAGGAGCTGACTACCAAAAAGTGAAGCTCTTTCTCCAAGACCACTTTTAAAGCAACTTTATGAATTGGTCATTGCTACCAGAGACTTGTCTGAAGATGTTGATATATCTATGTGCCAATAATATTCAGCAAAACTTTTAAGTGTGGGGCTTATCAGTCTTACAGTTCAATCTTGTTCACATTCTCTAGCATTATGAACCTTCGGTAGAGGAACGAACACCGATGTTTAATGTCCTCCTGAATTTTTTTTTCTGTGATTGAAAAGTTTTACCAAGATAAGCTTTTCCATCTTCATTCAGGTATTGTAACATTTCAACCACAACACCATCCTCCCCAGCTATTTTTCATTGCTTTTATAATGTTTCACACTCTTTCTAGTTCCCATATTGTAATATGCAGTGCCTTTTCTTCTCCTTTTTCAATGTACATGTCTTCAGGATCATCAGAAAGTTCCTTCCATATTCCATCAATCTTTCCAGGGTGCTGCTGGTTCCAGAGCACAGTCTGCCATCCTTAGTTTTAATGCAGCTTATTTTTGAGACAAGAATTAGCAGAAGTCAGTTTGGTTTCTTCCCAGGAGCAGGTACGAGGATGCAGTCTTTACCTTTAGGATTTTATGTGAGCATGCATGAGCATGCAATAGAAGTGCAAAGGTAAATTTATATGTGCTTTTGTGGCTTTTGAGAAAGCATGTGATAAAATCCAACATAACGAGATAACACATATTCTTGAAGAATGTAATATTGACCTCCACGATCTACAATTAATAGAAACCCTGTATTGGGAACAGAGAGCATCAATCCAAATGAACTATGAACTATCTAACTACTGCAGCATCAAGAAACATGCCCACCAAGGTTTCATACGATCTTGCCAATTATATAACATATAGATAAAAGGTATAATGAGGGAAAGCTTAGAAGATACCAATCAGGTCATACAGGTCAATGACATATACATCAACAACATAAGATATGCCAACAACCTAGTTTTCATTGCTTTGAATAGGGAAGAACTTCAGGACATGATTATTGCTGTAAACAATGCTTGCAAGAAATTCGGAATGACAATCTATGTTAGGAAGACAAAAAGTATAAAACACAATAAATGCTGTAACACAAAAAGTAGGTTACAAGTAGTGGAACAAGTGAATAGTTTCCCCTATCTAGAGAGTCTAACAACAGTTGGAAGATGTGATGAAGAAATCCAGAGACTGATAGAACTTGCAAAAAAGAGTATTCAAAAACTTCCAAAGACCTCTGTGTTGTCCAAAGTTAAAACTGCATAACTGCACTAAAATGCTGAAGTTCTACATATGGTCAACACCTCTGTATAGATATGAGAGCTGGACACTTAAAAAGGAAACAGAGACAACTCAGAGAATTTATGTTTTGGTGTTATAGAAGAACGTTACAAGTTAGCTGGATAACCAAAACTATGAATGATGAGGTGAGGAGAAGGATGAATTTTAAAAGAACAACTCCTCCTTGAGACCCTTGGTAAAGAAAAACATTTTTCTACAGACACATAGCTCACTGACCACAGAGCGACTTGATTTCAGCACTCATACTATCAGGCAGATTTGTTGTTTTCCCCGCCTGGAATCCTCCTCCAGATTTGCATTCTGTATGTTAGATTGCAGTTAAGGAGCTTGGAAAGGAGCGTGACTCAGTATAGTAAGGTGGCCTGTAGGTAGGACATCGACGCAAAGGGGGGCAGACTGCATGAGAAGAAGGGCAGTTGTGCTTGCCTTCAGAAGCTCATGTAATTAGTGAAAAAAGCAGACGCAGTGAGAACGCTTTTTTAAACTTTATTTTTATGAAATGAGAATAAGATGCAAATTTTGTGACTGTTCAATATGAAAAATTCAAGCATTCAAAACCTTCAAAGATGCAGAAATATAAAAGAATAGCTCTTAACATGTAAGCGCCGTCCAACGTAAAATCTCTTCAAAATTATTGAGGAGTATTTCCAAGGTTTTCAGGTGACCAAACTATCTTGTTTCTGTAAGTCTTTGCAGGTGCTGGCCTTTGTACAGCACATTTACTTCATGCTTGCAAAAAAATCTTAATAGAGAGTTACAATTTGAGAGCATATTTGCCATTGTTGAGTTCTTCTCACATACGAGTAAGTACCAGACATAACTGGTGAGTGAAGCAGTGCATGTAAGGTGTCTACTTATTTAACATCTCCTGTAAAAGCATTTGTACGTCTCCTTAGCACCCTGACATAAAACTTGGGAAGCTTCAGAGCAAGAACATAAAGTATTTTGAGGGTCAAAACCCAGTTCATGGAAGTCTTTCAAATTTGTTGTGTAATATCTTCGGTAGTGAGGCCATGTAATTGGGCAACTCCAATAAGTCTCTTCTTGGCTTTGCCATCAACAGAGAAGTGAAAACAGTGGACAAATTTTCAACATTTGCAGCATCCCTTGTAGTGTCACATTTCTAGCAGAGGAGTTTGATGTCACCATTTTTCTGAGTATCTTCAACAGAATCTTTCAAAACCATCTTCTTCATAATATCAACGATTTCATTCTGAATTTCAGCAGAAGTGTACTTTGCATTTTTCGGAATGTTTTTCAAAGCATCCTTGAATTTTGAATCTTGTCCTGCACTATACTTAAGTAGATACATGAAAATTCCTGATGAATTGTTCAGAGTAAGATCTAAGTCTTTGAAATTTATGATATCTTGATTTCTCACAGCAAACTGGATAATTTATGCCAAGGTTTTTAAATAGTACCCATTTCATTCAATGTGAGAGGACGATACCAAAGCACTAGTTGTAGTGCCTAAAAAAGGAAGTTATGATAAAATATCATAATCAAATTAATAATTCAGTAATGTTATTGAGCAAATGAATAAACTGAAATACTAAAATTAGTAAATTTTCTGTATGCTGGATCTACCATATCAAGTTTTAGAGCTTTCTTGAAGATAAGGGATTTAAAGTTTATATGTGTGGAAGATACTGTTTATAAAGGTTTTCTTTTTTCCTCTCCCTTCTCTTGGCATGGTGATTCATAGTAATCAGGGTGGGGAAATTTTCCTCCCTTCTTAATTTTCCATTACTAGGGTTTTCTTTTCAGTTTTAAGTTGTTTTATTGTATCCTCATTAATTTTAATGGTCCACCATTGTCTTTTCCTAGATTGTACAAGGCTACATACTTGGAGCTTGACCTCCGTCTAGTGAGGTAGAGTCACCAGAATTACGACTGATAATCTCAGACTGAGAAACTGGAGGGCAAAAAAAATCTGGAACAAACATCTTATTTCTACAGGGCAGGCAAAGAAGTTTTGTGGAGGGCAGTTCCTCCTTATACGTTCCCTTAGCTACAGGCCTGCAGTCTGGTAACAACAGTTCCTCACCTTCAAGAGTCTGAAAGCTAGGTGGTAGATGACAGGAAACAGCAGAACTTGTTTGTCCATGGTGGGAAAGGACATTTTGTAAGGCACAGAAAATGGAGGATGAAATAGGAAAGAAGAGCTAGACTGAAGGATTTTAGCAGGGCAAATGGGGGATTTTAAGAAGAGAAGAAGAGATTGGGTGAAGGCTGTGAGACGGAAGACTTTGATGGGGAAGGGAGCAAGGGAGGCTTCCGGGAAGGAAGTGAGAGAGTGACAAAACCTTGAGTGTCTTTAGTGGGAGGGAGGAGACAAAGATGAAAGATATAAGAGCACGAGCCAAAGATGGCTGTTGGGGAGTACCAAAAAAGCACAAAAAAGTAAGCAGGCCAATAACTGATGGGAAGGCCAGAAGATGCCAAAGTAAGGTGAGCAGCACATCAGAAGTGCTTACAGTCATAAAGCCATAGCTGTAATTAAAACCCAAGCCTCCTAATTCTAGGCCTGAGCTCTAATCACTAAATCAAATTCTTTTTAATAGGGCAAGGGGGAAGGGCAGAACAGAACAGTTCAGAATACTAAGGAATTATACTGCCACAAGTTTTTGGGTTGTTTTTTTTTTTTTTTTTAAGAAATAACATCCTTCATTATTCAGTAGGATCTGAATTCAAATAGCAATTTAGGTATTCTTTCTAAAATCTCCATTTTTAGAATATCAAAAACTGAACTGCAGTCTAACAAAGATGGCACACAGCTTTGAAAAATGGTCATTCTCAGAATTCTTTAAAAAGTTTGATTTTTTCAATTAGACATACCTCCATCGTAGTTTCTATCTAACCAATCTGCAGTCAGTTGTTTCAAATAAAGGTTTGTTTTCAGTACAAAGCTTGCATTCTGTTTAACTGCCAGTGTTAACCCATTTTTAAAAAGTATTTTCAATAGGTCCATATGTCAGAATCTGACACCTCTTGTACTTATGTCATCTGATATTTGAGAGATATCAGTGATGAGTTAGGAACATTAACATTTACAACAATGTTTGCTATTGCACATGAAAAAAGATTTTATTTATTCTCAGTATTTGTTCAATGTTTGTTACATGTTAGCTAGGGATTAACCTAAAAGTGGAAGGGCTTAAATACTATCTTTGATTGCTTCTTACTAAAAGACTGTTTTAATTATTCCTTAAAACTTCAAGACATAAAAATATCTTTTTCCCCCCATTTAAAATGATACATTCACTTTCTGTCTTAAAAGAATAGATTTTGCATTTTAAAAGCTACACTACTGACTTGACCAATTTTTGACATAGATTCCAGGAGGTGTTTGGTACCTGGCTCTCTTTTTAATTGATATGACAGCTTTTATAATTGCCAAAAAATACATTTGAATTTTTATTTCTTCAGATTGGTGAAGCCAGTGCGTGCATGAACAGGCTTTCTGTATGCATTAATCTTGCTTAATACACAAAGAGTGGGTGTTCACACATAGCTGCCTAGGTCTATGGCTCAGGAAAATTAACTTTTTAAGAAGAGTCACTGTCAGGTTATTAATTTTTTAAAAAAAGACTCCTTCCCTGGGTTTATACATAAATACCTTACAATAGAAACATTGATTTAAAATTATACTTTTCAACTTTTTATGGTGCTTTTCTCAAGGTCAGGTGGGAGAAGGTAGAAGAGGAGATGTAATTGGGACTGGGGCGGGGAAGGAATTCTATGATGTAACTCTGTAGAGGTTTTGTACCATTATAACTCATTTGATTACAAGGGTGATTTTTTTTAACCAAAACGGTTATATTGGTTCAACCTCCTTGGGTAGATGCAGTTATATCGGTATAGGTTATTCTCATTCCCAGATGGGAATAGCTATACCAAAACAACTGTGGTGCAATTTTGTGCAGGTAGACAAGCCCTGAGCTATAGAAATCACCAAGAAATCTCATGTAATTCTGTTCTAGGTATGAAGGTACAGAGTTTCTGTCTCCCTGGTCTTGGAAAAAGCCTCCAAGGCCTCCTGGCGCATCTCTGAAGTTATTCTCTGAAGTGTATTCCAGAATCTCAGCTTTCATTAAATTGCTAGCTGTTATGTTTGTGAAGAAAACCTCCGAAATGTGAACTACATGTATCAATGCAGAGAAGTCTCTGCAAGTCTGTAAAAGAATGATTACTTACCCCTGCAGTAACTATGGTTCTTCAAGATGTGATGTCCACATGGATCCCACTCTTGGTGCACACATATCAGTACAGAATCCCAGAGGAGTAGGATTTCATAGTTGCGGGGATGGAGGGTGGGTCAGGGGATCCATGGGGGCAACATGTCTCAAAGACTCACAATTACTGTACGGTAAGTAACCATTCTTTGAGTAATTGTCCACCTGGATTTCATTCTTGGTGACTAACAAGCAGTTGCCTCTTTGCTTGGAGGTGGGTATTCAGAGTCCTACTTAAATAATGACTGCAGAACTGCCCTACCAAATGAACATCTGATCTGGAAGCATCTTGTAAAATCATAGAATCATAGGACTAGAAGGGACCGTGAGCGGTCGCCTAGTCCAGTTCCCTGCACTCATGGCAGGACTAAGTATTATCTAGACCATCCCTGACAGGTGTTTGTCTAACCTGCTCTTAAAAATCTCCAATGACCGAGATGCCACAACCTCCTTAGATAATTATTCCAGTGCTTAACCATCCTGACAGTTAGGAAGTTTTTCCTAATGTCCAACCACCTAAAACCGCCCTTGCTGCAATTTACGCCCATTGCTTCTTATCCTATCCTCAGAAGTTAAGGAGAACCATTTTCTCCTCTTTCTTTGTAACAACCTTTTATATTCTTGAAAACTGATAACATGTCCCCTCTCAGTCTTCTCTTCTCCAGACTAAACAAACCCATTTTTTTCAATCTTCCCTCACTGGTCATGTTTTCTAGACCTTCAGTCATTTTTGTTGCTCTTCTCTGGACTTTCTCCAATTTTTCCACATCTTTCCTGTGGCTCAAGCTTCACGTAACTATCCTAAAAATTTCAAGTACAGGGACATTCCTCAAACAGGCAATAGAGACTACTTGAGCTCTTGTGGAATGAGCTCTAATACGACTAGTTCTAGCTAATCTAGCTAATTCATAACATGTCCTTTTGCAGTTGGAGACCCACTTAGATAACCTCTGTGAGCATACGGATTAGCCCTTATATTTCTAATCAAAGACTATGAATAGTCTGGGCATGTTCTTGAATGACATTTTTCTGTCAATATAAAAGCACAGTGCCCTTGTTATCCAAGAACCTCTTAATGTCAACTGGCAAGTGGGTGAAGAGGGATTACAGGAATCTCCTGAGTCTGATATGTACATTCTAGTTCACCAAAGAATGTCAAGTGAGGTCTCAAATGAAAGCCATTGTCATACTGGTGATCAATAGCATTGTGAAATATGTGTACAGTTATTATATAAGAAGTTAGGTGTGTATATATATATATATATATATAGAAAATATTTTCTTAAAGTCTGTATCAAAGTATTAGTAGTCTGCACAGATGAAAAATTGTTTTCTGACAGGCAGGTCTATCCATCTATCTGTTTACATGTAAATTGTGTGTTGTCTCATTTACAATGCGTCCCCATTCACTAGACCGAACTGCATGCAAATGAAGGATTGTAAGGACTTTAGAAAGAAATGGTTGAGATGGTTGAGTTCAGGATCCTGACACAGGGAAGAAAGGAGAGCAGCAGAATACGGACCCTGGACTTCAGAAAAGCAGACTTTGACTCCCTCAGGGAACTGATGGGCAGGATCCCCTGGGAGAATAACATGAGAGGGAAAGGAGTCCAGGAGAGCTGGCTGTATTTTAAAGAATCTTTATTGAGGTTACAGGGACAAACCATCCCGATGTGTAGAAAGAATAGTAAATACGGCAGGCGACCAGCTTGGCTTAACAGTGAAATCCTTGCTGATCTTGAACACAAAAAAGAAGCTTACAAGAAGTGGAAGATTGGACAAATGACCAGGGAAGAGTATAAAAATATTGCTCAGGGATGCAGGAGTGAAATCAGGAAGGCCAAATCACACCTGGAGTTGCAGCTAGCAAGAGATGTTAAGAGTAACAAGAAGGGTTTCTTCAGATATGTTAGCAACAAGAAGAAAGTCAAGGAAAGTGTGGGCCCCTTACTGAATGAGGGACGCAACCTAGTGACAGAGGATGTGGAAAAAGCTAATGTACTCAATGCTTTTTTTGCCTCTGTCTTCACGAACAAGGTCAGCTCCCAGACTACTGCACTGGGCACCACAGCATGGGGAGGAGGTGACCAGCCCTCCGTGGAGAAAGAAGTGGTTCGGGACTATTTAGAAAAGCTGGACGAGCACAAATCCATGGGGCCGGATGCGCTGCATCTGAGAGTGCTAAAGGAGTTGGCGGATATGATTGCAGAGCCATTGGCCATTATCTTTGAAAACTCATGGCGATCTGGGGAAGTCCCGGACGACTGGAAAAAGGCTAATGTAGTGCCCATCTTTAAAAAATGGAAGAAGGAGGATCCTGGGAACTACAGGTCAGTCAGCCTCACCTCAGTCCCTGGAAAAATCATGGAGCAGGTCCTCAAGGAATCAATTCTGAAGCACATGGAGGAGAGGAGAGGAAAGTGATCAGGAACAGTCAGCATGGATTCACCAAGGGCAAGTCATGTCTGACTAATCTAATTGCCTTCTATGACGAGATAACTGGCTCTGTGGATGAGGGGAAAGCGGTGGACGTGTTGTTCCTTGACTTTAGCAAAGCTTTTGACACGGTCTCCCACAGTATTCTTGCCAGCAAGTTAAAGAAGTATGGGCTGGATGAATGGACTATAAGGTGGATAGAAAGTTGGCTAGATTATCAGGCTCAACGGGTAGTGATCAATGGCTCCATGTCTAGTTGGCAGCCGGTATCAAGTGGAGTGCCCCAAGGGTCGGTCCTCAGGCTGGTTTTGTTCAATATCTTCATAAATGATCTGGAGGATGGTGTGGATTGCACCCTCAGCAAGTTTGCAGATGACACTAAACGGGGAGGACAGGTAGATACACTGGAGGGTAGGGATAGGATACACAGGGAACTAGACAAATTAGAGGATTGGGCCAAAAGAAATCTGATGAGGTTCAACAAGGACAAGTGCAGAGTCCTGCACTTAGGACGGAAGAACCCCATGCACCACTACAGACTAGGGACCGAATGGCTCGGCAGCAGTTCTGCAGAAAAGGACCGAGGGGTTACAGTGGACGAGAAGCTGGATAGGAGTCAACAGTGTGCCCTTGTTGCCAAGAAGGCCAATGGCATTTTGGGATGTATACGGAGGGGCACTGCCAGGAGATCGAGGGATGTGATCGTTCCCCTCTATTCGACACTGGTGAGGCCTCATCTGGAGTACTGTGTCCAGTTTTGGACCCCACACTACAAGAAGGATGTGGAAAAATTGGAAAGAGTCCAGCGGAGGGCAACAAAAATGATTAGGGGACTGGAACACATGACTTATGAGGAGAGGCTGAGGGAACTGGGATTGTTTAGTCTGCAGAAGAGAAGAATGAGGGGGGATTTGATAGCTGCTTTCAACTACCTGAAAGGGCTTTCCAAAGAGGATGGATCTAGACTGTTCTCAGTGGTAGCTGATGACAGAACAAGGAGTAATGGTCTCAAGTTGCAGTGGGGGAGGTTTAGGTTGGATATTAGGTAAAACTTTTTCACTAGGAGGGTGGTGAAACACTGGAATGCGTTACCTAGGGAGGTGGTGGAATCTCCTTCCTTAGATATTTTTAAGGTCAGGCTTGACAAAGCCCTGGCTGGGATGATTTAGTTGGGGATTGGTCCTGCTTTGAGCAGGGGGTTGGACTAGATGACCTCCTGAGGTCCCTTCCAACCCTGATATTCTATGATTCTATAAGAAGCTATCAGGAAGAATAAAACAGTGGGGGAAGAGAACTTTATCCTGAGACACATATCAAAGATTTGCTTGAGTAAATTTGGAGGGACAAAGGAGACACCTAGGCATCCTTCACTGAGGAAGTAAGAAAACAGTGATTTTGCTTCATGAAAAAGGGGTCTCAACTAAATCTGGTTGAAAACATTCACAAGAAGCTTTTTTAGACAAGAAAATAACTTGTTAGTTAAGGTTAGTCTCTAGAAAGCGTGCTAAGATTGTTTATATGTAACCATTTGTTTACCATATTCTTATTCCCTATTACTTGAATATTATTTGATAATAAACTTATTCTTGTTTTCACTATAAATACATCAAAGTGCTGGTCCTAAATTGAATTTTACAAGCTGATGTGTACTATTCCTTTGAAAACAATAGGACTGGTAATTCTGTCAGTGGTCAGTTAGATGAGGGCTGGACACTGTAGAGAACACTCCACGGACTTGGGGGTTGTTGTGTGCCTATTGCTAACTGCACACACAGAGAGAACAAGCCCTGTGGAGGTCTGGAACATAATGCTTGTGCCACCAGGGACTGGTGGTTTCAGGGAGTTGATCCCCAGCAGACTGCTTCACTCTATGAGGGCAGGCAGTGGTAAGGTGCCTGAGGTTTGGGGAGAACAACAGCCATTACTATATCAAGTGTTTGATGTGTAACTTTCCCAAGGGTTGAGTAAGGCTTGGGAAAGAAGACCAGGAGGTGAATGGATTGGTTTATATGGAATTCTGACACAACTTTGGGCAGAAACTTGGGATGAAGCCTGAGAGTAACCCAGTCCTTATGCAACACTGTATAAAGGGGGACTGCCATGAAGGCCTGAATCTCCTCTTCCCTTCAAGCTGATAATACTAAAAACGTAGACTTAATTGATAGGTGGTATAGGCAACAGGCTGCTAAGAGCTCAAAGGACCCATCAACCCGACTAATACTATAAGGAGGTCCCAAGATCAAAGGGGGTCTTGAACCAGGGGAAAAACATGAGTAAGGCCCTCAAGTAATCTTCCACTGTAGGGTAGGTAGGAAGAGACAGCATGGCCCCGAATACAAGGGTGATGTGCAGATATTGTCATTAGATGGATTTTTATGAAGCTGATGGAAAGCCCAGATTGTTTCAGGGTTAGCAGTTAGTCCAATATTGCTGAAAGTGGTGATATCAAGGGAGAAAGCTGGTGCTGAGATGCCCTAATAGAAAGCCTCTTCCATTTAGCTTTGTCAGTCAGTCTGGTTGAAGATTTAATGTATTGAAGCAAAATATTCTGAACCTCAGCTGCACAGCCTCTTTCAGCAGATATAGTCCAGCCACCATCCAGGCTATGAAATGTAATGAAGCTGTTCGTGGGTGTTGGTGCAGGATTTGAATGTTGTTCTTTAAGACTATATTAGACAGAGCCAGTATGGTGATGGGAGGTTGTGCTGAAAGGTTCATCAGATACCTGTACCAGAACCATCCGGTCGCTTCTGAGGTTATCATAATTATCAGTCCTGTGTCTTGTTTCTATTTTCCTTGGTATGATGGGAATCGGTGGAAAGTCTGGTTTTCCAGGGATACAAAAGGCATGTCAGAGAGTCTGGAGCTCGAACCTCTCCTTGAGCAAAATGTCTGATGCTTGTTGTCCTGGTCTGTGGCAAACAGGTCTATTTCTGGGAATCCACACTTGAAAACAATGTTCTGTAGGACAAAGTCTTTAGCAGACCACTTGTCTAAGAATTGCCTACTGAGTTCATCTGACAAGGTGTTCTGAAGACAAGGAAGGTGTACACTGCCATCAGTTCCATAGCAAAATAGCTTCCTGACAGAGTGGAGATGATCTTGCTCCCCCTTGTCCTATGAGCTGAATGGACTGATATATTGAAATAGGACTCTTGCAGGTTGAGAACCAGGAAACAGTTTTGAAGATTTAATGATGGAATTATGGAAGATAGAATCAGCATCCTTAACTTGAAACAGCAGATGTAGATGAGATGTTGAAGGTCCAGGATGGTCCGCCAACCCCCTTTCTTTTCTGAGATAAAAAAGTAATGGTGATAAAACCCCTGCCCCTGAACTCCAAAGACACCTTCTCTATTGCTCCCAGTTGTAAAGAGGAGTCTACTTTAACAGTTTATTGGGAGAACGGTCCCTAAAAGGAATGGGGAAGGTGGGAAGGGTTGGGAAATAATTGGAGCTGAATAGGATACCAGTGAGGAGGTTCTCTGTGGCTGATGGTAATTTTGAGCCAGTGTCTGAAGGACAGCTGCAGGCATGACTGGTTTCTCCTTGGGGTTGGAACATATAGGCCCAAAGAGTGCAGAGTCAACCCTGCATCTTTTAAGGAGCAGAGGACCTCATCCATTCTGGAGTTGAAATTTTTTTGCCCTCAAATGGGAAGTTCTCAACTGTTGCTTGGATCTCCCTGGAGATTCCTGAGGACTGAAGCCATGACAGCCTCCTCACAGATATTGCAGTGGCTATGTCACATGCCATGGTGTCAGATATATCTAGTGTAGCCTGTAATGAAGTACAGATAGTCAATTGTCTATCGGGTTTATGGAAAATTTAAAATAGGTATGAAAATTATGGGATAGAAATATTATGGGGTGGAGAACATTGCCATAAGGGAAGTTGATCCCTTGCTCACAGTCACCAATTTATGACTCATTTCTGCCCCACCATTCATTGCCAAACTACCAAAAGACAGTGTGCTGAACTGTGGCGGGTTGCACAGTAGGATACTTACCCATGGTGCACTGCCCTATGCATGGACACAAGCACTCCTGTTGAGTATGCACTGCATTGACACAAGGAGCCAAGTATGCATGCACACGAGCAAAACTTTGTAGTGAAGAAATGGCCAACGTTAACTCCTAAATGAAGGAATGTGTTGATAGATGCAAAGCTTGGTTTATGCTTTCCATACTGTCTATGAGCTTTTTGGCTGACAAAGTAGCACTAAAAAACCACTGAAGTTCAGTAATGAAGAGACCAAAAAGTCAGTAAGTTTAGCACAGACTTCATGCAGAAATGTGAAGGAATATTTTGAAGTTTCAGAGTAACAGCCGTGTTAGTCTGTATTCGTAAAAAGAAAAGGAGTACTTGTGGCACCTTAGAGACTAACCAGTTAAGGTGCCACAAGTACTCCTTTTCTTTTTATTTTGAAGTTGAGAATGAAGTTTATTCTTTTGAATATTTCTTACCTAATGCAGTTACTACTTTAAACTCTGTTGGAGTTCAGTAGTGCTTGGAGCATTTTCAGTTCAGTCAATGAAGGCAAAATAGAAACAAACATATTATATATATGTGTGTGTTTGTGTGTGTGTGTGAGAATATATATTTGGGGGTCAGATAATCTTAATTAACTACTTTTGTATGAAGGTCCTGGAAGATTTTACAAATGCAATTCCAAACTGAACATGATATGCTTTATTTGGAACATTTTGTTCCAAAGTATATTCAGATTTATGGTAGGATTTGGGGCGTTAATTAGCAGCTATTGATGTTAGAAATATCATGAAGAATTTTGGCCAAGTAAAACAGGCCAGATGGTCAAGGCAAAGCTGTGAGTTTTTTGGGTTTCTGCAATAATGCAACTTTTAAGATGAAAGTATTTATCAGTCTGATAATCTGGCAAGATAAACTCAGGCTGAAGCTGTATAAATGTATCCAAGGTATTATTGTCCAGCTCAACACTCAGAGTAATAAACCTCATGGTCTAGCCACTTATACCAGATGAAAAAAAACTCTCCTGACCTTCAGAAGAGGATTAAGCCACCAGGGGCTTAATTAAACTGGAGTATTTTACCTACCCTGGTCTATATTGTCTAGCTACTTATACAATTTATTTACATTTCTGATCATTTTCTTTACTTGCTGCTTCCATCAATGCCTTTATTCAATATTCTTTTCTGACCAACCCATCAAAGAAATAATACAATATTAACTGAGCTTTGCAGTAGGGGAGAGAATACAATAAATTATTGTTGTGCTGCCATCTATATATGCTTAGATTGCCAGAAAGGGGAAGAAGGAAAAGTGGGATCCAGCCTACTGTTATTGTTCATGCTGTTAGATTTTGTCACATTCAGAGATAACTATATTTTTCCATAAATGGTGCTCAATCTGCTAAAGAGTAGCTTCAATCTAAAAACATAGTAAAACATTTTTCTAAAAAAGCAGAATCCTATATTTAGATTCTTTTTTTAGACAAAAATTAACAAATGAATGTAAAGTCTCCTAGAGATAGCATCAAGGAACAATTCAAATAACTAGTAGGTGGTTGGACACCACATAAGAATCAATTTTGCAATTAGGTTTTAATATTCAAAACACATATATGTTTGTAAAGTGCTCTGAAGACTAACTACTGAGTATAGTTGTTAGTCACAAAATCTAGTCTAATCTCTCTCTCTCTGTCTCTTTGTGTAAGTGACTGAGAGAGACAGAGAGTCTGACCTGCCCCAGAGTAGCCAATAATTAGAACCCTGCATGGATACAAATTTATGTGCATGAATTTATATTCCCGCCCCCAAGCCTTCCACACAGCTCTCTGCGTCTCCTGTCTGGGGGTGTGCACACCTCTTGAACAGAAGAGTGTGACCAAGGACAGCTGCCCATTAGCCTGGTGCCCTGGGCAAGGCTGGGGGCGATACAGCCGGGCCAGAGCAGTTGCCAGCGTGAGGTACTGGCTCCTGGGAGCAGCAGCCCATGTTCTGCTCCTTTCGCCATTGCGGTTCCCGGGAGAGCCCTGCAGTTGCACAGATACCAATTTATATCCGTGGATATAAATTTGTATCCCCCCAGAGCTCTACCAATAATGATTAGGGCACTTACCTGGGATCTGGGAGACCCAAATTCAATCCCTGTACTGCCTGATTCAGAGTAGGGACTTGGACCTGGGTTTCTCACATCTTATGTGTGCCCCCTAACCACTAGGCCATACACCATCTCTTTCTGTCCAATGAATATTTAATTATTGATACCAAGTGGAACAACTCCAATTGGAGAAATTGAAAGAGAGAAACTATTAGCCTGGTGGTTAGGGTACTCAACTGGGGTATAAGAGAGCCAGGACTTGAGCCTGGGTCTCCCACAACACAAGTGAGTAGTCTGGCTATTCTGGTTGGTCGGTCGGTCTCTTTCTCTCTCTCATTTTAACCAGAAATTCCATATAGGACCTAAGAAACCTTACCGACAAAATGTTTCTTCAGAAAGTTTGTTTCTACAAATTGGCATTTTCCTAGGAAAAAAAACATTTTATCAAAAAATCCCTGAGCAGCTTTATTTACTTTCCTAAGGTCACAGAGAGTTTGTGTTCACCCAGAAATAGAAAAAAACTCAGCAACTTCTGGTCTGGGGCTCAAAATGTAAATGTACATGTAGATGGAGCGTTTGGAATTTAGCTGTTCCCCAGTTTGGATCTGTACACTAACAGATCCACATAAAACCAATAGCTGCTAACCTAGTTAAAACAGGTTATACTTATTGACATGCATTTGTTAGGATATGGAAGTATTATCTTTATAAAGGACAAGTGCCAAGTTGACCCTTTTACATTTATCCAGATTATACTATGTAAAACTGAGCATGACAATTATCTTTCCTGATTTGTTAAAATTTACTATCCTGGCAGCCATACACTGAACAAACAGGTAACACCCACAACAAAATTAATCCCTTCATTTCATAGAGAAATGTTATTAGTACAAGTGTACAAGATATTTAACTAGAGAATCAACAAATACCTTGACAAGTCAATCTGAGAAAGAGTTTACTTTCTCAGTGTTTTTGTTTACTTAGATTTCAGTTAAGAAAAGTTGTTAGAGAGAGTTAATTATTGTAATTCAGCCAGTTATTGTACAGCAGACTTGCCTTTATGCAGTTTTTTCTGTATTCCTTGCTCGGGAGTGGAAAAAAAAAGTCTTAGAAATGGGACAATATGAAAGAAAACATGTGAATGTCTGCGGGAAAATGAAACTGCAAAAGAAGCTAGGGAAAGGAAAAGAGATCTGGCTGAGTTAGAGGTGGGAGAACAAGTAAGTAGGTAAAAGAGATAAAGGACATAAAAAAAATGTTGATACCTTTGAATAAACCTCCAGACTTTTGGGAGTCTAATTCTAAGCTGATCTTTACACACATTAAGAAAGAAATTTCAGTCTAGTCTATTTATAAATAAACTTTAAAAGATCAGGAAAAAATATAGTAATAAAAAGACTGCCTCTTAGGGCTTGTGTACACAGGAAGGTAATATGGTATAAGCTAAGATGTGATTTAAAGCCAATATAACTATTTGGTATAACTTCTTGAGCGGACACTCTTATTTCCAGTGTACGAGTGGCTTTTTTAATTTAGTTTCTGTCACTTGAAAAGAGGTTTAAACTAAACTGAAAAAGCTACTCTTATGCCAGAATCAGAGTGTCCATGGAGGGAGGTATCATCACATTCTGGGGTGCAAATTCAGGCGAGTGAGGGGTTGTGTCACCACCTGACCTGTAACCCTGGATGCCTCACAATGCTTTGCTGTTGTAGCTCCCATCCTGGGCCTCTCACAATGAGCCTTAGAGCATGCAGGTCACACCCTGAGTGTCTGTGTGCTAGATAGACCTGGGTCAGCAGAACTGGCCCCAGCAGCCTGTCTACAGCCCCACTCTGGCTTCCACCAGCCTTGGTTACTAGTTGCAAGGTGACTCCAACAAACTCCCACTCCCAAATTTTCCCAAAACCATGTGCTCTGCAATGTCCAGCCCTCTCCTGGATAGTTCAGAGAAACAGTATTGTTCATTTATTCTTCTAGAGACACAAAAATACATCACATTTATTAACTTAACTGGAGTGAATAGGCCCTTCCCTTTAAACACTGCACTAAGTTGGTTTATAGTAAAATAAAACAAATTTATTAACAATACGACATAGGTTAAGTGTTGCTAAGTAAAAGGAATAAAGTTAGAAAGGGTTACAAGCAAATAAAAGTGAAAACACACATCCAAAAGTCTAAAACTTAATCTTGCAAGATAGAGGCTTTGGTCAAGATATTTTCTCTCAGTCATTTTCCTTCCCAGCCATGTCTGACTTTCTCTCAGTCAGGACCTTCTACAAAAATATAGGGTGCTGGCTTCCCTTGTCTTCTCAGGTGAATGATGCCTACGCAGGTTTCTCACCTATATTCAGTTCCAGAGACTGCGACATCCCTTGGTTGAAAGACTTACCTTTCTCAGCTTGCAAGAGCTCTGGCCTCTTGCATCTATCTAGTGATGGATGCCACAGATGGCTTCAGTCTTTTCTTATATCTTCCAAAGTTCAATGAACTTGTTTCAAGAGGCAGGATAACCTCATGCTGTTCTTCCCTTCCTGTGGGCATCCCATTCCCCTGTATGATTTCTATGTAAATGAGGCTTCCATTGTTTCTGATTCCATCATGCTTAATTTACATAGGAGACAGTTAGATAGTTGAGACATTCCCTCAGGTCTGCTCAGACTGTAATATCAATGAATATCCATAATTCCTTACCTAGTGTTAATATATACATTGCACAATGATAGTAATCACCACTGTGTCATTAGCTTTCAGAAAAGACCTCACTCTACCCACTTTTATAATATAGTATACTGTATACAATCAGTTGATTAATTTGCTTATCACCTGAGGTTCAGTCTCCTGTCTTTGTAGACCAGTAAACCTTTGAAATGAATTTTTGTGAGGGGAGCCCCTCAAAATAAAGTTTATTCAACCTGTGAGCAAGACAACATGGAGGCTGGTGGTGAAGAAGGCTCCATGCTCTTTCTTCCCCCACTTGTTAGCTTAATAGCTTCGTTTACCTAATATATAAAAATGGACCTTCATTGTCTTTGCCTGAATCATAGAATATCAGGGTTGGAAGGGACCTCAGGAGGTCATCTAGTCCAACCCCCTGCTCAAAGCAGGACCAATCCCCAATTAAATCATCCCAGCTAGGGCTTTGTCAAGCCTGACCTTAAAAATATCTAAGGAAGGAGATTCCACCACCTCCCTAGGTAATGCATTCCAGTGTTTCACCACCCTCCTAGTGAAAAAGTTTTTCCTAATATCCAACCTAAACCTCCCCCACTGCAACTTGAGACCATTACTCCTTGTTCTGTCATCAGCTACCACTGAGAACAGTCTAGATCCATCCTCTCTGGAAAGCCCTTTCAGGTAGTTGAAAGCAGCTATCAAATCCCCCCTCATTCTTCTCTTCTGCAGACTAAACAATCCCAGTTCCCTCAGCCTCTCCTCATAAGTCATGTGTTCCAGTCCCCTAATCATTTTTGTTGCCCTCCGCTGGACTCTTTCCAATTTTTCCACATCCTTCTTGTAGTGTGGGGCCCAAAACTGGACACAGTACTCCAGATGAGGCCTCACCAATGTCGAATAGAGGGGAACGATCACATCCCTCGATCTGCTGGCAATGCCCCGACATATACATCCCAAAATGCCATTGGTCTTCTTGGCAACAAGGGCACACTGTTGACTCATATCCAGCTTCTGAAGATTGGGCTGGTCAGAGAATCAATTACACATTCCTTTGTCTAAGCAGGCCTGTTTACCAACTCCCACTGACACATTTTAGTTATCATTCCGGCATATGTCCATAACTCTTAATACCTATCACTTACATACATCGCACAAGATTGGTAATGATCAGTGAGTTAATAGTTTTCAAATGATACCTCACAAGGCATATTTTGTACAAAGAGATTATTACAGTAGTGTATAGGGCATGAATACAGGGGTGCTTTGTGTCACAGGGTTATAACAATATAACTAGGTCGGTTTCATTATACCAGTATAAGTAGTAAACCTTGCCATCTAGATAAGACCTATTGAAATGCTGTTCTCTTTAGGCTATCATTTGTACTTCTTTTAAAGCCACATAAACAGTCTTAAGAAGACAGGAAATGGCAGAGAGAGTCTAGTGAATCATATAAATTTGGATATACTTTTATGCAAAAACAGAGGTAAGGCAGCGGGAGAGGAGTATTCCCATGTTTAAAAAGACTATCTAGCACCCTCTTTTTGTAACACAGATGATATCGCAATAAGAATAAGCTATCAAGCAATGTGAGGCTACAAACATTTGTGACATTTTTCTACAGTACAGAAGCAAAATTAGGCAGAAATTAAGAAAAGTAATTGAGCTACAAAATATCAGTGGCCTTTCCTTATAAAAGATAGTGCTTTTTACCAATAAACATCTCACATTTAAAGAAAAGCTGGATTATCTAAGATCCCTTTCAATTTTCAAATTAGCTTTAGTTTGACGACTTCAACATTGCTATGAAAGCTCTGGTAGAAATAAAGAACTGTAAAACAAGACAAACTTTAAAACTACAAAAAATGAAGAAAGAATACATTCATTTAGTGACTAGGCATCTTATATTGCAAAGTTCTAAATAAGGTACTTTATTCTAAATAAGGTTCAATTCAAAGCACTTTTATAGTACTGTAATATGATCATACACTTGGCAGTAATTGAATAAGATATCCTCACTGAGATAACATAACGTTTCCAACTCTGGATAGCCAAACTCCATTACTCCATTAAAAAGCATTGGTCTGAACAGTTTTATTATTCATAGATGTTCTTAACCCTGAACAGAGAGACAAGGTGGGTGAGACAATATCTTTTATTAGACCAACTTCTGTTGATGAGAAGTTGGTCCAATAAAAGATATTACCTCACCCACCATATGTCTCTAATATCCTGGGACCAACACAGCTACTGCAACACTGCATTAACCCTGAACAATTTCAAATGCTAACATGTAATGGAATATTGTTAGTACTACCATTGTATGAAATACTTTTATTACTGAAGCTTGTTTTCAGTAGTAATAAACTAGTTTTGAATGCATAAAAAGGAAAGCTTACCAACATTTACAAGAGGCAAATAAAAAATAGCCACAGATTTTATCTAGCTACTTTCTCACATGGTGTATGTAAATAAAGATAAAGGAGAGTGCGTCCTGACTTTCTATTCCTTCTACGAGATTTTACCTTTTTCTTTATAAACAGTTCCTTAAGAAGGTCTATCCTAATGGTTGAAACCTCACTGCTATTTTCTGTTTAAAATATGTTTATTTTGTTCAGTAATTAATCTAAGTTAATGTCCGAGATGAAGAAAATGAATTTATAAAACATGGTATATATTTGAAATTTCCATCCTTAAAAATGTCCCCAGGAAATGCTTAAAAAGTAACCTTGCCTAATTATAAAGATTATGCAATTCAAAAGCAAGTCTCCATCTAATAGCTGTGCACAATGTTACGTATTCTAGAAGTAAGAAAATTGACCCTTTTCAAGTGAATAGTTTTTTCTGCCTTCTCCAGATTCAAAAGTGGGATCTCCTCTGCTCAAAATTACATATGGTACATCACATGCAGCCTCAGATAATTAATAGTTACCACTTAGACTCTTAATCGGCAATAACATCACCACAAACAAAAATATAATTTGGTATGTCCATGATAACATAAAACAATGAAAATATATTCTATGAATACACATACTTTATATTAGCTGGTATCTGTGAAAAATATAGGAAGTGTGGAATTCTGACAGAAGTACCTCCTTTACTGTTACTTTATAAATGACACATTGCTGAGTAGCAACTTTGTTAGTCTGAAATCAATCTTCTGTTCAGTTTTCTTAGTTATTAATAGAAACTTGAGAATCACCATGCCAGACCAAACTAAAGGTCTATAGAGAGTTTGTCTTCACTGCAACAGTTGCCGAATTGCCGCCGCAGGACACGGACTGCTGCCCCATTCTGAATGCCGCCCCAAGCACCTGTTTCAAAGTAGCAGCCGTGTTAGTCTGTATCCGCAAAAAAAAAGCTGGTGTCTGGAGCCGGCCCTCCTTAAAGTTAACCATGTCCTTAAGTACTTTGCTGGACTGAGGCTTTTGTATTTGTTTCAGAAATAAAAACAAGGTATTAATAATGGAGCAAGTATTGTACATACTATATATATTTCTTGGTTGCACATACATTATCTACGCCGTTTGGTGCATGGTTTCAGAGTAACAGCCGTGTTAGTCTGTACTCGCAAAAAGAAAAGGAGTACTTGGGGCACCTTAGAGACTAACCAATTTATTTGAGCATAAGCTTTCGTGAGCTACAGCTCACTTCATCGGATGCATACTTTGGAAAGTATAGAAGATCTTATTATATACAGACAAAAAGCATGAAAAAATACCTCCTCCCACCCCACTCTCCTGCTGGTAATAGCTTATCTAAAGTGATCACTCTCCTTACAATGTGTATGATAATCAAGTTGGGCCATTTCCAGCACAAATCCAGGTTTTCTCACCCTCCCCCCCCGCAACCCAAACTCACTCTTCTGCTGGTAATAGCTTATCTAAAGTGACCACTCTCCTTACAATGTGTATGATAATCAAGGTGGGCCATTTCCAGCACAAATCCAGGTTTTCTCACCCCCCCCCTTCCCACACACACACAAACTCACTCTCCTGCTGATAATAGCTTAACCAAAGTGACCACTCTCTTTACATTGTGTATGATAATCAAGATGGGCCATTTAGACCTCCCTACCAACATTACAAAAAGAAGGATTCTAGGTGGACTCCTCCTGAAGGTCGAAACAGCAGACTGGACTTCTACATAGAGTGCTTCCGCCGACACGCACAGGCTGAAATTGTGGAAAAGCAGCATCACTTGCCCCATAACCTCAGCCGTGCGGAACACAATGCCATCCACAGCCTCAGAAACAACTCTGACATCATAATCAAAAAGGCTGACAAAGGAGGTGCTGTTATCATCATGAATAGGTCGGAATATGAACAAGAGGCTGCTCGGCAGCTCTCCAACACCACTTTCTACAAGCCATTACCCTCTGATCCCACTGAGAGTTACCAAAAGCAACTACAGCATTGCTCAAGAAACTCCCTGAAAAAGCACAAGATCAAATCTGCACAGACACACCCCTGGAACCCCGACCTGGGATATTCTATCTACTACCCAAGATCCATAAACCTGGAAATCCTGGGCGCCCCATCATCTCAGGCATTGGCACCCTGACAGCAGGATTGTCTGGCTATGTAGACTCCCTCCTCAGGCCCTACGCTACCAGCACTCCCAGCTACCTTCGAGACACCACTGACTTCCTGAGGAAACTACAACCCATCAGTGATCTTCCTGATAACACCATCCTGGCCACTATGAATGTAGAAGCCCTCTACACCAACATTCCACACAAAGATGGACTACAAACCGTCAAGAACACTATCCCCGATAATGTCACGGCTAACCTGGTGGCTGAACTTTGTGACTTTGTCCTTACCCATAACTATTTTACATTTGGGGACAATGTATACCTTCAGATCAGCGGCACTGCTATGGGTACCCGCATGGCCCCACAGTATGCCAACATTTTTATGGCTGATTTAGAACAACGCTTCCTCAGCTCTCGTCCCCTAACGCCCCTACTCTACTTGCACTATATTGATGACATCTTCATCATCTGGACCCATGGAAAAGAAGCCCTTGAGGAATTCCACCATGATTTCAACAATTTCCATCCCACCATCAACCTCAGCCTGGTTCAGTCCACACAAGAGATCCACTTCCTGGACACTACAGTGCTAATAAACGATGGTCACATAAACACCACCCTATACCGGAAACCTACTGACCGCTATTCCTACCTACATGCCTCCAGCTTTCACCCTGACCACACCACACGATCCATCGTCTACAGCCAAGCTCTGCGATACAACCGCATTTGCTCCAACCCCTCAGACAGAGACAAACACCTACAAGATCAAGCATTCTTACAACTACAATACCCACCTGCAGAAGTGAAGAAACAGATTGATAGAGCCAGAAGAGTTCCCAGAAGTCACCTACTACAGGACAGGCCCAACAAAGAAAATAACAGAACGCCACTAGCTGTCACCTTCAGCCCCCAACTAAAACCCCTCCAACGCATTATTAAGGATCTACAACCTATCCTGAAGGATGACCCAACACTCTCACAAATCTTGGGAGACAGGCCAGTCCTTGCCTACAGACAGGCCCCCAACCTGAAGCAAATACTCACCAGCAACCACATACCACACAACAGAACCACTAACCCAGGAACCTATCCTTGCAACAAAGCCCGTTGCCAACTGTGCCCACATATCTATTCAGGGGACACCATCACAGGGCCTATAACATCAGCCACACTATCAGAGGCTCATTCACCTGCACATCCACCAATGTGATATATGCCATCATGTGCCAGCAATGCCCCTCTGCCATGTACATTGGTCAAACTGGACAGTCTCTACGTAAAAGAGTAAATGGACACAAATCAGATGTCAAGAATTATAACATTCATAAACCAGTCGGAGAACACTTCAATCTCTCTGGTCACGCGATTACAGACATGAAAGTCGCTATTTTACAACAAAAAAACTTCAAATCCAGACTCCAGCGAGAAACTGCTGAATTGGAATTAATTTGCAAACTGGATACAATTAACTTAGGCTTGAATAAAGACTGGGAGTGGCTTAGTCATTATGCAAGGTAGCCTATTTCCCCTTGTTTTTCCCTACCCCCCCCCCCCAGACGTTCTTGTTAAACCCTGGATTTGTGCTGGAAATGGCCCACCTTGATTATCATACACAATGTAAGGAGAGTGGTCACTTTGGATAAGCTATTACCAGCAGGAGAGTGAGTTTGTGTGTGTGTGGGAAGGGGGGGGTAAGAAAACCTGGATTTGTGCTGGAAATGGCCCACCTTGATTATCATACACATTGTAAGGAGAGTGATCGCTTTAGATAAGCTATTACCAGCAGGAGAGTGGGGTGGGAGGAGGTATTTTTTCATGCTTTTTGTGTGTATATAAAAAGATCTTCTACACTTTCCACAGTATGCATCCGATGAAGTGAGCTGTAGCTCACGAAAGCTTATGCTCAAATAAATTGGTTAGTCTCTAAGGTGCCACAAGTACTCCTTTTCTGTTTGGTGCATGCACAGTTTAATTCAAATAGTGTTTATTCTTCATAATGCTAGTAACAGTTACTATTCTAGTCCATGTTATGGATAGTAAAGAAATTACTAGGAAACCCATTTTGGACTGGACAGCCAAAGAGGCACACGATAGGCAAAAATTACTAAGAAAGACTTGGACATGTATATGAGATAATGAACATCACTGATAGGGAAGCCCAGATCGCGGTGCAGATTTGGACTTCAGGTCCAGACTCTGATCTTAGTTACACTAATTTATACCCAGAATAACTCATCTGAAGTGAGTTTTATTACTCTGGCCTATAGACAGGCCAAACTACAGAAAACAGTATATGGTATAAACTGTGCTGCAATTTCAATATACCGCAATATCAGAGGCCAAATTTTTCTCTTAATTACACAAGTGTTATAATCAGTTTCCTCAGCAGGGCAGCAAAAATATAACTGAGGCTGGAATTTGGCCCCTAATTTGTCCATTTGGTCATTTTTGTTTCCAAAGGTCAGAATCAAACCCTTAGACCTTAAAGTAGCTTGAAGTAAAAAAATATAGAAAACCAATCAACTGAACTTAGGGCCCAGTCCTACAGCCTTTACTTGTGTGAATACTTCTTTCTCAAAGAGACCCATTCACTATTCAGTGGATGTACTTGCGTAAGTAGGGACTCCTCACATAAATGTTGCAGGATCAGGTGCTAGTGTTACTGCTATGAGATCAAAAATGTAAGAGAAACGCAACAGCACAAAAGCTCCCTCACCTCCTCACCCCCTCTAACGCTTCTCTGACCAGTTGAACCAAGCTATGGAAGTTATTCATGCAACATGTCTGCTATTTTCCCTATTGTCAAACAACAACAATCACTAAACCTGACATGTTCAAAAGTAACCATATGCCTGGATGTGCCTGTTTTTAAAAACGAGCAGATGGATGAGACAAAGTACTTAATCAGCTTACTTTACAATAATGCCAATTTTTTTCACCTGCCCAACAAATATCGGATTATTTATGAATCTTGTCATGCCAGATGGCACGCATAGTTCAAACTATCATGGCAAACTTACACTTGAGCAAATGAAAAACTTAGGTTGAAAATACAAGCCAAGGTTATTCAATTACATAAGTATGTAGAGACTTTTTTAGCTAACCAGAAATGATAAGATGTATGTTACATTATATGGCAATCAAACAGAAAGAACTGTTATATGTACAAATTCCAAATTATACAAAGAATACAGCAATGTGAGAGTGTGTGTGTATATATATATATATATAGCTAAAACAATACTATACATTTCAGTGTTTACTACTTAAGGACTTTAAATTCCCCATACAAATCACCTAATCTATTTTCTATTTCTTTTCCCAAGACATAGTCCTTTTACTTTGCTGTTTAAGTGATATTACCCTATCTAGGAAATATATTTTCATTATGTGATGTCTTGGCCATGAAGCACCAATAATATTAATATAAGTTGAGCAGCTTAGGTTCTTATAAAATGCACACTTAAGTCAGAGTAAAAAGAAAAGGAGTACTTGTGGCACCTTAGAGACTAACCAATTTATTTGAGCATAAGCTTTCGTGAGCTACAGCTCACTTCATCACAGTATGCATCCGATGAAGTGAGCTCTAGCTCATGAAAGCTTATGCTCAAATAAATTGGTTAGTCTCTAAGGTGCCACAAGTACTCCTTTTCTTTTTGCGAATGCAGACTAACACGGCTGTTACTCTGAAACCTGAAGTCAGAGTCTTACTTCCAAAATATTATAAGTGAGGATATGCCATTTTACCAGATCAGAAGCAGACATCCTCAATAAACTTTATTCTCCCATTCCAGCTCCTACCTACCAAAACTACACACAAGAAATAGAAATCCTACATAAACAATTGAGATTTTTTTAAAGTCTTGGGCATTCCTCAGGACCAACATGCACATACTTTTTTCTCTCTCTCTCTCTCTCTCAGGAGAATGAGAGGAAAGAGAGAATAGAATTCCAGAGTCATAGGCCCTCACTGGAAATGGCCCTCCCCAGCACCTATCTTCTCTAAACAGGTTTTAACAATGGTCTCTCTAAATAGTACTTCAGGAAAGTTACCAGTGACAACAGCATCAAAATAGGGTCATCATGATCTACTGAGATGTAAATACTGATCTGGTATCATCAGCATACTAATTGTACCTCATGCCTCCTAAATCAGTTATTCAAGTAGTTACACATACATACTAAAGAAAAGGACCACACATGGAAACTTACCAGCAGTTCTTTGAGATGTGTCCCCAAGGGGGGTTCCAATTCAGGTGCATGTGCCCTTGATTGGAGCTTTTCAGTTAGCAATATCTGTTCGGCCCGTGCATGTGCCCTATGCCTCCTCGTGCCAGATACTCAGGCTCTCTAGGGGCAAGCAGGCGATCCACCCTCAGTCCCTTCTCCAATTAAATGTCCCCTAAGGAATGGTCCAAAACAGAGGGGAAAGAGGGTGGGTAGTGGAGCACCCATTGGGGGACATATCTTGAAGAACCGCAGTTACTGCACAAAGCAAGTAATCTCTTCTTCAAGTAGTGTCCTTGTGGGCGCTCCACTTCAGGTGACTTCCAAGCAGATGGACAAGGGAGCTTCGGAATAGAGTCCAGAACGGATGATAGTACTGCAGAACTAAGTGCTGAATTGGATCTGACAGCATAGATCAGGACAATAATGTTTTGAAAATGTATGTATTGAAGTCCATGTAGTGGCCCTACGTATTTCAGACACTGGTACATTCTTCAGTAATGCTGTACATGTTGCCTGCAATCTGGTTGAATGTTCAGTCTCATTCTGGGGATAGCTTCATAACCAGTGATGATACATCCAGGTATCCATCTCAATAGTCTCTGAGTGGAGATCAAGGACCCCATGGATCTACCCATGAAGGAAATGAAGAGCCAAGGTGACTTTCTAAATTGCTTAGTCCTATCTACGTAGAAAACCAATGTCCTTTTGACATCCAGGGTATATAAACAGGATTCCTGTAGAGAACAATGTAGCGTCTGAAAAAACACTGGTAGATGAATGGATTGATTAAAGGTGGAACCCTAATAGAACCTTAGCTAAGAATTTAGGGTGTGGATGTAAAGAAACTTTGTCCTTAAAGAACACCATAAGAGGGGGGATCTGCCATCAAGGCTCCAATCTCTCTGACCCTACAGGCCAATGTGATGGCTATTAGAAAGTCCACCTTCATAGATGAACGCAACAGAGAATAGCTTGCCGTTGGTTTGAATGGAGGTTTCATAAGGTAATTGAGTACCAGTCTGAGATCCCAGATCAGGGTAGGGTTTCTAATCTGAGGATAGAAATTCCCCTAAACCTAGACAATACCAGATGAGCAAATATGGAGAATCCTTCCACCACAGGATGAAAGGCTAATATTGTGGCCAAATGGACCTTAATCAAACTAATTGGTAACCCTGAATTCTTTAGATTTGACAGATAACCAAGGATGACTGAAAGTGTGACTGAATCAGGCAGAAGGCAGTGACACAATCCCTAATGGAAGAATCTCTTCCATTTCTTCAGGTAGGTAGTGCGGGTTGATGGGACGTACCACCCTGGAGGGTGTTGTTGACTGCAAGATATCCAACACTTAGTGTTCTGAATCTTTGACCTCTTTGAGAGGAATTTGAAGAGTGTCAACTACCCTCTTTATGAGGTCTTGAAATCACTGAAAACCAGCAACTCTGGATGGTAGCTGAGGCATAACCAGCTCATACAGAGACAAGGATGAAATAGGTGTTTGAGGGGTGGCCTTCTTATCTGCTCTAGCTTCCTGCTCCTCAAACATGTCCTCCTGTTGGTAGGCTGGTTGGGAAAAAGAGAAATGTACATCTCTAACCTCCCTATAAGAAGGTCTGGCAAATTGTTGTTGATATGTGGCCTGTGGTCCCAGTACGGCTATTGGGGGGCCCCAAAAGGAAGTGGAGGTGATATGTAGGGTTGGTTCCCACCATCCTTGATAATGAGCCTGATCCTCCCTATGACTTTCAGAGACTGGGTTCCTGAAGGGGTATGTTGGAGAATCTTGAAAAGAAATAGAGCAGGCCGACTGGAAATCTCCTTCATCCTCCTCCATCTCATCCAATGGAGGAACACACACAGAAAATAGTGAAAAATCAGGGTCTCGGTACCAAGAGACCCTTGGTACCCAAGCAGATACTCTGGTTCATCCACTATTGAGAGATCCTTTGTATATCTGAACTCCTGTGGTACAGAGTAGCGGCTCAGTACCGACACAGTAGCTTGGGCCATGACCACTAAAGCCAAAAGTATTGCCAACGGTGGGCATATCAAAGTAGATGCCGATGGTCTCTGGCACTATTGCTTGCTCAGTACCAAGGGTGCCGCATGCATGGGTACCGATGGCTTGGCTGAACTTGATGGTGCAAATCCTAAGTGTCTATGCTTGCCTTTCTTGCTGTTAGAAGGTACCAAGGCCCTATCAGAGCTGTCTCTCTCCTTTGTGGTCCATGACTTTATAGACCTGTTGACAATGCTTAATTTGTAATGAAAGAAGTGCCAGGGCTCAAGCCATTTTTTTTACATTCATAACTGATGCAGCAACCTCAGAGGTGCTGGGGCTATGAATTGCCAAGCCTAGAGGTGCCAGGGCTCAACCCTGGCAAGTCCTGGCACAAATTAAGCATTGCCTGCCAGTACCCAAGAAGGAGTCCTTCGACTTAATGGCCCCTAGTCAAGAGGTCAAAGCTTCGGAGACATTAGATCTCTCTGGGGACCTGGGTTTTTTCAGTTCTCGTTCCTTAAGGTGAGAGTCCATGCTGTTCTTCTCAGAAGCCTTTCCTGAAGGCTCCAAAGTCTTCCCATTATTAGGGATAGCCTGTGCCACGGTAGAAGGGGCACTGGATCTGTTTGGAGACAGAAATATGGGGGTTGATCTCCTCACCTGACCTGACCCAAGCTGGCCAAAGGGAGCGTTAAATCATTAGCAGTCTGAGCTTAATATCCCTGTTTTTTCCTTGCTCTGGACTTTAGGGCCAGGCAGAAGTTGCATGTCTGGGAGATGTGAGACTCCCACAAGCAACAGACACACTTAGAGTGGCCATAGCTCACAGGTATAGCCTCTCAGCAAGAGAGTTAATGTTTGAAACCTGGCAAGCTATGCATGCCCTGCCAGGAAAAAAAAAGTCTCTCCAAGGGGAAAGAGAGGAGTAAAACAATCCTCTCACTACTTATCTAACTCATTAAAACTATACTACCAACTAACTATGCAAACTATCTTAACCACTCTAGAAATATTAGAAAAGGCCTCTGTTTCATGCACTTGAGAAGGAACTGAGGACGGTTTGCCCACCACCCCTATATTGCCTCAGTATCCAGCACGAGATAGCATAAGACACATATGCAGGCTGAATGCACACTGCCAACTGAAAATCTCCAATCCACAGCTCAACATGCACAGGCTTACCTGAAGTGGAGCACCCCAAGGGACACTATTCGAAGAACACATTACTACATACACTAATATCATCTCTCTGACAAACTAGAGAAAAGTCAAACTTTCACATATACTCTCACTGCTGGCTTTCACAAATCACAACAGACATGCCACCCACATCACTGGCCGAAGCACTCCCAGCATATATATATGGTGGAATATACAGCTACAATCAAATAAAAGAGAAGTGCATTCATACCCTCCTCTTTATTTACCTTAGAAGAACCAGACCCGTTCCCTTTTGTTTTGTTACTTATGGTTATGAAAAGGAGTACTACTTGTGGCACCTTAGAGACTAACAAATTTATTTGAGCATAAGCTTTCGTGAGCTCCAGCTCACTTCATCGGATGCATTCAGTGGAAAATACAGTGGGGAGATTTATATACATAGAGAACATGAAACAATGGGTGTTACCATACACACTGTAACGAGAGTGATCAGGTAAGGTGAGCTATTACCAGCAGGAGAGTGGGAGGGGGTGGGGGGGAAAGTCTTTTATAGTGATAATCAAGGTGGGCCATTTCCAGCAGTTGACAAGAATGTCTGAGGAACAGTGGGGGGAAGAGGGGGACGGAATAAACATGGGGAAATAATTTCACTTTGTGTAATGACCCATCCACTCCCAGTCTCTATTCAAGCCTAAGTTAATTGTATCCAGTTTGCAAATTAATTCCAATTCAGCAGACTCTCACTGGAGTCTGTTTTTGAAATTTTTTTGTTGAAGAATTGCAACTTTTAGGTCTGTAATTGAGTGACCAAAGAGATTGAAGTGTTCTCTGACTGGTTTTTGAATGTTATAATTCTTGACGTCTGATTTGTGTCCATTTATTCTTTTACGTAGAGACTGTCCAGTTTGACCAATGTTCATGGCAGAGGGGCATTGCTGGCACATGATAGCATATAGCACATTGGTAGATGTGCAAGTGAACGAGCCTCTGATAGGGTGGCTGATGTGATTAGGCCCTATGATGGTGTCCCCTGAATAGATATGTGGACACAGTTGGCAATGGGCTTTGTTACAAGGATAGGTTCCTGGATTAGTGGTTCTGTTGTGTGGTGTGTGTTTGCTGGTGAGTATTTGCTTCAGGCTGGGGGCCTGTCTGTAGGCAAGGACTGGCCTGTCTCCCAAGATCTGTGAGAGTGATGGGTCGTCCTTCAGGATAGGTTGTAGATCCTTGATGATGCGTTGGAGAGGTTTTAGTTGGGGGCTGAAGGTGATGGCTAATGGCATTCTGTTATTTTCTTTGTTGAGCCTGTCCTGCAGTAGGTGACTTCTGGGTACTCTTCTGGCTCTGTCAATCTGTTTCTTCACTTCAGCAGGTGGGTATTGTAGTTGTAAGAATGCTTGATAGAGATCTTGTCTCTGTCTGAGGGGTTGGAGGAAATGCGGTTGTATCGTAGAGATTGGCTGTAGACAATGGATCGTGTGGTGTGGTCTGGATGAAAGCTGGAGGCATGTAGGTAGGAATAGCGGTCAGTAGGTTTCGGGTATAGGGTGGTGTTTATGTGACAATCGCTTATTAGCACCGTAGTGTCCAGGAAGTGGATCTCTTGTGTGGACTGGTCCAGGCTGAGGTTGATGGTGGGATGGAAATTGTTGAAATCATAGTGGAATTCCTCAAGGGCTTCTTTTCCATGGGTCCAGATGATGAAGATGTCATCAATGCAGCGCAAGTAGAGTAGGGGCATTAGGGGACGAGAGCTGAGGAAGCATTGTTCTAAGTCAGTCAATGTTGGCATATTGTGGGGCCATGCAGGTACACACTACTCTACTGCGCTACATTGATGACATCTTCATCATCTGGACCCATGGAAAAGAAGCCCTTGAGGAATTTCACAATTAGATCTATGACAAACTCCTTCGCAGATGGTCTTTCTTTATCTTTTCAGTGCCTTAATTGGATTTGTATTTTGTTACCATCAAGCTTAATAGGGATCCATTTTACTATTTCATGAGGGAGCTCTGAGTTTTGAAACGTTATCTAGTATAGCAAGAGCAGATTTGGGGGAAATATATTCCTTAATGTAAGTATCTATAGATATGTTAAATGTCACCCAAGCATTTCCTAACACATTCAAAAGATGGGAGACTATTCACATATCAAGATTTATGGTAGTCTGACACCTATAAGTACTGTGAACTAGTGTTGTTTATGGACAATTTTGAATTTCACGTATTTTTAATTAATATTATTGTGGACTCATTAAACTTCCAATTTTCTTATAATCCCATCTCAATTCTTACCTACCTGCATTTTAAAATTTGAAGTCTCTCTCCCATACATATTTTAAGTACATAGAGGCACTAGTCATATGATCTATAATGAAGCTGTATATCCCCAATGACTGATGGGGACTATCTCGATCATTTTACAATAAAATTACAAGAGGTGTTATAGTGCCTTGCCAAAAAAAATTGCATTCCTTCTCCTAATAGTAGATATTGTCAGGGACTATTTATCTGTAATCCTGCTGTACATGTTTGTAAATCCATTAAACACATTAAAATTGTCTTCTGTCAAATATTTTGGTGAATTTAAAGATTCTACTTTGGTTTCATTATCTCACTATATTAACTAACCATAAAATTCTATCTTTAAGATAATTTTATGTTTCTACAAAAGACAACCTTACCCAGACCATATTGAAATTTTCACAAAATCACTTAAGAGAGATTGAATACAATTCATTCTTCAAAATTAACTCTGAGCTGAGAGCTAAGATTTATTGTATTGAAACAATGGCATCTTTAACAACATTTAGGACTGATTATTAGTAGTAATGATCATTTATATCAAAGCACAAACTTCAAAGGAAATGAGATGTGTTCCCTGCCTTGAAGAGCCTCTGAAATTAGTTAAAGTCTCAACAATTTTGGATGCATCACTGATGGAAAATTGTTCCTCTTTTTAAAATTGTAACAGTGCAATAAAAAAATGAATAAAAGTTTTTCAAGCATTTGTGTTTAAATATATAAACTTCTATGTATTTAACTAGAAATACATTAGGACATTTTTATACATCATTTAACAATATTTGCAGGGACAGTCATAGGTGCTGACTCCATGGGTGCTCCGGGGCTGGATAAATTTGGGGGGAGGGATAAATTTGGGGGGAAGGATAGCTCAGTGGTTTGAGCATTGGCCTGCTAAACCCAGGGTTGTAAGTTCAATCCTTGAGGGGGCCATTTAGAAATCTGGGGCAAAAATTGGGGATTGGTCCTCCTTAGGGGAGGAGGGATAGCTCAGAGGTTTGAGCATTAGCCTGCTAAACCCAGGGTTGTGAGTTCAATCCTTGAGGGGGCCATTTAAGGATCTGGGGCAAAAATTGGGGATTGGCCCTGCTTTGAGCAGGGGGTTGGACTAGATGACCTCCTGAGGTCCGTTCCAACCCTGATAGTCTATGATTCACCCACGGGGAAAAATTAGTGGGTGCTCTGCACCCACCAGCAGTCAAGCTCCCCAAACAGCTGTTTGGTGGCGCTTAGGACTTTCTAGGAGGGATGGGGGAGGAGCAGGGATGCACGTGTTAAGGGGAGGTGGAGAAGAAGCAGAGCCGGGCTGGGGATTTGGGGGAAGAGGTGGAATGGGGGCGGGGCGAGGGTGGTGCAGGGACGGGGCCAGGGGGGTTGAGCACCCATCGGGAACAGCCGAAGTCGGCGCCTATGGGGACAGTGACAACTTCTGCGGGCCCCAGAATGCAGATATTTAATACACGGATTTATAAAGAGGCCCATCATCATTTGTATTAGAGCACTATTCACATAATTAAAATTTAAAATAATTCCGCTACTCAAAAGGGTACATGTGCTCTATCCCTGTCATTATGCCCTAGTGAGGGGAGTGACTTTGGTCTGACAGACTACCAGTGGGAGTAAATGCCAAAGCTAATAACCCCCTAGACCAAGAATGACCTGATAACAGCCCACAGGCATCTCACCCTTGAAAGGGACAGCAGAAATGGCCATGCAGATCACATTTACTCTGACAGAACATAAGGAGAGAAGTTCAAGACAACTGGGTCCTAGATCACCATAGGATTTTGCAGAAAATAGACACTACCTTGAATTGCACCCAGAATCAAGTTAGCAGCCAGTGCAGACTACTGTATAATGTGCTCTAAAAGAGAGGCGGCTGTATACCGATAGAGTGCACGATAATAGGCTAGATCTTGAGATGGCAAAGGCATGGATAACATATTAAGGACCGTAAATAAAAAACAGAGCAACAATTTCTTGCACAGCCACACATGAAAAAATCATTCCTGGCCCATAGCCAAATATTTACAAATCCAGGTGCAGCGATGAAGCTAATAAAACTTCAACAAACCTTGACAACATTGAGGTCACAGTTTTATTTCTTTTCTTGAAGTTCTTTATCCCTGATAATCTGATGTTTTGTTATTTTGTGGGGATTAATACATTTATTGCTAATAGAAAATTTGTTCTTATCTTTAAATTTCTTTTCTCGTTATGGTTCCATCTAACAGTCTTCATTCTGTGTTTACTCTTCCCTTATATTGAAGCATATATTGCTTACCTTGAAGGCGGAGTGAAACCTTTAAATAGTAGCTCACCTACTCCAAAAGCCTCCCACATGATCATTTCCAAAACTGTGAAACATACTAAATACTAATGGGATTAACTCAGTATCAATTGTAACTTGAACGTGTAATGAAGCAGTTCAGTGCTATTATGCATGACAAATAGACCTGAATTTCTTCTCCCCTTGTCCAAAAGCCAAAGATTATATGTCTTGGTATTTATGTTTAATGAGAGGATTAGGATAGGACTGCACAAGCAGACAGGATTGTTACAAAAAAGGAAATTATAATGCAAGAACTAAGTTTCCACCCTCAGTCACAGCCAGGGGTGAAAGTAAGTCGAGCAATTTACCGGTACACTGGGGCCAGCTCTGGCCCCCAGAAGGGGCGGGGCCTAGGGTGGAAGGGGCAGGGTTGAGGGGGTCAGAGCCAGAGCCAGCTCCAACCCACCCTGTAAGGTAATTGCCCCCCCACCTCCCGCCGGGTAGCAGCAGCAGCCTGGGGCTCCAGGGGCCATTTAAAGGGCCCTGGGCTCCCTTGCTTCTACTGCCCCGGTCCTTTAATTAGCCACCGGAGCCCTGGGGAAGCAGCGGGGCTCCAGCGGCTATTTAAATGACTGGGGTGGCAGAGGCAGCTGGAGCCCCAGCCCTTTAAATAGCCCCTGGAGCCCCGCTACCCCAGGGCTCTGGGGGCTATTTAAAGGGCCTGCAGCTCCCCTGCTTCTACCGCCACGGCCCTTTAAATAGCCCCCAGAGCCCTGGAGTAGCAGCGGCAGGGCCGGGCCCTTTAAATAGCCACCGGAGCCCCGCCGCCGCTACCCCAGGGCTCCAGTCGTGGGGCTCTGGAGGCAATTTTAAGGGCCTGGGGCTCCAGCCACTGCTGTCTATTGCTACTAATATGGCCTTTTGTAAGGTTAACCTTTAGTCTAATTTAAAGGCTGAGTTATCACAGACCCTAGAATAGGCTATTTCAGCTAACAAGAGCTTTGATCTTTCTTTTCCTTCACCAACTGGCTAATCTCTTCCAAGTTTCTGAGTCAGTAACTAAATTGATTTTCTGCGTAAGGCCATTAAGGTTTCTCGTCAACTCCTTAGGGTTTCCCCCCCTCTTAAATACTGTCACTTAACACCCAGCTGTCAATTTCAGATACCCTGAATACAGATGTAGCTATGGCCCCTGGAGGAAGAAATCTATCTGTGAATGCAGATGGAAATGTAGAACAAGATGGACTACTGTGGTCTACTGATCCGATGAAGAACAGTAAGGATTGCTTTGTCTTTCTTCATTCTTAATTTGGACTCTGGATACAAGAGTGGATCGGAAGGAAAGGGATAGAACAATTCTGACCTCCAAGCCTGAAAAAGAACATCACTTACCACTGCTGCAGGATCTTTCTATTTGGTTTATGCCTTATGATTCTTTGCCAAAATAAATAGCTCCACTTTGTACTAGCCCAGTATTCCCATAATCTTCATAAATTATTATTATTAAATATTAGTTCCCAGTAGCATCTAGAGACCCAATCAGGGATTGGGGCCCCGTTATGCTATTTATTGAGATGATTATTATCACTCTATGATAAGCAGCTGTCACAGCACACCAGCATCTTAGCTATCAAAGAGTATTTTGTAGACGTCACAGAAAAAGTGAGTTGTAAGGAGGGACTGGAAAGACGACAATATGATAACTTTGCAGATTTTTACAGGGAGTGTCATACCTTAGATAGCATATGAGAAAATGAAAATATGCTTGTTAGAAAGGTTGACATATTGGCAATAAAGGTTGGTATCATTGGTGGCGCAGAGGCAGGAGTCAACAGCTCAACAGCATACGAGAGGCGATAGCTATGGTGAGGATAGGTCACAAAAGGCCTTGAAAGTTAAAACAAGTAGTTTATGTTTACAAAAGGAGGAACCAGGGGACAAATGCAAAGAGGAAAGTCAAGGCAACAAGCCAAGAAAACAGACTTTACAGCAAAATTTTAAATAGCTATAAATTCATCAAGATGTCATTTGTCAAAGCCAGAAAAGAGGAGGTTGCAGAGTCAACACACAAGACTATAAAGGCCTTGACAGCTTTAGCTATGTGAATGGATAGGAAAGGCTGGATCTTACATATATAGTGAAGGAAGCAGCAAAAAGATTTATACTCAGCCTGAATATGTGGGTAAACATCTTTGGATATAGACTAATTTCTCCCAGTCTATTTGTTTTCTGGTTGGCCAGACGGTTTGGTTGTCCTTACTGATAGTAGGTTCCCCTTCATCTATGTTAAAATTTATATTGCTTCAATGAGAAGACTTGATGATTTCATGATACCCTGTTAGTTTATATGTCATAGTAATTATAGCAATTGTGCTGGCTAACACATTTGTCTTTCAGGATGTTTGTAATCTGTTAGGTCTAGTCTGATGGATCTCAGCTCTAGCTAGTTTATACTTGTGATGGAAGGGACAAACCCAAAATTCTCAGCTCTAGCTAGTTTATACTTGTGATGGAAGGGACAAACCCAAAATTGTACCAAGTCAAGAACTTAAGTGGTTTGAAACTCTTTTGTCTTGTCCCATACCCTTGCCAAAACAAAAACAAAACACACACAAAACCAATCTGCCAGCAACATCAAGTCTGGAAGGAATAACAAGGAAGGAATCAGGCATCAGATATGGGATGACCTCACGGAAGGATCATGGGTCTGCAGCTGTGATGGTCTTGAGTCTGGTGTAAACAGGGAGGAACTCCAGGAAAAATCAAATCCATACAGAAAGTTTAATTGATTGTAATAAGAGCTGGATGGGAATTGGATTTTCTATTTTGTGGTAAATTCCACAATTTTGAAACTTTGTCTGTTCTTAAACAGAATAAGAGACCAAAACAATCAAAGTTTCCAGTAAAATGAAAATAAATAAAATATATTTTGGATCAATCAAAATATTTTGTTTCAATCAAACTGAAATCATAAAATCGTAGGACTAGAAGGGATCTTGAGAGGTCATCTAGTCCAGTCCCCTGCACTCATGGCAGGACTAAGTATTATCTTGACCATCCCTGACAGGTGTTTGTCTAACCTGCTCTTAAAAATCTCCAATGACCGAGATGCCACAACCTCCCTAGGCAATTTATTCCAGTGCTTAACCACCCTGACAGTTAGGATGTTTTTCCTAACATGCAACCTAAGCCTCCCTTGCTGCAATTTAAGCCCATTGCTTCTTGTCCTATCCTCAGAGGTTAAGGAGAACATTTTTTGTCCCTCCTCCTTTTAACAACCTTTTATGTACTTGAAAACTGTTATCATGTCCCCTCCCAGTCTTCTCTTCTCCAGACTAAACAAACCCAATTTTTTCAGTCACTCATGTTTTCTAGACCTTTAGTCATTTTTGTTGCTCTTCTCTGAACTTTCTCCAATTTGTCCACATCTTTCCTGAAATGCGGCACCCATAACTGGACACAATACTCCACTTAAGGTCTAATCAGCATGGAGTGGAGCGGAAGAATTACTTCTCGTGTCTTGCTTACAACACTCCTGTTAATACTTTGGGGGCGGGGTTGCAACAGTGTTACACTGTTGACTCATATTTAGCTTGTGACCCACTGTGACCCCCAAGATCCCTTTCTGAAGTACTCCTCTCCAGGCAGCCATTTCCCATTTTGTGTGTGTGCAACTGATCGTTCCTTCTTAAGTGGAGTACTTTGCATTTGTCCTTATTGAATTCATCCTATTTACTTCAGACAATTTCTCCAGTTTGTGCAGATCATTTTGAATTTTAGTCTTATCCTCCAAAGCATTTCAACCCCTCTCAGCTTGGTGTTGCCACAAACTTTATAAGTGTACTCTCTATGCCATTATCTAAATCATTGATGAAGATATTGAATAGAACCAGAACTAATCCCTACGGATCCCACTTGATATGTCCTTCCAGCTTGACTGTGAACCACTGATAACTACTCTCTGGGAATGGTTTTCCAACTAGTTATGCACACACCCCACAGTAGCTCCATCTAGACTGTATTTCCCTAGTTTGTTTATGAGAAGGTCATGCGATGCAATATCAAAAGCGTTACTAAAGTCAAGATATACCACATCTATCACTTCCCCTCTTGACAAATCCATGCTGACTGTTACTTATCGCCTTATTATCTTCTAAGTGTTTGCAAATTGATTGCTTAATTATTTGATCCATTATTTTTCTGGGTACTGAAGTTAAGCTGACTGCTCTGTAATTCCCTGAGTTGTCCTTATTTGCCTTTTTATAGATTGGCACTATATTTTCCCTTTTCCAGTCCTCTGGAATCTTTCCCATCTTCTATGACTTTTCAAAGATAATCGCTAATGGCTCAGATATCTCCTCAGTCAGCTCCTTGGGTATTCTAGGTTGTATTTCATGTTTTGTTTCAATTTTAACTTTTAAAAAATGTTTAAATTTTTTATAATATAATATTTCAAACAAAGTCATTGTGAAATAAAAAAAGAGGAACATTCCAAAAATGTCTAAAGGAAATGTTTTGACCTTTTCAAAATGCTTTTATTTTTTTCTCAAAATTAGATTTTGTCAAAATCAAACCCTTGTCTGCTAAATATTTTGCTTTTGACAAATTGGCATTTTCCAACAGAAAAACATTCCAACCAAAAGTTTCTGACCAGCTCTAATTGTAAGTTTCTTTGTCAATAGATCAAAACCCCAGGAAGGGGGGAAATTCTGAAGCTGCAGAATCTCCAGGTTACAGCGAAGCGTCTGACCTGTCTCCTGAGAAAATAGATGGGAGCTAAGTGGAAGTTGCAATGGAGAGCATGAAGCAAGTGAATGAGGTAAGGATACCAAACTTGTCTCTGCCAAGTTGATGCAATCAGAATGACCGTGTCTTTGTGCTGTTTGATCTTGTTGAGAAAGTTCAAGAGCAACAGCACTGGGGGATAAGTGTAAAGAAGGCCCTTTGTCCATGCAATGAGGTAGCAGCTTCAAGTGACTGAGGACTGAGTTTCCCTCTTGTGGAAAACTTCTTGCTCCACATATTGGTTGCATTGGCAAGAAGGTCCACATCTGGAATTCCCCAAGTTAGAAATATGCTATTGAAAACTAGTCATAACTCTGGGAAAAGTGTCTGCTGAGGTCATTGGCTGCGGTGTTTTGTATACCCAGTCAATAAGAAGCTGATATGACTGCAGCAATTCCAGATTTTTATTGCTTTGGCACAAAGTGAGGGGGAGCATGCTCTGCTCTGATGACAGATGTAGAACATGCAAGCCACATTGTCTGTAGTAATCTTGACTTGGCTCTGATCACTGGGAGGAATTGGGAGCAAACTGCCCTCAAGACTAGAAAGTTGACATGTAGTAGATTCTCTTGGGATGACCATTTGCCCTGGATGGCGTGAGGACCAAGATGCGCTCCCCATCTCAAGAGGGATGCATCTGAGGTGACAATGGCAGTAAAAGAGGCTTAAAAGAAGGGAACTCCTGCAGAGACTATGGAGGGATTCTTCCGCCAACTGAGCAAGTCCAGAACCTGATGGGGAATAGAGACCTGTTCATTGAGACTGTGCTTGTTTGGTATGTAGACAGTCTTGAGCCATCCCTGGAAACACTGGAGATGAAATCTGGCATGCTGGGTCACAAGGATGCACTTGGCAATATAGCCCAACAGGTAAAGACAGTTCTTTGCCGAAGTTTTCAAGCTTAACTGAATCTTTGCAATAAGATTCTGCAGATTAGTAAACCTGTCTACAGGTGGGTAAGGCCTGGCTATCACATCATCTAGAGAGGTTCCCATCAAAATCTATCTGTTGAAGTGAGATCAAAACAGACTTTTCAAGATTGACCTGGAGGCCTAACATGTGAAACAAGGCCCTCTTTACTTGTACTGCCGATAGGACCTCCTGATAGATCAGTCCATGAGTAGCCAGTCATCAAGATAAGGGAAGACAATTATGACTAGATGAATTAGATGAGCAGCTACAACTGCCATGACCTTTGAAAATACCCTTCAGGCAGAGGAGAGGCCAAAACGAAACACTCAGTATTGAAAGTGGTTATGGTTCACTGTATACAAAAGAAACCTTTTGTGAGAGGAGTCCATCGCAACACAGAAATGTGTGTCTTGGCGATCAAGAGATGCAAACAAATCCCCAGAATCTAGAGAGGGAATTATAGCTGCCAGGAACACCATCCTGAATTTCTGTTGTTTCATGTAGTAGTTGAGATGTCTCAGATCTAATCTTTTTGGGGACGATACAGTACTTAGAATAGAACCTTTTTCCACTTGTGCTGAAGTGGAACTGGTTCTCTGGCCCTTCAGTGTAGTAGGGAGGTAATGGCCTGACTCAGTAACTAATCATGAGACGGCTCCCTGAAAAGGGAAAGGGAAGGGTGAGATAGATAGAGGTGAAATGGATGGAATAACCAGATTTTACAACCTCCAAAACCCATGTCTGATTTTATTCTCTCTCAAGCAGATGAAAAATGGGAGAGGCAGAATCCAAAGGGGTATGGGGAGGGGCAAGGAAGAGCGTTGAATAGTGCAGCAGTAGATTCATGTGAAGCAGGTAGTTTAGACTCTTGGCCAAGCCATCAAAGCTAATGTTTGAACAATGCAGGTGACTATGATGAAGTTGTTGCAGATTTAGGTGTTTTCTTCTTTGAATACCTCGGTTTCTTAGCCAGTGGCTCAGGTGATCTACAGAAACCAGAAAAATGGTCTGGCATGAACTCTGCATTGTTTGAGACATGCTATATTTTTTCTTATTTGCAGGAATATAGATCCTTAGGAATCTGAGTGGCTCTCGAATCCTTCAGCATGTGAAGTCAGTCAGAAAACAATTGAAGAGAATGTCCTCTACAGTAGTTTGTACTTCCCTCAGAAAACTGGATAACTGGAGCCAAGATGCACATTGCATCATGATCGCAGTGGATATGGACCAGACTGCAGTATGAGCTGCATCCAGGGAAGTCTGTAGAGATGTCTTCATCAAGAGCTGATCCTCACTTATGACAGCCTTGAATTGTTCCCAATGGTCTTCTGGCAAATGTTCAATAAAGTCGTTAAATTTATTATAGTTTAGGTAGTCATACTTTGCCATGAGTGCTTGATGATTTGCTATTCTGAACTGTAGTGTTGCAGAGAAATAGCTTTTGTGATAGAAAGATCAAGGCGCTTCTAGTTCTTACTATAGGGAGTAGCTTCTGTGTTTTGTTGCCATCCATGCGCATTAACTGCATACACAAGCAAGAAATTTGGATGTGGATATGAAAATAAAAATTCCAAATCCTTGGCTAGGACATGGTATTTCTTGTTGGCACATTTGCAGGTCGGGGTTGCCATAGCCAGATGGTGCTGGCTGGCTCTAAAAGAGCCTCATTAATCAGGAATGCAACACATGTGAAAGCTGAGATGTATAAAATGTGCCCAAGTTTTTAATGGGAATCTTGAATTTCCTCAGGTGGAATCTGAAGCATAATCACTGATTTGCTTAATCAATTCCTGGAACTGCCTGAAATCATCTGCCATGGGTGGTGGTCGAGGCATTATAGCTCATCCAGCAATGACAATAAAATATTTATATGAAGTGTTACCTCCTTACCAGCCCTTGCCTCTTGTTTTTCCCTCTGTTCTGGCTGGTGAGGAGGAGGAGGAGAAGGTATGGGAGAGCGAAAATGCCTACACTCCCTGCAGGGGGAACTCAGAATCTTCGGGAACTGTTGACTGTATCAGGCCCATGGATCCCAATGAGGCCACAACAGTGGACCATAAGGCATGGGAGGAGGTAGCCACTGTTAGTCACTCCAAGTCATCAGAGGTCCAGGTTGCCTCTTCTCTCCATATGTGGAGGAGAGTAACCTCTCATTGAATAAACAGGAGATCCCCAAACAGCGAGTCAGAATCTCCATCAATGTAAACCCTGGATGGTAGAAGTTGGTGAATCTGGGGGTCTTGATGAAAGAGGTGCCATTGGTAACCCAGAGGACTTTGGCATCAAGAGATGTGCAGAACCAGACAGTAGAGTACAAATAGGTGCCTTGAGTAGTGGAACTCCTGCAGTACTGGAGCAATGATTGAGGTCGACATCGGTACCATGGTGGCTAGTATGTGCCCTAGCTTGAACCTGCACAAGCATAGCCTCAGATGGAGTCTGAGGGTGTGTGACAGAATTGGGGGGAACAGCAGCTGAGCCACCCCATATAGTTTCCTATGTCTTCAGTTCTTTCTTGAGATAGAAATGTCTTCCCTTGATGATCAAATCTATTTATTATTATACCTAAGTTACTGCAGGCTCAGAGTTTGTGTGACGTGATCTTGTCCTTCCAATTTTTGATAATGGCTTTAAAAGGCTGACATTGTCATGTTGGTATCTGTGGCTCACCCAGTAAATCCTCTAGGAAGGTTGTCGAGGAAAGAATACATATGCACACCCTATTACCTCAGAAATGCTTAGTAAAGGCTCTCCATGTCTCAGGAATGAAGAGAAACTGAGCCGCCAGAACAAGACATTTAGTGTAGAAGCCTTTTGAAAGGCAACCCCACCTTCCTGCCTCTTCAGCAGCTATATCCAGAAGGGCTGAGCACAACAAAGGGAGGGACATCTGTGTGCTGAGGTAGTTAGGATACCCCTATTTTCTGCAAAACTTCCCTCTAATATTATCACAAAGGATTCCTTGCAGAATACATACAAGTCACTTTAAACAATTTTTAAGAGACTAAAATATTTTTAGTAATTTCATACTTTACCAATATTACTATAAAGTTATAATGCTTTAAAAACTTAAATGACTGATAGAAAGGCTATAATTAACACAAAATTAGCTTTCAAATGTCTGCACTGTCTTCTTTTTTAACTAGAAAGCAGTAGGCAATTCAAAAGTACCTTTTTTCTTGATTCACCCCTCAAAATGGCTCCGGGTAATCCCATCAATTTAAAATGCCTCACAAGAATTTGTTAAACCTCAAAGGAATTATAACCCCAATGTCAAAAAACAACTCATATTAATGGCTTGTCTGATCATCAGAGATTACACCATTTCTCTGAAAGTAGTGATCTTTGACATTTTATACAAATAAACAAACCATTCTACTTCAACCACAAGTCATAGGATAAAACTAAAGAAACCTGATTAATCAACAACCAGTAAGACACCTGTGACAATGACGGTATGTTTTCCAGTTCTCCAGACTTTTTTACAAAAAGTTCATTAATGAGATACTGTGATTATATATGATGTCAGCATAGGTGCAAGTTACAGCATATCATACAACAAGATATCATATTTTTTAAATTATTGCACAGAAATGAGAAGAATTAGAGGGAGATTTTTAAAAACACAAAGGGAAATTAGATATATAACTCCCATGTGTGTCTTTGAAAATCTCCTCTAGTTTTTAAAAAATATTGCAACAAGCAAAACTGATAGGTAGAAGACAAGCTACTGCAGCATATTAAGGAGTTTTGCAATAGTTTCACAACTCCATAGTACAGAAAACTATCATGACACTCAAAATCTAACAGAAATTTGTTAATGCACCTGGTTGAAAACAAATTAGCTACCTAAATGATAGTTTAGTAATATTTTCTGACAAAATTAGCAGTTTTATATTCTTTTCTGAGGACTAGCCACATGCAAAGTTTGAAGTATTAAATACATCTGTTTGAGTTATTCAGACAAGGAAAATGTTTTCTTCCTTGTTCATCTAATTAAAAATTGGTGGCTGGATTTTACTTATACATCACAACTTTAAAAAAACACCAAGCTTGTAAAGTCGCAGGCTAAAAGAATATTTTTGAGAAAGTTCTGAACTTATGAAAGTAGGAATTTATAACATAAGTTGCAACCTTAAATTGAAGCTACCATAATATGCTACAATGAAGGCAGTAGCTCAAATCAATAAAAATCTATTAAGCTATTTTATACGACTAAACTAATTTTCTAGCTATAAAAGCATAAGCAGCATTGTGTAGTGTTTAACGCAGAGAAGTCCCAGATTCTGCAGCAATTTTAAGTGAAGATATGTTGCATTTATTTGGAACCTTTCACAGTTGCCACATCTTATTGACAGAGACAAAAATGGTGAACAGAGAAGTGGGTTCCAATACAATTTGGAAACATTGCACAAGAACAGTTGTGTAATTTAATCTGCAGACAATTACTAGTAAAGCTGCTTTGTGTGCTGGGCTTAATTCTTGGGCTGTGAAGTCATGAAGTTGTGCTCAGTAGAGCAGAAAGGTGAACAGGGTCCTAGTAAGCGAAAGCAAAGAGGCCATTTCACAAATAGCTTTATAAGCTTGGCTAAGGTAGGGGCCTGTATTTTGGGGAATAAACACTGCTTCCAGAATGACATTCCCACCCTACTAACTAAAATCACAAGCTTATAAAGCAACTTGACACAACAATAGACAACCCTTTGACTTGTGGCTCTGAGCAGATTTTCTGTCTGACTTCATCTGTCGATATTACCATTTTGTTTGTAAGAGAAATGCTTGGCATTACTAAATTTATAACACTTCAACATCTTATATTTTATGTTTTTTCCAAAACAGGTAAACATTATGTTCTAAAATATTTTTATTTTTAGATGCTATTAAAATAAAAATTCTTCAATTGAAAGAATTGTTTGTTCTTTACTTTGTTATAAACCAGTTTGATACATGTCATTTGCAACAATATGCTACATACATGTTCTGTAAATTGTTTGAGATGGTTACTATATACAGTTCTTAAAGACAAAAACAAGGAGTGGAACTGCTAAGTACCTCCATGTATAGCGCATACTGATACTATATTTATATTTATTCAGTTCTAGACCCAAACTTGCCCCAGGATCTGCTAGCACAGATGCTCAAGCTCATATGGAGATCCATTATACTCTACAGGACTTACAGAGGCCCAGGGCTCCAGGCTAGTAGAACCCAATGGAGGAAAACAATTGTAACAAGACATAATTTAAGGAGAAGTAAGAGTCATGCATTGCTTTTCATTTTTTGTCTTATATATGTATATACCTTGATAATATGAAAAGTGTTTTTCAACAATTCCATACTCAAAGACATTCACAGTAAAATGTACTTGTAGGCAAAAATCCTGGGGAACTTGATTGTAGGATGAGGACTCCCTCTTGCGACACAGTGGCTCATGCATCATTGTATGCCACATCCACACAGACAGAATGGTTGATCCATGTAGCAGTGGCTTTTCCAGCCCTCAGACTCCTTGAGATAGCTCTGCCTCACCATCTGTGCTGGTCAGCAAGGGCCCCAGGCTGAGCTGACCTTCTAACAGGATCCTCCTGGAATCCTGTCTTCTTTTGTGCAGCAGAACCACACCAGGGAACTGCACCAGCTTCAGAAGCAAGACTTGCCCTTTATACCCATATACATAGTCATCATATATATAAGCCAATATGAAACCAAAAAGTCTCTCATGCTTTTTGCTTCTGCTAAAACAAACAAAAAATCCAGTTGCAATGTTAATTTATAGAGGTGTGATATTCTGCGCTGGCCTCTGCAAACAGCTAAAATTCAACAATCATATTAGTAATTGATCCTCTCTATCCAATTCAGAGGGAAAGTGTTTGGTAATAGCTAAAAACATAATTATTCAGAAGTAGAATACTAAGATCTATAAATACGTATTATCCCACAACATAGCTGGTTTTATCATGACTACTGATTTTGGTTTTCAGTGAAAATTATTTTGACTGATAAATATCTATTCAAGCAATTTTCAAAACTCTCAGATAAACAGTTCCAAAATTTTTATTGAAAAATATTTATCACTATTATCTGTCCCAGTTTTCAAATGTTCTAGCCAATTTCCCCTTGTTGATTCTATACACTGCATTTCACAGCTGTGGCACAACAGGCATGACATACACACTGTTAGATGGTTAAGAGCAAACCAGAAACATTTTACACTGTTTTCATAAACAGAATTACAGTACGGCCAAATGAACAATAATATCAAATGTGTAAGCCAACTCTAAATTCTCTGACTCCACACACCTAAACAATGAACTGTTGTTCATAGATGTCATCAGATCAAATGAAGTATAAAAAAGGCTTTACATGCAAACATAAGCCCCTCAGTATTCTCATGACATCATAAAGTACTGAAAAAAAATCAGTAACGAGCTGAAAATACAATTTCCAATTAATTCAGGAACTGTAATACTGCTTGAAAACTTCCTTCTAAAAATCAGACTAGAAAGATGATTGGTCCTTAACATAAAATTTTAAAAAATAACAACACACAAAGTTGTAAATATCACAAACTTTAGTCTTTGTAGTTGACACAATGTAGTTTGAATAGTCACAGCAGAAACAATGCCTAGGTTATGCAATCCAGACACCAAGGCATTCAATTAATGCTTAATAAATAATCCAGAATACAACCAAAACAAAAAGTAGTGAGAACTATGGAAATATAGCAGATAGTTCTACTGCAATCTTACATTTCAACAGGTGCCCGTAGTAGAATGGGTAAAATCTGAAATACATCAGACATTCCCAGCAGTTTGGATTCCAAAAGCTGCAGGGATACACAGACCAGCACTAAAAATTACCATTATACCTGTATTAAAAAAGAGGTGTCAATTCAAATGTTTAAAATACTTTGAAAACTTTTATTTTAAAGAGCTAGTCACTACAGCTATAAAGATATACAGAGGCTGATTTATGTTCTCAAAAACGTACGTTCAGAAAATCAATTTCCTATTTGTAGAGTTAATAAACACTTACTGCTCATTAATTAAATTATTTTAGACGTACTATTAATCAGAGGATAACATGATTAACATGTTATCTCAACATAAGTTATGATGGATGCAGAAAAACCCCCCACATAGTTATGAGAACTTTTAGGAAGTTTATCTAGAACTCACATTGGAACAAGAGGGTCGGTGCTCATGCATTCAGAATCCTACAATTCAGCAAGACTAAAGTTTCACTTACGTTTCCCGGGACTTAAACAATACCTTCAGACTTTGCATCTACATCATCCAAAAAAGATTCTATCATCATCAGCGATAATAGTGTTATGACAAGCTTTAATACCTAACAAACAACACAATGCAGTTTGATTCATTTTAACAACACAGGGAGTATTAAATTAGATTTTCACTACTATCAGATTACTCATTTTAAGAGTCATTTTCCAAGGCTAAGGGCTGTCCCAACTATTCCCTTTTAAAATGTTGATTAGAGTGCTTTTAAGGCAATTATGTTAAAGTTAATTCATCCTTCAGCTTCTGAGAGGGATTTTCAAAACAAAACTGTTTAAAATGAAACAAGGCAGGAAAGAATAAATAAAATATATTTACAAAAATCTCAAACTAGTCATGTACAAATATAAAGAAAATTGAGCGGGGCTTCAACATGAGAAACCACTAGAAGAACATACATTTAACATACATGTAACCCTTCTGCCAGGCGGAGCCAGCAGCAATAAGGGCCGGGTTCAGTATCTGGGGGTTCCTTTTCAACAATACAACACAAAACCAGCTCGAACCCCCACCCAGTGACCTGGGACAATTACACACCACCCCCTGGGTGCCTCTAAGAGGCAATACTTCCCCTCTCGCAAGCACAGAGTCTGAGTGTAGCAAAAGCTTTTAATAAAAGGAGGGAAGTAACTCAGCATTAATTTGGGAAAACACCCCAACTAGGGTTCATAAACACAAACCATGAGCAAAAGACCCACCTCCAAGTAAGTTGGACAGTGTCCTTTTCTCCTCAGGGTCTTAAGTCCAGCAACCCAAAAGACCCTTTAACGTGCTCTGTACCCCACTCAAAGTTGCTGTCCTTGGCCAGTGCAGCTCCAGAGTTCAGAGATTCATCCACATAGTTCACCTTCCACCCTGTGTGGAGAGGGGTGGTAAGGAGGCACCTTACATGCTCCATGGCTAGGGCACTCGCTCGTTGCCCCAATGGCCAATTGCCGCACCTTTCCACCAGCCTCCATGCTGGCCGCGCCTCTCCGCCAGCTGCCCTGCTAGCCACTTGCTGCGCCTCTCCACCAGCTACCCTGCTAGCTGCTTGCCATGCCTCTCTGCCAACCTCCCTGCTGGACACTTGCCACACCTCTCCTCCAGCCACCCTGCTGGCTGTTTGATGCGCCTCTCCACCAGCTGCCCACGCACCAAGATGTCTTCAGGGCCCCCCCACTTAACACAGTTCTCAGTGATTTCGGCTGTTAGTGAGAGAGCCTCATTGCTGGTGCACACTGGACAGTCTCTTGCAATAGAGACACTGTCCCAAAGTAGGTTTACTACTTAGACCCTAGGTATCAGTGATTTCAGCTCTGCTGCATGTAACAAGACTCTCAGTTGAATCTAAATTAGCTCTTTTATTATACCATGGAGAGAGAAAGGGTCAAATGGTTTCAAGGACCCTTAAACCAGGCCCACACCACCAGGTACAAGTACCTGTTCCCCACCCTCTCTCAACTCATTGGGCTTCGGAATCCATGTCCCCTACCTAGCGAGTGCCATTCTGTTGAGGGCGAGTCCCTCCATTGGGGTATGCCAGGTACAGTTCTGCTGCCCTTGGTTCACAAAACAAGGATAGCAACACTTTTTTACTCCTGCCCCAATAACAAGGAGACTGGGGATCCAACACCAGCCAAAATGATCATTTGGGCAAGCAATCCCATTGTGCTGTGCACCTAGGCACGGTGGGTGTGTCCATGAAAACGAGATCAGCTTCTGAAGTCTTTTTCCACAGCTCACCACTAGATGTCAGGGGAGATCTCATTCAGACTCTGCTTACATACAGAAACATCACTCTTGGACTGCTGATCCTAAAAGAGAGGAGATATGCAAGACTCCATCTCTCAAATTCTCATTACTGTTGCTGTGGGTAGGTGTGGTTCTTGTACCCAAGATACAAAATCTCAGTTTCCTGTATCAAACTGAAATGCTGAGGGAGAAGGTTACTTTTTGCTACAGCTTCCTTTATGAATCTGAAACAGTGGAAGGGTAACGTGCCATTAAGACACAGGTGTGGGACAAAAATTCAGTTTCCAGCAAATTTTCTGACTATTGAAAGCAAGTTAAAAAGAATCCAAGATAATCCAAGTTCTAGCTTGCATTTACAAGCAAAAACCGGAAAGTTAGCCATTGGATTTGACTGTATAAATATGAAAGATGACTAGTAAGAAATACTGAAAAAAATAAATTCAGTCTGCCCTAGGGAAATTGACAGCCCTACCAAAAGTCAGCAACATGCAGTAAGATGTTCTCTTCCCAGTTATAAAGATGGCTTTCAATTTTGCTGCACTAAGGGTTTTAAGCTGATAATAATCATCCGTTTTCAAGTGGACAAGGACCAAAAGTTATAAATGTACTGACAGTAAACAACTGTGGCATAAACATTCTTTGTATGAGGCTAGATTAACCACACACACACAAAAACCCTCATCTACCTGCTTCTTATAAAGACCAGAATGACTCACAGTTTGTTGGAATTTTTTAAAATAAAACTACAACTGATTTTTTATTTTCAGTAGTTTAGAAATTATTGTAAATTAAGTGTATTAACCAGACCATTGAGCTTAAAAGGAGTATCTTTTTCAAGGTACAGAGAGCAAGTTTAGTCATGTCCTCCAATCCCCTCTTCCCTCACATTAAGGCCTTTCTCCATAAGCCTTCATTTATCTCACAAAAAGTTCCACTTCCCAAGACCCATTCTATTCCTCCATTTCCAGCAATGTCCCTATTGTGCTGAATGGACATCAGAGGTAAGGATGTAAAAATAAAATTGATCTGCTTTTTGTAAGTTTCACTTTGTTTCACCAGAAATTTTAGGAAATAAAACTCACCAGAGTTGGCCAGTTTTACTTCAACATACCATCATTTGCTGTAGTCCCAACACAATGAAGACTCTGTTTGAGCTGCCCCAGGAGTGGAAAAATAGTACAAGATGGGAGGATGGAAGGAGAGAGAGCAATAAAGAGAGGAAAAAGACAGAAGGAAATCGAAGTGCGAGGGTGCAGAGTGAGGGAAATAACTAACAACTCAAGAAGGGGAAAATTCTATACCAAAGATTAAGACGGGGGAAAGGAATATTACCTGTATTTCTATTACTTTGAAGATATTATTACTAGGGCTATCAAGTGATTAAAAATTAATCACAATTAATCACGCGATAAAAAAATTAAATTGCAATTAATCGTGTGATTAATCGTATTGTTAATAATAGAATACCATTTATTTAAATATTTTTGGATGTTTTCTACATTTTAAAATATATTGATTTCAATTACAACACGAACACAAAGTGTACAGTGCTCACATTATATTTTTGTTTACAAATATTTGTGCTGTAAAAAACAAAAGAAATAGTATTTTTCAATTCACCTAATACAAGTACTGTAGTGCAATCTTTTTATCATGAAAGTTGAACTTACAAATGTAGAATTATGTACAAAAATATAACTGCATTAAAAAATAAAACAATGTAAAACTTTAGCGCCTACAAATCCATTCAGTCCTACTTCTTGTTCAACCAGTCACTCAGACGAACACATTTGTTTACATTTGTAAGAGATAATGCTGCCCACTTCTTGTTTACTATGTCACCTGAAAGCAAGAATGGACGTTTCCATGGCACTGTTGTAGCCAGCTTCGCAAGATATTTACGTGCCAGATGCCCTAAAGATTCATATGTCCCTTCATCTTCAACCGCCATTCCAGAGGACAGGAGTCCATGCTGATGACAGGTTCTGCTCGATAACAATCCAAAGCAGTGCAGACCGACACATGTTCACTCTCATCATCTGAGTCAGATGCCAACAGCAGAAGGTTGATTTTCTTTTTGGGGGGTTCAGGTTCCTTAGTTTCCACATCAGAGTGTTGCTCTTTTAAGATTTCTGAAAGCGTGCTGCACACCTCATCCCTCTCAGATTTTGGAAGGCACTTCAGATTCTTAAACCTTGGGTCGAGTTCAGTAGCTATCTTTAGAAATCTCATAATGGTACCTTCTTTGCATTTTGTCAAATCTGCAGTGAAAGTGTTCTTAAAACCAACATGTCATCATCCGAGACTGCAGAAATACATGGCAGAATGCAGATTAAACTGAGCAGGAGACATGCAATTCTCCCCCAGGCAGTTCAGTCAAAATTTAATTAACGCATTATTTTTTTAACGAGCATCATCAGCATGGAAGCATGTCCTCTGGAATGGTGGCAGAAAGCATACGAACGTTTAGCAAATCTGGCATGTAAATACCTTGCAATGCCGGCTACAAAAGTGCTATGCGAACACCTGTTCTCATTTCAGGTGACATTGTAAATAAGAAGCAGACAGCATTATCTCCTGCAAATGTAAACAAACTTGTTTGTGTTAGGGATTGGCTGAATAAGAAGTAGGACTGAGTGGACTTATAAGCCCCAAAGTTTTACATTGTTTTGTTTTTGAGTGCAGTTATGTAACAAAAGAAAATCTACATTTGTAAGTTGCACTTTCACAACAAAAGAGATTGCATTCTGGTACTTGTATGAGGTCAACTGAAAAATATGATTTCTTTTGTTTATCATTTTTATAGTGCAAATATTTGTAATAAAAATTATACTATAAAGTGAGCACTGTATACTGTGTATTCTGTGTTGTAATTTAAATCAATATATTTGAAAATGTAGAAAAACATCCAAAAATATTTAATAAATTTCAATTGGTATTCTATTGTTTAACAGTGTGATTAAAACTGCGATTAATTGCGATTAATTTTTTTGAGTTAATTGCGTGAGTTAACTGCGATTAATTGACAGCCCTAATCATTACACGAGAGTCCAATTTCTGGATTTCATGTCCCTCGTACAAAAGAGGTTGGGAACTCCCATAGCCCTTAGTTATTTCATCCAGTAAGGCATTGACAGTTGGACATTATATTTCATTCCAAATACCACAGCCTTAGTTCCCTTCATAACCTTCTTTTAGCTCCTGAATGTACAGGAAACAAGAGCTGCCCTAAAAAATGCAAACTCTGCACAATTTTATATTCACAAACATACCACATCATGACCATCCCAACGATGCAAGCAAAGTCAACTTTGGATGCAACACACCACCCTTGAGCCCAAACTAAAAGACTCTGTGGTGACTGGGAATCCTGCAATATGATATTTCAAAGACACAAAAGTACAGAAAGGGTAGTTTTCCCTTCTTTATTAGCATGCACACAGGATTGGAGGCAAAAATTTCGAAAGCACCTAACTGGACTTTAGGATGCTAATTCATTTAATCACTTTTGAAAAATTGTATCTTCCCAAATCTGAGAATAAAATCCTCAAGAGGCATCTCACTTTTAAAAATGTTAGGTATTGCAAACAAAATCCCGTATGAAAGCTCTTCCACCTCTCCCTTTTTTCAAGAAAGATGATAAAAAAAATCAATGAGGCAAATCTACAGTCTCAAAATATGCAGACTTCAATAGTTCAGGTAAATAAAACGGCCACAGAATTTCTAATCTGCTACATCAGATTTTAGGGTCAGCACACCATGGAGTACATGAGGCCCTTGGCCTTAATCCTGTGAAAGGTAGATATTCTGAGAGGTATTATCAGATAAATTAATTCTTACCAATTTTGTTGCTGTTCTATAATCTCACTACCTCATTTAGTACTTTTCCTGCAGGAAGTTTTTCTGTAGGAGTTTCCACAGGTTTATGTGCAAAGCAAAGCATCGTCTTAAGCTTCTGGAGAAGAACTATAGAATGCTAACATGGTTCAGACTAATCCAGTCAAACAAGCAGTGGACATATGTGTTTGAAATCCCTTTTTAATCTTTAACGCTTTTATATATACAACTGACAAGATGCTTTTAATACCATGGTAGTATTTGTTACTCTTATTGGGGCTGTGATATATATCTGTATAGATAACTTAAAGTAGGCAAAGTAAATAAAATAACTACAGCAATCATATAAACTTGTTATTTTCCCCCCAGCAGTATAGAAACAACATTGGACCAGACCCTGAAAACAAATTATTTTTTTATTTTGCAACTGAGTTGTCTAGTAATTCAATAAACATTTAAATACCACATATTTAAAACTCAGGTCCCTTAGCCCAGTGAGAAAAAACAACTCTACTCCTTTGAGGCCAGAAACCAGTAATCTCTCAAATATAAGCAGATAGGATCATGAAGTTTTCTGGGGTTTATGGGGGGGCGGGGCGATGTAGAGATGCATTCCCCCCGCAAAAAAACTGCCTTAGGCAGGCACAGAATTTGCCCGCCCCCATGCGCGGCCCCCTTGGCCTGACTGGAGTTGCCCCCCCAGATATGGAAGTCAAACTATGCCTTTGCGTATAAGCAAAGCTAGTTAACTTAACTTTGAAATTCAAAGGGTAAGAATTATGGGAGAGGTCACATATTAAAGCGCTTTGCCTACATGCATTTTACTCTTCCCACTGAAGCAATTAATTGGAGTTCTTTTGCTATCGCAATAGGAATTATTTTGTTTATTATCATCCTAACTAGAATAAAGGAGTGTAGAAATTAAAAGCCCGGGGAAGAACAAGAATGATGGCTTATTATATAAACACCTGCATCTAAAAGCAGAAAATTATTGAGACTTTCATATGACAAAAAGAAAAGGAGTACTTGTGGCACCTTAGAGACTAACGAATTTATTTGAGCATAAGCTTTCGTGAGCTACAGCTCACTTCATCGGATGCATTCAGTGGAAAATACAGTGGGGAGATTTATATACACAGAGAACATGAAACAATGGGTGTTACCATACACACTGTAAGGAGAGTGATCACTTAAGATGAGCTAATACCAGCAGGAGAGCGGGGGGGACAAGCCCGTTGCCAACTGTGCCCACATATCTATTCAGGGGACACCATCATAGGGCCTAATTACATCAGCCACACTATCAGAGGCTCGTTCACCCGCACATCTAGCAATGTGATATATGGCATCATGTGCCAGCAACGCCCCTCTGCCATGTACATTGGTGAAACTGGACAGTCTCTACGTAAAAGAATAAATGGACACAAATCAGATGTCAAGAATTATAACATTCAAAAACCAGTCGGAGAACACTTCAATCTCTTTGGTCTCTCGATTACAGACCTAAAAGTTGCAATTCTTCAACAAAAAAACTTCAAAAACAGACTCCAATGAGAGTCTGCTGAATTGGAATTAATTTGCAAACTGGATACAATTAACTTAGGCTTGAATAGAGACTGGGAGTGGATGGGTCATTACACAAAATGAAACTATTTCCCCATGTTTATTCCCCCCCCCCTCCTCAGATGTTGTCAACTGCTGGAAATGGCCCACCTTGATTATCACTACAAAAGGCTCCCCCCGCTCTCCTGCTGGTAATAGCTCACCTTAAATGATCACTCTCGTTACAGTGTGTATGGTAACGCCCATTGTTTCATATTCTCTGTGTATATAAATCTCCCCACTGTATTTTCCACTGAATGCATCCGATGAAGTGAGCTGTAGCTCACGAAAGCTTATGCTCAAATAAATTGGTTAGTCTCTAAGGTGCCACAAGTACTCCTTTTCTTTTTGCGAATACAGACTAACACGACTGCTACTCTGAAACCTTTCATATGACAGAGGACCAAGCCCGGACTATAAAGCAGTCTATTGTTCATTTCCTGAAATAATTTCTTGAGACGGGAAATTCTAAAAGTAAAATCTAGTGTAACTATAACTAACACTGAGCTTGATGTCCTGCAGAGCAAAATTGCTGCAGTCTAGGACAGATTAAGCAGTAGAAATAGTGAATGCTAGAGAGATTAAATATGTAACTTCATGTTATGCAACTTCAGTTTAGAAGAGAACTCTTCTCCAACTCCTTGGAGAAGACACTGTAAAATGCCCAGCACTCTCATGGCTCTTAATAAATGTTGTTACTGCCCTAATGGAGAAGCTGATGAACTAAATAACAGATTCAAGTTAACCTACAAATCACTAGAATAATAGAAGGCTTAATGGTGCAGCAAACTATGCCTTTTCATTTAGCTAACTAGGCATTTTATTGATCCAAATGAACACTCCTATACAGAGGCCCAGCATGCTCATAGGTAGATGCAAGAGCAAACTCACACAAGAAAGACTGCACACTCATAAGCGCCAAGGAATGCCCAGTCATAGGAGCATGCAAGCAATTTCACACGTGAGCAAATGCTTCAGACAGTTTTATAACTAAATTTGTTAATTTTCAGAACAAGAAATGGGCTATAAAGTACTCTAGCATGAAGATAAGTTGAATAGTATACCAATTTACTTCTTCACAATGTACAGGACAGAAACACAGAGATTCCCCCAATCCTGTTAAGGTGCAGTTGTACAATCCACCAATTATATTTGCTTTACTGTATAGACCAAAATAAGGGTTGTTCTCAACAAGTTACCTATACTTAACATAAGGCATTCTTCATGCGCTTAGACAACCTTCGGAGAGGTAAGATGATATCTACCTTTTTTAGGAAATTCAGTCTTCCCATTTTAAACAGTAAAACTCTAGAAATATCCATTAAATCCATAATTCTTTACTATTTCCCGTTATTTCCTGTTGGGAAATGTATAATTTTAGATCAACCAAGGCACAAGCTGCTGATTCTTCCATCTTTGTCTGTGACCTCAAAAATGCGATCTAAAGCATCTTAAAGTGCTTACAAGATCTTTCAATATCTCTCTCTCAGATAACTGGAAAGTAGATAGTAAAAATTCTAGATTTATAAATAACCCCATATAACAATAATGAGTGCAGAAAACAAGATTCTCGTAATAAAATATTAACTCAAAATTTTGATGGAAAATGCAGTTGCATAACTATAATTTTCATGCCCTCTCTGCAAGAGGTTTAATGCACTCTGGGACAAACATTGCTGGAAGACGTTGCAGTTAAATTTGATGTTCAGGAGTAGATTTTAAAACCACATGTGAAAAATATTTTTAAATATCACAAATTTATAAGCTTTTTGGGGATTATAAAATTCTAGTTATTTGTAAATAATCTCCTATAACGATGTGTGAAATGTCAATCTCTCTCTCTTTCTCTCTAGATAGCTAGAAACCAAACACACGCAATTTTATTCCTGTGCAAGCAGAGAACTAAAGGCCAGATTTTCAAAGGTATTTAGGCACCTAAAGATGAAAATAGGCACCTAAAGACCTGTGAAATTCTGGTTCAACCTGGCTAAATTTGATAGGTAACACTCTCCTTACCATTACTGTTCACTGAACAGTCATTAACATGGTACCCTGATAGGTAGAGAGCCACAGTTATCCTCTCTAGACAAACAACTATCACTGAAGGCCAGATATAACTATCATCTTGCATTCAACAATCTTGTTCTCAGGAAACATGGATGCATAAAATTAGGTTTCTTTTACACATGAAAAGATTTACTAGGTCACTTAATGGTCAAGGAGTAGATTTGTATTGCTTTATAAGATACACAAAGATATATTACATTATTTTCTCTTCCTATTCCTTAGGAATTTGTATTGACTCATCAAACTCTTTGAACCAGAACTTTTCTACAAGAAGCTGAATAGACAAGACTCAACTGCACAGGTTAAAACTTTTACTACGTATTTGTTATATAACATTCATATTTGTATAATCTGTGATCATGTTCTCTACTCTAGAACTTAAGACAAAGCTGAAGGAGTTACATCTGAATAACTCTAATTATCCATTATGTTATTGCAATTCCAGAAGTCAATTGCCAAGAGATAAAATAAGACGAGAGTGACCATATTTCTTAAAGTAAAAATGGAATCGCCCAGGGCATGCCCGAGCCTCCCCGCCCACTCCCATCCCCACCCCCATGCACAGGGCTCGCCAGAGCTTCCCTTGCCATGCTGCCTGAGGCTGACCTGCTGAGCCCCGTGCTACCTGCAGCGGGGGCCGGGGCTGACCACTAGAGCTCCACGCTGTCCAGAGGGTCAGCTCTGAAGGCAGTGCTGCCTGCCAGCAGAAAATTTCTCTGATCCCCTGCGCTGCCTTCAACTGATCCTGGGCAGCAGCCGCTGCTCTCCGCTCTGCCTTGCAGCCGAGGCAAATGCCCAGTTTGGGCAAAAAAGTAGGGATGGCCAGGACAGAGCTGGAAAAGGGGTCTGTCCCTGCCAAAACGGGATGTATGGTCACCCTAAGCAAAACCAATGGCAAGGAGAGGCACTAACTGCTTGCAAGTCCTCCTCCAATACCTGAGGAAAAGTGTGTGCACAACATGATTGTTTGGAACATTTAGTACATCATATAGCACCTAGTGTCATACACAGTAATTTGGATTTGCAAGATTTAAGGAGTTGCATGGAGATGTCCATAGTGGACTCCACTCTGGCTCTCTCCTGGGTTAGTTAACTTTTTTTTAAAAAGGAGTACTTGTGGCACCTTAGAGACTTAAATTTGCAGGGTTTCAACAGTGTTTGGCACTTTAGATGAGGGCTGTAAGAAAAAGATGAGCCTTGCAGCAGTCTGAAAATTATAAGGATGGGCTCCTTCTAAACTCCTCCAATAAATCTTTTCACAGCCTGAAACTCTTGACTAAGCACACTTTAGCTCCAACTGCTCAGGGCTTCACCTCAGGACCTGTTAAACATACCGTGCCCAAGATAAACATAGTTATCTCACTGCATTCTGAATAGAGAGACAGTCTCTAATGTAGTCAGGCCCCATCCCTTGACCAGGCTCTTGAATTGGCATGAGAAGTGAACTGGGACTCAGGACAGGACAAAGAGCGCCATCCCCACTAAGGAAAAAGGGTGCTGCATTCTCTACAAGTTGGAGGACTGTGTTATGTATGGGGTTGAAGGTGGAAAAGTTAACAAAATCCAATCAGGAAGTGATGAACATGTGCATTATTGTAGCTAGAACCTTATTTGAGATGAAAACACAAGTTTCTTGGTAAGCTGGAAGTGGAAGAAGGTATTTACCATCACTATTGCTACCTGGATATCTAGGACTAGTGAAAATCCTAATAAGACAAAAAACTTTATGTTACTTTGATGTAAGCTCCTAAGTGTGTCTCCCTTCCCATCAGTACTACTTTAGTTTAGATTCAGTTTGAGCTAGCTGTTCTTCATCCAGATACTGACCTCTTGCAGAGACTATGATGACACTGATCACATCTACTGAGAAGATATAAGACCGGGTGCCAGTATATGGTCAACAAGGGAGCCTTTGCATCTCACAAATCTTTTCAGGGAGTCTCGTACTCTGAAGTAGAGGCAGTAGAGCATTGAACAAAGTATAATTTGTTTATGCAGTGTATGAACAGTTTTTGTAAACTTAAGTGTTTATTGTATAACTATACAACTCAGTTGCAAAATAAAGTATTTAATTTTCAGGGTCTGGTCCAATATTGTCTATACATTGCAGTGGGGGGGGGGGAGAATAACAAGGTTATATGATTGCCATAGTTATTTTATCTACTTTGCCTACTTTTTCTTGAATCTATCTAAACAGATATATATCACAGCTACAATAAGCGTAACAAACACTACCGTGGTATTAAAAGCATCTTGTCGGTTGCATATATGCAAGCATTAAACATTAAAAATGGGTTTCAAACACATACATCCACTGTTTATGTTTGATTGGATTAGTCTGAACCATGTTAGCATCCTATAGTTCTTCTCCAGAAGCTTAAGACTATGCTTTGTATATAAACCCGTTGAAACTACTACCCTGAATTAAGAAAAAGTACCAAATGAGGTAGTGGGATTATAGAATAGCAACAAAATTGGTAAAAATTAATTTATCTGATAATACCTCTCAGAATATCTACCTTTCACAGGATTAAGGTCAAGGGCCTCATGTACTCCATGGTGTGCTGACCCTAAAATCTGGTACAGCAGACTAGTAATTCTGTGGGAGTTTTATTTACCTTCACAATTGAAGTTTGCATTCATTTCCCTATTAAAACCACTAAAATCAGCACAGTAGTCCCCATTTTATTTATTTTATGATGACCCACATTCAGCTTTCAATATGCTGCAATTTTTGCATTGACAACATAAGTTAATTGTAGAAATGGTCAAAGGGGAGGCAGGAGATTTTGGAAGTGGGTAAAGAACAGAGGGATGAGACAATTTGAAATCTTAGCTGGGTGTTTTTGCTAAAAATGATTTCAAGTGAGAATGTGGGCATGCAAATTGTCACCTTTATAGTTCAACATTAACACATAAATGAATGGTAGGTTAAGAACAACAACAACAAAAATAGATTCTGAAGCTCAATTCTGCAGCAGAATGAATTCTGTGACAACAGAACACATAGCATACTTATCGTAGCATTTGTGACAAGTCTCCATTTTGTTTTACAATATCTCTATAATTATCTATAATATAGATAAAGGTTTCTAAAACATTCTATACAACAATTTGAACTAAACTAGTTTTGTTTCTGTTCTAGTATGTGAGGACTGTCATATTTTCTTCCACTCTGCACCTGTTGAAATTGCATTCAATTAACTTCTGCCATTTGAATAGCCATTTCGAAAAAAGCTGAAGCCACCCAGTTTTGCCTTTAAGAGGATGTAAGACACAGTAGTGGGCAATATTTTAGGAAGAGTAACTACAGAATCAGAGGAGTTATACAATGTAAAACCAGTATGAAATCAGACTTAGTAATACAGGTAGCATTGCCTGGTGAGATGATATAGTTGAAATTGCTTGCAAAAAGTGCATAATACCAGCCAACTATCCACAGATACAAGTGTCTGAACTGACAGCAGTTTTATATCTGAGTTTCTGTTAGTTAGAATTTGTGTCTCACTTGCTGAAGGTTCATATAGATCCCTTAAAGTCCACATCCCTTACTGTCCCAGGATGTTATTTCACCTCTCTGGTTCACAATTTTAATAATAATTAAAAAAAATAACTAAGCCACAGAGGGGATCCTTTGTTGACTATTTTGAATTCCTGATGTAATATTTCTATAGTATGGCATCATATGGAGTTTTAATGTCAGTGAACCTCTTTAGAAAATGTCTAGCTCTTCCTACTCAAGCTGGAGGTAAAAGTGGCTCAACCTAAAGGCATTTCATCTTGGTAACCTTACTAAGCAGTCCACCCTTACTCTACGGATTTCAAGAACATTAATCACTAGTCTATATAGGAATCCTGCACACAAATGAGGAAATATAAATTGTCGCACAGGCTCAAAATACTGCATGTTAGGTTTATAGCTTTCTGTTAAAAGTATGATTTACCACACTGTACGAATCACTAGATAGTCTTAAATTCTTACCACAGCTCAAAGCAACTAGCATGTGGAACATGCTAAATATTTAGTGCAACTGCAGCACTACCATAATTTATACCGGCCAGTAGATTTTGGGACCAGGATGAGGTGTGTAATTCTAATGGTCAGGGAGAAGGGAGTTCCTAAGAAGTGGACATGCCTTCAGTGCAGAGAGCGTAGTGGAACCCAGACAACAGGTGAGGTTCAGCTGGGGATGAAGAGAGATCTGAGACATATTTTAGAAATGAATGATTACATCAATGTATTTTGAAAGTATATCTGTCACCAAGCATTAAAAGGAATGTTTTTTCCACAATATTTGAAAACCAATCTGTCTGCAAGTCTACATTATAAATCCAACAAAGGTAGTATTGTTTTTTTTAAAAGCCAATGCAATGTGACAATGGAGTTGGGTGATGGTTTTAAACCTCATGAGAACTAAGTCTCCAGTTAAGAGCTGGTGGTTCCAAACAGGTTTCTAGCAGATATTTGAGTATGAGAAATTCTTTCGCAAGTTAAGCATAACTATACACACTTTAGACAAATGGAATTACAGTAGGTAAGTACAGTTGAATGTTCCACAAATAGGTCTTGATGCTGCAAACACTTACATGAATGCTTAATTTTACTCTTGTAGCTCTTACAAATAATGGCACACCTGATTTGCCACACCTATAATGTTTATTAACAATCAATCATGGGTTCTTTCCCAAAACCGGCTATATACAAGCTTCCCTTAGAAACTCCTCTCTTTCTTTATGGGATTGAAGTGACTGGCAGTAGAGTAGTATAGATTCAATTATAGCCTTACAAAGAAACCAAATAATTGTACTATCTATAATCATTCAACAGAATCCTTCAAATACAGTTATTTAAAGATATTAATGTGATATAGAATGGCAGCATTCCTTTGGCTCCTGTAACATTTCTAGTAGGAAACCCAAAGCAGACATTTATTCATAAACAAGGATAAGTTTTGTTGATTAACAATAGAACACACATAAGTTATTAAACAATATAAATGGTACACGAGCCTGAGTAAACTAACAAACACAGAGAGTATCATTCCTTTTAAATCAGAATCAGTATATGTTTTTAAAATATGGTCATGTTTGATGTAAGTGCAGAGCCCAGTTCTACACCCTTTATTCACAAGTTGTACTTGTGCCAGCAATCCCACTGAATTCAGTGAGTCTACTTATGTGTAAGTCGAGGTTGCAGAATCAGACATTACTGTTCTGGTTTTGTAACTGTCATGTATTTTAACGCATTAATTATTAGATTATCCGTATGTTATGAAAACAAATAATAAAAGACATCAGCATTCCTGCATATTTAACAAGTAACTGTTTAATTTGTTTTTAAAATGGTACTGATCAACAGTGCTTCCAGGTGGTCTAGCAGCTTTCTAGAAGTAACATTACTGCTAACAAACATTTAGGATGCATCTTCATATATCTATTACCATTCAACCCAGCCTCAAAGATCAGAACTTTGTGGGTTTTTCCAAATACTAAATCAGTAAATTGGAGATATCCACTGTTGAATAGTTTGGAGAGGGGTCAAGGATTCAAAAGGAACACATCAGCTCCCACACAGACATTTTTAGTCTAAATCATAAAAGTTTTAACATTTATAATTAAATATGTACATAGTACTAACTGAAGTCATACTTATAAGATGCTGCCATAATTTAGGTATGCTATGTTTAATTAGTTGCTGAAAGATTTTAGTATGTAACTGAATGCTAGTTAAAAAAAAAAAAAAGTATAAATTAGAGGCATTTTAACAGTACTTCTGAGTGTACTTGACCTTAAACAGACAAATCCTTAACAGGAAAAAAAAAATAGTGTCTTACATTTTGTATTTTTAATAAGAAACTATAAAGGTGGCCAGTAACAGACAAACAGCAGCTAGTACCATTTCAAGATTTGATGTCTTGTAAAGATGAGCATATCACATGATTCATACATGCATTTTAACTGGTTGCATGAGTGCAGCTGTGTGCAGGGATATCCATGAATGTGCATTAAAAAATTGTAAGCCGCATGAATTGTGACCTGAGTATGCATGACAAATAGCAACCTACACTTACATAGTGCATGAGACAGCCTGTGAACATGCATGTGTGAAGACAAATAACTTGATGGGTGTTGAACTTTAATATAGTAATTGCTTACATGGAAGAGTAATATCAAAATATTTAGATATTTTAACGGTCTTATTCATAGTTTTTCAGATGTAGTAGATATAAGAAAAATCATTGTTCCATTTCAAATTACATTACCATATTGAAAAATCTTGTAGTAAGAGCTGAAGTTTAACATACATGAGTTCTACATATTATAATTCTGTCTATATACTAGACCAGAAGAAAAAGATTAAGTGTTTTACAGTAAAACAAAATGTCTGTATTTCCCAGGTCTATTTATTTTGTATTGTCTTTTTTTATATTCCAGAAATGGCGGCTTAATCTGAAAAAGGCTACTAGCCCCTTGTTTCAGATCACCTATAAGCTTTTTCCATAAAAGAATATATCAACCTCTTTTGAAACAATAGGGTATCAGGGGCTTCCTCTTTTTCTAAAATTCTGCGAGGATACACCTTGATGCTATCAGAATTTTGTATTATCCAATGGATCTCTCTTTCTCTGAATGCCCCAAAAACACAATCAAAGGATCCACTGGTAATTTCATTTTTGTTTTATCTATTATAAGAGTTCAAATTCTTGACCAACATATCTGTACTCTGGAGTATTTCAACCAAATATGGATAAAAGTACCTTTCATTCCACATTCAATTCAGCTGTCAACCAATGCATCTTTGTAGATTTTCCTTAAATGAGAGTATCACTAACCACCGAATTAACATTTCTTTTATTGTAAACACATATGGAGGAGAAAATTATCCTATGCCAAATAAATGGTCAGTGCTCTAAAATAATTTATCTAAATCCTTTCCTCTTTTATTCACATTTGTCTTCTATACCAAGTTTGAGTTTCAGAATATAGTTTCAAAATGTTAACTTTGGACCCTCTAGAATTACTCATTAGCTTTTCAGTAATAATTAAATAAGCAAGTGGCCTTTTGAAGTCTCCCATTTCTCAGGGGGTTGAAATATAGTATTTAACTGTATATAATTAAGTATTATAACCTTATCTATACTGAAAGTTTTTTGTAATGTTTCCAGCTATTATTAACTATCTCTAATGTAGTGTTGTGTCCTTTTAGGGGAAAGGAAATATTCATTTCCTATCCCACCCTTTCCATCTGATCTGTTCATACCTTTTCCTGTCTCTGTGCCCCTCACCACAACACATGGAACCCAGACTCTCTTTCCCTCTAGTCTCCTGACTGGTCTCCTTTTCTCTTCAGGCAGCTGCTGTCTGCCTTGTGGCTCCTGTTCCTGAAGGCAGCTCCTGCTTCATTTTCTCTTCCTCTTGTAGCTTCCACCCTTAGTGGAGGCAGACAGAATGGCTTCTCTTACTAGTGTCCAGGCTCTTCATTATAAAGAAGCCTGGACACCTGTAAAAGCAGCTGAAAACAAGGAAGAGAAGTACCATGTAACTCACTTGCTCTCTGCAGACAAAAATAAAGTCCATGGACCACACAGTTTGAGAAATTATGTGTTAGGGAGACTAAGGATTGCTAGTCAATATAAATTGACAACTACTCTTGAATTACAAATACCATTCGGAAATTACTAAAATTTATGTCTGATGACATGAAGATTGGTCTCACAGGATTTATTCTCCATTCAGTAAAACTACCAAAACTACTACAGATGTGTGTGTTGTTGCCTTTTCAGGAAGCTACAGTTGTCAAGAAATGCACATTCTTCCAAGCAACCACAAGACTTATTGTCTACATCTTTGTCTTTCACCCAGCAGTCCTTCGCTGTCATCCCTTCTTGCTGTTACTTTAAACTGTTTGGGGAAGAGACTATGTCTTTGTTTTGGAAAGCGCTATGCAAATCTATAGCCCTGCAGATCCAAATATCACTGAAGTCAACAAAGACTCACATTGACTTCAGTTGGCTTTGGATCAGGACCTATATAAGTAATAAGTAACTGTTACCTTCACTTCAGCAAATCTTTCATGAAGGATACGACTTCTGATGCATGTTTTACAGTTACTTTAATATTGCTGGTATTTTATTGCATAATTACTGATGTATTAGTATTAGAGTGCCTAGAGCCTTCAATAGGAGTCTATTATTTTAAATCTACGTACATAAATAAAATAAATTAAGTGCCAAATAGAAGTGTTGTATAATGAATGTAGGGATTGCAACTAGAAGTCAAATTTTAAATGCAAACATACTGAATCAACAGATTAGACTCACTAGTGAAAATGACAATCTTATCACGAGAATAACTAAATAGTCCATCTAAGTACTTAGTTTTCTCTAGCGGTGCTACTAGGGCCCAGAAAGCATCTTCTTCACACATGTTCATCAGTAGCATCGCAACAATGTAGGATATACATAAAAAGAACAGATAAGCAGTTGCCAAATAATTGAAGTGGCAAAACCAAAAAGTTAAATGAACATTAACTTGCATTTTCACTATCAAATCTTTTACACAAATAATTTTTCACTTACTTTCCTAATATAGGTTCCTACTATTTAAAACACAATCATACATGAGTGATTATACTTATACAACTCTGCCCCCTTCTGTTCTACTTAGCACCGATGAAGTGAGCTGTAGCTTACGAAAGCTTATGCTCAAATAAATTTGTTAGTCTCTAAGGTGCCACAACTACTCCTTTTCTTTTTGCGAATACAGACTAACACGGCTGCTACTCTGAAACCTATTATAAGAAAGGTGAGCAAGTAGTAAGCTTAGCTTACATATCATATAGACTTGCTGTTAAAGGTCATAAAGATTTCTTCCGCAACTCACCTCCAAGTTCTCTGCATCCCTCCATAGGAGTTTAAGGCCCATCATACTTCTTTTTTCATACCTTCTAAGCCTCATATTTACAAGTATTATTATAAATGACGAAGTAGTTATAGTGAGGCAGCCACAATCAACTCACCTTGACTGTAGTCTATTTGAGAATTGTATTTTGCATATGCTGATAGGACTCTCAAAAGCTTTGCCTGACTTTCTCTGGCCTTTTACCCACGAAGGGTAGAAAAGGGTCTTTCTAAATGCAAGAGAAATATAGAATTATATCTTTGAGCATGAGAAGCAAACTATAATTCACTACAAATTTATTATTTTTTATTTTGTTAGCAGCACACCTTTGACAGAAACCCCCTCAATGATGTTTTATTTTACGGTTGTGAAATTACTTATTTACTATTAAGGCTACGTTTTAGTCATGGGTATTTTTAGTAAAAGTCATGGACAGGTCATGGGCAGTAAACAAAAAGTCACAGCCCATGACCTATCCATGACTTTTACTACATACCCCTATCTAAAACTTGGGCCGGGGACTGTGGGTGCTTGGGGGCAGTGGCCCAGGACCCTCACTGGTGCTGGGGGGTTGGGGTTCGTGGAGCTGGCAGGCTCCCTAGCCAGCTCTGACCGGCATGTCCCTGTAGTTCCTAGGGAGAGTGGCGGCCAGGAGGCTCCATTCGCTGCTCCCGCCACAAGCGCCGCTCCGCAGCTCTGATTGGCCAGGAACCGCAGCCCCGAATGGCCAGGAACTGCAGCCAATCGGACCTGCAGGGGCAGCACAAGCGGGTGCGGCTCAGGCAGCCCCTAAGCCAGCACCAGACACTACAGAAGTCATGGAAAGTCACAGAATCCGTGACTTCCGTGACAGACATGCTGCCTTATTTATTGTTAATTGTCTAACTTTCTTTATGTTACTACAAGGATTATTTAGGTAATAAGACAAAACACAAACAAAGCTCTAGACCCTTAAACAATTTTTTTCTACTGTTTGGTAAGCAAAAGATCAGGATTCTCATTACACTTGGTGCAATGGAAACATTTGCTTACCCCAGCACTATATTGATCATTTCCCAGGTCTCCCCCTTTAAGGTATCTTAATTTAGATTTCATAGACCCCTTATTAAACTCTAGATGCATTACATACACTAAAAGCACAAATTTTAAAGTAATATGGGAAGCACTAAGTAAGAAACCTTACCAAAAAAATTAAAGACTTCCCCTCCACAGCCAAAGTCTTCCTCTTGGCCTCCATCATAACCTCTCCCCACTTACTCATCCCCTAAAATAACTTGTGCAAACAAGCAAGTCTTGTCTCATGCTCTGCAGATCAACAGAACTGGGCTCTAGCAAACTGAGGTAGGAAGAGATTTCCTTGTTGGAGTTCTGTGACGAGCATTGCCTAGGCCAACTGGCAATACAGATAGGCCAGCTACTTTAAGCGTATTAAAGAAAGTTTGCCTAATTGAACAGTAGTAATAGAAAAAAACCTATCTAAACTTAAGTAAACTATTGGGGAACAAGGAAAAACTACTGCTATTCAAGTGTTCAGTACTATCTCACCTATTCCATTCACTGCACAAATATAAACAGCACTTAAGATCTTATTATTGAGCAATTCTTCATGCCCCTATCTTAACTAGTCAAGTATCAACCACCTCATTTTACAAAGAAAGTAACTGAATGGTCACAGAAAGCCATGGCTAACAAAACCAAGAATAAATCCCAGTGTTCTCCATACTTCCTGTCAGAAAGAACTGTCCAATCGGTGTGTCACTTACTACTGATCTAATCACTAGACAACACTCACCAGCCCAAAGCTGAGAATAGAACCCTAAAGTCTCAATTCACAGCATTCTACTGCTGTCCAGCAAGGAGTTGTAACTCTGGCAAAGTGGCTTCTCCACATAGCTGCAAAGAGTTCTTAATGCAGCTCAATTAAGAGCAACCTGGACTAGAGAACAGAAGATCCAACATTCAAATAACCCATATAGGAATTTATTATTATACGTGGTAGAAAAAAGATGAATTCTTGGCGTTATCTTTTAAAAAAAATGGATTTAATTTCAGACAATGAGAAAATATCCTTAAAAAGAATATTTACAGTGAAAAGACATTATCTATAAATGATAGTATAACGCACAACATACGTATGTTGTATATTTCAGTCATTTTTCCTCCCATGCATATGGAACATGCCATATGTTGGAAAATTTGAAGATTAAGAAGCGTTGTAAAGGCTTTAGAAAAGATGGCCCTGATTTCCCTGAAGACGGGGAAGTTTCAGTCTCATTGGAAATAGGAAAAATCAGTCATCTTTATTAAGGACATTCTTCCTCTCCAGTGAGGTAGTGGCCATTTTTACTAAAGGCATAAGTAGCTTCAAATCCCTGTGTGTGTGTGTGTATACACACATTATACACACACACTGTTAACTGAATCAGAAGCAACAAGCTGTGCCCAATCAAGCCCATGTTCATGAATGACCATATCACTATCATCACCCCTTCTGCTTCTTATTATTTGTTAGACCCACTTGTGTCTTTTCTTAATATTAGATTGTAAGCACTTCAGGACAGGAAACATCTATTTGACAAGGGATAGCTGCGATAAATGAAAGGAACAAGTAAGGCAAATGGTTTGGTTTTTTTCAAGGATAATAAATTGCTTTGTACTAGTAAGATTGATAAATTCATTGTACTTCAAGTTTAGCAGGTGTTACGATGGTACCTGGTTCATAAAATGTGGATTAGCTTCATTCCAATTGTCAAGTAATTTGCACTATATTTTCAGTTTGTAAAAAGTGATTTTTGGATAACTGGGAAAAATAATTTGATTACAAGGGATACATAAAAGTACTGTGTAATGGCTGGAAATCCATTTTTTACATTTTGTTTTATAGTACCCTATTTACTACTTTCCCATTCACAAGTGATTTTCCACTTGATAACACATCTCTCTACACATCATACCTTAAAGACAGTGAGGCCCTGCTGAAAATTACAAGGATGATTTAAAGCAAAACGTGGTCCTGTGTACTGCATGTTACGTGGAAATAAACAATTAATATTTGTTTTTCTACACTGCACAAGAAGGTGATATGGTATATAAAATATAAAGTAAGTAGTTTAAGAGGTCTAGAATGTGATGGTTCAATTAATCTAAACAACTACTAAGCAGTGGCTTTGAAAGGAAAGATAAACAATAAAAGCAAAAGCGGTGCAAAATGCCTATTTAAGCTAACGTGCCTCATCTGTGTGTCACTGAATACTACGGTCAAGCTATTGATAGGCACTCCAAGTAGGGAGCCAACACTGCCTCAAAATTTCCAGCCTTGCTGTCTGAAGTTTTCCTTATCTCAGCATTTCCTCTATTGAAATCTTTACACGTGCACTGATCACTTCATAATAATAATAAAAATAATTGCAAGAGTGGATATTTTAAGCCTGTTACTTTCTAAATTTCAGATGAAAATACAAGAGCCAGATTACTCACTCTCTCTCCGAAAAGCAGGAGCATACTCATCCCACTCACCTTCACTGACTCCCTACTTATTATCTCTTATTCAAATCCAAATGGCCCTTTTATGGAATAGCTGTAGTGGTGGTGCAAGGGTCCCGATCCTGAACATCTACGTTGCAATTAAACAGCTCTCTTAGCCTGAGCTCCTTAGCCTGAGTCAGCTAGCACGGGCCAGCTGTGGGTGTCTATTGCAGTGTAGACATGTCCTAGTTTTCAAAAACCTTTTGTGGACTCTTGCCATGCTACTTATGACCTCACATCTTCTTATTTCTTCACTCCTCTACGTCTCCTGAGTTCCACTACTACTATTCCACAATAGGGGAGAACAAGACTTTGAAAGAAAAGGGACAAAGCAATTTGTACTATCTAATGCACCCCTCTGAGCTGCCACTTTTCCCATTTTGGCATCCTATCTGGAACGCCTTCTCTCTTTTCCAAGCACTGAGACTTCTTTTCTTCATCCTGCTCTCTCCTTAAAGTCCTCTTACTCATTACAAAGTTTTCCCTGGTCACATTATCTTTCATTCACCTTTCAGCATAATTAGCCTCTGGTGTTAAAGCATTTATTTGCAAATCTGAGGGTGACACATTAACTTTCCCTTTATATTTCCTTTCAATTTGAATGTTTACCCCCAATTCAGTCTGCCTGAGCCCTGGTCTACACTACAGTGTTAGGTTGATGGAAGGCAGCTTATGTCAATCTAATTATGTCAGTGTCTATACTATAGCCTTGCTCCCATTGATGTAAGTGCCTTACTACACCGACATAATAACTCCACCTGCACAAGATGTGTAGGGCTTATGCAGGTGTCAGGGCTGGCCTTAAGCAGGGGCGAACTGGGTGGAGGCTGGGGGCGCCATTATAAATGGGGTGCCTCCGGAACAGGGGTGCCCCTCCCCCTGCTGCCATCTACAGCCCTGAGAATCCTGCCCACTGCCTTGGAGCCACCCCTGGCCATTTGCTCCTAGGAGCTTCCAGTCTGCTGGGGTAGGGGCACCACTGATGTCAGGGTGTCCCCTGCCCCCACCGCCCTGTACCCCATCTCTGCAGAGCAGGGTGTGTGTGTACGTGTGGACAGGGCTCACCAAAAGTGGGACGGAGTTGCTGGCGGCTGCTGTTGTGTCTGAAGGAGCTTTCCTTCAGACTGGTGAGTGTTGCTCTCTTAAAGGGGCAGCGTGCAGTCTCTCACACGCTTCTAGAGCTCACACAGTCCCGCAGCTTACACATGCTGTCTTTTTCACCCCCCAACACATATTTATATTGTTGTTGGTACTTGTTGATACTTCCCGCGATGCACATATATTCTCTGTAATTTTATTCTTTCAAAGTGCTGTTAGTTCAGTGTTTTGACAGGTATGTGCATTTCATGATTTTATTTCTCTCTTATGCTTACATTTAATTCTTTGAGTAGTGAGTTTTAAAATGCCTAACCTGTCCTGGCTGGAGTAATTATCATTATCATATTGTGCTTTGTCATTCATTATTTAAAGTAGTACAATCAAATCATAGTATCCTCCTAGAAAGTAACTTTAGCTTGTACTAACCTTAGCAGTGCCAGTTTAAAAAAACATTAGCTAAACACATAACTTTCAACACTGGGCAGATGAAGGTGGCTTATTTTCAAATTGTATTTTTAGTTAGATCTGTAGAATAACTTAAAATCTGCATGAAAATAAATGCAGTTCCAACTATGATACCAATAGCAATGATGGAGTCAAATGTTAGTAAGTCACATACATGATTCGCAAAAAGAAAAGGAGTACTTGTGGCACCTTAAAGACTAACCAATTTATTTGAGCATAAGCTTTCATGAGCTACAGCTCACTTCATTGGATGCATTCCTGATGAAGTGAGCTGTAGCTCACGAAAGCTTATGCTCAAATAAATTGGTTAGTCTCTAAGGTGCCACAAGTACTCCTTTTCTTTTTGCGAATACAGACTAACACGGCTGCTACTCTGAAACCTGACATACTTGATTGTGATCGGTAAACATAAATGTCAAAATAATTAGAAAAAAAAATCCCTTTCTTAATAAAAGAGAAAAACCTTAATCCCAGATGTTAAAATTATGTATTTAGTGAAAAACAATTGACTAAAATAGAGTAGATAATGGCAGTAACACAGAGTGTGTCTTTTAGAGAAAGTAAGCAGATTTTATTAATTTTTATTTATCTCTACTAAAGATAGTGTACAAAGTATCAGATGTGTGTTTCTGATATCTGTGTTAAAATTCCAGAAGTCATATCTCAAGGCCTGGGATTGGGAGTACCTGTATTATCTCCTGATTGTTCTAAATTTACATATAAACTTTAAACGTGGCTTTAATTGGAGTTAGTATATATTTTTTCTTTCTTTATATAACAATTAGATACAGTGCTCCTGTCAACTAATTCCGAAGTTATTATCTGCAAAAACTCTAGAGTTTTCAGGTCCCTGGAATCATGGCTAAAAGTTTCCTCCCCCTGCCCAAAATCTGAAATGACGCCCCAGGTGAGCCAGGAGTGGCCAGAGGGCTGCAGGAGGACCGTGGGCTCTGGCAAGATGCAGCCCCCGTGTGACAGCGCAAAGCCCGCCTTGAGTCACATGCCCAGCATTGGGCACCAGAAGCCACAGCAGCAGTGCAGAAGGGTAGCAATACACCATACGCCATACCATCCTTACTTTTGCACTGCCGCTGCTGGTAGCGGTGTTGCCTTCAGAGCTGGGTGCCCAGCCAGCATCAGGCCGCCTTGTCAGTGCTTAATGTGTGCCATGGCTGAGCTGTGGCATCTTTCAATACAAATTAAACACTGGGGAGGCAGCAGGGCCCAGAGGTGATGGGGGGAGGGGAGTAAGCCCAGAGAGCCTGTAGGAGCCAGGAGTGGGGGGGGGGGGGGGGAGGAGAGGGGGCAAAATACAAGTTCACCCAGGGTGCCATTTTCCCTAAGCCCAGCCCTGGTAGGTGTAGTTAGGTGGAGGCAACCTCCATGTAGACACTTTGTTACTTACATTGGCTGTCATTCTTGTCAATTTCACAGCTCTGCACTGGAGCCTTGAAAATGACAAGAAAGGTTAATAGGCTCCCTGCTCTGAACTCCCCCAACCCTGAGAGCCAGGAGCAAGATGGCAGCAGGGAACCTGGGCAGCAGCCGGGCTCCCAGTGGGAAGCTCCACCAGGAGGTGAGAAGCCACACTGCCCCTGTTAAGTTGGTACAAATACTCCTGGTGGAGACATGCTCCACCGACAGGAGGCCAGTGTGGACCTGAAAAACTGCAGTAATTACGGTGTCAGAGTAACAGCCGTGTTAGTCTGTATTCGCAAAAAGAAAAGGAGTACTTGTGGCACCTTAGAGACTAACCAATTTATTTGAGCATAAGCTTTTGTGAGCTACAGCTCACTTCATCGGATGCATACTGTGGAAAATACAGAAGATGTTTTTATACACACAGACCATGAAAAAATGGGTATTTATCACTACAAAAGGTTTTCTCTCCACCCACCCCACTCTCCTGCTGGTAATAGCTTGTCTAAAGTGATCACTCTCCTTATAATGTGTATGATAATCAAGGTGGGCCATTTCCAGCACAAATCCAGGGTTTAACAAGAACATCTGAGGAACAGTGGGGGGAGAGGGGAATAAAAAAGGGGAAATAGGTTACTTTTTATAAAGTAATTACAGTGGTGGCTGTAACTCAACTTAAGTTTGTAGCGTAGACATGAGAATCAGTGCACCAGCCTCAAAGGCATTATCCATTTATCCTCCCTCCCTGGAGAGCACTGTGATATTTGTATGAAGAAGCTTTATTACAAATTTCCTCCGTACATTATGTATGTCGCTAAACGGCTGGGTCCGTGCGTTAACCAGATGGGGGGAAAGCTTTGCATGACTTGCAGGGAGCAGCCTGCGGCCTGCCTAACCGGGGGGTGAGCTCATCGCCGCTCCAGGGCTCTTTGGGGGTTTCCTCCAACGCCAGCGGTTCCAGGGGAGACTCCCGCAGCTGAGCCGAAACCCGCGGCGACAGGACGCGGCGCCACCCCAAAGGCTGCCCGAGACACGGCGAAGCGGGGCCCCCAGCCGCGCTGCAGTCGCTCGGTGGCGTCCTGTCGGGAGCCCGGCTGGGGTCTCCTGAGGGCCAGGGGCTGGCGATGCTGAGGTGGGCGCAGACTCTGCCCGCGCCCCACCCCTCACAGCGGCCTGAGCAGAAGCCAAAGGTGCCCACCGCCGCAGGGAGCTGGCTCCGCCCTGCCCCCCCCCCGGCCGCAGCTCCCTCGCCACTGGGGCTCGAGGGCGGCCGGGGCGAGCCCGGCGGCACCTGCAGTGAGGGGAGCGCGGCTGCCGCCCCACTGACCCCGAATTCGTCGAACTACCCGCGGGGCGGGGCGGCCGTTACCTGGCGCGAGCCCCATTCAAGCCCGCTGCCGCTCCCGACGACAGGCGCTGAGCCCATGTGACGGGGAGGGCGAATGGGCGCGTTCTAGGTTCTGAGCACCAGGGGGAGCCCGCCGAACTGCCCGGGCCAGGGAACGGCTCGCCCCGCTCAGAGCCCCGGGGCCGGGGCACCCTGCGGTGCCGGCTGCACCCCCCAGGGCCCGGTGGGGTCATGGTTAGAGCCGGCGTGTGTGTTGGGGGGCAGCTCGTTCCTTGGTACGCTGCACACCGAGATCTGGTGTGTGTGACTGATTTGGCTTTTGGCTTCTGGGGGAGCTTCAAGGGTTTGGTTGTTGCCTACAGAGCAGGGGTGGGCAAACTTTTTGGCCAGAGGACCACATCTGGGTATGGAAATGGTATGGCGGGCCATGAATGCTCACAAAATTGGGACTGAGGTGCAGGAGGGGGTGAGGGCTGTGGCTGGGGGTGCAGGCTCTGGGGTGGGGCCAGAAATGAGGAGTTCAGGGTGCGGAAGGGGGTTCCGGGCTGGGGCCAGGGGGTTGAGGTGCAGGTGGGGTTGAGGAGTCGGGGGCGGGGGGAAGGGGTGAGGGCTCCAGCTGGGGGAGTGGGCTCTGGGGTGGGGCTGGGGATGAGGCGTTTGGGGTGCAGGAGGGTGCTCCAGGCTGGGACCAAGGGGTTTGGAGGGGGATCAGGGCTGGGGAAGGGGGTCGGGGTGCAGGCTCTGGGCAGCGCTTACCTCAAGCAGTTCCTGGGAGCAGCGGCATGTCTCCCCTCTGACTCCTACACAGAGGCGCAGCTCTATGCACTGCCCCGTCCGCAAGCGCTGCCCCCACAGCTCCCATTGGCCGTGATTCCCAGCCAATGGGAGCTGCATGGGTGGCACTTGGGGCGGGAGCAGGGTGCATAGGAGCCGGAAGGGGAACATGCTGCTGCTTCTAGGAGTTGCAGCATGGGTGCATGGAGTGGCCCCCAACCTGGCCCCCCAGGTGGAGCGCAGGAGTGGGGCAAGCGCTAGATCCCGCTCTGCGGCGGGCACTCAAGGGCCAGATTAAATCGGTTGGCGGGCCACAGTTTGCCCACCCTTGCTACAGAGCATGAATTATAGAAGTGTAGGATTGAAAGGGACCTCAGCAGGTCATCTAGTCCAGTCCCCTGCACTCAAGGCAGGAATAAGTAAGAAATAATTTTGGACCTGGCTACCTGACAGACTGTCTCGCTCCCCATAGTTACAGTTATAGTTGGGATTAACAAAGGTGCTTCAGCTGGACTCCTTCAGGAGATAGCTGCTTTCAGGGCACTCCTGACCCATGAGGGCCAAAACCTGTTGTGGGCATGATGCAAAGACCATTTATTTTCTAAAGCAGTTTGAGAGGGGGGAAGGTTGTAGGGTTTAAGGTGTAGTTAGGGAATTTTTATGGTTTGTGGTTAATAGATAGGGTGGTGTGAGAAGCACTCAATGTCTTCTGAGTTTTTAATGTATTGGATTCCCCTTGTTGTTTTAAACGAACTAGTGTGAATTGTACTTCCATTTGCTTTGGCCCTAATTAGCTAATTACTAGGACTGTAGATTAATCGCAGTTAACTCATGCGATTAACTCAAAAAATTAATCGCAATTAATTGCAATGTTAAACAATAAAATACCAGTAGACTGTATGACTGCATCAAGGTCTTCATTCAAAAATAAATGATTATATTTGTCTAAATAAGCAGAGATGGAAAGGTACCCTCTTGACTACAGCTGCTACCTGTTATTGAAAATGAACAGTCTATTAAACAAAAAGCCAAATTCATCTCTCACTCTCACTTGTGTAACCTCACTAGCAAATGCCTAAGTAAGGTGGGACTGCTCCGTAGAGCACCATTCCAATGCAAAAGGGCCAGTCTTGCTTACTTTGCTCAGGTGTAGAGCCTGATTTACTAATTCCTTGTGAACAGAAAGCAGGATTTGACCCAAATTGTACAGCAGCTCAAATTTTCTTAGCCAATGTACAATGCTATAGCAAAAAACATTATCTAACTGTATTCTAGAAAAGTCACAGGTTAAAGTTCTAATGTTTTACCTTTTGATAATTAAGGAGTATAGTCTTTTACTAGCTCTAGATTTATTAGGAACTGGGGAAACTTTTGGGATAGGGAGAGCCTATACAGGAAGGATGAGCTCCACCTAAACCAAAGTGGATCCAGACTGCTGGCACTTAACATTAAAAAAGTTGCAGAGCAGTCTTTAAACTAAGACATGGGGGAAAACCGATTGTTGCAGAGGCGCACGTGGATTGGACAGAGACTTCTCTTAGAGGAGAGTCTTTTGACAGAGATTCTCTAGGTTTTAGTCAGGAGGAGAGGATGGAAAAGGATAAAGTATGGGCCAGATCAGACGAGAAACATTCACATAAAGAATCTGACACATCAGAAAAGGGCAGACAAATAAAGAGTGACAAGTTTTTAAAGTGCTTGTACACAAATGCTAGAAGTCTAAATAATAAGACGGGTGAACTAGAGTGCCTTGTGTTAAAGGAGGATATTGATATAATAGGCATCACAGAAACCTGGTGGAGTGAGGACAATCAATGGGACCCAATCATTCTGGAGTACACAATGTATCGGAGGGACAGAACAGGTCGTGGGGGAGGGGGGGAGTGGCACTATATGTGAAAGAAAATGTAGAACCAAATGAAATAAAAATCTTAAATGAATCCACACGTTCCATAGACTCTCTATGGATAGTAATTCCATGCTCTAATAAGAATATAACAGTAGAGATCTATTATCGACCACCTGACCAGGACAGTGATAGTGACGATGAAATGCTAAGGGAGATTAGAGAGGCTATTGAAATAAAAAACTCAGTAACAGTGGGGGAGTTCAATTATCCCCATATTGACTGGGTACATGTCACCTCGGGATGAAATGCAGAGATAAAATTTCTCAATACTTTAAATGACTGCTTCTTAGAGCAGCTGGCACAGGAACCCACAAGGGGAGAGGCAACTCTCGATCTAGTCCAGAGTGGAGTGCAGGATCTGGTCCAAGAGGTAACTATAACAGGACCGCTTGGAAATAGTGACCATAATATAATAACATTTAACACTGAATTCTCTGCAAGCTGCATGGACACTTTGCAAAGACACCATAATAGAGGCTCAGCTTAAATGTATACCCCAAATAAAAAAACACAGTAAAAGAACTAAAAAAGAGCCACCGTGGCTTAACAACCATGTAAAAGAGGAGATTACGGGGGGATCTGATAGAGGTATATAAAATCATGAGCGGTGTGGAGAAAGTGAATAAGGAAAAGTTATTTACTTGTTCTCATAAGAACTAGGGGCCACCAAATGAAATTATTGGGTAGCAGGTTTAAACCAAATAAAAGGAAGTTCTTCTTCACTCAGCGCACAGTCAACCTGTGGAACTCCTTGCCTGAGGAGGTTGTGAAGGCTAGGACTATAACAGGGTTTAAAAGAGAACTGGATATATTCATGGAGGTTAAGTCCATCCATGGCTATTAGCCAGGATGGGTAAGGAATGGTATCCCTAGCCTCTGTTTGTCAGAAGATGGAGATGGATGGCAGAAGAGAGATCACTTGATCATTACCTGTTAGCTTCACTCCCTCTGGGGCACCTGGCATTGGCCACTGTCAATAGAGAGGATATTGGGCTGGGTGGGCCTTTGGTCCGACCCAGTAAGGCCATTCTTATGTTCTTATGTTCTATGCCTTTTTCAAGTACACATTTAGAAGGGCTTACATGTATTATACAGTTATCAGTTTTCATACAGGCACATCAGCATGTTAACAAAGTGCTTGTGTACCTCACACATGTATTGTAAGGATTTATTCATTAACATCTGTAATACACTTTGAGCGTGAAGTGTAATTAGGAATTCCTGCATTTGGAATTAGATAGAAAACACATTCTTTGGAGGATTTTTTCCCCTTTAATAGGTAATTATTGCAACAAGCTGTCTTGTTGTATTTTGACATGGTCTGTTTAGCAGCAGCGATGTATCCACTGCCTCCACTTGCTCTTACGCTATTGGTGACTGGGTGATTTTAGTGCTTTGGTGCCTCCAGGAAGAGCAAAGCCCCCAGAAGGGAAGGACAAGAGAAAGTCCTTTTCTCCCTGTGGAGAACAATCCTCGCCCTTTCGCTGCAGGTTTTGTTTCACCAATTTTATAAGTAACTCCCTCCCCAGCAACTAAATTATGCAACAATAATCTACCCTCTACCCAAGATGGCCTTGCTCCACTGGTTTCCATGGCCACTTCCTAAAGTGCCTATCACCAGTCATGCCTTCTCCTTTGGCTCCTGAATGCATGAAACCCTCCCCAGAGTCCTTCTATAGCCTGTCTCAAGGCCTCTTTGTCTATACAGCCCTTCCCAGGCTACTCCCTGCTGGTTCTATTCAGGCCATAGCTTCTTCTGCACTGGAAAGTCCTGCCAGAGGCCTAGCTTCTTCCTCTTGTCTCAAAGCCCGCCTGAGCGCCTTACCTGGGTAGGTTGCCAGGTGTCCGGTTTTCAACCGGAACGCCCACTCGAAAAGGGACCCTGACGGCTCTGGTCAGCACCACTGACCTGGCCTTTAAAAGTCCGGTCGGTGCCTCAGGGGGACTAAGGCAGACTCCCTGCTTGCCGTGGCTCCGCACGGCTCCTGGAACCAGCGGCATGTCCCCCTTCCAGCTCCTAGGCATACGGTCAGCCAGGGGTCTCTGTGCGCTGCCCCTGTCCGAAGCCCCAGCTCTGCAGCTCCCATTGGCTGGAAACCATTGGCCGGTGTCTGAAGATGGGGCGGCGCATAGAGCCTCCTGGCTGCACCTCCACATAGGAGCCGGAGAGGGGACATGCCACTGCTTCCGGGAGCTGACTGTGGTAAGCACCACCTAGGGCCTGCACCCTGGAACCCCCTCCCAACCCCCTGCCCCAGCCCTGATCCCCCTCCTGTCCTCTGAACCCCTTGATGCCAGCCCAGAGCACCCTCCTGCACCCCAAACACCTCATCCCCAGGCCCACCCCTGAGCCTGCAGCCCCAGACGGAGCCCTCAGCCCCTCCCACACCCCAACCCCCTGAGCCAGCCTGGTGCAAATGAGGGAGTGAATAAGGGTGGGGAGAGTGAGCGATACGGGGTGGGGAGGATGGAGTGAGAGAGGGGTGGGGCCTAGGAGTGGGGGTGGGGGCTCGGAGGAGGGGCAGGTCAAGGGTGTCTGGGTTTTGTGCAAGTAGAAATTTGGCAACCCTATACCTGGGGGTGATCCCAAGAGCCTGCTGCCACATAACTCATTCCCTCACTCCTTTAGTAGAGTCCCATACCAGCTTTTGCCTCAATCCTTGTCTCCAGAAAACTTCCCAGCACCAGTCTACTCATACCAACTCCCTTCACCTATCGAGTTAAATCTCTTAGCAGGCCTGGCTCTCAGTCATATGTGTGGGGGGAATGCAGGCACTGGTCAGAGATGAAACTTGAAACTCTTAAGGGCCTGCTCATCCTGTGACAGTCTCTTATGAGAAAGTGATCTAATGCTTTGAGCACAGGACAGGGAATCAGGAGCTCCTAAATTCTAAGCCTTACTTTCTCATTTACTTGTCTATTATCTTTGGCAAGTTAGGGTTTTTGCCAGTTTTACTATTATTACTATTTTTTAATAATGCTTAATACAGAGATGTGTTATAGAATGGATCTGATCCTACATTGTTTGTTTTACATCTATCGTCTAATATAGCTACTGCAAAATTCACTCCACATTAAAAAATAAGAGTCAGGAATAACAGTTATAACCTTCAAGGGTAATGGAACAGAAATTCAACTTTACAAAGAAGTTGACTCAGAGTATAATTCTGAGTATGATCGGTGGAAAAAAATACCTTATTGACTACCGCTGTTGTTGTAGAGAAAAATCAACAAACATAGAAATAATCTATGACCCATATGACAATTTGGAAAGCCTAATTGTCATTTAAAAGTAATCTTTTACTTTTGTGCTACTCTTGGGGAAAAAAGAATAATCAGCATGTCTTTTGGGGTTAGCAGAACTTTGGTGACTACTAGTAACCATGGAAATGAAAAGATAGCTAATCAGAGACCAACACCAAACTCACTGGAGTGCTTAAAAGCATAAAACAGACATATGACTAATTTTCCACACATAAAAGCTGACTGCTTCTTTATCAATTACATTAAGGACAAAAAAAGAAAAAAGTCCAGGAAGCCTTTGGAGTGTATTAGGTAAACAGCATATGTCATTGCTTCCCATTGAAAACACAGGAAATGCCTTCGAAGGCTTGGGATTAGGCACACAATACATCTGAGCTGGTTTAAAGAAATGAAATAAAAATGGCTACTGTCTTTGTTACTAATTCTTTTCAATGTGCAAGAAAAGAATAAAAAGGCATAGCTGATGGAGTGTTTTCCCTCAAAGGATAGAAGTGGAGTTATGGAGCTTACATAGCTAATGATGAGTAATGTCTTAGTTAGTCTATATCAAATGATATCCGACTGCTTGCTCACCAGCTGAAGAGTCTTCAATTTAATAGATACAGAAAAGATCAGGAACAGCCACCACTCAGCTGATGATGTCATTAACTAAGCATCTTATGAGCCATATAATTATGCTGGGTATTTGATTGCTGTATTTGTGATGGTCCAAACCCAGACATTGCTTACCCAACCACAATTATGGTCCTCAAAGACATACATCCTCAAAGAGGAGGGAACTGGCAAAAAGAGACATTCCCTGCTATAGTATGCAACTTGTGATTGTTGACGGGGAAAACCTTTCCAGCAGTGCATACCATAGCAAATGACATCTGCTTTGAAAGGGCACTAGAACAGCATTTTTCATACTTCGCGTTGTGACACAGTATTGGGTCGCAGCATGTCAGGCACTGGGTCACTCTGGCCCGCACCACCGACTGGGACGTTCACGGTGCTGCCCAGCTAAGGCAGGCTAGTGCCTGTTTCAACACCGTGCTGTGCCCCAGAAGTGTCCAGCAGCGGGTCCAGCTTCTAGGCCAGGGGGTCATGGGGCTCCACGCGCTGCCCCCGCCCCAAAAACCGGCTCTGCACTCCCACTGGCCTATAGTGCACAGTGATTCAAAAAGGCAAATATATCAGCCTGATCAGTACTAGCCCTACCCTACATGGTTGCATAGAACCCTGCCCCACCAGCACCAAACTTAGCATCACTAGACAAACTTATAGTGATCCTTGTCTTTCTTCTCTGTTTGCAGTTCAGAGACAGTACCAGAGTGGGAATTCCTATCCAACTTTCCTACTTAGGAGGCTGAGCAGCTGGAATACCCTAACAGACTTTGTACATGACTGACATAAGCATAAAGATTGCTGGTGTTGGAGTGTACTAGGCAGCTGGTATGCCAGGTTTATCAATGGCACAGAGGCATCTGCATCAGCAGAATGAAGAATTATGTCCTAGTGGGGCCTGGACCACCTGCATCAGAATTCAGACAGTCCTGACTAGTTTCTTGCCAGTTGTTGCCCTGATATTGTTAAAAGAAAAGGAGTACTTGTGGCACCTCAGAGACTAACACATTTATTTGAGCATAAGCTTTTGTGAGCTGCAGCTCACTTCATCGGATGCATTCATTGTTAACCTCCCTGCCCCATCTCTCCTCTCCACACATGTGAGAAATTGAATTTATTGCCCAACTCCACTAATCCCAGTCCCATCTTAATTCCCTCTATCATTTCTCTTCTTGCCTCATGTTCAACTTCTTGAATTTGTTTCATTTTCTCACACTCTTTCTTAATCAACTGCTAGTGGTGATTTCAATTTAAGGAGGCCAGCAGAGGATACCATTTTTCACAAACAGGTGAAGGGGAAGCCACAGCAGCTGGAGGTGAAGGTAACAAACTAGCATAGTATAGCTGAGTGGATATTCAGAGGTGGCAAGAACCCGGGAGCTGAGTGTCCTCCACATTTTACTTTGCAGAGGATCCTGCAAAACTCAGGACTCTTGGATCCTGTTCCTGTTTCTGCCACCACCTTGCTATATGACCTTGGGAAAGCCATGCTTCAAATTCTCCAGCAGTAAAATGGTATTAGTAATATTTACCCCTCTCGTGTGTCATGAGTCTAAATTTATTAATGTTTGTAAAACACTTTGAGATCATCAAATAAAAAGTGTACAATATATTATTGTTTGATTAAATATACATTTTTGTTATAAAAATATAGCATATTATTGTGGATATTCAGGGGACAATATAAGTGATGTTTGTGATATTGTTCCATGGAATAAAATCAAATGTAGCAATAAAATGGATCTACTTCCTTTCAAGCAGTATAGACAGAGAATCTCTTCTCTTCTGAGTAGGTTTATCTAGATGAAGTCTTCCTGCTTTCTACTAGAGTCAAGACTGCAGCTGAACAATCTCAATCTAGTTATCCCAGCGGTCCAGCAGCCATGCTGCTGGCTGGAAAGACTTTGGATCCCTGTGGAGAATCTTGTCCACGCCCTGAGACAAGAGATCCAATAAACTAGGAAGAAGGACTTGTATATTTGATAATAGGAGCAGAAGATTAGAGAACCAAAGCTGGTGAATATGGGCCAGGGTTATGTCAACATGCATATTGGCACTGTCCTGTGTGACTTCCCAAACTGCCTTCTGGATCAGTGGAATTGGAGGCAATGCATAAAGAAACTCCTGATTTCACTTCAGGAGAAAAATGTCTTTTGGTAACACTTGGTGCTACCTGCTCCTGAAGGAAATGGGCACTCTCTAAGGTGGCAAGGAGATCTTCTTGGGGCTTTCCCCACTTATGGAACAGATAATGAAGGATTGAGTGCCTAAGGGACCTTTTGTGCTGTTGAGTTTACTACAAAGACTCTGCCAAAACACTGTCCTTTCCTGGCAGATGAAGATCCCATTTGAGTTATCTGATGCTGAATGCTGCACTTCCACAGCAAAATAATTACATGTCATAGCTGATAGATCAAATTCCTCCTTGGGAATTGGTGTAATATTACCATATTGTAGTCTGTCAAAACTTGGATAGATTTGGAATTGATTATATCATTGCAAGCCACACAAATAGTTCCCAGTTCCAGCACATTCATGTGGAGCCCTGTTTCTTGCAGATTCCAGAAATCTGGAAGACGGAGGAAATACAGGTGAGTACTTCAGCCAGCTTCAAGGCATCTGTGACTTGCTGGAGAAAATAAGGGAGGCAAGAAGGGAACTCCCTGCCAGACATGTCCCTCCTTCATCTCCCACAGCAGGGAGTCCTGAATATCCTAAAGCATTGTGACACAGATGTCCATGCTGTCAAGATGGAGATGATATACCTCTCATTACCAGCTCGCAGAAGCCTGGGACATAATTTAATAAATTGTGTAATGTGAATGCATTAAGCCATCATAAGGCCTAACAGCAGTAAGAAAAGCTGCACATTTGTCCAACACTAGGATCTCAAAGAGGAAATTGCCTTCTGGGTGGCATAGAATCTTTCTGTTGGCAAGAAAGTTTTCAGAGCGCCAATTAATCTCATTTTTTGTGCAGGGATGAAAGTGAAAAAATTGTTGTTTTTGCAGCTAGGATAGAGAACAAGGAGAGGGGCACCACAACATGCTATTTCCTTGTAGGGAACATCTCCACAGACCTAGCACGTGTCAGAAAGGAGAGCAGGGAATAAGGGAGAAGCTGGTTTCTGCAGCATGCTCCCCAATGCACTCAGTAGATTCCCAAATGGAAATCTACAGGGAAGTTAATATTCCTAGAAAAAGTATTAACTCCACAGTTAAGCTTCTCCCCCACTTTAGAGAAGAGTATATCACACAGATGTAACAGCCAGCCGAATCAAGTTCTTTAGAGTCTTACAGCTAGGCAGAGAGGGAATCCCAGGTGAAGATCATCCTCAGGGATGGCCAGGGAGTCACAGAGCTTTTCTGTGTGCATGGATCCTTCAGATCCAAACAGCTTGCAGGGTGCATCACCTGTCCACTTCTAAGGCCAAGAAAGTAATGGGAGGTTAACCTAATGGAGTTTTAAAAGTAGTTTTCCTTTCCTGCAAGTTTTTTTTCAAGGAAGGAGAGCACTGGAGCCTTAGATAAGAAGTCAGGAATTTCAGGCACAACATTGTAACACAAAACATTAAAATAAGGACTAATTGTATTCCAAAAAACAATTACTAAGACCTTTTGTGCCTACACTAATTGGGTTAAACATGTATTTCCTGTTTCTTAAATTTATGTCTGTTTCATGTTTTCCCTCATTTACCACAATTTCTTCTAAAGTTTTATCTGAATTTGTAGTTAGATCCAGTTAGATCCATCAGTAAAGAAGACTCTGTCTAGACAACATCCTTTTAGCAAATGCCAGGCAAATTATGTTTTTCAGCTGTAGAACTGCTCAGCATGTGCTTCCAAGCATAACCTATTTACTGGAGCACATCAGTCTGGTAAGTTATATTCATTATCTAAAACTTCATTCCTGCATACCTGGGAATCTTAAACAGAAGATTCCAGTTAATGTAAATGAATGCACATAACATATATAAATAGTATAGAGAAAGATATTTTTTATTTCTATTTCATGCCTATAAAAAGTTCTAAGTGCCCTGATGCATAATTAATATTACAACAGAACCCCAGCAACATTAAAATAATTATTCAAAAAGGAAAAATAAGCTCTTTATTCCATCATTATTATTATTTTCAGTAGAAAGTAAATATGACAGTTTGAGTATAATGTTTTAGGATGAATCATTTGTGCAAATTAAAAGCATATATTTGTATTCCCGATATATGACATAGAGGCATAGTCTGAGCACAGGATTGGAAAGTAGGATCTCCTGTTTAGGGTTGGCCAGAAAACAAGAATTCCATTTTGCAGAATATTTCAAGTTTTCAATATTTGTTTTCATCGTGTATTGAAATGAAACTGAGACCTTCCAAAAATTTTCATGAAAACTGAATAGTTAGGGCACACCCCGGGGGAGATGGGAGAGCAAGGTTCAAGTCCTTGCTCTGCCTAATTTGGAGCAGGGATTTAAACTTGGGTCTCCCAGGTGCTTAGTGAGTTAGATGAATGCCCTAACCAGGCTAAACAGTCAATTTCTTGTGGTGGAGCTGTTACATCTTGTTTAAATAATTGTATATTCACTGGGTCAGAGAGGAAGAGACTGGTTCCCTAGTCCAGGGTACTCACCCTGGATAGTCCTGGGTTTGAGACCCTGCTCCAAATTAGGCAGAGCAAGGTCTTGAACTCCCGCATCACAGGTGAGTGCCCTAATGACTTACTTTGGTCATTCCCCCTCCTCCCCAATTCCATTCTGGACCTGAGAACCCTTCCTGACAAAACCTTTGCTGAAACCTACATGTTTCTGGGAAAAGGTTTAGGTTTGACAAATCAGCATTGTCCAGCAAAACACATTTCATCAAAAAATTCCTGACCAGCTCTACACCTGAGTTCTAATCCCAGTCTGATTGTGACCTCTCTATCACCCTAGATAAGCCATTTACACGTTCCTTTTCACTTTCTATCTCTGAAAAATGGGTGTACTAATACCTATTTAACACACAGTGTGTGATCCGGATTATTTAAATAATAATATTAATAAAATACTTTTAAGATCAAAAGAACTTAATAAATACTAATTATTTTTAATTATTTGAAATACATATACATACAGTATTTTTATAAATAAAAATATTGTGTATTTTAAAATATTCATTTCAAGAACATAAAAAAAGTCTTCCTGGCCTTCCTCCCAGCTTGAAATTGAAAAGGAATTTTGTACTATATAAAAGCAAAGATAACTTCACATTACATTGAAGGTTTGAATGGTCGTCAGCATGCAGTAAGTGTTAGGTGCAGCTGAGGTAGGCAGTCACAAATAAACCCATCTCTATCCCCAGGATAGTGCATATACCACCTGATTCTGGTCCCAAAGAGCTAGTATGCCAGCCAGGGATTACTGGAGTGCAGCCGTGCCCCTTTACACTTCAAGCATGCCACCAATATACCAAGGAAAGCAGGAGTGAGTGGTGTACAGCCAGCTGATGATTCCCAGCTACTGCTGGCAGTTGGTAAGACTTAGAAGAGCCTTTCGGATGCTCTTAAATTGAAATCAGTGCACACCAGGGGAGCACTTAGATGGCTTATTGCCATCTTTGCAACCCCAAGGAGCTTGTGAAGTATTCCATAGCTGCGTCAGGAACTGGGTTGCTGAGTTGAATTTGATACTTAGATTGTAAACTCTTTTGATAACAAACCTGGGTAATTTTTCAGAAACACCTACGTCCAATTTTCAAAAGAGATTTAGGAATACAGAAGGCTAAGTCCCATAGGCTGGGTCTACACTACACTGGGTCAATGTAAGCTGCCTTTAGTTGACCTAGCTGTAGAAGTGTCTTCACTTAAATTTGGCTCCCACTGACGTAGACTTTCTATGAAACTTAGGCCCCTCAGTGCCCAAATCACTTTTGGAAAATGGGACTTAGGTTCCTTGGGGATTTAGGCACTTGTAAAAATGCTAACCCCATCTTCATTTGTCCTTTTATAGCACCTAGCACACGGGACCCCAGTCCTAATTGGGATTGGCTTCATTGGAGTTGCATAGGGTGTTAATTAAGACAGAATGTGGACCATTGTGTCCCATGAGAATGAGCTTCTCCTTCTGTTTTCATTTTGGGTGTGATAAATGTACTGTTATTGCTTGGGTACCAGTTAATTCAATATATGCTATGAACTGAGAATAGAGGCAGCAGTGAATCAAGAAGGGGAAGACAGCAGGAAGATGGTCTTTAGAGTTTGTGTGAAGCCTCACCAAGAGGTAGCAGATGGGAAAGCAGTGATATGTGTCCCCATTAACTAAAAAATCAAAGAGTGACTAAATCTAACTGAAATCAGGGAAGGAGGCAGGTTGAACAGTGGGAGATAGTGCCCAATCATTTCAAATTTCCAGTATCCAAACTAATTTATGGAATCATATTGTATGAATATCACTAGATTTGCATTAATTCTGAATTGGGGAACCATCATATCCACAATTTAAATGCTATATTATTCATCTAAAGAGTCTGAGAAGAGCACACACACAAAAAACCCCTCACCATCATAAGAAATGCATTTTAACTTTACATTTGTTTGCATATGAACTGAACACAGTGAACCAGATTTTCCCCTCGTTTACACATATAATCCCATAATCCTGTAGATTTTAATGGGGTTGCACAAGTGTAACAGAGAGCAGAATATGGCCAATTTTTTTTCACTTTGACCAGCTCTGTGTCCATGTGTGAACTGAATGTGTAAATGGAAAGCCACTAAGCATTTTTATTATCACTATCAGTGTCTCTTATCTTCTTTCAACAAAATATGTAACTCTGAACTAACCCTGGAAAAGTAAAAAAACATGGTTAGTGAAAAACAAAATAGATTTTTTTAGATGATCTTCTGACCTCAGGTCCACATGGCCAGCATAAAGCATGCCTTGGACAGCTATTTAGTTAGTTTGTGAAGCATTTTGAAGCTATAAAGCTGTACATAAATAAATAAAAGAGTTCTATGGTGTTAAGGGTGGTCACACAACTATGTTTGTTCCTGTGCACCATTTTGAACATTTAGAAGACAGAATGCATTATTTTGGTTAGTGTACAGTATGGTATTGAAATAATACTTAAGGTACACTATACCGTAATCAGAATGATGTGGAGACAGCAGCACTAAAGGGAATAAAGAATTAAGAAATCTGAAGCCTTTTTACTTTGATTTCTACATGTTTTATAACAAAAAGCATATCTGTACTAACCATGTAAGGCCCTGCTCCTGCAAATACTTACTATCAGGCATAGAGCTTACTACCATGAGTAGTCCCATAAACAGCAGGAATACTCACAGTAGTAAAGCAATACGCCCAATATTACATTTTTGTTGGACTGCACCATAAATCCATGCGTGGATGTTTGCAGGATTGGGGCCTTATTTGATAGTTTATGTTGATACATATCAATACAGAACTGCAACCTATTGGTGTAGTGTTAGATGTCTATTATGTTTAGTATTGTAAACATACATAAAAGGAAGAGTTCGCAATGTAGATAAAAAGGGGTTCATTTCAAGTGCTGAATTCAGATGTAAAACTTCAGTCACCTCAAGCAATTAAGATAATAGCCATGATGCTTCAGCAATATAATTTCAAATAAAATGTCATTTTCTGACATTTACATTACAAAAAGCACAGTTAAAAATGTAACAGTAGACAATTTCAAAGTTTTTAATGTTATTTCTAAGTAGGAGCCTTCTGTGCTTGAACTACTTCAGGTTGAATGCTTGTAACCTGAATCTTTTTTTCAGGTAAACTTAGAAAGAACAGCCTGAAGATAACAAGTATTTACTGGTACCCATGGCTATAAGCAAATACTGTGTCTGCAATACGATGTATCTGCAGTGCACTACTAACTATGCTGTACACTGCATCCAATAAGTCAGATAACATTACACAGACACCCAAGGAAACAACTTTTGGCTTTTGTTCTGCTGCTTCCCATCAAAATTTGAAAACCTTCTGGCAAACAAACATATATTCATAATACAGGTCAGTGCCCAATTGTGCTGCAAAGAAATTCACTTCCAATTTCATTGAAAACTACACAATTTATGTCACGTTTCCTGTAAAAAGACTGAGAGGACCTTTAAGCTAAAAATCTTGGTGTATGTCCTCTTCTGCATCTGACCTGGTTGGGGTGCATCCATGGCTTTCCAAAACTCTTCGGCCTCTTTCCCCAATATTAAAATTTGCCTGGGACTGGTTTGGCACCAGGCACAAGTTAGAGCTGCTTCAAGGCTGCATTAACTTGTGCTAGCTGGAATTGCCCTCTAGGATCCATTTCATTTGCCCAGGATCACTGGCTGTGCTCCTGTTTACGCCCCTTTTCATCTCTGACATGCCTCTGTGATGTTCCTCTCTGGTATTATCTGGACTGGTGAGCTGCTAGGTCACTCCAATCCTTGACTCTGGGAGCCAGCCTTACCCTGCTCTGCTGGGAGAACCCCCACTCCTGAGCTGTTTATGCACAGCCTATGGCATGTAAGCTGCTCCTTGGATTGTGCAACCCAATCTCCAACATCTCCAACATAGCCAACATCTCCAGTCCAGACACAACCCTAGGAACCTCCGTCTTGCAGTGTCCAGTTATGCCTGCTGGATGCTCAGTAGTAACCTAACCCTAATTCTAATTTTAAAAATGTCAAATTTGCCCACAAGACAAAAATTCTAAACAACTCTAATACTTAGTCAAGTGGGCTAGAAAGCACACGATCATTCCACTTGAATGTCGGATACCATATTTGATTCATGTCATATGTCAAATGTATTTGGCAGTCTAATATTGTTTTCTAGCATTTGCAGACTTTTTTTTCAGCATACTTCCTAAAACCACTGTGATGAAGCTATCTATACTTACAGTAATTAAACTGTGTTTAAGTAAAATCATGCTTGTGATTAAATAATGTTTTATGGTATTTGTTTATTCAGATAATGGCAGATGTGAACCCCACATATCATGACACTATACCGCTTAGCCCTGTTTGCCATCATTTGCAGGACCTGCTCCTGAGGGGCATACTATTTTGTAGAACAGAACTAGAAGAATTCTGTAGAAAAGTTTGCACTGTATCTAACCCACATTATATGCCATCAATGTAATTATGTGTGACACAGCACAATGATGACATAGCAAGCCTGCAGAAATCCAAAATGATAGTCTACCTGAAGCTGCCAGTTATGACTCACTTGTAGTTTGAATAGTTTGAAGGTACATTAATGAAAATATCAAATAATGAAATATATATATGGCCATAAGAAAGTGCACACTGAGAAGATGACTGATTTTCTAAAGACATTAGAGAGGAGACTGTGATGATTCTCAGGGCACCCAGGACTCTGAGACATCCTGGTACCCCCTGCCTCCAGGGTGAGGGAGTTTTGTCTGTGCCTGACAGAGTGTTAGGTCTACATATACACTCCATTGAAGACACGCTACCAGAGCCTCCCACTGACTGTGTCTGAACCCACAGCCCATCTTTTCCAGGGACTCTCCAGGGGCTGGAGGAAGAACATGCATCCTCCACAGATCTGCTACTGGCCCTCCCACTCCTCTCTGCTTGTCCCCAAACACATATTCACAGATCTGTGGAGAGGCCAGTGTGGGGTCTGGGTGAGGTAAATAGTGTGATAGGTCCCCTCTGTGCATAATCTGCTCCTCCAGTATGGCAGAACTCAGTCTTTTTGTTGCCACTCTGCCTACGGACTCTGTCTAGGTATTCAGGAGCCTAGGGAAAATATTTGCTCTTGAAAATCATGGGAAATAGTTCCAATGGCACTAAGAGCGCTAAAAAGACATTTGTCTTAAAGTTTGCAATCAGGTGTGGAAATATAAAGCTAAATGTCAGGTGGAGTTCAAAGAAGTATAATATACAATAATGTTTAGGATATATGCCACTCCCAGTAAAATCCATACCTCTAATAATCAAGTCTCTGCAGTACAGTGAAATGGGTGTGGAGAGGGAGAGACCTATTATCATATGTGGTAGTCCTGACTTCAAATACAAAATTACTGAACATGATAAGATCCTGCTGTAGAACTGGAAATACTGACTGCCAATTTAATATCAGTCTATTGGCAGATTCACAAAAACACACAGTGAACACTGCCAAGTTTGGCTTTTTGCTCCCATTGGGAGTCGGTCAGCTTCGTGCTGCCACTGACATGGTAATTGGCAGTGGCTGCACTCCTGGTGAGAAACCTGCTAGTAGGGATTGCTGTTTGTGTTGTCAACCCCTATGGCACTGGTACTCAAGTTATTGGAGGGAGTGGCCTGCCTCCTCCAGCAGAGGTCAGCTAGAAGTATGAAACAAACAACCACCAGCATGCAGCCAATCTCTACTGTATACAATAATAAAACATGCATGAAATTAACCAGTTTTCCAATATATAATTTAAAATACCTATATTTCATTGCCTTTCCTACCTAAGATTTTTCTGTTGAGAATATGGCCAAATAATCCATCTGGGTTCTTGCACTGTGTCCATCAATGTGATATCTCAGTAACCACATGACATTCCTCCACTTTCTTCAGATATGCTGTCCCTTCCCTCTACACTTCTCAGGAGCCATTATCCTCTGTGGTCAGCTTTTAGATAGCTTTTAGGGGTGGCTAAGAATTTAGTAGCTTCAGATGAAAAAGGACTTTACTGACTTTTTAAATGAATGGATGGATGGGAAAAGTCCTGGAACATCATGGCAATGGACAAGCTATTTGTATATACAAATAGATTGCAGTATCTAAACTTTGTTGAAACCTAGCAACCATTTTCTACTTATGTAAATTAATATCTCCGAAATGGAGCTAAATCACGTATGCTGCCTGGCTTTTCACATAATTGATAAATGCACAATGGCTCTTCTGTTATATGTGTTGTTCATTAGATTTCTCCCATCTTTTTTATTATTATTGAGTCTTCTTTTGTTGCTTTTTTAGACAATGTACTCTATATTTTGCCACATTCTTTCCTGCATCTTATTGTATGTGCTGTGTGCATTAAGGATATCTTAAAGATGTGTAATTTGTTCACATCATAAAAAAGTTATCATGGACTATAACTGATGTTACTGAAAGACAAGACTAAATTAAAAAAAAAATTAAAGGGACAGAAGATGCACATAAAACTGACAGAACACAGTTACATTAGAATAGACTTCACAACATTTTATTACTATTATTTATCCTTTATATTGTGGTATTTTCTAGGCCTCCTTTGTGTTAACCACTATCCAAATATATAGTAAATGGCAGTTCCTGCCCTGAGCAGAAATCTTAAAATGCAACAATTGACGTAGAAGATAGTGTCTCTCAGTGTCCATTTTTTTTCATAATAAAGACTCTGAATTATCCAGTTATTTTGTTTTTTCAGGCAAATCTATTTCAACTTGTTTCTAGCAGAACAAATGTACCAAACACATCAAACTTCCCAGTTTTCCAAGAAGTGTCTGCTACTTGTGATGCCAAGTTCAATTGCTTTGTTTATATTATCAACTTTTTGGAAACTCCATTCTAGTCTCCTATCTGATTCATTAGTGCAGCTGAGTAACCTTCCTGGAATTACTTGGAACAAGAGGGAACCCTTTCTTAAGTACTTCCTGTCTTTTCACATAAAGTGACGATGGCCATAGTATACTTACTCCTACTTTCCCCATTCTTCGGCTTCCAGGCACACCCATTGGATGGAATTATCTGTATCCCTGAGTGTGTATTTTAGAATATCTCAAGTTGCTTATCCTTAATGTTGTTCTGCTTACAAATACTGTACATATACTCTAGTAAAAGATAAAATACATTTGCTTAATATTAACAAGTATCCAAATAATATTAATAAATGAATCAAGTAGACAATGTTCTTCTTTAGTCCGTAGATTGCAAGGAAAACATCTTTCATTGGAAGTATGAAGCATGTAGATTTTTTTGTTTGATTTTTTAAGTGATAACTACTGCCACATAAACTATGGCTGAATTTAATAAGCTATCCGTGGCACTTATTATAGACTTCTGTCAGTGCACCTTATTCAGTGCATCAAGCAAATTTGAGGGATATGATGTGACAACTTGGTGTCCCTGGGAAGATAGTGTCATTAACAGAAGAAGAGCTCTGTAATGGAATGGAAAGCCAAATTTCAGTCAATGGCAGATACACTGCATGGTTTCCTATCTCCACAGGAATTCAGCAAGGGCTGCGTTCTATCACCATTGTGCCTCAATATTGACATTGATTGACTGATGGATAAGCATATGGAGGCAGCAGTTGGTGGCGTTGAACTAACTTCAGGTTCTTGTCTTGTTGGCTCAGTTTAGTGAGTCACTGCACATGCTGGCCAATCAGATAGGGCAAGAAGCAGCGCACATTAGTCTGATTATTAATCCAGCTAAAACTTAGTCCCTGGCCATTACAAATAAGCAGCCTCCAGCTCCAGATTACAGCCAGCTCAGTATTAACCTGTCTGGACAGGACATTTAGCAGGTGACAACTTTCCAATATCTGGGCAGCATCACACACAGTGCTAGAGGATGCTTGAAAGATGTGAACACTTGTATAGCAATAGCTGCTGCCATGTTTTGAGCCCTTCAGTGTCCTTTGTACGGACATTGTAACATCAAGTTTGTTACAAAATTGCAGATCTACAGAACCACAAGTATACCAACTGTATTGTATGGAAATGAAACATGGGTGCTGAGAAAGGCTGAAGAATGCTGGATTGACATTTTTGATTCTTGTCGTCAGCTGCTGACAGCTGTTCCGTATCAAGTGGCACGACAAGATCAGCACTGGATTGTTTTTGGTGGCTTTCTTGATATGGACATATCATTAGAATGGAAGAACAACAAATTCTGAAGTGTGTGTATCATGGAATGCCGCTCCATGGCTGGCGATCATGTGGGCAGCAAAAACAATTCCTCTATTATTGTAGCTAAGGCAGTAGGCTAGGACTTAGGCAATCTGGGTTCAAATACAAATATTTCCTGTGTGACCCTGTCCCTGGCAAATCACAATCTCTCTGTGCCTCAGTTCCCCATCTGTAAAATGGGAATAATATTTCCTTTCTCTCACCCTTTGCCTTTCTTGTCTAATTAAGTTGTAAACTCTTTGGGTACAAGGACTAAATTATTATGTGTATATACAGTGCCTAGCACCATGGAGTCCTGATCTCAGCTGTGGCCTCTAGATATTACTGTAATATACACAAATAACTGTTCTGTATTATGATTATGACTTGCCAATAAAGTAGTAAATATGTAAATATTGAATAGTTACATTTTTTAAAAATAGATAATACAAACAAATCCTTTTCCTTAGGCCAAATCCTTATCTCAGTTACACAAATGTAAATCCAGAATACCACCACTGCCTTCAACAGAGTTATATCTGTATATCTGAGATCAGAATCTGACCCCTAGTTTTTAAGCAATTCCTGGCACGTTCCAATATGCAAGGACCAGGAATCATGTCTTTCTGTGTTTGGAAAATGGCTAGCATATTTGGACCCTGCTGCATATAAATAAATAATAGCCACAGATGTTTCCTAGCCCAGTGGACTGTACACTCATCTGACAGCAAGGAAACCTCTAGTTCTAATTTTTGCTCTGTGAGTGACTAAGCACATGTCTACATTACAAACTTTTGCTGCTGCAGTTAGTATATCACTTGTGCATGTGCATACTTGGCTCCTTGCATTGGCGCTGCATATACTCACCACAAGTGCTTGTTTTGATGCACAGTGCAGTGCACCATGGGTAGGTATCCCAGCATGCAACTCGCTACTATCCAGAGCACTGTCTTTTGGGAAATTTTGGCAATGCATGGTGGGGCAAAAAATGAGTCGCGCGCAGGGGTGACTGGGACTTTGGGGTCAAATTCCCATCATGCCACTTTCTTCACCCCATAATGCCATCTTTATTCCATCATTTTCACTCCTATTTTGAAAACCCCAAGAACCCACAAGGATTTTTCACTGTCCACCTCTTTGACAGAAGCATGGAGCCTACATAGCTCTGCACTATTGTCAGGAGTGTTGCAAGCACAAGGTGAACAATCCTCCAGTATGTGCAGAGCCGGAAGAAGAGTGGCAGGGAACATGCTGATTTTCTGGAGGGCAGATTGCTGTGGGACACAGTGAGAACCAATTCAAGATTGTTAGTGGAGTTCATGGAGCAGTGCAAATGGTGGAGCACCTCTTCTCGGCCCAAGAAATGAGTACTGACTGGTGGGATAGCACTTGGGATGACAAATAGTGGCTGCAGAACTTTCAGATCTATGTGTCAAGCTCACCCCCACTCTCCAGCTTAGGGACACCAGAAAGAAAACTGCGTTGACAGTGAAGAAGCGATTGGCGATCGCACAGTGGAAACTTGCAATGCCAGATTACTACCAATCAATGGGATATCACTTTGGAGTTGGAAGATCCACTGTAGGGGCTGTTGCCATGCAAGCATACAGGGCCTTTAAGCATCTCCTCTATGCAGGACTGTGATTCTCAGTGATGTGCAGGACATAACGGGTGAATTTGCAGCAAGGGTCTCCTGAACTGTGGTGGAGTGATAGATGGCTAGACCCTTCGCTCTGGTAAATGGCAGTTGATTCTGGTGCTGACCCTTGACTTCATTCACCACCCAGGATGCCTGCTCTGCCTACTAGACCTGACTCTTGCTCTGACTACTAGGCCAGACCACATCTTGGTCCATAACACTCTGTGCCTGTTTCCCCAATCTGTGAAATGGGGATGATACTTAACTCACAGGATGTTGTGAAAATTAATTAGTTAACATAGTACTTTGAAAATGTAAAATGCTAGTTACATATTATGATTCTAGCTAGCTCTCTTTATCTAGCACAGGCTTCCTCTTTAGCCCTTAAAACAATCTATTCACAATTGGTGTTAAAGCCTTCTCTGCTTCAGCTCCTGACCCCAGGAAAAGCCTTCATGCTATTCTCCATCCTATTGATCCTTGCCTTCATTTTAAATCATAGATGAACATATATCTCCTTTCCCTTGCCTATAGTGTGAAACATGGCTTGAAATCATGTGGAGTGAGAGTTTCTTATTGCTTCAATGGATTTTGCTTCTCTTATAGCGAAGCTTTACTCCAGTTATAAATGGAGTTTTACTCTATCGTAATCATATGCCATCTGTTCTAATTCTCTTGGAATGCAGTAATTACCACGTACCAGATAGATATTTGCTGCATTTCCAAGGGAATTTTCCTTTCTCATATCATGTGAAGTTGCCACTTGTCTGTAGGGGAGGAAGAGTAGAGAGAAACACGTTGGCCTCAGACTTGCTGAAGAGGAGTCAGATTAGTTTTAGAGCTTGTCTACATTATCATCTGTTCACAGCAAACTGGGGTGTAAGTCTACTCCGCATTGGCCTGCCATACACTGTGTCCAGGTGGATCTTGCTGCCGTGCACTAAAAGTTCCATATTGAGCTCTGACCTACCCCACTTTGAAACAGTAATAGATTAAAGCGCACTAGGAATCTTTTAGTGCATGGCAGCAAGATCTATGTGGACACATGTTGAGCAGCAGGCTAGTGAGGGGCAGATTTGCTGCGACTTGCTGCAAACTAAGTGTTTGTGTAGACAAGCTCTTACTAAAAGATGCTCCTAATTGCCCATGTGTCACAAAGAGTAGCTAATCCCAGAGTGAAAGCAGTGGTTCCTTAAGATTCCAATCAGCTGTAGTGCCCCCTTCCAGGTGTGAAGAGACATTGCCAGATCCCAGGGTAAAGAAGAGGGATTTTTTGCAAGATAGACCATCTTCTGTTATAGCAAAATTACTTATAGAAATGTTGTTGGGTTTTTGTTGTTGTTGTTGTTTTGTATCAAGGAAAGTTAATCAATCCTGGTTCCGGCATCAAGTTTAAGAGTAAAAGAATATGAGAGTGGGAGGTATCAAAAGCATTATTAAAGTGGTTATTAACATTTTTCATTTTATCAGAAACCATAGTTTTCAGTAAATAAAAAGTTTTGATGAGTGTTTCAAAAAATTGTGATACGTTTAGTAAAAAGCAAATAGTTTTTAAAAGTCACGGTTTTTGTGAAATTTTCACTTTTTTTTTGAAAAGGGCCATTTTTCTATTTAAAAAATGTTGCATTTGAAAATTGTCAATCAGCGCTATCCTGAACTTGGACACTCCCAAACTCTGAGACAGCTCAGATCCAGATCTGACCATTGCAGTTACTTTCCAAATCTATAATTGGCTGGACCAAATCTCAAAACCCCCAAACTTTGAGAAGTTTTGAATCCATATCCAGATTTAAATGTTGTGTCTTGGGTCTCTGTCTGATAAATAAACATATATTCGAGAGAAGGGAAGATTATAATTTCTTAGATCTATATACTGTAACCTCATTTTCCTGTTTTCTCTTCACACTACAGAACAGCAGGATTGCCAACTCTTGTGATTTTATCACAAATCGCACGATATTTAGCGTTTTTTTTTCTTAAGGCTGCTGGGACTCAAAAGACTGTATAAGAATCTAATCTTTCATTAAAAAAGTAAGTTTCCGGCCCTCATGAATGCAGACAAAACTTGTAAACATGAAGAAAGTACATAACAAAAAGCTCAGAAAACAGAAGACAAACAAAAAGAACCAAATAGTTATAATTTTTAAGCCAATTTCATGATATTTTGGGGCTTGACTCGTGATTTTGACTTCATGCTTGGGATTGGCAATACCAGAGCAGGAGCAAGATGATAGGTATTTATGTAAATAAAAGTAGAAAAGTTTGTACTCACCCATCTTAAATGCTGTAATGCCTCAAGGATATGAAGAACCTGAGAAGAATGGGAAAGCAATAGTTCAGTGAGATAAATTGGTACTATAAAGTACAAACAGGAATGTAATAGAGTTCACTTTTTAGATTCTGTTAAAGAAAGACAGAGGAGCTATGGTATATGATTAATCTGTTATAGTAAATATGACATCAGCTGCAACCTGTTTAGGATCAGGTTTATTTCAAACAGTAACTTACAGATAGTATTTGAAACCAATGTAGTCAATGGGCCAAATTCTCCTCTTACTTATGCTAGTCCAACTCATTTGAAGTACATGGTGCTACAGCAGTGCAACAGAGAGTAAAATGTGTCTCAGTACATTTGTGAGTTGTTTTTTAAACACACAAGCACAGTAGAACCCCATGAATGCATTTTATTCACCCTTGCTAATTTTCTGTCAGTTCTAGGAGCTATAGATTTCATCCATGTAGATATCTTAAATTCAAAATGCAAGAAAAAAAGTGGGAAAAAATATTCTTCAAAAAAGTACTAATACAAAAAGCATTGTTTGGATGCAATAATAAACGTAATGAGTCTACAGTTAGGTGCTAATAAACTTGGAATTAATACATTTAAAAAAATATGTAGGGTAATGCTTCCAGACTTTTGAATGTACCACAGGACCTTAAGTGACAGTTCTCTCTCTCTCTCTCTCTCTCTGTATCTTTAACTGAGGCCAGGAATCATGTTTCAGAAAAAACACAATTAAAACATGGGGTCGCATCCCTGACCATCTTAGCTAATAGCCATTGAAGGACCTATCCTCCATACATTTATTTAATTCTTTTTTGAACCCAAATTGAATCTCAAAATGAATACTCTAGAATAAAGATAGATTAAACATTCTCATGATAAATGTCCCCTTCATCATCAACTTTCTAGATAAACATCATGTAGAAGCTTTTTCTCTCCTTTTTCAAATATTAACTTTTAAAAACTACTAATCCGCTTATATTTCTCATGTTAATTAAAGAAAATCACTACAGTGGCTTCAGTTGATTTATTATGGAGCAACCACTTAAGGTTGCAACTAAATTTCTGTTTAAAGCCAAAATTTGATTCCTCTCTAAAACCCACACCGGCCTTGAAAATTGTTAAGTCGGGTGCGGGGTCTGGATAGAGTAACTGGGTAAAAATTTAGGCCACTTGAACAGGGGGTTCCTGAAATATAGCACTCCCAAATATCAGCTGTTCTTAAGTTTCAAAAGTCTTTTAATGCTTTTTTGTGCACAGATAGAGAATAAATGAGGGTTAAGATATACAAAGCTTATTTCTCTGAAATGAGATCTAGTGCATGATATGAAGAACAACGTGTGAAATTTTAAAAATAAAACATTATTAGACCTTGTTTTGGAACTGTAGAGTGGCATGATTGTGTCAATGACTGATAGTGTTGTGATCCACTAACAGATTACCAGTACTGTAAAGACTTCTGCTCAAAGTGCTCTGATGTGCTGTACTTCCCAGTATGTTCTGAATTTTGAGAGATACCTCCCCATCAGAATACCCTTTAGCCTAAGGGAAAGTGCACTGCCCATAAGTTCAAGTCTCCTCTTCTATCTACTGCTGTTAATATTTCTGTACACTTCAAAATATTTATTATTGACCACAGTCTGATGCTGCTACCCTAAGAGGCAGACAAGTATAATACCTTCTCATATCTTTCCCCCCACCTCCCATTTTACAAATATAGTACTTGAGAGGTGAAACAATGTCAATTCTGGCAGAGATGGGAGTAGAATCCAGGTCTCAAACATGGCAGACCCAACTCACATCAATCTTAAATCTGTCACTTCCTAATTCTTTATTGCTTGTCTTTGCAACCTTAACAGTTTTAATACACAATAGTTACTTATAAAGTTATTTATAAACTTGCAGCAAGCAAGATGTTTCCTGCAACTTGCAATCTAACCTTAATCTAACAATTAAAAAATATAAATAAAGAATAATGTATGGTTGGTATGTGCCATCAGATACCAAAAGCCAGGATTTGATTAACCTGATGTTGTCACTTTCTTTAATACCTCATTAATAGAAAGTACAGTAACAAAAACTATCCAATGTAAAGTGACTATAGGTGGGAAATCACAACATATGACCTACTGTATGCCTACTTTCCCACAGGAATAGATGCAGATCAGTATGCTTGGCAATTGGCATAATTCCCTGGCCAATAATTACTGTGCATTAACCCAGATGATGGGACATGCATGTATGGAGAATCTTTCTTTAAGGTGGAAGGAAACAGTGATGAAAACTGCAAAAATTCATGGATAAGAAAAAGCCAGAGAAATTCCTCCAGCTGCATGACCTGTATGTGTTCAAAAATATTTTAAAACTTCCCAGCCAAGCAATGTATTTTCTCCTTCTCTTTTTTCCCATATGGTGTGTATTTTCATTTGCTGAATACATAATATGCTATTTACCATGACTCGCTGGAGGGTTGCTACTTAAGATCTTCTTGATTTGAATAGGGAGATTCTGTATCCTGCAAGGGCCACTTGTGGTCAATCTTCACAAGTCCCAAATCGATTTAATAGCAAGCAGACCTTGATGCTGCCATGAGATGAGATCATGTTCTATGATGATGGGCTGAAGTAACAATGATAATGTTATGACAAAATAATATTGCAGTGTGAACTTCTGAGGCAATGTAATGCTAATAAACATTAGATGAAATTTTGATGTGATGACGTGATAGAATAGCATAGGAGATTTTGAGGCAATGGCATAATGTGTTACAAGTTGGTGTAATGATAATACAATACAATGTTTGGGTGTGGTACAGTATATGAATGCAAAAACATTGTGATTATGCAGTGGCGCAACACATCCCCACTGTGTACAAGTACTGAGATGTCCATGTTTTTTCCTACTCACTTCTTAGCATGTCTAAATTTAGACTGTAAACTGGGCCAACGAGTGGCTTTACTATGTTCTGTAAAGTGACTAGCACATTTTAAGAGCTGTATAATAATATTGCATTAAGACGCAGCAACTTTTTGGGCACTAAATGAGCATATCATGAAATGGTATAGTATTTGGTAGCAAAGCTGGGGTGCAGTGAGGTGGTGATGCTGTGGGTATACTGCTGTGACACTCTATGAACACTGTGAGGGAATCTTGCAAGGACAATGTTGTGCAAGGCACTATGGGATAAGGATAAGTGTGAGGCAGTAGTACTGAAGTGATGCTGTAGCATAAGGGGATAATGTAGAAGCCCAAGGAAGTAACCCTGAGCACGTTCTGTGGTGCAAGATGACGACCAGGGATCCTAGTTTTCCGTGATAAAAAACCCAAAATTATCTGATGAAAAAAAAACCATAAAAATTTGCATTTTCCCTTAATTTAAATGAAACACTGAACTTTCATTTCCCATACCTTGATATATAGGTATCAGTTGAACACAATGTTTTATTGATATAGTTACAATTTTTAAGCTGACAGCCCAAGTGCCGGTGCCCAGGGCTGAAGCTGAAGCACTGCTGCGTGGAGCTGATAGCCCGAGCCCTGCACATTCTCCTGATTATCCAAATTATTGATTATCCAATCTGGCCCCAGTCCCAATTAGATCAGATAATCGGGGTTCCACTGTATATGTTTTTATTTTTTCACAAATGTAAAAGCTAAAGATTCTCTGTAAAAACGCAAATTCCCTGGCAAACGGATTTCTAGGGTTCCTTTTGATGACGCTGTGAGTGACATCATGGTTCAAGGCAATGATGCAGCAGTGGAAGCAATGCTGTCACACAATGGGGATGATATAGCATCATGAGACAAGGCTAGGTTTCCACCTTTCTGATTGCAGAAAACGGAACACCCTTGCCCCACCTCCTGCCCCGCCCCTTCCCCAAGGCCCTCTGCCCTGCCCCTTCTCCGAGGCTCCACTCCCCGCTCAGTCCATCGCCCTTCCCTCCGTCGCTCACTCTCCCCCACCCTCACTCACTTGCTCATTTTCACTGAGCTGGGACAGGGGTTTGGGGTGCGGGACAGGGTACGGGCTCTGGGCTGGGGGTGCAGGCTCTGGAGTGGGACCAGGGATGAGGGGTTTGGAGTGCAAAGGGGGCTCTGGTCTGGGGCCAAAGGGTTTGGAGTGTAGGAGGGTGCTCAGGGCAGGGTCAGGGATTGGGCTGCAGTATGGGGTGCACACTCTGGGCGGGAGTTTGGGTGTGGGATGGGGATCAGGGCTGGGGAGGGCAGTTGGGGCATGGGAGGGGGCTCAGGGTGCAGGCTCCAGGCGGCACTTACCTCGGGAAGCAGTAATGTCTTTCTGGCTCCTAGGCACAGAAGTGGTCAGGGGCTCCACGTGCTCCCCTGTCCACAGGCACTGCCCCCGCAGCTCCCATTGGCAGCGGTTCCTGGCCAATGGGAGCTGCGAAGCCAGAGCTCAGGGTGGCGCCTGCACCGTGGACAGGGGCAGCGTGCAGAGCCCCCGTGGCTGCTCCTGCACCTAGGAGCTAGAGGGAAATGCTGGATGCTTCTGGGAGCCGCATGGAGCCGGCTGCTGCGGCCAACCAGACTTTTAGCGGCCCAGTCAGCTGTGCTGACCAGAGCTACCAGGGTCTCTTATTGACTGGGCATTCTGGTTGAAAACTGGACGGCTGGCAACCCTAGAGAAGGCCATTGTGGTGACGCAGCAAGGTGAAGCAGTAACAGTGAGGAGCTGCTATGGCATGATGGGAGGACACCGAAGCATGAGGCAGTAGCGCTGCGGAGCTGGGGATGACATAGAAGCACGAGGTGGCGATGTCACACTGGCGGTGATGACGCTGCAGCACAAAGGGATGGCGTAACAGTGTAAGGTAGTGACCCCGCACTATGAGGTGGTGACACTGTAGTGACGTTGCAGGGTGAGGTGATGACGTAGTGGCCTAAAGTGATGCCATGGCAATGACATGCAGGGTGGGTGGTATCATGGTGGTGACACCGCAACCGTGTGAAGCTGCTGTGGTGAACTGACCCAGGGGAAGAATTGCTCAAAGACCCGCGCCAGTCCGCCGCCAAAGTGCTCCCCAGAGTCCGACGGTGGTCAAAAGCGCGCCCAGCAGCACCAACAGCGCTACATCCGGGTCCCGCCCGCAACCCGAGCGTTAAGCCACTGCTGACTCCGCCCCCTCATCGAACACGCACGCCCCGCCTCCCCCTCCCCAGCCCCTACTTAGACCTTCTGTGGGGCGGGAGGAAAACTGCGAAGTCCCTTTCTGATTGGATCCCTCTCCTTGCGCGTGCGCGGATTGGTCGGAGTTCTGAGGGGCAGGTCCTGGAGGCCCGCTTGCAGGCCATTGGACGACGACCTTTGAGAGCGGCTCGCTCATTGGCGGAGAAGGGCGCTAGGTCTCGGGCCGGGGGGAGAAGCCATTGGCTGGAAAGTAGGTTAGTGGTGCGACGTTCAGTGGCAAGCCAGGCGGAAAGTAGGTCAGGGACGGGGGTGTCTTCGCTGCTCATAGCTCTCACCGCGCCGCCGAGGGGCACCGACCCCCTCCCCCCTATACGGTGAGGAGAGAGGGGTGGGGAGGAGGGGCTGGTGCCGGTCAGGGACCCGGGTGGGACCGGGCGGGGGGGGGGGGGACTCCTGTCAGAGCGGGGAAGAGGTTGCTGTCAGGGAGAGTGCGGGGGCGAGAGACTGGGGGCGCTTCCTTTCCGGAGTCCAAGAGAGACTGGGGGCGAGGGGAGCGTGGGGGAGGCGGAGGAGGGTGGCGGCGTGTGTGTACATGGAGGGGTCAGGGGAAGGGAGTGGGGTGTTGGGGTTGCGTGTGTGTGTGTGTGTATGGAGGAGTGGGGGTGTATCTTGGGGGCGCACGGAGGGGTGTATCTTGGGAGTTTGGGGGTGTATGGAGGAGTGGAGGCAAGGGGGTTGGGGTATATAGAGGGGCTGGAGGTGGGGGGTGTATGTTGGGGGTGTGTGGATTGTTTGTATGGGGGGAGAGAATGTTTGTGGACACCCAACAGAAATATATATTACAAATGTGTGTGTGTGTGTGTGTGTGTGTATGTATGTGTGTGTGTGTATATATATATATATATATATATATATATATATATATATATATATACATACTGTATCTACCTTAGAGGTCACCAATCCCCATACCCCCCTCCACCCGCAATCCCCAGTGTACATAGTTTTCAATGCTTCCTGAGGGAAGAGGTGGGGGAATAGACAGAGTGCCTCCTTCTGAAAGGAGAGCAGCATCCCCTCCCTTCCAGACATGGATAAGGCACACTGACTGGTTCGACTCAGGGTTTGTTTTTGTTAAATAACTCCTGCTGTATGGTGTAATAAATGACAACAGTTAACCATAAGCATGTTATATAAGAACCTAATGAAATATTAAGAAGCCAAACAGAATGAAATGGGCTTATTACTACACAGAAGGAGAAGCTGAAGGTGGATTCCGCTGGTTATAGTTTACATGGTGGAAGATGTCATGCATCAGTTCTTAGTGCTCAGAGCAGAGGTCGGCAACCTTTGAGAAGTGGCATGCCAAGTCTTCATTAATTTAAGGTTTGGCATGCCAATAATACATTTTATATTTACAGGGGCCGGCAGACAGAACCCCAGGCTGGCAGCGGGCTGAGCGGGGCTGGCGGCCGAGACCCCGGCTGGCAGCAGAGTGCTGCCTTTGGCACGTGTGCCGCAGGTTGCCAACCCCTGGCTTAGAGTCTATCTTAGTACGTTGGTTAAAATAATTTGCTTTACTTGTAAATCTGAAGTAACTGTCATAATTATTCTGTGCTGAAAATGTCCAATGCTGGAACAAAGTGTGGTTCGGTCCCCTCGTGTGCTCTCCAAAGTGTGAGGGCTCCCAGTCTCCCCGTAAGCAGTATTTGAATAGACTCTTTCACCATTTTGCAGAGTCAGAAGAAAGAGTGGGGTAAAGAGTAGTAGGCCAGAGAGTCTTGCTGTTTGATCATATTTAAAGTGGTTGGCAGTCTTTTCAAATTTGCCTTGCTCTCTTACTTAGCAGAGCTGAGTTCAATCACTGAACCAAAGCGTATTGGTCCCTCTTTATCTAGGTCACCCGTGGGCCTGCTATCCCACAGTTGGCTGTCTCCACTGTCTACCATAAATAAACCTGGTGAAGGGTTTGCTTATGTGAAGAATGGGATAGTGTGATGAACAAAAAATTTATGTAGTAAACACATTTATAGTAGCACTCAGAGGTCCCCTTGTGTTAGAACAGTGATTTTCAAACTTTTTCTCATTTGTGGGCCCCTAAAAATTTTCAAATGGAGGTGTGGACCCCTCTGGAAATCTTAAACATAGTCTGCGGACCCCAGGTTGAAAACCACTGTTCTATAGTAATGACGACCTTTTGTTGACTCCCAGGGGTCTGTGGACCGCAGGTTGAAAACCACTGTGTTAGAAAGTGAGAGACTGTCCCTGCCTCAGTGATCTAAATGATGGGCTGATAAGTTTAGAATTTTTCACTTAGTTGGTGGGGTGCTTTCCCCCCAGTGCTTGCTTTTTTTTAATAAAAAAGATGTTTTACTCTTGATTAGCTGTTTGGAAGTTGTCATATTTAGTACTGTTGCTGCTGAGGGTGTTCCTTGGTAGCTGTTATTTGTATCCATGGTGTCTTCTGTTGATCTTGATGCTGGCATTTAATGAAGCACAGGTTGTGAAAGTAAATATAATACACTTTAATAAAATGTACTAATGTACTGAGAACAATTACTGTGGCTTCCTAATACAATGATTTTTATTTTTAATTGGTTTATAATTGGTAAACCAAATTTCTTAAGTCCCATTTGAGAACAGTAGAAATTCATCTCTTCAGATACCTCCACTTTCTACTATATTATTCAAATTCCAGAATTTAAAAACCCTGTATTTCCCCTCTTTAACTTTCAATATGTCAAGTAGCTGAAGGATGCATAAACAAGAATCAGCTCTCCTAAAGCTTCTAACACACACCCAGAATGCATTCTGCGCCCCCCAGTTTGAGAACCTCTGTTTTATTGGACCCAATTCTGTTGGTGAGAGAGGCAAGCTTTCAAGCTTACACAGAGCTCTTCTTCTTGAAGCTCGAAAGCTTGGCTCTCTCACCAACAGAAGTTGGTCCAGTAAAAGATATTACCTCACCCACTTTGTCTCTCTAATCCTGAAAGTATAATAACCGTCCAAAAGAATAATATTCAAGCTTTTGTCACTACGAACTATATCTAATCAGTAAAACTAATATGAACATTAGACTATCTTTAATGAGAACTGCTATCTTAATCCTGTCCTTTAAGACTTAGTGTATTTCCATTTTTCTTACTAAGTCTCCATCTTTTTATGGGTTTCAGAGTAGCAGCCGTGTTAGTCTGTATCCGCAAAAAGAAAAGGAGTACTTGTGGCACCTTAGAGACTAACAAATTTATTTGAGCATAAGCTTTTGTGAGCTACAGCTCACTTCATCGGATGATCTTTTTCTGGTTTATTATACCAAATTAGCTCTCAAAATTCCCCAACGGTTCCTCTGATTTTGGCCTAGAAGTGCCAATATCTGTTTGAGAGTTGAATAGACTGATGCTATCGCTACACTACAGCTTAAGTTGACATAACTTATGTCGCTTGTGGCTAAATCACACCCCTCCCCCTGAGCGACATAACATATGCCTACTTAAGCACCAGTGTGGACAGCACTATGTCAGCAGGAGAGCTTCTCCCGCTGACATAGCTACCACCACTTCCAGGGGCTGGAGTAATTAAGCTGATGGGAGAGCGCTCTCGGAATTGTGCCCATAGCATTCACTAACTATAAACACTATAAAAACAATAGCTAAGAATGAGTTATAAAATTTTTTTTTCCAAAAATTTGATCAATCTATTCAGTTTGAGTTATGAATCTGCATAAAAATGTCATGTAGATGAAAGACGTGTAAACAAGAATCATCTCTCCTAAAGCTTTTTTCTCTCTCTCACACACTCACACTATCCAAGCTTAAAGAGAAAGTTGTATATTTTAAAAAACAAGTTACGACTTTTTTAAAGTTGGCATTTTCACTCATACGCCTAGAGTACTTTCTACTCAGCTTTCTACAGGGATGACTAAACTGGCTCAAAATTTTCAGATATTTGCAGATATGGCTGCCTTCTGCTCCCTTTACTAATTTTTTCTCCCTTGAAAGCAAGGGAAGTTAAATGCAAAATCTAATGGCAACGTTGAAGAACTTGGAATAGAAGTCCTAAATTTCAAAAAGTTTTTAACACAAAACATGAACTTGGCAGAACTATGCATGCAGTGTTCTAGTTCTCCTGATGAAATGTGTACCCTCATGTAGTGCTGTTTAAATGTGTGAGATCCAGGAAAAACGACAAGTTAATGTGTTTTGAAATCTTAACTTTTGCCGTATTTAATAGAAAAATTCTAGTTTTAAAGGTTGGGGAAATTATATGTTTTGGGTTTTCAAGTAATCTAATATAGCCTATAAAAAAACTCTTTTATAAAAACTATGGCTAGTTAACTGTTTTACCTTAAACTATGATGGCTGATTCTGCATTAAATACACCCTGCTGTATAAAAATGACACCTACTTGGGTATATTTTCATCACCTTTTCCATCAGATTACGTGCACAACTCTAACAATAGGAGCTACATATTTTATCTGATGTTTTAATCCAATCTGTGAAAAGAAATGTAATGTTAGGCTACGTATTCAGGGCCCAGGCTCCATCTCCTTGGAAACCTGATCTTTCACTCAACGTTGTAAGCTTAATTTGTCTATTTAATCAATTTTTAAGAATAGATGCAAAACCTCAAATCAGCTACCACTAGGTTTCAGCAGCTTGACAGCTACATGATGAATTTAATAAACTAGAACAAGATGTTAGTTGTGGCCTTTGAGAAAGTTGATGGCTAACGTAGTTGTCTTTGCACTAATTTGGACAGTGGCTAATATCTAAAAACAAATTTCAAACTACATTATAACAGAACTTTCAGTGATTGTGTTTAACTAAAGAATCTGAAGAATAAAAATCTAATAAAAATCTTCCTCCTCTTCCCCCCCCCCCCCACCATAAATGAACATAAGATGGTACTAGGTTAGCGATGCTTAGGAAGGTCATCTGTTGTTAGCCCTTGTTCCATGTTTTTTCTCATTTGCAACTACAGTGGGTATTTCTCAGGGTATGTCTTCACTACCCACTGGATCGGCGGGCAGCAATTGATCCAGTGGGGATCGATTTATCGCGTCTAGTCTAGACGCGATAAATCGAGCCCCGAGCACTCTCCCGTCAATTCCTGTACTCCAGTGCTGCGAGAGGCGCAGACAGAGTCGACGGGGCAGCATCAGCAGTTGACTCACTGCGGTGGAGACACCCCGGTAAGTCGATCTAAGTACGTCACTAAGTTGTGTAACTTAGATTGATCCCCCCACCAGTGTAGACCAGGGCTTAGTCAACATACAAATTCTGTGTACCCTTTTGAGCTTCTGCAGTTTGAAAAGCTTGGTATTAAGTGTCTCTGTTGTCCGAGGTAATGCTAGCCGCTGACTCAGAGTCGGAACAACTTGTGAACCTGGGCTGATGCCACACTGTAGTTTGGAGGGGAGAAGGGAAGGAGGAGTTTCTAGTAGGAAGGATGCCAATGGGCTTCTTTTAGAGCAAGAAGAAAAGGAGTACTTGTGGCACCTTAGAGACTAAGAAATATCATTCACAGGAGTTAAAGCAGTAAATGGCATACTCCATTTTAAATGGCCCAGTCTGTCTACATTTCTTATTAACTTTCTAAAGAAGACTACATGGACAACTATAAACAGTGATAAAATATGATTTATTTTTCATAACATGTCATTGCTTATGGCAACATTTTCTTTGACTGTCATTAAGTTAGCAAGCTTTCCATTGATTTGGGGCTTTTTAATAGCAGCTTATGTGAAGGAAGTACTGTTGTCTGAAAGCTTACTCTTAAGGTAAATATTTAATGGTACACTTCTGGTATGGCTACTGTTGAAATATAATTTCCATTAAGTAGTTACAGTATCATTGTGGAGGAGTATTTCTAACACTTGTCATGTTAAAGAATGGTAGTTTCACAGTTTCTGAATAGTTTGCATTGGCATCATATCCTCCAAGCCATTTTGTAATAATCCTGCCATTGAGGTTTTTAGATTTCAAATACATGACAGATTTCACAGTCTTCAGCTATGATTTTTTAAATGAAAGTTAGGGGAAAAACAGCTAATGCAATCTATGTATTTTGTATTTTAAATGTTTTCAGTGTTCTGGTTACAGGATTCTATATAGAAAGCCGATTTAGAGGTATTGTCACCTTGGGGCTGATGTGCTTTTTTGCAGTTTCAGTGAATTACTATATTATAGATTATCAATTTTGCTAAGAATCGAAGACATACCATGCAGTAATTGAGCACTAGATTTTTTTTTTAATGCAAGTTGCCCTTCATTTTAGAAAAGTAAGTGTGTGTGTGTGTGTGTGTTAAGAAGGGAGTACCTACATGACTTGTGCCTTTGCCTGCAGTTGTTTGACTGTGCTGGTACCATGGACAGCTGAAAAATTGGTAACTACAGAATGAGTCCATTTGTGTTTTTTCCCCTCAAACCTATGTTTTGAATCCTTCTTGGACATCTGAATTCTCCCATACAACTCATGAAGACTCAACTAATGATACATGTTTTACAATTAACTTTATTTTTTAATGAAGTAATTATTCTGCCATGAGACTTTTAAACAGACTAGTTATTTATGCAGAATATAGTCTGTCCTCCAGTCCAGAAAAAACAAAAATGCAGAGTTGGATGTAATTGTTCCAGGTTAGTGTTATGAGCTTACTTAAAGACTGGTATTATCATTCAAACAAAGCCTTACATTGTCAGTTCTGGACCAGACGACTGAAGGAGTTTTCAGTCTTTAAACTACCTATTGGATAGAGGAGTCACTGTCATCTTGAGATATACTGAACTTAAAATGAGCTAAAAGAAGTTTTAAGTACTGTACCTGCTCCCAAGTGCCCCTCCCATTTAAAAAAAATCCAATCACATTTTCCTGTTTTTATATTTTAGCTGATTCTTTCCTTTGTGGTGAAAGAGACCCCCACAAACAGGAAAAGCTTATTGACTATAAGAGAAACTGAATACACACGAAGTATGATCAAATGCGTTTCCAATTTTATACAAGATGCCAGTATAGTTGAAGAAATGTAGTTTCTTTTAAGGATTCTTTAAATAGCCAGATTATTCATTAAACATCTATATGAATATTTAATAACTTGCTCTTTGAAGAGCTTTAATATACAAACATTCTGCATGGGGGAAATTACAGAAAGCCCAAGTCCATTCTTAGAATGAAAAGTTCTACTATCTGAACACCTTAAGTTTAAATAATTGTGCATATAAAAGTTTCAATCAGCCTTTCCTTGTCTGTGCTGTTCTCTGTTTTCTGAGTGTTACATTTCTCTCAATAAGACTAAGTAGTGAAATGAACTGAGGAGGAATATAAGGAGAGAAGATGGAGTGGACCAGTTACACCAGTGGAGGGCAACCTGCAACCCCTAGGCTGCACGCAGCGCATCAGGGTAATCCGTTGGTGGGTCGCCAGACAGTTTGTTTACATTTGCATGGCCGCTTGCAGCTCCTAGTGGCTGCGGTTCGCCATTCCCGGCCAATGGGAGCACGCGCTGCTTCCTACAGCTCCCATTGGCCGGGAATGGCGAACTACAGCCACTGGGAGCTGCGGGCGGCCGTGCAAATGTAAACAAATGGTCTGGCAGCCCGCCAGTGGATTACCCTGATGGGCTGCAGGTTGCCCACCCCTGAATTATACCTTTCACAGTCTCGCAATAAGATCTTCAAAGGACATGAGTGAGTAAAAATCGGAAGCACGGTGCCAATGATACATGAACTACTTATGGGACAGAGCATCAGATATATTCATGGGTCAGCACTGGAATCTAAGGGTATGTCTACTCTGCAAAATAAAACCCGTGGCTGGCCTGTGCCAGCCAAACTTGGTCTTGTGAGGCTTGGGCTGTGAGGCTGTTTAATTGCTGTATAGACTTCTGGGCTTGAACCCTTGCAGGGTCCTAGAGCCTGGGCTCCGGTCTGAGCCCGGAAGTCTGTACAGCAGTGAAACAGCCCTGCAGTCCGAGCCCTGTGAGCCCAAGTTGGCTGGCGCATCAGGTTTCTCTTTACTTTGTACCTGAAGAAGACTGTGGGTAAAAGACCGTGCCAATCACAGAGGTTGGGCCTGGAGCAGTTCCATGTTTCTAAGAGTTGTTTTTGAGGCTCAACCAAAAGCTTGGTATCCATAGTCTAAAACTGGTCTTATCAATGCTCTATACATTATCAGTACCTTCTTATCTGTACCTTATTTGTTTCCGGCTATACTTTTAAGAAAGTTCAGCCTACTTTTACACTTTTGCATTATATTATCAGGGTGACCTTTCCAAGTTAACTTATTATCAAAGATTACTCTTAGGAACATAATTCAAAAGTTTATCTGAATATTTTCACCATGAAGAAATAAATTCCATTCATCCCTAATTTTCTTCCAGATTAAAAACATTTGCTTTGCTTTTGCAAGTGAGAATTTAAATCCCCACTCATTTTCCCATTTGGAAATTCTCTGCCATGCCTCATTTATCTTTTCCACAGATACTTTGTCTTTTATGCTTAGTCTGTATAGCACGGTTGTCTGTGAAAAGGGAAATACCTGTTCCAATCTGCACACTTTCTGGCAGATCATTTATCATAATGTAAAACAAAGTAGGAGTCCCAAACTGAACTGGGTCTCTTTTAGCTACCCTCTTTACACCTGCCATTTGCTACAAGTGTACTGAGGTGGGGCTGATTGGGTCCACAGGCCCTCATTAATCCCCCTTGCCAGTGAGGGGCCTGTGTGCCCTGTCATATATGGTATAGGTAATTCTTTGTAATTGATTAAAAGTGCTGCGATTGGAGTTTTCTTTTTATTTTGCAAATGGCTGACCTTAAAGTGCATCTGTTTCTTCCATAAATGAGAAGTTTCACTTTGTGAATTGCAATAAGTTGACCTTTTTATTGTTTTCAAAAGACTAGAGGTACACTCTGGAAGACCTTTCTGATTGAGTCTTTTCTGCTGTTTAAGTTAGTTCTAAGACAGGAGGAGAAAAATGTTTAAGATTTTTGCTTGAATCTCTTATAATTTGAAGGTCATCCCTGCCATATTCATAGAATCCTAGAAATGTAAGGCTGGAAAGTACTATAAGATATCCAGTCCAGCCCCCTTCACTAAGGCAGGACCAACTCAACCTAGACTACCTCTGACAGATATTTGTCTAAGCTGTTCTTAAAAACCTCTAGTGATTAGAGATTCTACAACTTCTTTTGGAAGCCTATTCCAGAGATTAACTACCTTTGCAGTTAGAAAGTTTTTCCTAATATCTAACCTAAATCTTCCTTGTTAAAGATAAGGCCCATTATTTCTTTTCCTACCTTTACTGGACATGGAGAACAATTGATCACCAGCCTTTAACACATTTTAAGACTATCAATCATCTTCCCCTCCCCCCCACCCCCTTTCTTTTCTTGAGACTGAATGTGCCCAGTCCCTTTGCTGTTAGGTGCTAAAGTGATTATGTAGTTTTTGCCCTCTGTTTTAGGAAAACTACACTCCTGGAGGAAACGAGTCTAACAAAAAGTCCAAAGCAAACACTGCCCGTCCCTGGGTTAGAGCCAAACTTTTTGGCCTGAGGGCCGCATCAGCTTTCTGAAATTGTATGGAGGGCCAGTTAGGGGAGGCTGTGTCTCCGCAAACAGCCAGACATGGCCTGGTCCCCGCTCCCTATCTGCCTCCCCCAAGCTTCTTGCCCCCTGACAGCCCCCCTGGGACTCCTGCACCATCCAACCACCCCTGTTCCCTGACAGCACCCCGGGAACCCCTGCCCCATCTCCCTCCCTTCCCCCCCCCCCCCCCCCGCCTCCAACCACCCCTTCTCCGTGCCTGTCCCCAGACTCCCCTCCCCAGGTGCCCCATCCAATGCCCCCGACTGTCCCCCCAGGACCCCTGCCTCATCCACCCTGTCCCCTGACTGCCCCCCCTCCAGCCGCCGCCCCATCCAACCCCTCCTCTCCTTCCTGACTGTCCCCCCAAGACCCCTGCCCTCATTCAACCCCCTGTTCCCCGCCCTCTGACTGCCCCAACCCCTATCCACACCCCCAGCCCCTGACCACCCCCGAACTCCCCTGCCCTCTATCCAACCCTGCCCCCTTACCACACTGTCTGGAGCACCGATGGCTGGCCGCGCAGCTGCACCAGGACAGACGGCTGCGCAGCACAGAGCACCGGGTCAGGCCAGGCTCTACAGCTGTGCTGCCCCAAGAGCTCGCAGCCGCCCAGCCCAGAGCATTGCGCCGGCAGCGCAGTGAGCTGAGGCTGCAGGGGAGGGGCTGGGGGCTAGCCTCAGGGGCCAGGCAGGACGGTCCCGCGGGCCGTAGTTTGCCCACTTCTGCTCTAACCAGTGTGTGGCATTCTTCGCGTTCTCCTGGCCACAGTATTTTCCCTAAGGTTTGTGTGATGTATTCTCCTCTATACTAGGATTCCCCACATATTTTCTTCCCTTGGTTTTAGGGTCCAAACTGGACAATACCAGTCTTTCTTTTGTCTGGTTCTAATCTCTCTGCCAGGGTTATGACCACCTCCCATCTGACCACAGTGGAGATTGGGTGAAGAGGAATATCTTCCTTCCTTTTCTTTCTGTCTCAGAAACCCTAAGCTTGGGCCCCTAAACAAAGGGGAAGCTCACCTCCAGGGGCTCTGCATACTCTATTACAATGCCCTGGGTAACTTCATTCACCCACTTCTGCAACTTCTCTCTTGGCCTCCTCCTGGCTTTGTCTCAGCCTTCTACCTGCTGTGAAGGACGGCAGGAAGAATCTGCCACTGTCACCCAGCCTTATGCATAGTTGTTTATGGAGAGACCCTGCCTTCTGTCTCCTCCCTTTAGTAGAGATCCAAAACCTATTACTTTTCAGGCTCTCTAGCACAGCCTGGCCCTTTTCCAGGAACTCTCAGAAGAAGAACCACTGCAAGTCTCGATCCCTACTTCCTTTCTCTTTCACTGGGGAACAGGAATTGCTTTCTTCCCCTCCTGCTTCCTTTCCCAGAATGCATTGCTGCCAAGCCTACAATTTAAAACAATCCCTAAATGTACATTTGCACAACAGACTGTTACAGACTTGAATGAATTAAGTGGAAAAGTTGTTTACGTTGTCACTGTTCCTTATTGGGTATATTCTTTAAAAACGCTTATCTTCGGCTCTTGGTATTAATTCAGAACCCCAGAAAATCACTTTAGTCTCTGTAGCAGATAGTTTTGCACCTAGTGTTCCTAAATGGCACTCTTATTAAAAAGCCTCAGGACAGTAGGTAATCTTACTTCCCACTGAAATGAAAAATTAAGGACAATTTTAGCCTTTATCCAGTACAGTGTGGCTTTTGTGGGTTATGCCAGACCTTTAACAACTTAATGTAAAAACAAACTGAAGTTTTCTGGTTTCAGATTCTGTCTGTGACAAACTGTAGTGTCTGTTATGTTTCCATTTAGGAATTTTGCCTTATTTATTTATTTTTAATTATTAACAAACCACTGTTAAAGTGACTTCCATGGCATGATTTTAAAACTCATGTAATTGAGGAAATTCAGATGTCTGTTACTGTAATGCTTAGTGGAGAATCAAGTATTATACGCTGTGTGAGTGGAGTGCGGAGATAGCTAGCTGCGTCCCCCAGTAGCTGTACAGTAGTATGGAAATTTGTCAATAAACTTAAATGTTTAAGGATGTTGACACACGTTATTCTGATTTATTTCTCATAACGTTTCTATTATGTGAAATAGATTCCCTGTTTTAGTTGCTGCTATAACAGTTAAATGGTTGTTGAATATTCAGTTTACTTTAGGAACATAGGACTTGCATATGAGATCGGTCCAGCGAGTCCAGTGTCTTAGGTGCCATTGGGGAGTACCAAATGCTTCAGAGGAAGGTGCAAACATTCTCTTAAGGGCAATTATAGAATAACCTGCCCATAGAACAGTAGTGTCAAACACCCAGTGTGCAGAGGATCCAGCTATCATAAGGTATTTGTTTGGTCCCCTTGGCAGATCCAGATTCTACATAGTTTAAGCATTCTTTGAGAGACAGAGGAGGGAGTATTGAATTGTGGTGGTGGTTTTGTTTTTTTTGTTTTGTTTTGGGACAACCAAAAGGGCTAGAAAAACCTTTCAAATGTGAGCAGAACGTAAACCAGTGCATGCTTTTCTCTTTGAATTTGCAAACAGCCTGAAACAGCTCAGATAGCTAACCTTGTTTAAGACAATAATGCTTAAGCATCACTCTGACACTTAAATTGTTTGAATATCTAGCTTTTAAGTACTCAGCTGTGTGCCTAATTTCTGCGGTTCTAGAAACTGTGTGTATGATCAACTATTTACATACACCAGTGGCCAAACAAAGGGCAGCAATAGCGGTGGTCCTAAAAGTGCCTGGCATTGTTTTTCCCCACTGAATGGAACAATAACTTTACTAATTAAAAGTAATATTAATGCAAACCTCCTATTCTTATCAAAACCTCCTATTCTTATCAGCGGGTGCTTCAACGTGGTTTGAAGATATTTAGTCCTAATTTTTAAATCTAGCCCACTGACCATCCACAGTGCAGCTACTCAGATCATCTTCCTTGCCTGTCACTGATGACTCCTTTTTGAATCTGTCCATCTCCTCTTGTTTCATAAGTATGTTATCAAAATTGCTTGTTCCCTCTTTCAAGGTCCCTTCCTACTTGACTGCAGTTGTCTTGTGTTGTCCCTTGCCTCCTTTGTTCTGCCTGTCAGGTTTTCCCACGTCTGTGTCTGTGCCTTCTTTCGCACTCATGCTTATGCATAGAATGATTTCCCCTGAATAAATCCATCAGGCTGCTATGCTCTCCTACTGGAGACTCTCCTCTCTTCCTAGCCAGCCAATGATAGATTGAGTATGCATCAGTTGAGGATAGCTGATTTAATTTTATTGTTTTGAATCAGTTTTTAAATGCTAACTGTCTGAAACATTCAAGTTATGCAATTGTTAACCTACGTAAACTGTGCTCTTGTACTCTCTCCCCATCTTCCCTCCTTTTGTTTGTCATGCTCACTTATTCAATCTTGTAACAAATTAGATTGTAAATTCTTCCAGGAATTGGCTATCACTTACTGTGGACTGGTCCACGGTACACAGTTAGGTCAAAATAGGGCAGCTTATGTAGCCCTTATGTCAGTGTCTACACTACAGTCTTCCTCCTACTGATGTAAGTGCCGTACTACGCTGACAGAACTCCAACTCCACAAGAGGCGTAAAGCTTGTGTCAGTGTAGTTAGGGTGATGCAGTGTCTCTGTAGACACTGTGTCCCTTACATGTCTGTTGGCTGTCCTGCCATGAAATTGACAAGAAAGCTGGGGACCTAGGCACTCCAGATCCATGTGAATGTGTTTTCACTTTCAGGTGACATTGTAAACAAGGCATGGGCAGCATTATCTCCTGCAGATTTTAACCAAACTTGTTTGTCTGAGCGATTGTCTGTAGTAGGACTGAGTGGACTTTGTTTTATTTTTGAATGAAGTTATTTTTTGTACATAATTCTACATTTGTAAGTTCAACTTTCTTGATAAAGAGGTTGCACTACTATACTTATATTAGGTGAATTGAAAATGCAATTTCTTTTGTTTTTACAGTGCAAATATTTTAAATCAAAAATAAATACAAAGTGAGCATTCTACACTTTGTATTCTGTGTTGTAATTGAAATCAATATATTTGAAAATGTAGAAAACATCCAAAATATTTAAATAAATGGTATTTTATTATTTACCAGTGCAATTAATTGCAAATCATTTTTTAATCGCGTAATTTTTTAAAAATTGTTTGACAGCCCTAATTTTTTGTGTTAATTGCGTGAGTTAAATGCAATTAATTGACAGCCCTAAATAATAGTACTAAGTTAGTCCCCTACACAAGATGAATTTGACACACCACACCCGCTACCCCTCCATGGGAAAATTCTTTCCAGAAAGGTAATGATAGGCATATGTGATAGGTGTATTACCCTGAAGCGTAAGTGCATGGTTTTGTGTGTTGCTTTTCTTTTTTTAAATCCTACTTGATTACTAATTAGCTTTTGGCCTAAGTGATATCTTTTGGCAATGAGTTGCACAAATTAATTGTGTTGTACTACAGAAACGAGTCCTATAAATCACTTTTAAAGCTTTGTTACCTTTCAGTTTGGTTGAATGTCACTGTGTGTGTGAGTGAGAGAGAGAGAGATATGTATATCTATATATCGGCACCTGATTTATCCTGGTCTATGCTGTTAATATTCTATCAAGGGTAGGGTTGCCAACCCTCCCAGATTGGCCAGGAGTCTCTAGGAAGCAGTCTCCATCTCCTGGAGGCTACTGAAGCCAATCAGGTAGATTTTAGGCTGCTAAAGGTCTGGCGGCACAGTGGGGCTAATGGGAGCTGCAGGGACAGTGCCTGCAGACAGTGCATGAAGCTGCCTGGCCTCCCCTTAGCCGAGGAGCTGGATATACCAGGAGCTACCCGAGGTAAATGCCACATGGCTGGAGCCCACACCCCCTCCTGCACATGCCCCCCACACCCAAACTACCAGACACTGCACCCCGACTCCCCTTCTGCATCCCAACCCCCTGCTCCAGGCTCAGCCCAGAGTCCCCTCCCACACTATGAACCCCACAGCCACCGCCCAGAGCCCATACCCCAACCCCTGCCCCAGCCTGGTGAAAGTGAGTGAGGGTGGGGGAGAGCGAGTGATGGAGGGAGGGGGGATGGAGTGAATGGGGGCGGGGCCTCGGAAGGGGCAGGGGTGGGGTGGGGTCTCGGAAGGGGCGGGGCAAGGGTGTCTGAGTTTGTGATTAGACAGTTGACAGAATCAAGGGAATCTGCTGCTGCATCATGCTTGAAATTGCTGTGGTTTCTCTCTTCCCTTTCCCCTTCCCCCTTTCCAAGATAAAGAATCATACAAGACATTCGATAGGATTTCCTACATAAATCAATCTGCCTGTCAGCATCTGCTATGGGCACACCTGGTGCACTGTACTGATGTTGCCTGGTGCCCCCATTTTCTCCTTTTCCTCAGGTTTCCTCAGCAGCTGTCTGAGGGCTCTATCTCAGGGTTATTTATTTATTTTGTCTTTAAACCAACTTCTCCATCTTTTTGCAGCTGGTCTCTGACAGGAAATGAATCTTGAGGGGAGAAAGATGGCTGGAGACTCCCCTTGCCCTGGCAATAGAGCCTTAGCTATGTCAATGGCTCAGTAGGTCCCAGCTGGCAACAAAAGTCTCCCAGTTCCAGTGTTTGGCTTCCTGCACTAGTAACCTTCACCAACAACTTCTCCAAGTTTATTTTGAAGCTTTTCTTCAGCAGATACCTGTCTTGCTTTCCTAGCCTGGGAGCTTGCTTTCTCTATTCACCCTGCTCCAGGACTATAGCAGCTGTCAAGTCTCAGGTGATTTAACAGGGGAAGAAATGTTGGACTACTCCTGAATTGCACAGGAGGCTGGCTGTTAGTGTTCGAGGACAGTCCTGGTACAAGTTCTCTTCCTTACTTTGCTTCTCCCACTGTTGACCCTCTGATTCATCCAAGAGGCCTCTTCCTTGTCTCCCTTCTCAGTTCCCCCTCAAGCTGCAAGTGACCAATTACCTCAATAGCTTTAAATCTTAGGCAGACCAGCCCAATCCTACCTAAGCATCTTAATATTCTGTCTTTACTCAGATTCCCTTGGCCTGTTTTGACTAATTTCTCACAAATCCAAGCCACGTGGACATCCCTGCTCACGAGTCCCTCGCAACTCAACAGGTAATCCCTCCCCTTCCCCTGCATTTCACTCAATGCTGAGAATTGAGTTCTCCCCTCTTTTAGGACTCTAAACAAGGGCTGTAACTACCATACCTCAAAAAATGGAAATGAGCCTCTTCTTCTGAGTATTCCCATAGACATAAGTGTCTGCACCAGTCCTCTGCTCATGAAGGGTAACTTTGCTTCTGCTTTAAATCAGATGGTTTAAGATTGCCTCCTTCTTAATGAATACAGACATTAAGGTCTTGGTTGAATTGATTCATTCCATTCATTAAAATAGCTTAGCCAGTCAATCTCACCTTTCCCATCTTGAAGAAAATTCACTGCAGGTGGTCCATCCCTGACAAAAATTGGTTCATCGGTAAGAAGTCGTCTTAAATTAGATAATTTCACTTGTTAAAGGCCACACTGCAGCTATCAAAATTATGATATGGACTGCCTATTGACAATCCCTCCATATGTCCAGTTGTTACTTTATTGGTGGCGATCACCATATTATCTCTGTGGGAAAACCTTTGTCAGGTTTGCATGACTGATGGGATGGACACCTGGGCCTTACAGGGTTCAGGACAGGTGGTGTCCTCTGGAATTCCAAATCAACATCTACCTCATGAGTTGTCAGCCTCCTTCCTAGGGTCCCTCTAGGAACTGCAGTCATTCATATAGAGAGCTACAGCAGAACTATCATGGATTAGCTCAGCCACCAAGGTGGACCAAAAAATGAAAGCCAGAGGACAGTGTTTCGAGGGCAGAAGATTCTAATGTTTGTCCTTGGCAAGACCATCAGGCAGGCCAACTGGCCTAGCATTGAAGCCGGATGTGGTAGAAAGTAAGTAAAGACCTGCTGGTATAAATCAGATTGCATTTTTGATCCTTCCGTAAATCCACCAAAAAGATTACCAAGTCCTTCTCTTGGCATTGGTGCACACAGGCCTGAAGAATGGACACACTCTCTATCGTTTCTCTGTCTGAATCTATAGAGAGATGCTTTTCCATTCTTCACCTCCTTATAGTTAGGGTTGCCAGAAAGATCAGCCAGGGTTGAACTTTAGTAACTTTGAGTCTTACTTCCTGGTCCCAGATGCACATGTAAGTCAGATGTGGATAGTGCCAATTTCTCAGGACCTCATTCATCAGGGTCACTTGATACTTCCGGTTCTGAACAACCATATCTCTTAGATGGTTATTGTCAGAATGACCACTTTTATAAAAGTGGACATTATCCAGAAACACTTCCATCAACTGCTCTTACAGGGAATTTGGAGGACCTGGAATCTAGTATATTAGAAAGAAGATTGTCCATGTTCTGAACTTTCCATTAGACTGTTTAATTTTTTTTCTTTCCCCGTAAGATTCTAGTTTCTTCAGAGAATAATTCTTAGCCTTGAGCAAGATGTGTCTTATCCTTCCCAGTTCTAGCTCATTGCTTCATCTATATGCCCCATTTTCTGAAAGCAACACTGGTATAAAGACTGCCCATCCTTCCACCCAGTGGAACATTGGCATCTTTTGCTAAACCCCTTTTTGAGCCACTGTGAGAAATGTCCTTGTATTTCCTGACCTGAGAGTTTGCTTTCATTTCTTGCTATCACATAGACTTGAAGGTTTAGCAAATTTTGGAGCCTTATCTTCAATTTATTTTCCAAATAAGGTTAATTAAAGTCAGAGGATGGGGGAAAAAAAATTGTGCCTTCCACTTAAACCAATCAACTATCTTGTTTCTTTCGAAGCCATGTTATAATTTAGGACAAACAGTTGCATGTTTCAGAGACAAGCAGGGCAATAAAGCTTTACTTACTTAGAACTGAACAGTGAAGAAGCCAGATGTTCTAATGGTATTTTATTAGAGACTTAGTGAGTGATGCAGAGTCATTTGCAGATGGGTTGTCTATTTTCCAAGCTTACAAGCATCTAAATGTGTCTCTTGAAGGTATAAACTCCAGCAGAGTTTCACAGTGTTTATACATAGTCACCAGCCACTCAGGATCAACTTACTGCTTCCCTTCGGGCCTTGTCTGAGCAGCAAACCATTGCCCATTAATTGCTACGCAGACCCACCCTACTTGTATTGGTTCCTGGATCCGAACAGGGATCACTAAGACAACTGTCAGTTGGATCATTCAAGGTAGAACTTTCTGTGGCATGCAGCCTCTACAGATTGTGGGTCACGGGGAGTGGCTAGGCTGAAGCTGCCAGTGGGTGGCAGTATGGGGATGTTGGTCCTGCAGGCCTAGGTTCAAGTCCTGCTGATCATTACAACTGCGCACAGCTCCCCACCGCTGAGGACACCAACTCTTTATCGCCCACGTTTTCCACCTCCATGGCCACCTAGACCACATTACTTTAGATTGGGGACCCTAGTTTATCTCATGGTTTTGGAGGGCAGTATTCAACTTACTAGCAGTGCATCTCTATATCTCAACCACCTATTATATGCAAACAGATGGCTAATCAGAAAGAGGGAATCAGATACTGGAACAGTACCTATAGTGCATCATATTTTTTCTCATTGATTCCATACACAGAATTCACATATAATAATGCTGATCATGCCTTAAGTCAGGTGAGCCTGTATTTTCCCCCCCAACTATGATTTTCAACATTGATTTCATTGTGCACTTCCTCCCCGCAGCCTCAGATCTGATACATGACATTCCACAAACTCAAGAGAAGCTGAAGTGACACTTTGATGTGGCCAAGGTGGTGTACCAGCATTATGCTTATTGCTACAGCTAGGAAGGTCCCATTTACACAGTGTGGCAGAAGATGTGGCCAAAAACCTCAAAACAGACCACCCTGTCAACAAGCTGGACCACCAATATGTAGGTTCTTACCAGATCTGCAGCCCAATCAACCTAGTAATCTTTGAACTTCAGCTTTCCCTATCCCTAAAGCTGCATTATGTAGTTCATGCTTCCTTCTCTCACAATCTCTCCCCCAACCAAAAACAACCTCCTTCCACACCAATTCAGGGACAAGAAGAGTAGCTAGTGCATGAGATCTGGACTCCCAGATATGCAAATGAAAGTTGTGGTATTTTATTGGTTCACAAAGATATGTCCCTGAGGAGCAGAGCTGGGAACCAGTTCACCATGTACATACCCCTTAAAAAAAAAAAGGGGGGGGTGGGGGGTGGGGTGCGGGGGATGGGACACCCACGGACCTCAGGTGTGAAATTGCACCAGATGGGACGTTGTGATGTCAAGACCCTGGTTCTAACCTAGGCCCACTGGGTATTTAGGAAGTAGCCTTGGCTGTCATGCACACTACACAGTGGGATGTTATCAGAGAAGTCACAGACATGGGTGGGCCAGCTTCCAGGGTTCTGTGACCCGCTTCCTGATTTGGCCACACAGTCTTGACCCTGATTGGCAGGTGACAATAGATTGTAGCTGTGGCCTGGCTTGATGTGAATAATTATCATCACAAAACATGCTGTAAAAAAACAAGGAAGTGAACAACTAATTAACACAGGGGAGGAGGCCTCATTCTTTGAAAGCTAGGATGAAGGAGGTAAACGAATCATTAGGCAGAAAACAAGATGTTTGTGCTATATAAGATTAGTAAATATTGCAGTAGGCTAAAAGGCCAGAATGTCCGAGCCAACTAAAAAGAGGGAGAATACCCAGGGCGTTATTTACTGTGAACTAGATAAAAAGGAACAAAATAAATTAGGAATGTAAAGGGGAAGTTTAACCATAGACAGTGCATGCTGCAGAGGGATTGATTACTGCAAAGTAGCCAAGCCAAAAATGTTTGGCTTGTATAGTAAATGCAATGGAATGTGTATATAAATGGAGAGGGTTTCTGTGTAACTTTGGAACTGTGATGTATTCTGCATCCATCGCCACTCCGGTTGAGTCTAACTCAGTGTAGGACTTCTGTATGCCAAATAAAGTTACCCGAGTGACAAAGGCTGGAGTCAAACTGAGTTCTGTGGAAGCTGAGTGAAAAAAGCTGAGAAAATCCAAACATAAATAAACTGTTTCTCTTCTGGCCTTGCCGGAGCAACAAGCCATTACACACTGGTTGCTATTCAGACCAACCCAACCTTGCCTTCCTGCCTCACCCGACCCTGCCTTGCTGCCCTGTTTGACCTGGCCATGCCACTGCATCTGAGCCTGCCCTGCTGCCCCACCTACCCTGCCTTGCTGCCCCACACTGACCCCACCAGCTGCCTTGCTGTACCATCCCCTTGCATTAGGTCTCATGATTATTGGACCCCTTGCATGAACTCTGATCACTGATCGGGACTGCCCTTTGATCTGCATGACTCTGTCGTCATAATATGTAAGCTAAAGTATGACTTAAGATTTATCCCACCAAGTCTCTGTGATACCAATTATCAGTGGAATATTGATAGAGAAAGGAAGAACAGGCAAGAAAAAAAGGGAGGAGGTGCTGAATTATACATCAAGAATATATACACTTGTTATGAGTAAGGCTCCGTGTTTGTCATGGAAGTCACAGATTCTGTGACTTCTCGAGCTGCCTGAGCAGCTCCGGCAGCCCCTGAGCCATTTGCACTGGCTGCTGCTGGAGCAGACTTGGGGGGCCACCCACCCCCTAGCAGCAGGAGTTTGGGGGGGGGAGGGCTCAGGGCTGGGGACTGAGATGCGGGACAGTACTTATCTGGGGGGGGAGGGCTCCCCGGAAGGGTGACTGCAACTCCCCTTCCAGCTCCATATGCTGCCTCTGCCCTCAGGCATTGTCCCCGCAGCTCCCATTGGCTTCAGTTCCCAGCCAATAGGAGCTGCAGAACTGGGGCTTGGAGCGAAGCATAGGCAGCACTTGGAGCTAGGAACTGGGGTCACTACTTCCCAGGAGCTGGGTGGCTAGGCAGTAAGTTGTAGACATGCTATATCTTGATTTTAGAAAGGCTTTTGACATGATCCCATCTGACATTCTCATAAGCACTGTAGGGAAATGTATTTGAGATTAAATTACTATAATATGGGTGAAAAACTGGTTGAAAGATCGTACTCAAAGAGTAGTTATCAACAGTTTGTTGTGAAACTGGAAGGACATATCTAGTGAGGTCCTGCGGGGTCTGTCCTGGGTCCAGTAATAGTCAATACTTTCATTAATGACTTGGATCATGGAGTGGAGAGTATGCGTATAACATTTGTAATGACACCAAGCTGGGAGGGGTTGCAAGCCCTTTGGAGACAGGATTAGAATTCAAAATGATCGTGACAAATTGGAGAATTTGTCTGAAATCAAAAAGATAAATTTCGGTAAAGACAGCTGCCAAGTACTATACTTAGGAGGAAAAATCAAATGTACAACTACAAAATGAATAACTGGCTAGACAGAACTGCTGCTAAAAACGACCTGGGAGGTTACCGGGGACCATAAATGTAATATCAGTCAACACTGCAATGCAGTCATGAAAAGGCTAAAATTGTTCAGGGGTATATTACATGATAGTTGTCCCACTCCACTCGAAACTGGTCAGGCTTCAGCTGGAGTACTGTGTTCAGTTCTGGAAAGCACATTTTGAGAAAGATATGGATAAATTGGAGAGAAGCCAGAGGAGAGCAACAAAAATAATACAAGATTTAGAAAAAGTGGCCTCTGAGAAAAGTTTTTTAAAAAATTGGGCTTGTTGAGAAAAGAAGAGTGAGTGGAGACACAATATGTCTTCACATTTGTTAAGGGCTGTTATGAAAGAGGACTGAGGTCAGTTCCCCATGTTTAGTGAAGGTAAGGGCAAGAAGTAATGGGCTTAATCTGCAGTAAGGGAGATGTGTAGGTTAAATAGTAGGAAAAGCGTGCAGGGGGCAGGAACTTGGTCTCCCAAGGTCCCTTCCAGCCCTGCATTTCTTTGATTCTGTGATTAGTGATTGGGTAAATTTACTCCTTTCCCATTTGTGCTTGCATAAATATCCTTGTGTAAATTACTCCCCTGTTAGCTGCTCCTGTTTGCCTGCTGAGGTGTTTGCTAGGCAACTACTTGCTGGTCAGGGAGTCAGGAACTATGCATTTACTGTGTGATTCTGAGCAAGTCACTTCACCTCTTCCTCAGTTTCTCTATTTGTAAAATGGGGATAATTCCTTCCATACAGAATGTTGAAAATCTACTCACTAGTGTTTAAGTTGCTTTTGCAATTCTTGAATACATGGCAGCTGTGTAAGTGTAAAAGTAGTAATATTACTACATTCCTCAAACTTGTCTTGTATTTGTCTAATCCAGCTTCTAATGCAATCCATATCATCATTATCATGGCAGATTCCAAAGAGAGGTTGCCTCATTGCAAATTGAGCACCACCCGGATCAGTTTCTGCCAAGGTGCTTACGGTGGTCGGATATATATTCAGTTTATATCTATCACTGGCACTCATATTGTGCCATCAAAGCTTTTGGCACCCATGTGAGCACTGACCAGGTAATAGCATTCGTTAGTACACATGCTTTGGAATTTGTTGGTGTTCCATTCTTATTTATTATATGTCCATACCAAGAAAGCCAGTGAAACTAAACCATGCTGATGGAGGTGGCTGCTGGTTTCAGCTTTGAATATCCTTGTTTCTGGTCTTGTTCTGCCACTTTATATGGAGCAGCTGATGGAGACAGCAAGAATCGCAAATGTCAATATGGTTTTCTTCAGCCTTCCTCAGTAGCTGCCTTTCACTTTAGTGAGCTATATGCAGTTCATATCTAGTGATTCTTATATTTTATTCAAAGACAATTTCCCTTACAGGGAATAAATATAAAATAGCAGGTTGTTTAGAGGTAGAAAACATAAGGCTTCAGGAAAGTAAAAAGTTGTATGCAGTCAAACCTGACAGCTCTGACAATTGTCTTGTGCTGAGTCCAGGTTATCTGACTTAACTTAAATTCTTAGGATGTCTGAGTTTTTCTGAGGGCTTGGTACTTATCAATAATATCCATGATGAAAATTTGAAAAATATATTTTATGTATATGTTGTATTGTTCCTTGTTATAAATTTTGTCTAAGAGCTTGAGTACTAAAATTTGGTGGTTCACTAATCTCAAGTAACCCACTAAGGATACTAGAAGTGTTTTTCCATTTGTTAATGTGTGTGCTGCACTCTGAAGATGTCAGGTGGTATGTAAGTACTAAACATTTGGTTAAGTCTTGAAATTACTAATGACTATCATCATTCATAACAGAGTGAGACTCTGTCAATGTGATATCAATATTAGTTAAGAAAATATGCAGCTTGCAGAAATAAGACACTTCAAACTCTTGTGCTAATTTTATGTAGGAGCATTAACTGCCTCCTGGTACTCCCCAGCTCCACTAGGAGCAGACTTCACAGGTCATGGAACATTTTATTTTGGAACAGAACAATGGGTTTGACAATTTGTCTGCCCTACTCATTTAATCAAATATAGATTTTTCTCTGTATTGCTCTCCACTGCTTTTATTTTTTCTCAAAATGTAAAACCACCTATGCAGTAGTAGACACATGATGATTTAGATATTATTCCAACCAATTTAGCATTTATCTGTCCAAGAACCTTTCCTTTTGCTTCTGTGGTTGTGTTCTCATTTTTCTCTGTGTGCAAGTTTTTTTTATAACAATCAAGGATGTTTGCATGGCATAGAGATCTATTAAGTAAATCCACTAAATGTTCATAGTGCATGTATCATTATGCTCTCTGTATTAATAGCCATCTCAATTTGATATTTATGAATGAGGTCCTAGTAATTTAAAAATATTGTTTTCAATTCCAATGATGACTTAAAGGAACATCTTAAATTTGCTATTTTAAAACAATTTAGCTTTGGAATCCTCTTCCCATAACCAGTCTGCCTATAACTTAAAATTTGAATCCAAATTTATCTTTAATAGATAAATATCATGTGGCTGATGATTTGAGGACATCAGCCTCGGCGTATGCATGTGCTGATAGGTGGAGCATGACCCGTCGGAAGTGCTCCAAGCCTGAGCTGCTGTCAGCAATAGGCATTCCCCAGGAGGACAAAAGATGCCACTGCTGTAGAACCAATGCCTAAAGAGTGGGTGTGGAATCTCCCCTAATAGCTTGTGTGGTGTCCTCACGATTTAGGGCTTGGTTACACTTACATTTTATAGCACTCTAACTTGCTGGCTCAGGGGTGTGAAAAATCACCCCCCTGAGCACAGAAAGTCAGAGCGCTTTAAAGCGCTAGTGTAAACAGGCTCCGAGCGCTGGGAGCCAATCCCCTCGTGGAGGTGGATTACCAGGAGCGCTGGGAGAGCTTTCTCCCAGCACTCACACACGCACTTCAAAGCGCTGCCACGGGAGCGCTCCCACAATAGCACTTTGAAGTTTCCAGTGTAGCCATGCCCTTATTGTCGGACACAACAGAGTCAGTGGGAGAAAGTGCATATGACATTCAGAACAGTTCATGTCAAAGTGCTGGTGCATATGAATAGAAAGATTTTGTTGATACACCTTGATTCTTTTCAGTGTTGTTGTTTACCTCACCTACCTTGTCTCTAACATCTTGGTTGTCTCAGTCCGCATCAAAATTAGCGTTTAAAAACAAGTTGTAAATATGGAGAATTACAAATTCAATTTGAAAACAAGCTTTACTTTGAGGCTTCAATGGTGATATTAGTAGCATAGACAAGATAAAAAAAAAGAAAAATACAATTTTCAAAGTTGATAACTTCCTTTAAAGGGCTCACTTTTGTGAGGTGCAGAGCGCTATCATAGAATATCAGGGTTGGGAGGGACATCTAGTCCAACCCCCTGCTCAAAGCAGGACCAATCCCCAATTTTTGCCCCAGATCCCTAAATGCCCCCCTCAAGGATTGAACTCACAACCCTGGGTTTAGCAGGCCAATGCTCAAACCACTGAGCTATCCCTCCCCCCTTAGCAAGCTTTAACTTCACAGGCACTAAGCAGCTTGCAGGACTGAGCCCTAACTGATCACCTGACCTGCTTCATTGTTTTTTGAAGATTTACATCCTGTAGTAATCCTAAGAATTGAAGCATAAATATTAGTTTATAAAAGCAGTATCTAGATGAAACACATGATGTGGAGTCTGTAGAAGTTGCCTGGATGTGTTGTGATTCTGAATTTCCAGTTTACCCAGTGTAGGAAAAAAAGCTTTATAGCTCTGTGCACACATAGTACAAGCTAGAACTGTCATGAGCAGCTTAAACATTCAGTACATTTTGTGTCTTGATTAAAGACTTCTCTCTGTTAAAACATGCCGATAAAGAAGAACAGTAGTGGCAGAAGGCTAGCATAACATAAATATCCATAATTTGAACAAATCCAACACCTTGAATACTAATAGTGGGTCATCTCTCTTAGGGCTGGTCTCCACTATAGGGAGATTGACGCTGCTGCAGTCAGTTGATTGATTCAGCGGGTCGAGTGAAGACCCGCTAAATCGATAGAGTGCTTTCTGGTTGACCCCGGTACTCCAGCTGTCTGAGAAGAGCAAGGGAAGTCGACCGGAGAGCGTCTCCCGACGACTCAGCACCATGAAGACACTGGGGTAAATTGACCTAAGCTACGTCAACTCCAGCTATGTGAATAATGTAGCTGGAGTAGAGTAACTTAGGTCGATTTACCCCCAAAGTGAAGACAAGCCCTTAAAAACTAGGATTTCAAGACTTACTTGCACGCCTAGAGGCAGGGCCGCTCCAGGCACCAGTGTTCCAAGTAGGTGCTTGGGGCGGCAATCTGCAAGGGGCGGCAGTCCGTGTGCCATTAGGGCGTTTCCATGGTGGCAGCAATTCAGCGGCAGCTTCTATCTTAAGCCGCCCGTGGCAGTGGCAATTCGGCGGCAGCTCCTATCTCTTCAGCCGCTCGCGGTGGCAGCAATTCGGCATGCTGCTTGGGGCAGCAAAAACAGTAGAGCCGGCCCTGCCTAGAGGGGTGCAACTCTGATAGTCAGTATACTTTCCTGACAAAAGTTAGGTCTGGATTCCACGAGGTGCTTGGTCACATACCTAACTTTAAGCATGTGAGTAGTCCCATTAGCTTCAATAGGACTACTCTTGTTTAAGTTTATGCATGTGCTTAACGCCCCGGATCAGTAAGCTATTTAAGTAAAAAGTGACCCTTTTATCTTTACATCCTCTAACTCTGAGAAGCTAGATGACTCCCTTCCTCCTCTGTTCACCACCACCAAGGGTGTCCCCATACATAATTAATCTCACAAATGTTTCTTCTCTCTTAGCCTTCCTCTGAGTCAGAATCGTTCAGATATCATTGTTCGAGAGCTCTCGTTTGGCCACTTAGAACCAAATGTCTGCCCTTATCTCTACCTCAGAATCCCAGCTCCTCTTCCTCGTTCTCTGAAGAACAAACTACTAAACATAAAAATAAGTTAACAAAACGTAAGTTGGATGCAGTCCTCCAAGGAGATAATTTCACATTGTGCTAAGCTTGTGGTTCCACAAAAAATATCCCCATCAGAGGATCAGAAGAGCTCATCCTTACCCAAATGTTCCATCTTGGGATGGGTGCATCCATAGCAGCTACCTCAGTGGTATGAGTTACACCACTTTGGACATGGAGGACCCCTTGACTCAATTGTCCCAATTAAACATGATCATTTTAAAATATTGGAAAGAAGGCAGCCAACTCAGAATCACTAGATAAAGTAGTACATTTGGAGTGTCTCAAAGGAAAGCCTATTAATATTAACAGAAGGATCCAAGGAAGATTCCAGAGGGAATGGGTAGTGATGAAAAACCAGTAGCAAGGGGTTTAATAAAGAGCACTATGTAGCAACCTCTGCTGAAACAGAGAAATCCAGGTAGTGTACCAAGTGTGTGAAATACAGTAGAAATTCGTAAAGAGCCTTGCTTAAAACACTAGGGGGAAAGGTTGAGAAGCCATGAGATTTTTCTCTCTGTGCCACCATTAATATGGTGTTGACTTCAAGTGATTTACCTGCAGCACTTTTATAGCCAGTATATATGGAAACTGGCAAATCATGAAGGGCTACTTGCCTGATAAATAAGGAGAGCACAATGTCATTGTGTAACGTTCTTAGTTTTTGAGCAGTAACTGATGCTACATATGTTCGTCGTTTGACCAAATAGGCCCAATGCCCCACTATATTTTCAAATTAAATCTTTAACAAAAGGACATTTCCCAGTACATCTGGATGCTGAAGAATGCTGAGGACAATAAACAGAAACATAATAAAAGATTAGGCTTTTTTCTTAAACATTCTGACTTTTGGAATTAGCAGTCATTTTCAGTTTCTTCCAGCGATTAAATATTGAGAGTCTTTCCCCATCATCTTTTGAGTATAATTAAGAGTATGCTTTTCAGCCTACTGTTTGAGAAAAGGAGAATATGATTAGCCTGTTGTTAACAATCACATCTATAACTGAAGACTTTGTATTTAAATCCATTTAGTGTAAATTTTGATACAAAAATGGCCCTTCAAGTTTTTCATTACTGGCAATGTTGAATATATTAAAATATTTGATTTCTAAATTTGCCTAACTTATCCTCGAGGATTGATGGATCATAAAATCTAATGTATGTCTGTGGTTTTTTATTTAAAACAAACTGGGGTGATATTGTAGAGGGTTTTTTGACCAGAGATCAGTTGGTGCTGAGGGTGTAGGAGCAGAACACTTACTGAGGGCTTTTGACTCATATGAAGGAGGAAGAAGCTCTTTTAGACTTTGTGAAAGCTTTCCAACCTGCCTCTAGGAATTATCATCCAAATCAGAAAAGGAATCCACAACCATAAATATAAATGTCAAATTTTCAACTCCTCCAGATATGTCTTTAATTGAAATGAGGTAGTGTTTGAGAAATAAAAGGGTAGAAATCTAGGATGTAGGGCCTCATTATATGCCATGTCTTTTTCTTCCCCAGATGCAATAGAATACTTTATTTGTTCACCTTTAGGCATAGGAGCAGAGGGCACACACACCACTTTTGACAATAAGCTTTTATTTGTGGTAGAGTTGTGGATATATTTTAAATAGCCATTTGGATTCCAAATATCCCAAACTGTTATAATCATATCAATCTCTTTAACAGAAAATTTTGATCTATTACTTTTATTTCTGTACAATTTTATATATAATGCAGGCTAATAAGAAATATAGAAGTTCAGAATTTTGAAGAATTATACTCAACATAGCTAAAAAGGACTGATGGGAAACTTAAGAATCTCTGCAAAGATCCGTTTCCAGGAATAATGTATAAGCAGGAACAGATTCTTTAAAAATTAGTCCTGCACTTTATAAAGAGGATGAAAAACAAATGTAATGTTGAATACCTTACACAGCTAAGTAGGCAAATACATTTTTTTTAAAAGCACATAGATATTCTTCATAGAACAATATTTAAAAAAACAAGCACCCACCAAATAAGCAATACTAAATGGATACATACTGTAAACCAAGGCATATGTCAAAGAGGAGCAGAGGATATGTACCTCTCTAATAAATATTGTAATACTGGACAAAAGTATTACAGTAAGCCAGTTGTATAGTCCTCCTGAATAAGTCTAATATGGCATGAACTGCAAAAATCACAATGTTCTTACTTATCAAATTTCCATACATAACAGTGTCTGGCATTCGGTATGTTTGGCTCCATCATTTATACTATGTATAGCAATCTCCATGTGAAAGGAAAACTAAAATTCCTGTGCCAAATGAAGAGCCATGACAATTAACTGTGGCTTAAAGTTTCCAACTTTCAGAAAGATCTGGAAGCATTATAGATGCTAGATAAATGTATGCATCAACTTTATTTCCTTCAGTTGATGAGGCATCTATTGTCATTAGATTACTCTATGGATTTGGTACCTAAGAAACCTATCTACTTTGTCAATATATAAATAAATGTAATTTGTAAATATCTCTTCCATCCTCCACACAAACGCTAGCAAGGTAAACTATGTTTTCCTCATGGGATATGGATCTGTGATGACTGGTAACATATACTGAAGGAATTTCATTTTCATAGAGCATAACGCTCAGTGTTCAAAACTATCCTTGGTGAAGAAGCAGGGCTGGAAAATAAAGTAAGAGGCTGTGTTGTATCTAAATGTTGACTTACATAAAGTGTTCCCCTTTTTTTAAGCTTGAATGTTATTCAAATCCATTAGAGTAAACGGTATAATATGGCCAAAAGACAGCAGATTTTATACTTTTGGCTGCGGATCAGGAGCGACATGGCTCAATGTGTGGAAATCAGGAGATTTATCAGAGCCAAGGCATTCTCACTTGATAAGTGATTTGATCCAAGACCTGTTGAAGTATGCTATTTATTTGTCCAAAACCAGTTGAAGTAAATGGAAAAAGTTGACTTCAGTGGGCTTTGGATAGACCTTTACTTAGAATAATAGAAATGCTGCAGATCAGATGTGCCCACACATTAGGACAGCTTTGCATCACTGTGTTAGCCACAAGGGATCCTTTAGGTAGCTCAGAGCTGCTGGAGCAGATCCTGTGCCATCCCCCTCTCCTGTGGTTGGTCCATAGGATGCAGTATTAGTCAATTACAATAGAGAGCTTAGAAACCAAGTTTACTCTCCTCAACAAATTATTTTAATAATTTAGAGATGGATTCTGATACCCTTACTCAAAGTGAGTAGCACCTGACTCTCCAACTGTATCAATTGATACTCAGAGAGTAAGGTGCTATTCAACATGAGTAGGAATACCTGAGTCTAGCTCACAGCATTTTAAAGCTGCTTCAATCCCTTAGTATATATTACCTCTCTATTTATTTATTTAATGTTGAGAGCCAAGTACTATTTCCCCTCCCACACATGAAGAAAAAAAGAGTCTTTAGAAGGATTGAAGTAAGTGAATATTAAATACAGAGTGCCAGCATAGGTTTTACAATTCCTGTTAAAACTAGTCCCAATTAACACCTGTGGCCCCAGTTAAATACAAAATGTAACTATTAACATTATGTCATACAGCTTATAGTTAGACATTATTCCTGTGTGAAATTTCAGGATGTCATGGTGTTCCATGAGCAAAATGTCTTCAGCTTTCTTTTAAAGTAAAATTGATTTTTTGAAATTGAAAACACAAAATATCCAAGATCAAACCCAGTTGGTCTTCTTTAAGCCAATTTTTAAAATATTCTTGTATGTCTAGCTAGTCTATATTATGCAATTTTCAACTTCTGAGACATGAAGTATTACTATGAAAAGGAAATGAAGAATTTCCTTAATAGATGCAGTTATCTGACTATTTTTGGTCCAGGCACTTTCCATAAACTAGACTGGTGTCCCCTCAGTTATATTTCTCATGAAAACTATACCACACATTTGTTCTGTAATTGTGAAAGAATGCTTTTATGTTATTACATGCTTGTGATTCACAACAAGGTTGCGTGAAGTTTCTTTTGAAATAAATAATAGTTGTATGATGGCAGTAGTTGAATCTTGCCCTAGGCATTGCTGAAGCTGGCAGTGCTTGCGTAAAGAGGTCTTGACTCCCAGATGGGTGCCTAGGCAGAGTTAGTTGACCTACTTTTGCTCTGACCTTGATTTGCTCAGTGAGGTGTTCGTGTACTCGTGATCAGCTTTGCTGCATGATTAAGCCAATCACGTGACAACTGGCACTTAAAAGGAAAACAAAACAAAACACAGATGAACAATTAGGATTTGTTTTTTAGTGTCTGATTTGTCTCTCTTGAATTTCAGTGCAGCTAATAGGAATGAAGATAAAATACAAGAAAAATAATGAAGTATTCAGATATAAAGGGAGGGACTGCAGAGAGAAGATGCATGATGTGGGGCAGTGACACCATGCTTTGTTTCTTTTCTACAAGGAAGTTTAATCAGGAAGTGGCCTATATGGCATTCTTTCAAGTAGGTCCTTGAAGTATCTTGGCAACAAGCTCAGGGTCATAACTGGAAGAATTTGACTGTGTTTATGTCTGTGGGTGTTTATAGTGTGTTACAGTAGTGTAGTGTTGCATTATTTATGGAATTTTTTGTACAGTTGAGCAATTACCAGCTGGAAGCTGAAAAAAGTTACAAAATCTACCTTTTAACCAAATTTTTAAAAAAGCATTGTAATTAGTAACTATTACAAGGCAGTTGAGCATTTATTACGGGAGATGCTGGTGATGCACTGATTGTGGGGTTGACAGTGTTTCCATTTTAAACCTCATTTCAAGGGACCTATAACATGGCTGTTTAAATTGACATGAGACTGAAATGTAAGAGTCTGGTTTTCAGGACTGATGTGAGCATTGTGGGAGGGATTGTTATACATTTTGTTATAAGTCCATATAGTAAGTTTTTTTTTTTGTGGGGGTTTTGTTTTGTTTTTCATTTAATTACCCAGATCCTTTCAAATAGTTTGCTTTTAGGAACATTTTTAATCCTTCAGGTAGATGCTTTTGCTTTTTATATATTTACAAATATTTTAGTAGCAGCAGAATTAAATGAACATTTAATTGCTAGACTGATTATTTATTATCATTGAGATGTATAGACGTATTTTGAAATGAACTTCAGAATGTAGCTTTTTGTGTGAAAACTTACTCATGCAAAATAAAAACATGCTGTTCCTAAAGCAATCTTTTGTTCCTAAGTACTGCTGGAGTCTTTTAAATTGGTTTATTTTAGATGCCATATGTGATGCTCAGAGTTTATCTCAGGTTGGAGGATTGTGCCATGGATGCACAGTACTCAAGCAGCATAGTGACCATCTGGATGAGATGGTACTTCTAGCATTAGATGCTTAGCTGTGTTACCTAGAGAAGAGAAGCAAAGTAAGACATGGGGGAGGGGAGAGTGATGAAGAGGCAGAGGTGAAGAGACTAATTCAGTGGTTTTCAAACTGTGGGTCACGACCCAGAGCTGGGTAGTAGAATGGAAGGGACTGGGTCGCGGCGGCTCTGGTCAGCATCACTGACCGGGCCATTAAAAGTCCCGTCAGTGGTGCTGCCTGGCTAAGGCAAGCAAGTCCCTTCCTGTTCCGACACTACGCTGCACCCCGGAAGCAGCCAACAGCAGGTCCAGCTCCTGGGCGGGGGGCACAGGGCTCCACGTGCTGCCCCCGCCCAAGCACCGACTCCGCACTCCCATTGGCCTGGGATCAACTTGCCCTTCCAGGGCTCAGACACATACATCACCCACTGAACCCCTAAAATATGCCCTGCAAATCAAATCTTTTTTTTTTCATAAGATCTCTGACTTGCATTTGCTGAATTCCAATTCTCACCGGTACTTTTTCATTCATTACATGATATTTTCAAAATACTTCTATAACAGCATATTTCTTTATTATTGCTTGTTTGAATGTCTGTGTTTTACAGCCATCATTTAACACAGACCCAATGCATGTTTTTAAGAGTTGGAATTTAATTTTCAGATTTATGTCCCTTCTCATCAGATGTTAATTCTGGTGCTGACTTCCGCATCTGATCTTTCACCTTCTGTGATGATGCTTCCTTAAGTAGCAATAAATTCTCATTTGCTGTCCAGCTGGGTTGTATCAGCATTCAGATATGCTTAAATATGGTAAATGAGCAGTGCACAAAGTTTTGCAGTAAGACATCGTATCCAAAACCTCATTTACATGAGTCCGTACAACCACAAGGTGTAGAACCAATAAATGTTACAGCAAGGGCAAAAATCTCACTTTGACTAACAGGGCCAACCAGAGCATGGCCTCACTGTATGATTATTAAAACTCCTGATATTAATATTTCTAATTTTGAGATAAAGCTGCAGAACATGATGCTGAAGCCCATCAGAGTCAGTCAATGCAAGGTTTCGTGTTGCCGTTCAGATTTGTGCTGCCCACAGAACTATACGAACCTAACCTTCATTTATGTATAAACAAGCCTTCTAAGTTTTAATTGTGCCAGAATAATTAAAGAAGCGAATAATGATCCAGAAGAAGTTTGCTTCTTTCAGTCTTTCCTAGAGACAAGTTAATAAACTGTCAGGACTGCTTGAAAGCAATAGTTTTGTGTAATGATGGTAAAAGATTGTGCTATAGGGAAAACATCCTCCTCCCTGTATGAATGTTTTGTCATCATTTTTCTCATAACTGTATTCTGCTAAAAGCGTTCAGTCCTTCATAATGGAGTATGGTGCATCTCATAATTTTCCTACTTTTTTAATTTTCTTCCATCAATCTGCCATACTGCCAGTTCAGTTTCTGTAATTTTTTCTCCTTTGTTATATAGCATTTGGCATTGTTACTGGATTATAAAAGTTCTGTTTGCCTGGGACGAAAATATGCTATTAAGGTTTGACTGTCCATAGTATGTAACTCTGGAACAGTTTGAGTTGTCAGTGGATGCTTTTTGTCTAGAAGTGAGGAGAAACTATGTTAATGTGCTATATGCTATTTGCCTAGTCTTAATTTTGAGGGCAGAGTTAGAGTTGTTTGGGTGCAAGTAGTTTTAAAAAGTTTAGGATGTTTGATAACTGACACAACTTAATTTATAAAGTTTGAGAATCTTACTGTTTTATCGGAGGGGGAAGAGGAAGTTTAATCCCAGATGCTGCAGTCATAGGGGCCTTGTTGCTGGATCAGAGCCTTATTTTGTAGACCACTCCCTAACCAGTACTCAGAATTTCTTTTCAGTATGGTTGTAATTTCTGTTTATCATGCCACTTTATTATAGTCTTTGCCTTTTTTAAAACATGTCATGTAATTAAGAATATTATTACAAGATTTTAGCATATGAAGATCAAAATATATCCCTGCCTTCTTTGTTTGAGATTAAGGGCCAATCAGCCTTTCTGTACAGGGTGAGGGTGGAAGGAGGGGCAGCCAGGAATTGGAGGTCTCAATTCATCATTGCACCTTGTGTAGTCATTTACATGAGTGAACAGTTAGTGCAAAGTGCTACCATTCTGATTTGGCAGTGTGTTACACTCACTTTTCATTGGTGTAATAATTGCACCAGGTACAAGGTCCAAAGAATTTCCTGTTAGTCATGCCATCAGGATGGTAGAGGACTTGTCCCCAATCAGCCTAGAGCAAGCATGGAGCATAGCTCTCCTAACCAGTAGCTATCCCAAAAGATGCCAAGGAAATTCCTATGGATGTTTGGAGGGCTCTGTGCTCCTGACCCAAGCTTCCTCATCGCCTAATTAAGCATGACTCTGATAGAAGCCTTGCTCCCATTTATTCCCTGTCTCTGCTCGGACCAACAGTTCCTCTCCTCTGTGTCCAGTTGTTTGACAGCACAGAGCAGGTTTCCATTTAGAAATAACATGGTCAAATTCAGTATTTTATGTGGAGAAATTTCAAAGAGCTAATCATGTTTTCCTAGTATTACAAAAATAGTTGGTTTCCCCCTATTTCTGTGTTAAAGATACAAATAAACAAACGGGAATACAGTGACACTAAGTAGATACAAAGTGCTCTCAAATGCACAACATAAAACTGATGTCTTTTCGCTTATAGTGATCTCAGATGTTCTTAGAACGCTAGGCAAATTTCTGCCAAAAAACTGGAAGAAATGTGTTTAAGTTGATATGTCCATTTGAAACCCATTTCCTTGGCTTTATTTTTGATTACTTATCTCCTTTAACTGTGTTCCTGCTTCTAATTAAACCACTAATATTACTGTATGTATTCAAAGATTGTAAATTGCTTCAGGCAGGGACATTACTTGTTGTGAGGTGCCAGGTACACCTGTTTTGCTATATGGTTAACAGAAGTTTTGTGAAAAGAAAAGGAGTACTAGTGGTACCTTAGAGACTAACTAAGGTGCCACTAGTACTCCTTTTCTTTTTGCGAATACAGACTAGCACGGCTGCTACTCTGAAACCAGAAGTTTTGTGGTTGATCACGGAGAATTAAAATTTAGCTGTCTTAGACAGCAGTTTTTTGTTTTGTTTTTGTTTTTTATTTCACACTAACACCTCCCAGGACATCTTTGTCAAACTTAATTTTAAAAGGGGTTGGCTGGAAAAGCAGACATATTTTAAAAGTGATATGGCTCTTTTGTTTTCTTCGCATTCAGGTTTTTGAAATAGCTTGACTAACAAACAGCAGAGCATGAAAGAAGTTTTAAGGTGATTGCTGAGGCAGAATCAGCTAGCAGATTGAGTGCAGACCTTTTCTTCTAGGTTGGACCTAGGCTTCCAGAAAGTAAGTTTTAAGGTAAGAACTGTCCATTGTTATTTAGTTGCTGCTGATATATAGTTACTTTGGGTGTCTAATATTTTATTACATACAGTATTCTGACAGTGTTCCTTGCGAAATATAATTAAGTGGGTTATTTGGTCTATAGTACTCTAAAACATTATTAAGGCTAATTGATTTCTTTTGCACCTCTGCTCAGTCTTTTTAAGCCATCTCAGAGTTTTTTGTTTGTTTTGTTGGTTCTCTTTCCACTCCAGTTTTTTACTACCTTACACCTTTGTTTTCCTTAGTTCCCTCTCTAGTACTTTTTATCCAATTCACCCATCCTCCGCCACATCTTCTGCCTTGTTTCTTTTCCCTTATATAGCTGTTACGATGCTTTGATCTGTTTTTTAAGCCTGCCCCCACTTCTAGGTATTCCACACTTATTGCTTATGTGTTTGTGCTTAACAGATTGCAGTTAACAATGTAGTGTAAGACAGCATTTTAAGAAATTGATCATGTTATGTTACTTAGCCTGGCACATCCTGGCAGCTGTATGAAACATTGCTTGACTTTAAGTCACACAACTTTTAGAGAAAACTGTCTTAGTTATATACCATTAAGTATTTGTCATACGTGTTGTTGAACACTGTTAACTAAAAGAAATTTAATTTCTCTTCAAAATTTCATAAGTGTGCTGGTTTTATAGTGAACATAAATTATGTAAATTCATCTCTAGCAAATTCTCTTAGCTTCGTTTTTTTGGAGGGTTGCTTTGTTTAAAACAAAATTTGTAGTTTTTTTTCTTTTTAAATATAATGCAAAAGTAAGGGACCCACATGCTTCTTTTCATGGTAATTCCAGACGATCCAATGGCTGACCAAAGGATGGACATCTCTTCTACAATTAGTGATTTTATGTCACCAGGACCCACCAACCTAATCTCCAGTTCCCTTAGCACTTCAGGAATGGATTGCAATAGGAAAAGGAAAGGAAGTTCTACTGATTATCAGTAAGTATGATTTCTATTAATTTTAACTCAGTTGAGAGGAATACTTATCTTTTCTACCCTATTGCAGTTTTGCTATGAAGAAGTAATGTGTTTTGGCATAGTTTCTTGAACACATTTGATAACCTGTGTTTATATGAATATTGGAACTTCTGTAAATAAAAGCTTTATCCCAACAGAAAGGGGAAATTCCTGGCTTTATAATAAAATAAAATTTCCATTTCTAGTGCTCATGTGTTGAGGGAGATCAGAACTTGAACCTGTAACTTTTCCAAAGTAGAATATTGTCCTTCCTGGACCACAAACCAATGTAATTTTAATGGCAACATTTGCAGAGCAATTCTATATATTGGGGTGAAGTTCTTAGGAAAAGGCAAACTTTTTCTAGTAGTTAGTTTTATTTTTTCATAAACCATTTGAAAACTGCTCAGAGATTTGGAATGTTAGAAGTCATGCTGATGCAAATGGATTGGGCAAAGTGGTTGACTGGTTATCAAATGACTCAATACTTTTGACATGACCATCAGCTCTGCATGTTTGGCATGTTTATGCCTGGAGGGTATATGTATATGTTATACATAGAAATATTAACACATTTGCTTTCTTTTAAGTTTTGGCTTTAGAAATACTCACTCTTTTTCTTTCTAGCCTTGTTTAAAGCAAGGTATATCAAACAGCAATATTACGTATAGACTTTCTTTTAGATAAGTTTTAGCAGTTTCTAAACTGTGTTTTTTCTCTCCATCTGGGGCCTCTACAGTTGGATTCATGGTACTAAGTACATCTGGCTTTACAGGCAGAAAAACATGAGAAATAGTATTTAAACTTCGTAATGTTACAAATCTTAAGTAAGGTCATACAGTAAATCAATGTCAGAACTGAGAGTAGACCTCAGATGTCCTGTTGCCTGGTTCTTTGCCCTGACCAGTGTTCTGTGATTTGCTCTAATGCCCAGGTAAAACAAGGCTGAGCCAAGCAGTTGATCTAGCAGGAATTTGATCAGGACCCAACTCTTTGTTTTTAATGAAAGATTCTATTATGTTCCTTTTTTTAGTGTCAATATTGTAGTGATACTTACAGTAGATATATGAAGCTGGGAAATGAATGCAGATAATTTAGATCATAAGGATTTAGTATGCCTAACTAGTAGGAGGAAATGGAAAGTAGGACATTTTTAGGAAAGAGAAGATTTTAGTCATTTCTGATGAATGTCAGAATAGATAATCCATATTCTGTAGTAAGCACCTCAAGACCAACCCAAAGGCTTTAAATCACTGTGTAAAAGAGTAAAAGTCAGAATAATTTACAGGAAGCTCTTATCGATTATTTAACACAATTATTTCCATTTGGAGTATAGCCCGTTTTCACATAAGTCTGTACAGATTCTTTCGTCCTAGTTCCTGAGTCTGGACAATTTTTTAATCCATATTGAGCGTGTCAGTTATGAAGTAAATTAAGATTCTTTGAGTAGGATCCCTGAGGACAGTTTCTACTTTAGGGAAATCCAAATTCAGAATTCTAGTAGTCTTTGGAGACTCTGGACATATGTACTGTATACATTTTCACCTGCAATATTCATTTGGCCAGCCTTTTTGGAGTAAAATCACTGTTCTAAATTTAAATGAATCTTAGCAGGTTTAGCTGGAGCATTCTTTATCTTATCAACTTCTGCTACCTCAAGAGAGCATTTTTCCATATTTATCTTTCTGAATGGATAGCACTGCTGAATTCCTCCTTTCCTCCAGAAAGACACAGTCTGCTCTTGGATATGTCCTCACATTAATCTCAGGGGTAGAATTTGTACTTAAGAGTTAAATAAGTGATAGAACACACTGATTCCTTAAAGCCTAAGTTTAATAATCTTTGACAGTTCTCTTCTCCTGACCATAAGACACACCATAACCAGGAGGGAGTTGCTCCCTTTGGAAGTAGGTTATAAACAATTTTATCACTTTAGATTATGAAAATTATTTGCTTTTCCAGACTACAAAATTGCATGTCAGTGTATATGAATGGGGAAAAACTGGAAATTAAGACAAACAATAGCAATTAGCAGAATGTAGTCTAGTAAGCACTAACGCTCTTTGTACATTGAGTAATAATTTTTTTTTAATCTTTCCAGACTTGATGGATTTTCCTTTGAGTAAGTATAAACAATAATCTCTCTCTCATCCCCTCCCCCACAGAATATCTGTAACAAAGTTTTTATTTTTGATTGAGACTCTGATGACCTCAACAAACTACTCAGGTTCTGCTCTTTTTTTGATGGTACTGGAATGTCTTCTAACGTACAGTTTGAAGTACTCTACGCCTCATGCTAAAAATATGCTTATTAGATGAGCACTGAAACTAAGTTGTGTAAATTGAATACTATGCCTACCATGTAAGGGAGCAAGGAACTTATAGGATGCTTTGGAAGCTGCTAGAGCAGTATAAAGGTCCTTCAGTGGCGATCAGAATTGGACCCTTATTTTTGAGATCCAGATTTTTCAAATGTGACTAATGATTTTGGGTGCCAATCTGAGATGCCTTAAACGGGAGTGATTTTCAGAAAATGTGAGCACCTACTTTCTGAAAGTCAGCCCTTTCAGATGTCACAAGTTGGGCACCCAAAACCACATTTTGGATGCCCATTTGGAACCAGGAATGGGTTGAATAAAGATTGCAGGAGACAAATAAGGGCAGGATCCAGTGCAGCAGCAATGTAAAGTCTGCTCAGTTGCTCAGACAGTCCTCTCTGGTCACTTCCTGGAGAGGGTTGGTCACTTACATAGTGAATAGGAGCCAATCAGGCATCCGCACATCTTGGGCATTCCAATGGGACTTTCTGGGGGGTGTGACCTTCCAGGATTGGTGGGATGGTGCTTCAACCATCTCCCTTGCTGGCAACGGGGGAGTGTTAGAGACCCAGGTTGTGGACCCACTGAAACTGAGAACCTGAACCCCAGGATTCTTATACTTAGGTGTGCTCCCTTCTGGGGCGCCACTGGGCCTGGCTTGTTGGGATGATCCCAGTAAAAATTTTCCACTAGCTCAGGGGCATGGACATGGGTCACGGGGTCTCAGGATCATCCCTTGGGATGGTAACCTTTCCAGTCTATGAAGTATTGGAGGAACTTCGCTGCAGACAGGAGTTAAGGGTTTTGTGCACGATATATTCTTCATGCCTCTAAATCTTGACTGGTGGGTTGCTGAGACCAATCCAGGAAGAGATTCTCTATGCAGGGCTTGAGAACTGATGTCTGGGACACTTGGTCGATGCAGAGGGACTGGGGAAGTTGAAGCTTATATGCGACTCTGCTGCACCCTATTTGCAGGTTTGGAAAGGACTGAGGAACTAATTGTCTAACTATTAAGAAGGCCTGATCACCCTGACGTGATTTGCGATGAGCCAGACCTTCTGGCTCACAACAAACGCCAAACATTCTTGGTGTTACCAGCCCATAAACAACTTGTAGGCTTTTTTAGCCTCAGCCACGTCCTGCGGAGTTAATCTTGGATATGGTGAATTCACTGGACCCGGTTGATGGCCACCAGCTTTGGGGAGTCTGTGGGTAACACAGGGTGGAAATGGAGATGATATCCAAAATTTGAAAAGAAGGGACTCTGCCCAGAGGAGACATGATCGGCACCATTGTAGGAGTACTTGATGTATGGTAACAGGGAGATTCTGTTTTCCCAATGGAAGTTAATAAAGCACACAAGTATTGTTCCAATACTTGACTTGACTCTCTCCAACTGCCCACTGGTCTGGGAGTGATACGCAGTGGGGGTGGATGCATGAACATCTATTAGTTGGATTGTCTTCTGTCAGAATTGAGACACACATTTTGGCTCTGTCAGGGATGATTTGGTCTGAGAGCAAATGATGTGTGTCACCAGCAGCTGGGCTGTTGTTTTGGCCAAAGGCTGACAGTCACAGGAAATTAAATGGGCCATTTTAATTAGTCAGCCTACAACTATGGTGTGGCCCTCAGAGTGTGGGAGCTTCACAGCAAAGTCCAGAGTGATTGAGATCCGGGTATGGCCAGAGTCTCCAGAGATATTAGGTTCTTACCCAAGGTGTCCTAGTATGAGCACATATGGTGCAAGAATCTGCAAAGGCCCAGACTTCCACATGCATACCAAGCCACCAGAAGAAATGAGTGATCGTGCAAAAAGCCTTGAGGCAACCAAAGAGGCCTGTGAATGGGGCGTCATGGCATAAATGTAATGTCTCTAACAGGGCATGCCCTGGCAAAAAGTATATGTACCCACTGGCATACGTCACTCCCATCCCATGTGGATTGTTGCACTTTGGCCATTCCCTTCCTACGTGGAACCTTCCAGAAGGGTCTTCTTGAGCAACTGTCTGAAGGATGGTTATCAGGTCACAGTGTTAACAAAGTTACAGGGCTTCAGGAGATAGGGTGGTTCTGAGTTGGGCTCCTCGTTTTCTTGGTAATATTCCCCTTTACATAAGAGGGTGTCTGCTTTCCCATTGCTGGTTCCTGGACAGTATGAAATGGTGACGTTAAATCGGGAGAAGAATAGTGCTCACTGGCGCTGTCTTTGGCTCAGGGCCCAAGCCCTCTGGAGATACTCATGTTTTTATGATTGGGGAATACCTGTACTGGATGTCAAGCCTCTCCGGATAGTGTCACTACTTTTTGAAAGTGGATTTAATGATGAGCAGTTCTGTGTCCAGTATTTCGTAGTTCCGAAATTCAGTGGTGTAAGCTTGCATCAATAATGTGCACAAAGGTGTAGTACTGATTGCGACAGGACAGCCTATTGGGACAGGACAGCACCCAGAGTTATACTAGAAGCGTCTGTTTCTACCATGCTGTTCGTATACATCTGTTAGTCTATCAGGTGCCACAGGACACTCTTGCCTGTTTCTACCATGAACTGCTGATTGGGGCCTGGATGTCCTAAAATGGAGGTGGTTGTGAAGGCAATCTTGAGCTGATTGAACACTCATTATGCTTCAGATGACCAAATGAACTTAATGGATTTGTGCAGAAGGGAGGGTGGGGGGCTGTTTTTCCTGAAAAGTTTTAAATGAATCTCTGATAAAATTTTGCTAATCCCAGAAAGTGTTGCATCTCCCGGAGAGTCTGGGTGCCGCCTAGATGTGGATTGCTTCAACTTTCTGAGGGTCCATTCAGATTACCTGAGGGAGGAAATGATATACCCCACAAACTCAGAGGATGGCTGGTCAAATGTACATTTATGGAGCTTGACATACACTCCGTACTTCTTTCCAGGATGAACTGGATGTGATCACTGTGTTGCTCAGGATTCTCAGAAAATATCAGTGTATCATCAAAGTAGAAAATTACAAACTGGTCCAGACTGTCCCAGAACATGTTGTTGACAAAGTGTTGGAAGGTGGCAGGAACATTGGTTAACCCAAATCGCATAACCAGATTCGCCAAGTGCCAGAGTGTTCGAAATGCGGTCTTCCATTTGTCCCCCGATCTAATCTACGCTGGTTATACACCCTGTGAAGGTCAAATTATACACCAGTAAGGCCCAGGGATCTTCCTGGGAGACTGGACAACAGGAGGGCCCTGTTGATTAGTTTTGACAAGATCCAGTGTGCTCTTTGACTGGAGAGGGATGTGCAAGGCAATGTGGCAGAGCTGGATTCAGAGTCAAAGTTGGTAGCCAGAAGATGAACTGGGGTCAGAGATGGAACTGATAGCCAATGGTTAGGAGAGGAGTATAGGGACAGGAGCCAGAAAGAAGACATGGATCAGGCACGAAGCAAGGCAGGAACAGAGGGTAAGTGCAGGAACAGAACTGGAGCAGAGCAGGAACTGGGAAGAGTGATTTCAATGCATATCTCAGGGGGCGGGTGAGAGCGGGATCTGACCCGGCAGCAACATACATTCTGCTTGGTTGCTTGGACAGCCCACCCTGGTCACTTCCTGGCTTATGTAGTGGGCACGAGCCAATTGGGCATTCTGATAGGACTTCCTGTGCGGGTCTGTCCTTCCAGGATTGGTGCGGTGATGTTTTATCCGTCTCTCTTTGTGGAGATGAGGGAGTGTCAGACCTCAGGGCCTTCACCATCCCAGGTTCTAGACCCACTGAAACTGAGAACTTGCACCCTCAGATCTTTACAGGTAGACTCCTAGGTTAGAATCCACTGGTAGGAGTTCCCTAGCACCAATATACTGAAGTCCTTTATGAATATTAGCTCACAGATGAATTTCAAAGCAAACCCTATATTGAGAGGTACTTCCAGATTCCCATTGAACTGATATAGAAAAGACTTTAAAATGTAGAAAATGAATTGTGGTGCTCTGAAATAGGAGATGAAGAACAAATCTTTAAATAAATGGGGGAGGGGTATAGAGAGAGAATTTTTCTGTTTCATTGATCTGCACCTGCAGACTCCATGCAAGAATGTGAACACCAAGAGTCAAAAAGGAGTCTTAAACAGAATGAGAAGTCTAAATAACTTAGTCATGTTCAGTTTAGAAGTGACCTGAAGTAGAGATTAAACAGAACATGAAGAACTTTTGACTGTTAGCTGAAGACTTTGAAGTTTGAAGATGTGGAACTTAGAGTGACTATTTTTAGAGTCAGTAATGAATCGGCTACTGTGAATCTTTTGTTTCTGTTTTGCCAATGCAAGTTGACTGTTAATGGATTAAAAGTATTTCTGCTTAGAAGAAAAACTTAAAAGGACGTGTCAGTAGATTAAAGGACATTTTAATAACACTGATGCCTTCTCTGAATTGAAGCCTGTTTTACTGCCTGGTACAATTACTTGAACATCTTGGTTTATTCCACTGATGTGGTCCCCTCGTACTCTTTCACAGAAACATTTTTATGTTCTCTGAATAAATTGGTGTATTATTTTTTGTACTAAAGGGTTTAAAAACAAAAGAAACAATTCATTAATGATTTTTCCAATAACTATGTGTGACTTTCCTTTAAGAAGCATGAATAAATGCTTATTTCATAAACAAGTTGACATTCACTAATTCCACTGTATTTCTGACATGCTGTTTTGTTTTGATTTTTGTAGAGAAGGTATGGATACAGATAAAGAAGACCAACACGGAAGGTACTGTTACACTATTACTAAAATGTGCACTCCAAGAGATTTAATTAGAGACCAGATCCTTGTGGTGAACTCTTTCATTTGTGTGGCTTGTCACTGAAGTCTCAGGGGCTGGGCTCCATGTGGGTCTGAGAATTTGCAGGATCAAGGCTTCATGTTAAAGCTAGAATAGAAAGTAACATGAACCTTACTGGGAAAACCTACTGTAAATAAAAATCCTTTCTAAACTTAGTATGACCCCCACAATATTGTTGTAACTAAAGACCAACAGCTACTTAGTGTATACAAAAGCAATTATTAGAAAATTATGTAGAAAATAATGGCAATAAACCTGTGACTTTGTAATTTAACTTCCTCCTTATCAGGTTGGAATATACAGACCAACAAGGCAGAATAAAAAATGCAAGGTAAACGATTCTATTTCTTAACTAACTTACTGAAAAAAGATGATATTCTTGTTTTCCTGTCACGTTAGGGACTTTGTGCACCTGTGCCTGAGTCTCAAAGTAAAAGCTTATATTTGGGCTTTTTTCTGTTTGGCTTTTCCATCTGTTTTCAGTTTTAAAGATTTGTTCTTTTATGAACTGCATACAAATTTATGAAAATACTAATATAGTATATTTTGATTGGAAAATGTGTAGTTAAAAAGCAATTTCCATTAACATTAAATAGAAATAGCATGGCTAACTCCCTTTACATTGAACCAAAAGCATTGCATGCGAAAAGTGTTATAGCATTACCAGGCTGTAAAGTGCTACAGTACATGTAAAATATATAAAACTAAAACAAACAGAAAAAGCCACTTTGAATTTGAACGTGCAATGTCAAAATGATATGCTGCTCTGCACAGTTTCTCTAAGCAATTGGAAGAGCCTAGTGTAGGGCTGTTTTTCCAAAATATTTTTAACAGTAATTTATAGGGTGACTAGGAAACTTATTTACATAAAGCACAAACTTCAGCAAGGAATTTGAATATTATAGTGAATTATAGTATTTACACTTTTTAATGCTATTCTTTGGCATGAATTGTTATCTCATCCAGTTCTGTACACAGTGGTACTTATGCATCTATGATCTTGATCTTGATTTTTACATAATTCTTGTAGTACCTCAGTAGATGTGCTCAGATACCAAGGCAGCAGTATAAAAAACCTAAGATAGATAGGTAGAACCTGCTTATCAGATAATGTTAGTATTTATTGTAAATAAGGCAGCATACAGTGCGGCCTATGATATGAGTATCTGATGCTAAATTAGGGCCCCATCCTTTCACCTTTACTCCCATAAATAACCCTTATTCACACAAGTAATTAACTTTTAATATTCACTTCAGTGGGACTACTTTTGTGTGTGTGGCCTTATGAATAAGGGGTGCAGGGTGGGCCTTGTAGTCTACTACTTTAAAATTAGTTGTTTTTTATTTTTTCTGACCTTTTGAAACTTCATTACACTATTCAATCTTAAATTTTGTTATTGCTTAGAGAGGCTCATAGCCAGATTGAAAAAAGACGTCGAGATAAAATGAACAGTTTTATTGATGAATTGGCATCTTTGGTACCAACGTGCAATGCTATGTCCCGAAAGCTAGATAAACTTACTGTACTGAGAATGGCTGTTCAGCATATGAAAACATTACGAGGTGAGTTAAAAAAATTCTTATCTTTGTTCTGCATTGAGCTATGAGGTGTGTTCTGGTCTGGAGCTTACGAACTGAGAGCATGGTCCATATGTGTTAGCATGGACAACACTGTACCTTCTGCAGAATCCCTTATTTGTATTAGCTTACTCATGCTCTTGGCAGACATAATCTCTGTGAGGGATGATAAAGTGGTAGAATTGTGGCACAAATTGACTCTGCTTTGACAACATTCATTTAAATCCGCTTTGAGACCAAAAGCAGTCTGAAACTGGCTTACTAATTAAAGGCAATGTAAGTTTGCAGTTAAACAATGCAGAAGACAGGCAACATAAAGGCAAGTTTTGTACAGGAAGGGTAACTCACCCATGTGATGCATAATGCATAGTGTAGGGACGCAAAATCCAGCCCCAAAACCCAGGATCAGTGTACAGAAGAGTATCATCTATAAGCAGGTTTACTGCCATTTCCTGCTGTTTCATATCAGAGAAATGGGCTGCTAGGGTCTCTGGATCCATTTAATCATTGATCCAGTAGATCCTCACTCAGCCCAGCCCATTCTTGTTTATGCAGGCCAGCACAGAGACCCCTCTGTGACACATAGGCTGTGCCCTCCAGAACTTAATATGTTGCTGAAGATCTTATGCCAGCTTTCTGCTTCTGGGTGAATTTTAGCTGTAATGTATATTTTATTTAACCAGAAAAGCAGGACAACAAAATGCTACAAGTATAAAATACTAAGGTTGAGGTTTCTGTAGGAGCATTACCTTTTGAATTTTGAGATTTGTGTGGTTAACTTTTTAACTACAGTTTTATCAAAACAAGTATTTAACATTTAACATCTGTTTTGTTTAAAAAAAAAAAGAAAAGAAAGAAAAGACTAGGAGAGAGGGAGAAGAAAAAACAAATGCTAATTTTGCTACAGTTCTGTAAAATAGAAACCATATATAACTAACGAACTTTTCGGTGGAATAGGTTCCCCAAACCACCCCAATGTAACTATCGATGCTAATGTGTTTACTGAACAATATGGTCATGTAAAGAACTACAAATAATGACTCACTAGAAATTTAGTTCTATATGCACAAAAGCAATTTATAGATGAATTTTTATTTTGAAAATTTGAAGACAGTTCCTCAGAGATGTCTATCTACATGATTAACTGTTTGAGTTAACACTGCTTACCCCTCTGATTGAGTTATCCATGCATAATATCTAGATACTCTTTAATCAGGAAAAGTACATATTCATTCAATGCTGTGCTAACTCAGACAGCTGACTGGCTCTTTTGGCCAAACTTTCAAAGAAGTTGTAATTTCGTTGAGATTGTATGGCTATCTTCAACCCAAAAGAAAAATTTTGGAGATAATTAATGGCAGCTCAAAACAAGGTTACATAGAGACTTTCCTAACAGAACCCTAGCTATAGCATTCTCTGTCTATTTTTATTAATTTACAAGATTGGCGTGCTTTTATCTGAGGATGGGGAGAAAAACAGTCTTTTGGCACTTGAGTATTGTGTATAAACAGTTAGTATGGGTTTTACTGCAGAGATGGTACAGAGTGAAACTAAGTTAATGAAAAGATATATATATATATATATATATATATATATATATATATATAGTTAAATAGCTGAAATCTAAATAAATATATATAGTGCCATAATTATGCAGGTTACTTTAATAATTGTCAGTAGTTGAGGTGGGAAGGTGGCTCAGAGGAGGACCAGGAGGCATTCATTTTGTTTCTGTCCTGTGAATTATCAGGCATTACATCTTACATTACATTTGTTGTCTCTTACCCTGTTAAAGACTCTAACTTCCTGTGCTACTTTTAATTGGTAAGGCTATAATTTGCCATCAGCATCCTCATTACCAATTTAACTCAATTTATTGCTTTTCAAAGGACATCGTATCAGAAGAATTACTTTACAATTGGTACGACATGGGTGGCATGACAGCACTGGAAGCTGCCTCATCTGTAGAAGTGAATGGTAGTTCATTCTCAATGCTTATGCAAATTCTTGGCCTCTGATGAGACGTGAACAGTAAGAATTGGATTGAGATCACCAGTTCATTTCACATAGGCCACTGAGTAGCCATCAGATAGTAATGACTTTCAGCCACTGTTGACTAGAGTCTACATTCAAGAAATTATTTAAAGATGGAAAACAAAAGTCCCTTCAATAATTTCTCAGTTTTGTTCTGTTGTGGAGAGCACACTTGGACAGGGCACAGCAAAACATTTGGAAAACACTTGTGTGAAGATGAATATTCTTATTCCTTAAAGCAGTGGTTCTCAAACTGGGGATCAGGACCCCAAAGTGGGTCGGGACCCCATTTTAATGGGGTCGCCGGGGCTGGCTTAGACTTGCTGGGGCCTGTGGCCAAAGCCCAAGCCCCACTACCCAGGGCCGAAGCTGAAGCCCAAGCCCAACTGCCTGGGGCCAAAGCCCAATGGCTTCAGCCCTGGGCAGCGTGGCTCAGGCTACTGGCCCCCTGCCTGGGACTGAAGCCCTTGGGTTTCAACTTTGCAGCCCCCCCCCCTCATCTGGGGCGGTGGGGCTTGGGCTTTGGCTTTGTCCCTCCACCCAGGACAGCAGGGCTCGGGCGAGCTCAGTCCCCACTCTTGGGGTCGTGTAGTAATTTTTGTTGTCAGAAGGGGGTCGCGGTGCAATGAAGTTTGAGAAACCCTGCCTTAAAGGGTTATTAACGGTTGAAATTACTGCCTATTCTTGTCTTCAGTGTGTACTTCGGTGTTTTTTCCAGCCAGCGTTCATTCTTTTCTGAGTTGTCTTCAGCTGGGTTCCACTTGTGAAAAAGATACTAGCAATTAGAATACAGCTGGAAAAAAACATGAGGGAGCATCAAAAGGCACGGAAGAAAAAGTCTTTGTAAACAAGAGTATATTTCTGTATAGTAGATGGATGTATATTAAGTTTATTTACAGGCGGTATTCACTCTTTTCTTTTTTCTTTAAGGTGCCACAAACCCATATACAGAAGCAAACTACAAACCTGCTTTTCTCTCAGATGATGAATTAAAACATCTTATTCTCAGGGTATATTTCAACTTAAAAATGCTAAATTTAAAACTTTGGTTTAAAAAAATTTATAAATTTAATTCTCATGAAGGGAAAGATCCCAGTAATTATGTCTTTAGCCAGACCCATAGGGCAACTTGAGATAGATAGTCTTGATTTTCAAAGATGATAAACCCCTGCAACTCCACTTTGAAGTCAGTGGAATTTGAAAGGATGCTCAACACCTGAAAATCCAGCCACAAGTATCAGGTTGGGCACCTAAAAATGGAAGGACCAAAAATAAGTGGCCAGTTCAAAATATTTTCACATAAAAGCATTTTGACATAAAAGTACCCTACCACCTAGTTGTCAGGATTTTCAGTTGTTTGGTTAATTAAGTTAGAAGTAAATAAATGAACACCGTTGTTTTCAGCTCATTTCTTATTGGCTCATGGCCTTTTTTACAAAAAAAAAACAAAAAACAACCCACCATCATTTGATACAATTTTCAGCATATAATCAGTTGATGTATAAAAATCATAACTAAGATTGGTGAGGAAACAACATACAGATGTATTTCAACTGATTGCAAAAATAAAATCTATATGCTTTGTCAGCACTATAAAAACATAAGCTATAGCCTTTTTGTTCTAATACTTAAGCACAGACTTAGAAATTGATTTAATAGGCTTGCAGTGCTTCACAAATCTCATTTAAATGACCAAATAGCATATATGCAGGACTGAGTTATTTAAACAGTTCTGTGATTTATATGAATTTACAAAATTAGGGCCTGATCCACACAAATGCTCATGTACATGAGTCCTCTTGAATTAAGTGGAACTACTCACATGCATAGAAATGTCTGCAAGATCCGGGCCACGCTTATTTTCCAAAGAAGTCAAATGAATTTAAAATGTAATAAATATAGGTCAAACACAAGAAGATTAGTTACTGTTTTTTTAAAAAATTAATTTAAGGAATTGCTTAGTGTACAACTATAATATTACATGAAAAGATGTGAGCTTTTACTACTACTGAAATTGTCTTTACATTCTTGTCATTATTAAGAAAAGTAGTGCCAAAAATCTAATTCCAATTTTTAAGCTTTTATCATAATTTCATAGTTTGTTAATTCAGTTATTTCTATAGATGCAACGATATTAATGTTAATATTGAAATCCTACTGTGTAACAAAGGTAACTAAATGCTAAAAAGATGTAATTGTTTTTTAAAAATAATACAATTATCTTTCCTCATTAGGCAGCAGATGGATTTCTGTTTGTTGTGGGCTGTGATAGAGGGAAGATACTGTTTGTTTCAGAATCTGTCTTCAAGATCCTCAACTACAGTCAGGTATTGTTGGGAACTGTACCTTGGGAACTAATAATGGACAGACCTCAAGAGATTGAAAGGTTTTGTTTGGATACACATCTAAACTTTGGCGTATTCATCTGAAATGTCTATGTTTGAGTCTAGAATTATTTCAAAAACAGACTAATTTGCAAGATTTACAAAAATTTCTGGTTTCTGCTGGATTGGAAAAAAAAACTTCCTTTGGTAATACTGCTTCTGGTTTCAGCTGCACACAGGAAATGCAGAGGAATATCTACTCTACTTCACCACTTACAAAACTATCTGATTGTTTTTTTGTTTCGCCTCTAAAAAGGCTTGGGATAACATTATCAAAAGTGCCTAAATGACTTAGGCTCCTAGGTGAATTTTGAAAGTGGTGCTTAGGCTCTGATGTCAGTTGGACACTTTTGAAAATTTTACTCTTGTTCTGGAAAATGTTTCCATTTAGTTCCGTTTTATCTAACTTGATTGCCCTTCCCTTCTTGTTAATTAAGTAAAGTCACATAAGGTTTGTACTGGGAGTCAACTTTTGCCATCAGGCAACAGGAACCCTCTGTATAAACAATGTTGCATTTAAATCAGTTTACCAACAAATCAAAATGCATTTGAGTCAATAGTAGCTGGATGTGGGGGGAAATGCCAGTATTATATAAGTAGATGTTCATGGGAGCAGTGCAAGGGAGAATGATTTAAATATGGGTGAGATTTGACAAGACGAGGAATCTGAGCAAAGTACAAATTATTCTTATGTTACCATCTAACAGGACAAGCAATACTGAAAAATAATTAGCATAATCATACCAAAGGTTTAATGTACACTTAACACAAGGCTTGACTTTTACCAAACCTCTTGTTATAATACTGCCATATCCTTAATTTTCTGTACCCTCTTCTCCATCATTAATATTCTATGAACTCCAAAACTAAATTAAAAAAATACTCTTTTGGCCAGCCTTTCGTTCAGGGTACATATTCTAAAAGCTTTGAGAGACATGACTATGTTTTAGTTGTGATTTTACAATGAATACTTGATATAAAATTGGGAATAAACCTTTTTCAGGGGAAAAAAGAGGCCCAAACTTTGACTGCAATAGACTGAACAGGCTGTCATTGTAGACTGACAAACTAAGTGACTCTTTAAAATGTATGCAATATTTCCCAAATTTGAACATATGTATTTATTTTTAATTTCTGATTTAATATTCCATATCTACAGAATGATCTGATTGGTCAGAGTTTGTTTGACTACCTTCATCCTAAGGATATTGCAAAAGTTAAAGAGCAGCTCTCTTCTTCTGATACTGCACCACGAGAAAGGCTCATAGATGCAAAAAGTGAGTATTTCTTTCCTTGAAATGTTAGTGTATCTTAAACTTAATATATATTTTTATCATCTCCTTTGTTTTACCATCAATACCATCAATTAAATGCTGGTTAATAGTGTTCACTTCCATAGGGCCTTCCAATTAAGGATCTCAAAGTATTAATATTTACAAATACTAATGAATGAATTCGTACAAATGGATTAATGAATATTTTCCCCGTTTTACAAATGGAGAGACTGAATTACAGAGAGGTCAAGTGACTTGCACAGGGTCATACAAGAAGTCTTTTTAATAGAGCCAGGAATAGAATCTAGATCTCCAGACTTCCTTTTCTATTGTTTTAACCACAAGATCATTCTTCTGCAAGCATTGCAACAAAATGGTAAATGACTGCCTAGGAAGGAGTACTGCAGAAAGGGATTTCATAGTGGATCACAAGCTAAATATGAGTCAACAGTGTAAAAAAAGCAGCCATCATTCTGGAATGCATTAGCAGGAGTGTTGTAAGCAAGACACAAGAAGTAATTCTTCTGCTCTACTCCATGCTGATTAGGCCTCAACTGGAGTATTGTATCCAGTTCCTGGCGCCACATTTCAGGAAAGATGTGAACAAATGGGAGAAAATCCAGAGAAGAGCAACAAAAATGATTAAAGGTCTAGAAAACATGACGTATGAGGGAAGATTGAAAAAATTGGGTTTGTTTTGTCTGGAGAAGAGAAGACTTAGAAGGGACATGATAACAGTTTTCAAGTACATAAAAGGTCGTTACAAGGAGGAAGGGGAAAAATTGTTCTCCTTAACCTCTGAGGATAGGACAAGACGCAGTGGGCTTAAATTGCAACACGGGTGATTTAGATTGGACATTAGGAAAAACTTCCTAACTGTCAGGATGGTTAAGCATTGGAATAAATTGCCTAGAGAGGTTGTGGAACCTCCGTCGTTGGAGATTTCTAAGAGCAGATTAGACAAACACCTATCAGGGGTGGTCTAGATAGTACTTAGTCCTGCCACGAGTGCAGGGGACTGGACTAGATGACCGCTCGAGGTCTCTTCCAGTCCTACAATTCTGTTGCCGGCACCCAGTGCCAGAGGCGAGCAACAGCAGGGGGTTCGCTGCCCGGTATGCGTCACCCAATAATCACAACGGGGTGGAGAAGCAGAAAAGTTTATTTGAAGCTTCAAAGAAGGTACAGGGAGATTAGAATCTCAAATCCTGCACCCAGAGCAGGAAGTTACATAGGCTTTTATACATCCTTTCTTCAGCATACTTATCCAATAGCAACCTGCCCTAAGTATCCATATAGCCAGCCAATCTAGTTACCAGCTAGTTCCCTTGTTCTCTGTACGAGATGTTAAACCATACATAAAGCTGCTTTATTCAGCATTGTTCTTCCATATCTGTCTTGTTTGGCCTTGTTTAGTTTCAGGCAGTCTGACTCTGCAACATATTGTTGCAGATCCTCAGCATAACTGCTGCGAGTGCCTCCAGGCGGGGGGACCAAGGACACTTGGGCCTAGTGCGCATAACTGCTGCGAGTGCCTTCAGGCGGGCAGGCCAAGGACACTTGGGCCTAGCGTGAGGGGGCTTCATCGACACTCGTGGTCTTCCATCTCCTCGAGTTACCTAGTGGCCATGCCCCAGTGTCCCCAACAATTCTATGATGTAGGTCATTATTAATCTTTGTGACAGACCTCTCAAAGGGTTTGGGGGGGATGTGGTGATTGGAAACTGTTAGCATTAATATTCATGAAAACAGATCTTGCAGTCACTGTGATCTTGATGATATTCAGCCTTAGATTTTCCTTTTCTTAATCTACTCACATTATCTGTTAGGTACAGGAGCCTTTAACCAACTGGTTTGTGGTCTAAATGCCAGTTTAAAATGTAGCATCCAGTAACTGCCCAGACAAGGGGAGAAATGCATATTCAAGGAAATGAGTTCATTGCCATTAAGGTCTTGTCTTTGCTAAGAAAAACGATGTGTTCTTACCTCATATTGGTAAGCTTCAGTTAACTAACATGAGGTAAAATCCTAAGAAGACCAAGCAGTCTGTAGTTATCACGTGAGTTAGCAGATCGAGTTGAACACTATGGTAGAAACTAGAGTTCACTTGAACCTGCCAAGCTCACGTGAAAACTACAAACTACATTGTCTTTGCTAGGATTTTACCTCATGTTAGTTAACTGGAAGTAAGAACACTCCCTTTGTCCTACTAAAGATGCACCCTGTGTGTGAGGCTGGGTGATGTAATTAAACAGTGTGGATGACTTGTTTCTTCCTTGTTGACCTGGAAGCCCTTTTTTGAGGGGGAATGTATTCTGGAGTAATCCTGAAACAACTCTGTGGCAGGGAGTAAGGGCTGTTTCAAAGTTTCTGTATCTTTTTGAAATGACTTGTGACCTTTGGAGTGACTTGTTTCTTGGGAAGAGTAAGAAACTGACAATATAAATAATATTTATCCAACTTAGATAGTACAGTCAGATAATATATGATTTTTATACAGTTAAAGGTACCTGAATTTGTTGGTAGCTAGTGAACTTTGTGTTTGCTTTATACAGCAATACAGTCAGTGAGTTAGGAAGCTACTACTAACCGTGGCTGTCCTCTTTTGTAGATTGGAAATCCTTGTAATGGAAGAATGGCAGGAAGCTGTAGCTTCTTGCACTTGGCAGAGTATTGTGAACTTTGACCCTAGGTCTATGGCTTTTTGGGATAAGTAGTTTAATAACCAGGTGACCATTTTGTTTTAGAATTTTGTGATCTGGTTACCTTTAAAGAAAGTTGTTTTATTAAGCAAATTTTACTATTTAAAGTGGTGCTCTAGTCTCTTTGCAACACATGCAAGTTTATTAATACAGTTTCTGAGGATGGGGAATTAATAGGATCCTTTGTGTGCAAATTATCTTTTTATGTTCCATTGTGGTGCTTTGCACACACAAAATTGCAGCTGTAAATTTAGAAGCCTCTTATGAAAATTTGACCAAATAAGTCTGTTCCTCACAAGCACATGTGTATATATAACTTCTGTGGTTGCAGAATCAAGGCCAATTATTTTTGTGAGGCAGAAAGATACTCACATGCTTAAATGTTTGCAGGAACATGCTGATCCATTGAAAGTATGCTATATCTTGAGTATTTTACTTCTGAGAGATATCTATATCTATCTATCTATTGGACCACTTAATATTCTATAATTTTGAAATCATTTAAAAGTATCTGATACTATGTACATCATATACCACTTTAATACCCCATTTATATATAAAAACATGCAAGTTATGACAAAGTAAGAGGTCATAATTTGCTTCTTTTGTGAAGTGTCAAGTGTCCAAATTCCTGGAGTAGCCACTAACAGTAACCTGGGATTAACAGTATGCACTGGAAAACATTTGAACACCATGTATGCTGTTAACATCTCACATTATCAGGATCTTGGCCCATGTATTATTTTGAAGTCTGGGTGCAGGGAACTCTAAGGGCCAGATTCAGCCTTAGTGTAAGCAGATGCAACTCCAGTGACATTAATAGAATTATGCCTGTCTGCACCAAACTCTCAAATAAGGAATCCCAAATGCCATACATATCTTGTAAGTTTACCAAAGGCCCTATTAATAGTTTGTAGCATCTGGGCCAGCTGCAAAGTTATAGAGTTCAAAGGAATCACAAAATCTATTGCAAAGACAATGTAGGTTTTTACAACAATTCTCTGACTTTCATATTTGGGACCCGTTAATCCTAGGTTGGTGTTCCTGTACCCCGTGTGACCACTGTTGACAGTGGGCACACAAATAAATTATCCAACCTGGTTGGTTGGTTAGTTATTTTTTTGCTGGCTGCTTGGCTGGTTAACACATCTTTCAACAAATAAGAAACATACAGCAAAAAAATAGCCCTTCTTTAACTTCTGAAGGAGCAAGAAATATTTGGGTCGTCTCTATGTGAATCCCAGCAACTTAGCATTGGATATAATCTGATCATTAAAAATCAGCTTGAGATGCCATGAAGTTGATATAAGTTTGCTGAGCACATTACTCTCCCCTCAAAGACATTACTAAAATAACGGTAGAGTTGAGAATATAGTTTAAATTTTAGTAAAGACAATGTTTACTGAGTTTAATTTTTTGTTTCATGCAGCTGGACTTCCAGTTAAAACAGATATAACACCTGGGCCATCACGACTTTGTTCTGGAGCAAGACGTTCCTTCTTTTGTAGGATGAAATGCAACAGACCTTCAGTGAAAGTAGAAGACAAGGATTTTCCTTCCACCTGCTCAAAGAAGAAAGGTAATGTTTGTACATTTTATCAAATATAATGGTGGTTTACAGTTCATTTCTCTGTATTGTTGCTATATGAAACAAGAGTAACTATCAGATTAAAAACTAAACAACCTTCAGTTAATTATAAAGAATTTCTGAATAGAGCTGCTCTGTACTTAGTGTATTCATCACTGTTGCAATTGTGTAGAGGTTTGTTTGTTACTCTCTTGTTTTCTTTATAGCTCCCTAAAAGTAGATGTCCTAAAGTTACATTTGCTGAAAAAGAAATTTTGTTAGTGGATAAGGCAAAATTCTGCTCTCTGAACCATGCATGGCTTTAGTTGAAATTGATGGTAGTGTGTGCAATTATTTGGGGGTGTGAATTTGACAGTAAACCCTAAGCTTCAAAGTTAATGGTTCTTAAGGGACTAGATTCACAAAGGTACTTACGTGCCTAATTGCCTCTTTGAGTGCCTAAATCCAACATTTAGGCACCACTCACATTCTCAAAACCACTGTTCAGCAGCTGCCTAACACTATAGGCACCTAAAGTCCCCATGGCACCCAAGTTTCCTTTGATAGGCATGTTCAAAGCTGCCTAAGTCTTGATGCTACCCAACTGCTAACAGGCTGGTTAGAGCTCTCACTTATGCCTAAGCCTTGGGGGCATTTTCAAACTAAGTGTTGCCCTGCCCAGCACCCCAGTAGGGCCCAAACCAGTAGGCATGCTCAGGACTTCACACGTACTGTCCTTGGATAAGGTCACGGAATGGGCCAATGGCAAAATCAGAAGTAGAACCCATATATCCTGTTACTTTGTCTCATGTACTGATCATTTTGCCTCAGTGTAAATGTGATCTCCAGCCAAATGCATCATATGAAAATATTCAGGATACCTGTCTTCAATTAATATTAGGGCTGTCGATTAATCGCAATTAACTCACGTGAATAACTCACAAAAAGAGTCGCATTGTTAAACACTAGAATACCAATTGAAATTTATTAAATATTTTGGATGTTTTTCTACATTTTCATATATATTGTATTCTGTGTTGCAACTGAAATCAAAGTGTATATTATTTCTATTGCAAATATTTGCACTGTAAAAATCATAAACAAAAGAAATCATATTTTTCAGTTCACCTCATACCAGTACTGTAGTGCAATCTCTTTGTCATGAAAGTGCAACTTACAAATGTAGATTTTTTTTTGTTACATAACTGCACTCTAAAACAAAACAAGGTAAAACTTCAGAGCCTACAAGTCCACTCAGTCCTACTTCTTGTTCAGCCAATCACTCAGACAAACAAGTTTGTTTACATTTGAAGGCAATATTGCTGCCCGCTTCTTATTTACAATGTCACCAGAAACTGAGAAAGGCATTTGCATGGCACTTTTGTAGCTGGCATTGCAAGTATTTACATGCCAGATATTCTAAACATTCATCATAAGCCTCTTCATGCTTCAGCCACCATTCCAGAGGACATGCTTCCATGCTGATGACGCTCATTAAAAAAATATTGCGTTAATTAAATTTGTGACTGAACTCCTTGGGGGAGTCTCCTGCTCTGTTTTACCCGCATTATGCCATATAATGTTTAATGTTATAACAGTCTCGGATGATGACCCAGCACATGTTGTTCATTTTAAGAACACTTCCGTGGCAGATTTGACAAAACGCAAAGAAGATACCAATGTGAGATTTCTAGAGATAGCTACAGCACTCAATCCAAGGTTTAAGAATCTGAAGTGCCTTCCAAAATCTGAAAGGGACGAGGTGTGAAGCACGCTTTCGGAAGTCTTCAAAGAGCGACACTCCGATGTGGAAACTACAGAACCTGAACCACCAAAAAGAAAATCAACTTTCTACTGGTGGCAACTGACTCAGATAATGAAAATGAACATGCATCAGTCCGCATTGCTTTGGGATTCTTCTCGAGCAGAACCTGTCATCAGCATGGACGCATGTCCCCTGGAATGCTGGATGAAGCATGAAGAGACGTACGAATCTTTAACGCATCTGGCACGTAAATATCTTGCGACGCTGGCTACAACAGTGCCATGAGAACACCTGTTCTCACTTTCAGGTGACATTGTAAACAAGAAGCGGGCAGCATGTAAACCAAACTTGTTTGTCTGAGCGATTGGCTGAACAAGAAGTAGGACTGAGTGGATTTGCAGGCTCTAAAATTTTACATTGTTTTATTTTTGAATGCAGGGTTTTTTTGTACATAATTCTACATTTGTAAGTTCAACTTTCATGATAAAGAGATTGCACTATAGTACTTGTATTAGGTGAATTGAAAAATACTATTTTCTTTTGTTTTTTTACAGTGCAAATACTTGTAATCAAAAATAAATATAAAGTGAGCACTGTACACTTTATATTCTGTGTTGTAATTGAAATCAATGTATTTGAAAATGTAGAAAACATCCAAAAATATTTAAATGGTATTCTATTATTGTTTAACAGTGCAATTAATCGCGATTAATTTTTTTAATCTCTTGCCAGCCCTAATTAATATATTTGTAAAGATTGTGACAATATTAAATTGTTCTCTAACAAAAGGTAACAGACACTGTTTTCAATTAAAAACGTGTACAGAAGACCAGTATATATTCTGAAGGACATTGCCATGGTATTCCCTTTTAATTGAAACCACTTTTCTGTTATTTTGTAATCTCTGGAAATTTAAAACTGAAATATTTTACTTTCAGATTATATTTTCCTCCATAGTTTATGCCTCTGCACACTGATTTGTTTTGTCCTATATTAAGAATTATTAATGAAAAAGCTCACAGTGTGACTTCTTAAAATTACAACTTTATGTCATTTGCGGGAAAATGCAAAATTGATATTGACTACAATTGTTGAACTATCGGACTGGGTTTCGATATTAGCAGTGGTATCACAATGGTAAATTTCACATTTGACTTGTGTGCATTGATATATACCTCTTCTGCATTAGTATATGAGTATACAGCAACTTAGTTTTCCAACTTAGTTTTCCAAGGTAGAAGGAGAAGCACTGCAAGTTAGCAGACCTGATTGAGGGCCAAATTTATCTGAAGGCAGTGCTGATGATAACCTTTTCTTTTGTAGCAGACCGCAAAAGCTTTTGCACGATTCATAGCACAGGATATTTAAAAAGCTGGCCACCAACAAAAATGGGACTAGATGAAGATAATGAGCCAGATAATGAAGGCTGTAACTTAAGCTGTCTTGTTGCAATTGGACGGTTACATCCTCATGTAGTTCCTCAACCAGTCAATGGCGAGATCCGGGTTAAACCTACAGAATATGTCTCTCGACATGCAATAGATGGGAAGTTTGTTTTTGTAGATCAGAGGTAAGAATAAGTTTATCATTTTCTTGGTAATTGGAGTAGTTGTATCATGCTACTTGCTACATAGCTTGATAAACTATTTGTTCAAGAAAGCCATTGTACCAGTATGAAAATAAAATTGTAAATCATAACTCTTCTGTTGTACTTTATAAATAGTATTAATCAGAAACTACTTTCATGTAAAGATAGTCCCAATGGGATTGCATTATAAATTATTTATGCCCTCATATTATACATTACTGACTCATTAAAAGTCTAACCAAAGCAAAATTATGTTGTACATTTTAAAAACAAAATAATACAAGGGCTGGGAACCTTGGTTGCCACAAAGATGAATGAATTCAAAGATGAATTCTGTTTTGCAGATGCTTGATAGAAATTTCTATATGGAATGATCTAAGGAGATATACTATAATAGTTTATAAGTTAAAGCATATGCTTAAAATTAAGGATGTGCTTTAAAGTGCTCAGCTGAATTCGTGCCCTGATAGGGAATCTCTCATAAATGACTCTGGTATAGAGTTTAAAAGATTAATAATCTGAAAGTATCAGAATCTTTGAAACAGAAACTATCTGCAGTACTTCAGCAAAAGTCACACAAACTGCTGATATCAGCAGTATGGTTTGGTTTTATTCCTTCTTAGGTTTTGGTTTCAGTCATGTTCCTGTGTTTAGCTTTTGTTCACAACTTGTCCTAGAGCAGAGGTTCTCAAACTGTGGGGCGCGCCGCCCTAGGGCAGCGCGGAGAAATGTTCAGGGGCGGGGGAAGCTGAGATGCCAGCCATGCGAGGCGGGGGAGGGAGTGCCACTTCCATACCCTGACTCACCTCAGTGGTCCACCAAGCCTGTGGGTCAGTGTCAACATCCACTGCCGTGGCGCTGATTTCCACTCCATTCCCAGCACTGGCTCCACCCCCAAAGGCCATGGCACATGCCTTTCCCACCCTGAAAACCCAAGTGGGGAGAGGCAGATGTTTCTATTTTTGTCTGGGTTGGGGGGGCACAACCAAAAATTATAACTCAAAGCAGGAGCTCAGCTCAAAAAGTTTGAAAACCACTGTCCTAGAGCATGGGTTGTCAATCTAGGGCTGACAGATAAATCCAGGAAAAGTACTTTCTTTTTCTTTAGAGCTGGGGGGGGTCCTTGAAATTTTTTTCTAACATGAAGTCATGCATGGAAAAGATTGAGAATCGCTATCCTAGAGTGTTTGCTTTTATTTGCTTATCTTTTGGACTACAACATTGTTTTGGGAGCACTTCAAAATTTTGCCCTTAGAGTCAAATATATGTTATGGTATGTAAGTACCTTCAGTATCTCCTAAATACCACACAATTTAACTACACCATGTAAATGTTTAATTTGGTCCCATTTAGTTGCACTGTTTTTGATTCCTCTCCGTGTCTTATTTTCCTCTTCCTACCCTGTGGCAACCAGTTCAGAATCTGAGGAAGAGAGAGACCCCTGCATATCCCATATCATTTTAGTTTTCTATCTATTCCTCATTTAATGGTCAGTCCCCTGGAGAGGAACTTGCTTTTCCAGTATTCAAAGATGGAAAAGATGGAAGGGATTCACTAGCATATAGAAACTCATGCAGATCTATTATAAAGATCAGTGATGCACTTTCTGTTCTTTTTCTTGATTTTTTTTCTTTCTCATAAGTGAGTTGCTTTATTATTATGCCTGTAGCTCAGCTGAAAATAGTTGGCACAGCTTCTGGTTTTCCAGAGTTATCTACAGTACAGCTGCTAAAGCAGATGGCATCCAGTGACCTAACAATGTAAAACTTTTCGCGCACAAGTAATTTGCATGCTAATGCCCGGTAATAGGAATGCAAGGAGTATGGTATTATGAATTCAGTTCCCTGTGTTGTAAGGAGTGTTTATAATGTACAGTTTCTAAAGCAATACATTAGAGGACCATCTTGGAAGTTGCTGCACACTCTGGTCCTGATCTAGAAAAGAAGTTAAGCACAAGTTGAATCAGAACAAGAGTGCTCAGCACATTTCAAGATTCAGTCCTTAATCTGTAGTCTTGTGACATTCAGGTGTCTGTTACTCTGCACAGGCATAGAGCAGTTTAAAAAAATACTTCCATCATGCATAAGGGTTTTCGTACATGCATTGACTCCAAGCTTAGGATATATATAGATCCTTGTTATTGGAATGTCAAACCCAGATATCCCTAAACCTTTCTCCAAGCGCTCCAGGATCCTGCTATGTTAATTCTGAAGTTTTCTGTTGAGGAAGTAAAAATGGGTTGGCTTTGAAGAAAAAGTTCTAGTGAAACGAAAGCCTTGTATAATGTCACACATTTTTATATTGCTGTCTGATTATAGTGGTAGTAAAGATGTAAAGTCAGGTTTCTCAGTGCTAAATCAGTAAAATGTATCCGTCATACATCATAAAATGTATCCTCTTTACTTTTTCTGTTTTTTTCATTCTCAGTCGTCTTTTGCTGCTCTTTTAGGCCTTTCAGCAATGAATGGGAAACACCCCTATCTAAAGTACTGACATTGACAGAAGCAGGCTTTATGACACAGCAGAATCCTGGGTACACAAAGGAAGAAAACAGATTTTAAACTTTAAAAACGTGAATGCTCTTGTTAAAATAGTGTTTTCAGTGTTGTTGTAGCTGAGCTGGTCCCAGGAAATGAGAGGAACCAAGTGGTGAGGTAATGTTTTTTATTGGACCAACTTTGGTTGGTGAAAGAGGCAAGCTTCCAAGCTACAGAGAGCAGTTCTTCAAGTCTGGACTTGAAGAAGTGCGCTGTGTAGCTTGAAAGCTTGTCTCCCTCATCTACAGAAGTTGGTCCAATAGAAAATATTACCTCACCCAGCTTGTATCTTTTGTTTAAATTGCATTTTGTGTCTTCAGGCTTCCTCAGTACGTGGTGGCCTGCTACCAGAAGGCTTTAGCCAATTCTAAACACTCCAAATTACAATTTACATTCAAGGCTTAGTAATTGGAAGTGTTTCTGTATCTGTAGATGACCTGTCAGAATAAACTATTTCAGAGAAAGTTATTGGTATTGTGTGTTTTTTGTTTTTTTAGCTTTTTTCAAAATTAAGATACAAATTATGGAAACTTTCAGTTTCTCCGCTAAGTGAAAATAATATATTCTACAGTATTGTTTTATAACTGAGTAGGGGGCCTGGATACATTTTAATAATACAGATGTACCACTTTATTGTAAAAAATTGTTGTTTGGGGGTTTTTTTTTTTTTTTAGGGCAACAGCCATTCTGGCATACTTACCACAGGAACTTCTAGGCACTTCATGTTATGAATATTTTCATCAAGATGATATAGGACATCTTGCAGAATGTCACAGGCAAGGTAAGATGATTTATAATTCAGTGTTAAGAATAAGGGTTTTGGTTTCAACAAGTAAAAACAGTCAAAATGTATATTAGTCTTCCTGATATTTCACACAAAAACAACAACTTAAAGGGATAAGATTTTTTCAGGTTGGCAAACGTTAGATTTTTCTTGCATGAAAAGGACTTTGATATGCACTGAACAGTGTAAATATCCTAAGCTAAAGTTAAATTAGTATGGAGTCTTCTAATTTACACTTCAGGTACAGAGATTTAGAAATAGTGCTGTTCTCTGCACCAAAAAAAAAAAGCCAGTGAAACTGGGAGGATCTGCATCAAATCTCTACTCTTCATGTATTCAGTATGCAGGTCTGAAAAACTAGGGTTGTTCCTTATGTCTCCCTATTTTTAGTTTTACAGACAAGAGAAAAAATTACAACTAATTGTTACAAGTTTAAAATAAAAGATGGCTCTTTTATTACCTTGAGGAGTCGCTGGTTCAGTTTCATGAACCCTTGGACCAAAGAAGTAGAATACATCGTCTCAACAAATACAGTTGTTTCGTAAGTATTTTCTTCTAGCAGCTAGCCTTGAACATCAGGAATGTAACCCTGCTTCAAGTGTAAGATCATGGGAATTATTCTAAAAATTACTCTAAAATGTGTACACATCGTATAAGCATCTGAGCTTAATAATGGCTAGCCTTACAACAAAAGGAATGAAATCTGGAAATTAGCTGATCTTTTATTACAGTTTGTATAAATCTAAATAAATAAATGTACAGAGTAAGACACTGGGTCCCTAATCTTCTCATTGATTGTACACGGGTGCATTGCTTTACCCACGTGGAGCTTCCATTTTCTGCTTTGGAGTTCTGTGACGAGGCAGCAGTGTGCCTCTGCACAACGAATTGACTGATCAGATCCTGGATCAGCTGCTCCCTCCTGTTAAGAGAAAAGCAGTTTGGGCTCAATAAGGCATGCTTGATGAGCCATAAGGGTTTTTGTTTTTCTTTTAGGATTGTTTTTAGTATATTATGCAGCTGTTGCTACTTAATGTGTCCTGCAGAACTCTTATTGATTTATATAGCCCTACAGTATGTGTCATTCACTATGGTTACCTCCATGGTGATGACTAAATTTGTCTTATAAGTCACAAACATTGAAACTTCCCCCTTATAACATGCTATGTATATTTAGCACTTGCAGCTATTTTATCACTGTTTCTTCCTGTTGATTTCCACAGCACCAGTGTACTTGATGGTGGAGATGCAGCCTTTCCGCAGCTTGCAGCTTCTCCGCACAGCATGGACAGCGTACTTCAGGCTGGAGAAGGTAACTACAGTATAGTGAGAAACTTGCACTTGCTAGACAGCAATCATTAACAGACTTTCCTTGGCTACTGAATTAACCCTTTGTGCTCCAGTTTGTTTCTGTCGTCCTCCCGAGATTATTAATTGCTTGGAAGATGATAGGTGTACACTATACTTAACATAAATAAGTTCCAACAAGGTCTCTTCCCCAGTGAGGTTAAATCTAATTTAGATAGAAACAATACGAATAGTGTCTGAGGAGGCAGAGTGAGAGCACACTCTCATAGGGATCAGTGGTGGAAGGCTGTAAGGAGAGATTTGGAGGAGAGGAAAGGTGTTTGCCACATGAGGACAGCTCCAGGTATAGGTCATTTTTTTTATTTTTGGAAAAGACACCTGGTCTGATCCTGAGCTGGGGCTATGGCCAAGGAGCACCTAATGCAACTCAGCTTAATCCTTAGAATCCCTAATCCTATCTTTAAGATCCCCCCAGTTCTAGATCTGTCCTACCACTTTTCCAGTGCCAGACACGAAAGCTGCTCTAATTTATGCTTGTTGCCTGCCAACAGCCCCAAGGGGCCGTTAGGGCAGCTAGGGATCAGCCATACACAGGAAATAGCCTGGTCATTTCATTGGCCACTCCTACATAGCAGCAGGGTTGGGAGGCTTGGTGACATAAGAGCTGCTACTGTGACTGTATGCCACATGAGGATCCCTCTGTTCTGGGGAAATCCTGTAGTAGCCAGTTTAGCTGGCTTTACAACTGTTTTGTTCTAAATAGAACAGCAGAAATCTGCCCCAAAGTACTGAAAAATGAGTCAAGAATAGGGGTACTGGCCACTAAGGAGAGAGGATTGGCCAAGAATGTATGACCTGTGAGGTGGTGTGGAAAGGAACAGGAGCTGAGATGTAGGCAAGGATGTGGCTGCATTGCAGTAGTTCTGGCTGCATTTAGTATGTGCTGTTTGGGATCTTTGAAGATGAAAGGTGGTATATAAGAAGCTTTATGATTTTAAAATCTGTAATACAAATTTCTTTTTCTTCTTAAATTAGAAAAAAATCCTTTTAGAAAATATGCAGCAAAGTACTTCAGACAGAAAAGTTGAGGCAGCTTCAGCATCGGTTTATGGGTTAAAGTTTGGGCCAGCATTGGTTTGTGCTGTGACCTGGCACACAAGCTTGCAGCACCACTCAAGTTTAGCCCACCCACCCCTCCATCATGATGGAAGGACAGCCAGGCCAAATTTGGGTGAGTGGCATTGGGGTCTCAGTGCCACTCAGAATTTATGCCTGCCATGCGTAGTGTGGAGAATGATTTGCCCACCCTGGCTTGGCCCAGATCCCACCATCACCACCACTGGCATCGTGCAGGGCCTGAGGCATCTCACCATGCCAAGAGCGCAAAGGTAGAAGTGGGGCTGGGGATACCACTCCCACTGGTGGTAGCTCTGGAGCTTAGGGAGAGACAGGACTAAGAGGGGTCCCCTGGTTTCAGGCAGGGCAAAGCCCCCCATCTGCACAGGGAGGATAGGGGCCCCACAGTTCTTGGCCCGCTCTGTTCCCCCTAGCCCTCTGGGAGATGTGATTTGTAAGGCTGACTTTAAGGACCTGATTCTTCAAGGTGCTGAGCTTCCCCAATTCCCATTGACTTCAACCCAAAGGGTTCCTGGGAAGGTTGCTAGGTCTGAGTATGAATTGTTAACACAGAAGACCATTAACAATTGCACACAATCAATACTCTATCACTTCCTTATTATTTTAGTTCATTTTATGTCAGTCCTTTCTCTACTTCCTTCATTGTGCCCTAGAATAGAGCAAACTCCTCTTGGCTTCCCTGTAAGCGCTATTCAAGTGCCAAGTCTGTATTAGAATAACAAACAGCAATTTTAAACTGCAAGAACATAATGTTCAGAGACCCTGTTGCTTTTTACTCCCTTGTCAGACATTTTCAGTTACCCAAATGGACTTGATTTAAATGTTTTGCAGGTAACTGTGAATTATTCCCTGTTGGCGGTGGCGTTCTGCTAACATGCTGACATGATAGTACTGTGCTTTTAGTGTGTGTCAGGAAACGAATCCTCCCTCCCCCTGATTGAAATGTGTATAGACAGCAGATGAGCAGCTAATATTAATAAATTAAGTATTCAGCACTAACAGTTTGGGCAAGGTGCACCAAGCTGGCCTGGGCCAGCTCACTCATTCAGCAAGCTATTGGTTATTATAGATGTGTCATTAGATATATAAGTCCTGAGTCTGAGCTGCATCAGCTTAGATTGGCCCAGAATTTACACCCATCATATTCTGGGCCCAACCCCCAGCATAAGTTAGAGCAGTCCCGGGGTCTCTTCTCCTCCCCCCCACCCTTTAAAAACCTTGCATAATCTCTTTTGCTTATTATGTGTGTGATCTTACAAATATTGTTCCATATTTTAGGTGGCCCAAAAAGGACCCATCCTACAGTTCCTGGTATTCCAGGTGGAACAAGAGCTGGGGCAGGTAAAATAGGTAGAATGATTGCTGAGGAAATCATGGAGATTCATAGGTGAGAGAAACTGGTATTCTGCTCTAACTTAATAGATAATTTTTTTTTTTAAAGGGGAAAGTAAGAAATACCCTACCTTTTTTATTTCTATAAGCACCAAGTATTACTATGCAGTTGCAGTGTAGTGGGTATTTTCCATTACAGTGAAACTTTATCTGTACTAAGGATAGTCGGACATGGTCAAGACAGAAATGACAGCATCACAGAGAAATATAATTTGTTCTAATTTTTCAGTTTGTTTCTTCTTACGGTTAGTCTTTTAGAGTAATCTGTGTGCATGATTACTGTAATAATCTGATTACTAGTCACTGTAATCACTTTAATAACTTTGGAAGAGGCAGAAAGAGAGCAGCTAACAATGAAAGAGGTTAGCTCTGGAGAGAGGTCAATGAAGAAAATAGTCTGGGAAAAAAGTTAAGTTTCACAAGCATAAACTGTATCGCCCCTGAATGCCAAAGAATGTTGAATAGGTACCAAGAAGTAAAGATTAATAGATAACCTGCAGCAGAACAAGGAGTACTAGGACCAAATGCAGAGGTGATTTATCAATTGATGTAAGTTACATTGAGGACTCAAATACAGGACACTGCTTGGGGGAGGGAGAGCTGGAGGGTTGTCTGGGCTGGGGGGCACCCTGCAGCTGGGTTCTGGGGGACTAAGCGGTGTGGGTCTGGGCCAGGGGGTGCCCCATGGCTGGGCCCTGGGGAGAAGGGGATGTGGGTGTCTGAGATCAGAGGGGCAGAGTTTTCCCCCAAGATGTGCCCAGCTGGCACGTGTGACACATCCAGACTGAGACACCCAACAAAAGCATAACAAAGAAACAGGAACTGGGTTGTCATAGGAGTTTCTTTAACTCTCTACTCCTGGGGGAAAACGTTTGTTGTCTGTATTGTTACAGACATACTTGCTGAAAGGTAGTTTGAAATAAATTACCAAAATAATTGAAACTGGCGTGATTATGCTGTGTTATTTTGTCAAATAAAATATGCAGAATTTTAAAATATTGTGTGGAGAACTTAATTTTTTGGTGCAGAATTCCCCCAGGAGTAATACAATGCACGGAGAGAGCTAGGTGCCTAAAAGTGGGCTCAGTGGGGTGCCACTTAAGCTAGCCAGTAGGAAATGCTGAGGAGTGGGGTATGGCCTAAGCCCCACCCCCAAAGGGAGTTCAATTTTGTGAACATTAGTGGTGTCTAAATGTTGAAATTAAGTACCTAAGGTTCAATTAGACATCAAAACCGCTTGTGAATCTAGCTCTAAGTGATTTGACTAAGGTCACACAAGCAGTCTGTGGCAGAGGAAGTTGAACCCAGATCTCCTAGGAGGCTAGTATCCTATCAACTGGACCATCCTTCACCTCTTGCTTTAAGATAATAGTATCTGCCCTTGTCAGTTCTGTTCATACAGGCAATACAAGTAGGCAGCAAAATGAATAAACATTTTTGGAACAATGGAGAATAAATTCCTGCTATGTGTCTTAGTTCATTGAAAATTCTCACTATGCTTGAATGTCAGTCCTAAATTTTTCCAGTAGGTGGCCACAGGTGCCACACAAGCTATGCCATATTTCATACTGGGATAAAATGGCTTGCTAGTGAATTGTTAGTGGCCTGGAGGTCACAAATCACAGTGGGCTGGATGCAGTTTACTACCAGATGTCTTGTGGCAATCGATTTAAAAGTGAAATGGTATGGAGTTAGACCACTAATTAGTCCTCCATAGTAGACAATAGTTTAGTGTCTTGCACTTCAGTAAAAACTATTATTTTACTCTCTGACATTCATTTCTGAAGTGTGAAAATTAGACTAAGACCAGTTTGAAGTGTTGTTATGTTATGTGAGGGGACTCTGTAAAATTGGCATAGGAGGGTGCCATGTTTGTGTGTGTCTGACTCCAGCCCAAATTTGCTCAATTGAATGTGTTTTAAGACCTGTAAACTCATCTTGGGGTCTGAAAGTAAAGTTTGCTGACTCAGAATGGGGATGAGTGGGGTGCAGAAGAGATTAAAGCAGGCTTTGCAGACACCCCCAATTCAGGAGGCCATCTTTCCACCAGTCAAGCCCCAAACATGAAGGCTGGTCTAATTTACACTACATGCCTGTCAACAGTCTTAAATAAGGGGCTGTTTTATATGGCTGGTCCCCAGCTGCCATAAAGGAGGCCCCTATCATGTTCCCTGCACCCAGCTAAATTCCACTTCACTAGCAGCTGGGATGGTGGTTGTCATAGGACCTGCTACAATGAGCTCTCTGGCACAGGAGGTTCGTTGCTGCCTGAATCCTCCAGTGGAAAAAAACAAGAAAATCTCACACATCCAATAATGATTCTGCAGCTTTAGTTTAATTAATAATCCTGATGATGCACAAGCCAGGAAAAATTCCAGATCCTTCTTCCATAGCCTGTGTTGATGCTGAAGGCACAAGAGGAGTAAAAACTAGTGACATGTTTTTATCCCTTCAGTGACACACAAAATGAGCAGATTTGTTGTATAGGAAAATAACATTTTTACATAGTTGCTTTTGTCGCCCCCCCCTTTTAAAATTAAAATAGCCAAATCCGAGGCTGAGCAAAGACTTTTAATAGCTGTAAAAAAAAGTCTACTGAAGCTCATTTTAAATAGCATTTTGTACTATTATTCATCTTACTAACAGAAACAAAGTACTTTGGATTGTATACACTCCACCACTCTTGTTTTCCTTTCAAGTGGAGAGAGCCCTGGTTTAGTTCCAGTGCTCTTTCACCAGCTGTTTCTATTTTCCTGTACTGCCTTCTGTTCACAACCTTCCCACTGAAACTCTGCCATGGCAAATGAGTTTCCCACTTAAAAAAAAAAGTTTGGCATTTTTGATGCTAAGAGGATCCTTTTTACAAATTACCACATGGGAACTACCCCACTCTATTTTCTCTAATTGTACAGCCAGCAAGTCTACAACTCCCTAGCATTTCCGCTAATGTGGAAAACATTCAATGCTAGTATACCAGGTTGGGGAAATCCTGAACTAAGTAAAAATAGTGTGGCGTTGAAATGTTTCTTTTACTGCATGCGCACTACACCATAGGGATAAAAGCAAATGCCCAGCATAGCTATGTCATGATAGCTTATTGAAAAAAAAATAGGAAGGAGAATATAAGGAAGAAGTTTGTACTATTAACATCTCAAAGCATATAGAAATCGTACATAAGTGTGGCTCTCTTTTGGGTCTCCCGTAGAGCAATTTTATTGTTTGGACATTGTAGGCCAGACCTTTCTTCAGCTTATATAAATACTGTATGCAAATTTACATCAGCTGAGGATCTGGCTTTGTGTACTGCTTAAAAATATTTCCTACAGAGGCTAGGCAAGAAAATGGTATGGGGAGAGCTGAAGTTTATAATCTGAGCAAATTGGAATATGCCAAATTCAGGTAATTGATTCAGCTATCTATGTCGTTGAGGGTAATAGTGGCAGCAGTGTTAAATTAATGGACAGACTAGCACTACAGACCTCAGACCAACAGGAAAAAAAGTGATCACAAAGCATAATCCTGATGCTAACACAGTAAATGCATCACCCCAAACTGCATTTTTGTGGGTAGTTTTGAGATATTAAAGGTCTTGGCATTTGGAGATTCACTTGCCTGTTAGTCTGTTGCTGGCAGTGAACATTCTAGTATCCACCAACAGATTCATTGTTCTCAAGATGAATAGTACATTAATTGCATCATTTTGCATTGCCTCTTTCTAATTTTAATGACATTGGTTTGAAAGGATAAGAGGGTCATCACCTTCCAGCTGTGGTTCCAGTCCATTGAACATTACCAGCACACCACCCCCTGATACATCTTCTCCAGGAGGCAAAAAGGTGAGAATAAAAGTTTTTAAAACGTGAATCAGTGGTAGTAATTGAATTCTTTGTCACGTTTCATAAATCTGACTATCTGATCCCTTGGCTGCCAAGTCTGGGGTAGCAGAACCTAGCATACTTAAGGTTTTGAGTATTTATACATAATGAAACAGCTTCAACAGGAAAGACTGAGAGAGACCCATCCCAGAATACCCCATATTGGTTTGAACATTTACCTACTACGTGGGAGACTCAAGTTCAGATCTCTATTCCAAGTTAGGCCAAGTGGAGACTTGAATCTGGGTCTCCCACATCCCAGGTGAGTGCTCTAACCACAGGGCTATGGCGTATTGGGGCACAGTCTCCTTTTGTGGTTTTGGGAATAGCATTTCCAAATTTCCTTTTTTTACACAACAAAACGTGGTTTAAAATGTCCAAAATCAAAATGAAATGTTTTGTTTAACCCAATGCCTGCTTTTGTTTGTTTCATGAGAAAACCAAAGCATTTTAGTTTAGGGTTGATCAGAAATGAAGAAAGTTGGTTGGTTCGTTTGTTCAATGATCCCTACATTGCTATGATACATATCAGCTTAGCCCTAAAATTAGAAGTCCTATTGTGAGCACAGTGCATTAGTCTAGAATAGGGCTGTCAATTAATTGCAGTTAACGCATGCAATTAACTCAAAACAAATTAACACGTTATTTTTTTAATAAGAGTTAATCGCATACCTCTGAAGACAGGACTCGGCAGCAGCCGAGCAGGGAGGGAGGGAGGCACCAGCTACGGCAGCAATCAGGAGGTGGCCAGGAACAAGAGACTGCAGGTGATTTGGGAGAGCCAGTCAAACACCTTCCAGGGGGAAGAGTGGAGCCCGGTCCCCTGTCGGCTGCCCTGTCCCCTCCCTGTTGGACAGGGCCTGCCTGAGGAATGGGCAAGAGGGGCCACCAATCAGGGCACCATGCTTAGGGGGGCGCCACTGCATGCCTCCAGATGCTCCTCCTCCAGCCGCTCTGCTCCACTGCTGCCCCAGCCTCCCCCCACCATGGAGCTGCCTCAGCCAAGCTGCTTTGGATTGGGAGACTGCCTCCTGTTTGTTGCACAGGGCAGGGGGGCTGATGTCAGGGTATTCCCCTCCCCCTGCCCATGTACCCAATGGCTGCTGAGCTGGGGTCAGGGAACAGGGGGGAGCCTATCTGCTGCTGGCTCAGGAGTGAGTGCTGCCGACAGCAGCTGCTGCTGGCTGAAAAAGCATTCAGGTCTCTGCTTAAAGAGACCGCGCTCCCCCAACACACATGTACATACACACAAATGCAAATATTTGTAATTAAAAATAATAATATAAAGTGAGCCCTGTACATTTTGTATTCTGTGCTGTAATTGAAAATCAATATATTTGAAAATGTAGAAGACATCCAAAAATATTTAAATAAATGGTATTTTTGTTATTAACAGTGCAATTAAAACTGATTAAGCATGACTATTTTTTTAAATTTCAGAATCAATCACAATTAATTTTTTTTAATCGTTTGACAGCCCTAGTCTAGAACAGCGTGTACTATATTGGGACTGGCGTGGAGCGTAGACAGATTTGGAGAGATAAAAGCAGGCCCTCCAAGAAAGTTCAGTACATATAGATAAAGGCTTCTGAGCAGCATCCCCTTATAGCAAGCACATTACATCTGTCTTCCAAGAGCTGCATGAGCATTCATTTCTTCCTCTCGCTCCTCTTCTCATGCATATGGAAAAGTCCTTTGAGAGTGGCTGTTTCAGAGCTGCAGCAAGAGAGGATTAGGCTAAATTTGGGATGATTTGTCACAGGGGGACCTATAGTTACCTGTTTAATAAAATTGGAGACACTGTAGTACCTGCTTAGTACTATGTCTCAAACTCTTATTTCAAATTTTAAATGGAATGTTTTAATGTATTTCTCCCTTCATTGGTTCTTTATTTGAACTATAAATGCATTTACAATATCTTAGGCTTCAGATCGGTGTTTGCTTAATCTCACTTATGGGCTAGATTTTTTCAATGGGCTCTGTGCACCTGTGCCTTTGAAAATCTCTGTAGAAATGCTCTAGAACCCTTTGTATGCAAGAATTCTATGGCCATGCAGTCCCTCTTCTCCTTGTGGCAGAACTGTGCTCTGGCATCTAAACTTCCATTTTATAAAATTATTTCATAAGAACGTAAGAATGGCCCTACTGGGTCAGACCAATGGTTCATCTAGGCCAGTATCCTGTCTTCCGACAGTGGCCTGTGCCACATGCTTCAGAGGGAATAAATGAAACAGGGCATTTTATCGAGTGATCCTGTTTTCTAGTTCCAGCTTCTGGCAGGCAGAGGTTTAGGGACACCTAGAGCTTGGGGCTGGGTCCCTGACCATCTTGGCTAATAGCCACTGATGGACCTATCTTCCAGGAACTTATCTAATTATATTTTGAAACCACTTCTAGTTTTGGCCTTCTCAACATCCCCGGACAACAGGTTACAAAGGTTAACTGTGCGTTGTGTGAAGAAGTACTTCCTAATATTTGTGTTAAACCTGCTGCCTATTAATTTCATTGGGTGACCCCTGGTTCTTGTGTTATGCAAAGGGGTAAATAACACTTCCTTATTCACTTTCTCCACAGTATTCACAATTTTATAGACCTCTATGATATCCCCCCTTAGGCATCTGTTTTCTAACTAAACAGTCCCAGTCTTTTTAATCTCTCCTCACAGGGAAGTTGTTCCATCCCCCTTATCATTTTTGTTGCACTTCTCTGTAGTTTTTTCAGTTCTAATATATACATTTTTGAGATGGGGTGACCAGAACTGCACGTAGCATTCAAAGTGTGGGCGTACCATGGATTTATATAGTGGCATTATTTCTAACTCTTCTAGTTCCAAAACTAACTTTGAAAATGTGAACAGGAAGTAAACTGCCATAGGATTTTCTTAAGGCCTGGCCTACCCAAAAAAGTTAGAGCAAGCCAGCTACATTGTGCAGGGGTGTAAAATCCACACCCGTGAGTGATGTAGTTAAACTGACATAACCCGCAATGTAGACAGCGTTAGGTCAATGGAAGAATTCTTCCGACAACCTAGCTACTGCCTATTGTGGAGGTGGATTACCTATACTGACAGGAGAACCCCTCCTGTCAGCATCAGTAGGGTCTACGCTGAACCAGTACAGCTGCTGTGCTTCAAGTGTAGACAAGCCTTAAATTCTGCAGAAAGTCTAAGAGTGTCAACACCATTTATCATTTTAGATGATACATCCAACAGATGTGCTTATTGCACCATCTCAAAATGCTTAACATACCTGCTCAGGTGACAAAACCCCAACAGTTCCATATTCAGTTTTCCCACAGACTATTCTGGTGCAATTATACATTGTCAGTACAAAAACGTGACATACTGAAAACTACAAATATTGTGAACTTAATTTAATATCAACAGTGAAACTGCTGTGCTGATACTTTCATAATTAATGAAAAACCTCCATATTGAAATAGAACTGCTGCAGAATTTAGGCTCATTTTGCTGCTGAGTACCTGGGGCCTTCTCTATAGCAAGGAGCTGTGGGAAATGCTGTTGGTGAAACCACTTGACATTTAATCAGAGATTATAGAGCTGCAAACCACCGTTAGCTTCCACCTCCCAGAACAGCTACTTGGGAAAAAGTAAGGAAGTAAGCTATTATCCAGAACTGATGTAGCTGCAGGAAGGAAAGCAATTATTAATTATTTGTATTTCTGTAGTACGTAGGAGTCAGTCATTGATTAGGGCACCGTTTCGTTAGGTGCCATACAAATACAGAACAAAAAGATGGTCCCTGCCCCAAGGAGCTTACAATCTAAGACCGATTCGTGCGTGCAGTGTTCCCTTATTCTGTTAATCCTTCAAATGATGTCTTTTAATCCTATTGGGAAGGGGAGAAGAACTCAAGATATTCTGTGACCAGAGCCCCAAGAATTTTTAATTCAGTCCTGCTTGATAATGCAGTGTATTCCATCAAGAGCTATATGCTATGTCCCAAGACTGATTCTGCCTCTTTACCACTGGATTTACATATTTATAATATAATAGAGTAATTTGATATCCAGATTCTTCCATGTGCATTGGTGTGTCAGTGTGCTGGAATAAATTTGGATTATGAGATTATGCAAGAATACTGATAAGTACCTAATGCTTATGATACAAGGCATATTTGGCAAACTTAACAAAAAAGCCTATATCAACAAGAGTCAATGTGAAAATGCTAATTAAAAAACAATATGGTAGAAAACCTTGTTATGCTAAATATCCCCAGAAAATAAAAACACGTACATAGGAAAAACAAACCCTATCTAGGAAACATGCTGAATACTAAATATGCTAATACCCTTCTAAAAAATTTTTAACAAAGTTTTGAATGAACTAAGCAATGTACATTGCATGCAAGACTGCAAACTTTGTATCAATTCAAAGGAATGACCCAGAAAACAGCAAGACATTGCCCTGATTACATGTTGTTGCTGGAGGTAAGCAAAAGAGAGAGGCTAAGCAATAGTGGATATCACCTTCACATTTGGTTTGGCTCTCCTCATTATGTAAATAGTGTTTTTATCTATTCCTTTAATTTGCTTTCTCATGTAGAAACTCTGTTATGTACAGTGACTTTGTCTGAAGCTTACAGCAGAACAAACTACTAACCAGACCTCCAGATTATTATAAAACTGGTCACTTTAAACGTTGTCTCAATATGATAAAATATACGCCCAGACCAACAAATATTCAAATATGGATGCTGAAAGTGAGGCTACTAAAGAAGTGGTCTGATTTTCAGAGGTGCTGAACACCTGCATTTCCTTTTACTTCATTGAGAGCTGCAGTTGGTAGGTAAACTTTTAAAATTAGGTCAGCTATTTAAATTTGGACATTCAGTTTTGAAAATATGGGTCTAGGGATAATGTTTTCTGCCCTTTCTGAAAATAAACACAAGATCTTTCTTGCTGAAGAATTGTCAACTTTCTAAGAAAATCGTCTTGCGCCACCTACTGGGGAACACATAGTGTGCCAGTTCTCACATCCCCAGATGCATTTTTATCAAGCTAGAGATATCATTTCAAATAAGTTTCCTAAATACAGTAGATTCCTCTTAATAGCAATCCTGTTATTAACAACTTCTGCTTATTAGCAGCATTTGGCAGGACCCAGACCCATCCCATTGACTTTCATGTTAATGAGATTTGGATATTGGCAATAACGTGATGCCTGTGGAGAACTACTTTGGGAAGAAGGGCCTTGGCTGCAGGCAGGGTTGTGGGGCTGCGACCAGGGAAGTAAGTGCTTGGCATGTTCCAGTGCTTCCCTTCCTGGGTGCAGCCATGCAAACCTGCCTGTGGCTGGGGACTTGCCACCCACACAAAGGGGGAGCCCTTTCTGGAGTCCTGGCACTTCAGGCTGGGATGGGGCTTTGGACAGAGCAGCAGTGGAGAGGAAGCTAAAGCCCACTTGCTGGGGCTTTCCACGGGGAGCAAGTGTGCTGGGGAGCTACACAGTCCCTCTCCCTGTGCTCTCCAGGCTGTGCTCTGCCCTGGCAGAGGGGCTGCAGCTAAAGGAGGAGGTGTTGGGACAAGCTGAGGCTGGGCACAGCTTGTAGGGTACAGGGAGAATTACAGTGCAGGCAACCCCTGAAGCCCCAGCACACCTGCTGCCTGTGGAAAGCTCCTGTATCTGGGCTGCAGCCCCCCCCCCCCCCCCTACTGCTGTGCCTGCAGGCAGGTTTGCAGTCAGGAAAACATGTCCCACCCTGGTTGCAGCCCTACAAACCTGTCTTCTGCTTATTGGCAACTTCCAGACCATGGCAACTTTTTGCTGGGAACAAAAGTTGCTAATAAACTGAATCCAGCGTATACAGAGATTTTAGAAATACAAGTTAATTACCTTTTATATGTGCAGTGTGTAGTATCAGGTTATAATTACAAGCGGAAGGTCTGTAGTGACCATAGTCAACCAATGCTTTCTCATTTGTGATGTCACCAGCCCCCATTATTAGGACCATAGGCTTATTAGGTTAAAGATTAAAAAGATTCATAACAGTACTGATTACTGTACTATTGCTGTAGTAGAGAACATATAATTAACTGGAAGTCTAACATTGATTGTAACTACTTTCATTGTCTTGTGACCTTTAGCCCTGGGGCCATGCACCTTACATTGTTTTTCCTTTCCAGCAAGCTAATCAATCACTTTAGTATCCTTGTAATGGAAAAAAGAACATAACTTCATACACTGTTTGTTGCACAAACTGACATGTTTTAAGTGAATACACAGTATCTAGATGGGTAGAGTCTGGAGCCTGGAGCCCATTGCTCACAGGAATTGTCCCATTTAAGTCAACAGAAGTATTTGTACAAGTATGGATTTTCAAATTCAAGCCTTGAGACAACAGAAGTTGTTGCCAGAGAGACTGACTAGAACAGTAGTTAAATGGTCAAAGAGAATTCCCTTTACCATTAGGGGAATATATTTAATTTGCAACCAACCTCTGTTAGAATATTTCAATTCTACTGTGTTTATAAATGTATGAAATATCCCTCAGGCATGAAGTATGTGATTTAAATTGTTAATAGAAGAAATTGCAGTCTTATAGCATGATCAGTTTTGAATCTCCCTTAAAGTAGCATAGCAAATATGTGCATAGAAACACACCTCCCACAGTGGAGGCCCTGATCCTTAAATAAGGCCCCTAGATACTATTACAAATACATAATAAAGCAGACTGAGAAGTTTACATGTTACCTTGGTGTTTCTTTGAAACTACTATTTAGCTATATTCTTTCATTAGGCTACATGTATATCCTTTAACATTGCTGCTTTTACTTTAGGTAACCAGACTTTTTCTTTATTAAAAGATTTAATTCCATAATCATACTTAGGCACTAAAACAACTCAAAGTGCTTCAGTGTTTGGATAGTAGCACCTCAGGTAACATGTAGCAGTTACAAGCCATCATCACCTGGAACCTAAGATTCATCTAGATTTTGCATCCCAACAAATACACTTGACTATGGATGATCCATCCCTTAGGCTGCAAAGTTGAGTGGGCATGATGACCCCCAGCTTTCTACCAAACAAGTCTGATTTATTTTTTGCTAGGTTTGTGGTAACTGTAGGATTCATGAAAATGAGATTTGAGTCACCTGTAAACTAACGGACATGAGCCTTGCTGGGCCAGTCCTGTACTCTTGAACATTGAAAGCCAATCATGCTGATCTGTGTGGTGGTTTTATAATAAGGTTGGGTAGAGACAAGAGATTAAGTATGACCTTAGTCAGGCGGTGAATTTTCATCTCCTCAGGTAAATAGCTAGTGTATTAACCCAGACATTTCAGTGTGAAAATATCCTTGCCAAGAATCAATCCAGATGTGGTGCCCTACATTTAATTTTAGCGATTACTCGTTTAATTTATTTCCCCTGTAGCCAGAATGGCAGCAGTGTACTGACTATAGCAGTTCACACATCTCTAAGCCAGTGTACAAAAGGAAAAGGTAGCTGTGAAACAACAACAATCATGCTGTTAAATCAGTAGGCACAGAAGTTTGCAAGCCAGGCATTCAAAGTAGTGACAATAGTAAATTGTAGTAGAGCTGATTTCGTATTACTTTTCAAAAGGTTGGCAATGCAGTATCTCTAATACAAACCACAGTGACTGAGAGAACACAACATTTTGATACTTCAAATTCTGAATGTATAGCTCATGTTAGGAGTTTCATGGGTCTAGATCAGGGGTGGGCAAACTTTTTGGCCCAAGGGCCACATTGGGGTGCAAAACTGTATGGAGCGCCAGTTAGGGAAGGCTGTGCCTCCCCAAACAGCCTGGCCCCTATCTGCCCCCCCTCACTTCTCACCCCCTGTCTGCCCCCCTCAAAACCCTCAACCCATCCAACCCCTCCTTCCCCCCCCCGCCTGCGCCCACCCCAACTGCTCCTGGGACCCCACCCCCATCTAACCCACCCCAAACCTCTGCCCTATCCAACTACCCTCTGTTCCCCGTCTCCAGCCAACCACTCCCTGTCCCGACTGCCCCCCGGGACCCCCCTGCCCCTTATCCAGCCCCAGCCCCCCTACCATGCCACTCAGAGCAGCATGTCTGGCTGCCACACTGCCCTGCATGAGCATGCAGCCAGCATGGCTATGGGGGAGGGGCCGAGCCTCCCGGGCCAGGAGCTTAGGGGCCGGGCAGGACTGTCCTGCAGGCTGTAGTTTGCTCACCTCTGGTCTAGATGACTGAGAACAGAAGTTATTTGCTCCATTTTTAATAAATGCTTATGAAAGAGAATAAAGTCACTTAAGACAAATCAGTGAGTGACAGCAGCCCTATAGTTCACTCTTTCTTTGTTTAAACAAGTTAGTATTATAAATACCCTTGCAGTAGCATCAGCAGCATAGAAATCCCATCAGACTAAGGCTATGAATACACGACACAGCTTGCCACTGAAGTGCTGCTAGGGCAGATGATCTAAGCCAACAGTAGCCTTTGCGAACAGCGGTAGCTATGCTGGCAGGAGAGCTTCTCCCGCGGACATAGCATTGTCCAAACCGGCACTTAGGTCAGGGTAACTTACATTGCTTTGGAGGGGTGGCTTATTCACACCCCTGAGCAACATAATTTATACCAACGTAAACTGTAGTATGTACATAGCTTGAGGCACATTCACAGGTAGAACGCATCATGGAATTCAAATACAAAAAGCATAAACCCCAAGAGTACCGCGGGAGGAGAACTCACCCCCTCTCCAAACTAAAGTAAAACGTTACTACAACCTCTACCTATATGACATAACAAAACTTAGCCGTGATTGTATCCCGACGCTGTTTCTCTTGCCCCAGGAGCCATGGGTGAGCGTAGTATTGCTGTGTTATACTTGCTGCTCGCGTGGTCTGTATTGTACCAAAATCCTTTCAGCTTGCGGAGCACTTCCTAAGGGAGCAGTCTCTTCTCGTAACCTACGCTGGTATAAAGAAACTACCACCTCTACGTGCAGCTCTGGCCAGGAAGTCAAGGCGTGGCGCCGGTGCCCCCCTGCAGGGAAAGCACTCCATTTTGGTTCTAGAAAGAGAGCAGTGAGGTCCATACAATGAAGGAAGTAGGGCTGCTTTGCAAGCAGTCTCAGCTAGCGTATCATTGAAGAGATCACCACTGAAAATGCCATTAAAGAGATTTACTTATGGAGAAACTAGACATGAATATAAGGCTAAAAAAGTGAAGTCTTAGCTGCACAAGAATGGTTTTTGATATTACCTGAGGCGTGAATTTGAACAGCTGCAGTTACACCAGCAAAATCCCCACGTGGGGGGACAATCTCAGAGAAGAGTGCTTTTGGGTTTGGTTTGTTTAGTTTATGTCACTTGGAAACAGGTTTAAGAAAAACTGAAAACTGCTGCTTTATACCAGACCAAGTGTCCAAATTCGGGGGAGGGGTTAAACCAGTGTAACTATACCATGGTAACACCTAAATCTTTCCCATCTCAAGAAGCCCTTAGTCAAAGGGCCTGACTCTCTGCACTAGTATAAATCACCACACCCAGAGGAAGGAAGCAAAATGGGAGTAAAAATGCTACCAATTCAGATTAGTCATTTCCATCCTCTTTCCACTCACTTTACAGATGGAAATAACTGGACAAGTTGCAGGGCAGTGGAGCATCAGGCTATATTTTGCTTAATTATTGTTCTTGTGGATATATTCCTTAGAGCAAGCTCAGAACTAAATGACCTCTAATATAAGCACAGCTGAGTAGTTTCAACTAGAATCATAAATTTGTTTTTGCTTCCTGATTACCCATTATATTAGGGTGTGGGGCAAAAAAACCCTCCATCTCTACTTAGAGCATCCGGTGGGGTCTTTGCAGCGCAGATACTCACCAATGGAATGTTACTAGCCAGAACAAACTGAGCAACCCGTGGCACTCTGTATCAAGAGGATTACACTAGAGATTGTATGCTCTTCAGGGTTGGGACTGTAGCCTGTATGTTTGCACAGCACCTAGGCGCTACCCAGATTACAAATAAATACTTGCTTTCTAGGCATCAGGAGTTAGACAAAATCATTACAACCTCAAAGCGTTGACCTTGCAGTGTGAGGTGAAGGTTCAAATGCATTTTATAGATAGCTCTATTTGAAATCTACAAGTGGTGGAACTTAGAAATTCCATAGCAAGAACCCAGTGTTGCAAAAAATAAAAAAAATAAAAAATTAAGCAATGTTGTTGTGTATAAAAAGCAGGTGTTTCTGAAGAAAGCACTGCATGTAAAGATCATTGGGTACAGTACCTTTTATAGCAGTTCCCTTACTTTCTAGTGGTTGAGAAGTGTCAAAGCAACGTACACTTTCACTGGGCAAATAAACTTTGCCCATTCCCCACTGAGGCTTAAAATTATTGATACAATAGTAAGCATGAAGCATTTTAAGATAATTTCATGTTGTAGATGGCGTTTAACTTCTAACAAAGTTGGTTTGCAGGTAGATTGTCTCGCATATCTCCCCCAATCTTCACCACATTAATATTAAAGTATCCTGCTGTGAAGTTTCACTAGAACGCAGTTTAAGTTCATATGTTTGGATCCTAAGACTTGCTGTAGGTCCTCCTTTTTCAGATGTGCTACATAGGTTAAGGCTGAGAGCAGCGTGAGTACCATAGGACACTATAAGTTTACATTTTTCATTTGTTTCTAGATTTTGAATGGTGGAACTCCAGACATTCCCACTGCTGGTTTACTATCTGGGCAGATCCAGGATAATTCTGGCTATCCATATTCCGACAACTCCTCCATTCTTGGTAAGCACAGTCATACAATTAAGTCTGTAGTTCAGAGGTGTATGACAAATGTAAGTCTAGCCATCTCAAAGCATCATCTTTACACAAAACTTTATCTAGAATAAAATTAGGCTTAAGAACATTTTAGGACATCAAGTCCAAGTAATATTCTTCAAAAATAAATTAGTAATAAATGCCTTTAAAGTTCTATGCTGATAAATACGTTATAGCAGGAAACCCTATTTTTACATGGTGTCTGTTGACATACCTCAGCTCTGTGCACACCCTGACATGATCTCTTGCTCATTCACAAAACAATTAAAATACATAAAATGGTAGTTTATGCAATGAATCTTTCCCAGATGAAGGGGAACCATTTCCCCTAGAAAAATGATAAGAAAATAATGTTTTATAAACATCTATCCTATACGGTTTTCAACACAAACATTTTCCTTAGACTGTTTGAGCCTCTCACTTCCTATCCCTTCTTTTCAACTGCCCAATAGCCATTTTCAAGTCATTCTACTGAAAAAATGAAATTGGATTTTTTTTTTTTTTTAAATAGAGTGAGTTGGAAGTGGCCAAGGCCCCCCACCAGGCTGGCACATTGGTTACTTGAAACTGCTCACCCTGACATTCTCCCCCTTTCACACACCTCTGACAGCCCTTGTCCTCCACTAACTCCCCATTCAGCCCCACGGTTAGCACAAATCCTGTAGGGAATTTTTCTGTCATCGGGGTGAGATCCCAGCTGTGTACTGTATGCTGATGAGTGCATTTCCAATCAAACATCCCCCCCCACCTATCAGAATGCAGTTTAGCATGCTCACTTCTAACTCAGTTAATAATTGATACATTTTTCTGACCAATCACTTTATACAATATGTAAAATAATATTTTAAATGCTTACTGTAGTTTTCTTTTAATTCTTTCACAGGGGAGAACTCTCACATAGGCATAGATATGATAGACAACGACCAAGGATCAAGCAGCCCCAGCAACGACGAAGCTGCAATGGCAGTTATAATGAGCCTTTTGGAAGCAGATGCAGGCCTCGGAGGCCCTGTGGATTTTAGCGACTTACCGTGGCCCTTGTAAATGCTACATATTAATTCAGCATCTGAATATCAAAGTGCATTATTGGTGGAGTTCTACAGTCTGTGAAGCTTGGATTATGAGAACAGCTTTTATGTATGAATTTCATAAAAGCCATATCAGAACACACAACTCATCCGACCATGTGTCATTTCAGACAAAGTGGAGATAAACATGCTACAGTGTTCTTGCATTATGGATTTGGTTAGCTGTGTATAGCTTGCATTAATTGTATATTTTGGGATTCTGTTCTTTTTGAATTTTTTTTAATCACTGTGCAACTCAGCACTGTTCTCATTGGTAGCTTTTATATGCAAATGGTTGTTTCAGATGTATGATGTGTTTTTACACTACAAAAAGGTCCCCCATGTGGATATTTCTTATACTAATTGTATCATAAAGCTGTTTATTCTTTCTTGTCAGAATCCTTTACTATAAATATTGTTAAAGTGTAATGTATTAGACAGTTAAATATTTTTAAAATAAATATGTTTCCCTTGTTCTAAAATGCAGCATTTACTTTTTTGTAATAAAAAATTTCTGATAAAATCCCACTTAAGTATGGTAGAAGCCATAGATTGTGACTTGTTACTTTCAAAATGGAAAAAGAGAGAAACATTCAGTCTCAAGGCTTCATTCTCCGCTCACTGCTTTCAGCCAATTTCATATACACACACTTTACAGTTAAACACATTGCTAAAATGTGAGCTTTTTTATAGATTTGGTTCTTCTATCATTCCAGTAACTTAAAAATTATCATGAACTATCTTTGGAAGTGCATCCATTTGATTAATGGAGAGAATTATAGTTTAACCATATTGCCTTACTTTTGCCTAATGGAGGAATGTCATCAGGTTTTTATTTTTGGGGCAGGAGGAGAGGGGAGACTGATTGTTTCTGACATTTCTGCCTCTTGTAAGAATGTCCTGTAGTCAAAACAGCTTCTCTAGTAACCTCCCGAGCAAAACCACCTCTTATCTAGTTGGCGTCAAGAGGCGAACAATTTTTAATATTTTAATTCAGAAGATAGGATTCCCCAGCACTGGGGAATCCTAACTGGTATTTGATGGCTGATAAGGAAGGGGAAAATTGAAGACTGACACCATTCCTTCCATCATTAACACATTATATTCCTCCTCTCTCCTTAAGACTAGAGCTGGAGAAGGAGTAAGTGCACAGATAGTCACTGGAATTTATACCTAGTATAATATATAGTCTTTGGTAAGGGATAATTCATTTGTCAGACTGATTAAAATAATGGAAATTTTATTTGAATGAAAAAACTTGAATTTACAATCATTTAATAAATGAAAAGTGAACCATCTGCATTTTTTCTATTCCATGAGACTTACTACAAACTTTTAGTAAATAAATATTTCCATCAACAAATTCAGATAAGGCAAAATTTAAGAGAAATCCCCCTAACAATTGTTCACAATCCTTCAACATGGCTCACATTACAAACAAGTGAAAAAATTCACTGGAGAAATTTGAGTTGGGCAGGATGTTAAATGGGTAATTGAATAATGTCCTCAATCCAAAAACCCCAGTGGTAATCATTTTGTGCTCAATCATATACAATACATTTAAGAGTCCACCTATTTAGAGCAAACTATTTACATTTAAATGAGTAGAAAGACTTTGATAGAAGCACTTTGTTAAAGTTAGCATTGTGCAACACATTTAGAAAAAATGGCTTTGAGAATCCATTTATCAAGCAGCCATTCATAAAGTGCTACTATCAATTCTGATTCTGCATTTTGCCTTCCATGTAACAATACTGAATTTACAGTAGCCAGCAGATCCCATTGTTTTTGATGGGCCTAGAAGGACAGTCCAACATACAAATAACCAATATCGCAAACCTACTCAAACAAATACATGTACGTAACTGGAACCTCAGGATGTTTTAGTTGTACTCTTTAAAAACCATGATTAGATACTCCTTTGGTCTCCAAGAGAGCCCATTCTGCAATATCCTAAACACTGTGTTACACAATGAAGAAAAGCTGGAATTGCAGTGCAGTATGAGAGAGAGTCACTTTTTAAAGTAGCATGCTTTTGTTTGAATAAGAATCTGAATCAGAGCGCTGGGTTTTGTCCCTCCGGGTCCACATCATTGTTGCTGGGTGGAGGATGAATAGGTAGAATATCCAGCTCATCCACTTGTGGTGTGGGGTGCATTACCACTAGCTGGTCCTGGGGGATATCTGCTGCAGCTGCTGCTAGGTTTGTAATAGATTTACTTTTTACACACTGAAAGTCAACATGCCGACTCTTTCCTTCTTCTTTTTCCCATGACATCCGAATGAATGGTCTTTGGACATAGTTGTAAATCACCTCTGGCCTCCCACCTGGCCGTTTCTTCACTTTTTCTTTGTATGTGGGGTAACCTAAAAATATTAGAACAAAATGACAATTAAAGTTTCCATTACTACTTAGCTCAAAGTTCTCCTTCACCAGCTGAGCTCCAAAGCATGTACATAACCAGCCAACCAGAAGGTTGAGAGACACACTGAAGATAAGCAGGTCCATTTCCAGATTGGCATACAGAATGATGCAGACATCACCATGTTTTGGGTTTTTGTTTTTTTTTTATACATCATGCATTCCCCCAGTTTACAAACCGAACACAAAAGCTGATAAACATTAGCCAAAATCCAAGGAGAAAAAATACTAAGGCCATTTACTACTAAAGCAACTCTCTCTGGACCTATTGAAGAGAGTGCCTGCAAAAGTAATGCTAGTAACTCTCCCCTCCAGGCAGAACGTAGTATGCTACTCTCACACCACTACTGACCTGGAGAGCAAGGGATGAGGTTTGAGATGTGAACTCCCAGACTGTTGATATAACAACATACTTGCATGAGTACTCCAGGCTGGGTCCCAAGCATTTCCCCCCTCATTTCAAACAACCTAAAACATTGACTAGTGACAATAATATATTACTATAACTTCCGCAGCAAAGCAAAACTGGTTTCCATATTTGTTTTGGGGGTAGGAGGAGAAAGATGCAGCCAAGTGGTATTTTATTTCTCATTACTAAGTATGGAAAATTGTCTCCAGTTTTATTTCTGTGGGGGCCCAGACAGATAGATAGCAGCTGTTTTCTCTCATTTCAAAACAAGAAAGTTGGAATCTAAAGACTGGAAATACCAGCAGTAAAGGTAGAAACGCACTTAATAGTGTCAGGTTTCAGAGTAGCAGCTGTTTTAGTCTGTACTCGCAAAAAGAAAAGGAGTACTTGTGGCACTGAATGCATCCGATGAAGTGAGCTGTAGCTCACGAAAGCTTATGCACAAATAAATTTGTTAGTCTCTAAGGTGCCACAAGTCCTCCTTTTCTTTTTACTTAATAGTGTATAAATGAAAATAGGGTTGCAGGACTAATACAGTTTTCAATTCAATTCAATATATTTTAGAGAACATGACCAATTCTAAAACAATTGGATGCATATTTTAGGTTAGTGAGCTAGAATCATCCAGCTGCTTCACCCAAGCTGGCAAGTGGAAACACTGCATTTGTGAGACTATTTAAGATCATTGACAAGTTCACTTTCCTTAAATCACAACTACTGGGTTTCTGGGAGCCAAGTTCAAGACTAACTCAGTTCTTGTTCCTGCACTCATGCTCTAAAAATTTAGGGATACTAAACACTTCAGCTGTCCTTTGCCTGACCAAAGTTGTGCTAATGGAGTCTAAAGAGACCAGAGTCCAGCCCTTCTAGGCTAGAAGAAGATTGTCATAAATACAGCTGGCCAACACTGTTCAAACTACTTTTGGGGGAGAATTTTGCTTGACAATTTCCATAAAATCTGGCTTATTGCTTTTTTGAGTTACAAAATTCTTATTTATGGAAAACCAGTGTTCAGTAAGCTTAAAAATCTTTTCCTATTTTTCTACCAGCTGCTCTAGTCATGAAATGGGACAGAGGACAAGATCCTTAAAGCTCCCTAAAGTTCAGAGTAGCCCAATTCCTTCCTTCCTTTCTCTTCCCCCACAGCCCAGTCATGGCTGCTTTCTGTATGAGAGGGTCAGTTTGCCTATGTGAGCAGAGCATGGGCAATATTCTTATATATAATTTTACATTTAAAAGCTCCATTATGAGATTATTTAGGTTGCAAAGAAAACACTTGAAAGATAGGAAATCCATAATTAAGGTCACAGGATGCAGCAGAACCATCCACTCATTGATAAATCAAAAAAAGGTCTGCAGTAAGAAGGTATGTTAGAATCTGGACACAAGATAAGCCAACAGGGTGAACAAATTAGTTTCCAACAGACTAATAGGCTAATACCACTGACTTACAATAGCTCATATAGTAAAGTAGGAACAGTGGCTGTACAGAAGGGCAGAAGCACAGAAATATCCTTTGCCAAAGGATTAGCTTGGAAGCAATAAAAATTACTCATACCTTCAATACCCAACCGAATCTTCTTGAGCCCCCTTTCCTTCAGAACCGATTTGGCCACATCTCTGTTTTCAATATACTTGAAGAATCTATACAACTTTGTGCTGTAAATAACTGGGAAAATTACATTTCAGAGATTAATAAAAAGTTGTACTGGAAGTTTTTAACCTCTAGTTGTACAATGAAGATGGTTTAAGTGGTGGTTACAAATGAGGCCAGACGGGGTTGATAAACACCACAATGTAAGGTTACCTAGAATTCAACCACATGGGTGAATCATGAGCTCTTATTCCATCATCCTATTTAAATCTGTAATTCCAGTTGAAACTTTTGAAAAATCTCCTAGGATGTCATAGATCAACTAAGATTGAAATATGAGAAAAATAAAGGCATATATTCAAACACAGTTTAAGGGTATGGTCAACTGAAAGGCTGGATGGTTTTTCCCCACTGATTTCATTCACGTTTTTATAGACTGATGTTTTCTTGAAGGCGCTCAGAATTGAGACATGGCAGAGTCTGTAGTGTAAATTAAACTACAGTGAATCCCAAGAAAGGTAAAGTTCTAAGATGTGTTCCTCATATAGACAGATTGCCCTGCACACATGTTAAAATTCTTGCCAATCTATTTAGCAAGTGGATTAGAGTTAAGCTTTGATTATTTCTTTTAGAGAAAAAAAAAAAAGTTTCCTAAAAGGGCAGACACTCCATTGACAAGTGGAGCCTGCTAAATACAGAGGCGGCTTCTCAGTCATTTGGGTTAGTAGCCCTTGACCCCTTCCTGTTTTCATGCTATGTTATTTTTCTGAAAAATAGGAATTGCCAAGATTTACACAAAAAAGACCCTTTCACAAGCTGTGTAAAATTCCCAGAGCAAACATGAATGTGTAATAAAACAGAATTAATTACTTTTTTTTTTTTTTTAATTGCGACAGTTACTGCCTCCTTAAGATCGCTAGAAGTCTGACCAGTCTTCTTTGCCTTGTTCTCCTAGAACAGTGACATTACTCATACTTGGGCTTGGAAGTATTCGATTTTTATTGATAAACGCCAGTAAACATCAATGTCACCATGTACACAAACTGATAAAAATATTTCCATCAATAATAAAAATTTACAGACATGCAAAGTAAGAAAAATGCTGTTTGAGAACTTAGTGATTTAAGTATATTAATTTTGTATATTTTGACATGACACGTTGACAATGTGTTTTAACAGTTATAAAGCTTTAACTTTTTGAATCTCAACATCTGTGATTAATTGTCTGACCCCTCTATTCTCCGACTATAAATTCCCACAAACTGAAAATTTAAATTAATAAAAATCAAAAAATGGTTAAAAATAAACATTGGTATTTTCCGTTGAAATTAAAAAATAAAAATAAAATTCTGGCAAGCCTAACACACTGTCTGAAATTATTTTCAACTAAACTATTTTCACTCCCTCAAACATGGCGGGGGGAGGGAGGGAGAGAGAAGAAACTGAAGTTTCTCAAGATTAAAATTCACCTTGACTGAGTTTTGGTAAAGTTTTAACAGAAGTTACTTGAGAGGTTTGCACAGTGTCAGATTAAAAAAAGAAAGCCTTGGAGGGCCTTTTATTTTGTTGGAGCACAAAAAAGTCAACTTTTTAAATAAACTGAATCCATGTCCTCAGACTGGAAAGGAACTTCAAACGGCACAAAGATGCTGTGCATGAGCAGAAGGGAATTCATTATCAATTGCTTTTAACTTATTTATGGACCAAACTGTTCAAAATGTTTACATAACGAAGGAAGAGAACTTTGGCTGGTGCACTCGATCCATTTCTCTTTTGTAAATCAATTCTTCATTTTAAAAGTAGAATTGGCCAAAAATGGGAATCATTCTTCAAATGCTTTCCAACTAACTCTGTTTGGAAGTATTTTTCCCCTCAACTGCTTGTGCCCTTTAGTAAGTATTTTATTCTTGTCTTTGAACAGAGTTCAGAGTAGCAGCCGTGTTAGTCTGTATCCGCAAAAAGAAAAGGAGGACTTGTGGCACGTTAGAGACTAACAAATTTGTTAGTCTCTAAGGTGCCACAAGTCCTCCCTTTTCTTTTTGAACAGAGTGCAATTTAACACGGCTGCATTTTCTTTACTCCAATTGATACAGCATATTATCATACCATATACAAATCATCTGTGCACTAGTAGCAGTGGGGATGTTGTAAAGCTCTGATAGTGCCTGAGTCACTGATGCACAGTCAACAAAGCACTTTGGTAGAGCTAAATTCAATACAAGTATAAAATCAGACTTACTTTGTGAATATTCCTCTCCCATCTGTGGAGGATACTCTTCATCCCAATCAACCACATCATCATCCGTAAGCACGACAATGTGGCACTCTCTCTCGCCACTTTGGGCACTAGCTACCATCAGTGGAAGAATCATTTCTTCAAGGTAAAATTCAAACTGTCTACGAGCACCATCATTTGATAATTCATGCATAAGAGCACCTGAAATCAAACCCATAAAAAGCGTACTGACATTGGGAATGTTGGTAGAGATACGCAGGCTGGAATTAAAACTGAACAGCAGCACACATCCGCCCACAACGAAATAAAACAAAGCATATGTCAATTCCTTTGACTGTTAAGTGGTCTGATAGATTTCCTGTGGTTTATTAGTATGAGCAAAAGGAGAACTGCCTTTCAATTTAAATAGCCAGAAATAACGTGTCAGGGTTTCTGTAGGAAGGATTGTCTTGCAATTTGCTATTCTCCTGTCAAACAGAATAACTTGATAACTAGATTATGCAACCATGTCTTTCTACATTAAGTGATAACTGTTTTCTTGTATTTCTGGTACATGTATGATAGTTATTTGTAAAATTCCCCTTGTATTTGCTAAAAAAAAGTTTGCAGTATTTAGCAGCCCAGGATATGAGAGAAACAAGGTAAGTGAGGTAATAGCTTTTATCTGGCTAGCTTCTGTTGGTGGAAGGTACAATCTTTCAAGCTACACAGAGCTCTTCTTCCGGTCTGGGGAGAGAGACCCTATGGAACTCCAAGGTCTCAATTCTGAAGACTGGCCGTCTAGGTGGGACATTACACTAATCTGAGATTACAAGTATCAGAAATATTGACTCATGAATGGAAAAATGTGTGCGCCAGTATATTGCTTAAAAACTTGAAATACTATCTAGGATGCATTTTTTATTTATTAAAAGTTTTGTGCTACTTTATTTGAACCAAAAGACTTGTTTAAGTATTGGCTCTTCTAAGTTTGGAACATACGGTCATAGATGCTAAATACTGTATTTTATACATCCATTTCTCATCAAGACAGCTTGTCACTTTTACTGTGAAAACACTGAAATTAGAGAATGACCAACTTTCTAAGTAACAAATGATGGGGAGATCTGTTCATTAACTTCACCTCATGAATTTGTTCCCAAAAGATCTCTGCTGTCAACCAATTGCTGATATTTCTCAACTTGTCTACACAAGGACATACATGAACAAATAAGGACCTGAATGAGACACGGGGCTGTGCTGATCTGGCACACAGGAGGGAGTAGAAAAGAGAAAGCTTCATCTCCCCACAACATTTTACACATTCCAGATTACGCATTTGATTTTCTTATAATATTTTACGGTAACATCAAGACTTTTTAAAGTAAACTATGTGTACATTTTAATTAACACATGTACACTACAATTATTGTAATAAATTCTATACTTACTGAGATCTCTACATTTGATAGTGCTATATTCAAAGGAGATGCAAAGATAGTCACACGCTTCTCTTAGTTCAGGAATAGATATTCCGTCAGGACAACGTATTATCCCAGTCTTATAGTAATCCTTATAATATAAAAAAGCACAAATATTAGACTAAACCATCTGCCGATAGAAACATTTCATTCACTGTTAAAGGACCTTTTCCATATTCATAAATCCTAATGCTCTGTATTGCAATCTTCAAGAACAAAGACTGAACCACATGATTAATATGTTCAAAATATGTTTATCCTCAGACTTAGAGCTTCCAGAACAGAAGGGCCACTATCAAGTGAAAAGTCATTTTAAAGTTTTAGCTGTATTAAGTTTCTATTTTAAATTACAAATTCTTGAAACTGAACATTTAAGTATGAAATCTATTTATATGGTTTACTATTTACACACCACTCAACTTCTACTGCTCTGTAGCTCAGCCACCAAAGCAGTACAGCAGCCAGACTGCATTGTGATAATGTTTAAGGCAGTTTAATTTTCTTTGCAGACTGCACTTTGCATTTTTCTGCAAGTGTAACTGCCACCTGCAGTATGTACTGTTGAAATAACTTATTTCATTCACTGTAAAAGAATCAACAACAAGAGCTGATAAAATAAAGCCAAAATGGCTCTTTGAATTAAAAGTTTACAAAAAAGCTGTTTAAAAATAAGTTAAATCTTTCATAATTCTTGATTCCTGAGGCTTAGCCAAACCCCTGGAGTGCATGGCTGGAAGCACAAGTGCACTTAAAAATAAGAGGAGCTTTTTCCATATCAAGTCATTCTTTCAAAAGGAAAAATAATCACTTATTTATAGAAGATTGTATTTAAAAAGTCACATCAAGCAGAGAAATATTGCCTCACCAAGATCTCTGTCAAACTTCTATTATATGCCTGTGGCGTTTTTAAATACAGAAAGTGTTCAGCTTTTCCAGTTTCAGGGATTATAAAATCCACACCCCCATTGGTTAAATTGTACTATTGAAAATAAAAGATCACCAGAATAGCACGAAACACAGTTGAGCCAATTCCTTCAGCTACTTCATATTCTCCCTTTTCATTGGGACGGGTGAAGTTATGTTCTCTGCCTGATCCAAACATCCTATTGAACAGAATGACAATTCAGTTAGAACCCATTTCAGATTTACAAGGAACTTAGATGAAGCACAACATGCTAAAACTGCAGATGTAATGGCAAAGAATTCACACTCCATCTCGGAAGTTATTGACCCTATACAAGAGGAGATATTTTTGCACTGTTCAGCAGAGCTGGTCAAAACTTGGAATTTCCATTCATGGACATTTCAAAGTTTGATTTAGTTCCAAACTGGAATGAACACAAGTAATTTCAAAACCTCCTGCAAAACAAAATTCTGAAAAAAAAAATTCTATCTTGAAAAAAATTCAAACATTTCATGTTGAAACAAAACTTTCATGTTGATGTTTATTTTGCAATACACAAGGAGGCTTGGAGGATCAGAGAGCGGTTGGCTACAGAGTAATAAGAGGAACACATTCTTCCGAAGGTTGAGGGCACTGCCTCCGCAGCATTCCCAGTTTTGAAAGTGACGTATCCAGCTCGTTCCCAGTCTCAGGTGTGTTATCATTACACTCCCCATTCTACCTATCTCTGCTCACATCTCTTGGTTCATATCCTCCTCCCTCTACTTCTGGTTCCTACCACTTTCCCCCACAAAAGCACTTCCCGTGGAGGATTTTGCTTGTGCCACTGCTATACATGGCACATCAACAAGTGCTGGCAGCGGTAAAGAGAAAGGGACGAGGATTGCGCACATCGCAATTAACACTGCTGGGAGCAACCTAATGAAACGGAGAAAGCATTCTGTGGTGAACCAGCACAGGCGCAATTCTCCTCTGTGGAATTCTCCTGAGCTTTCATTTGAAAAATGTAAGTTCAACATGGGGAAATAGTGACCCAACTGCACTTAAAACTCTACTCAATGTATTCATAGGTGTTATGTGCATATTATGGAAGGACATTCCCTATGAAACACAGTTTTACTGGCTGTACTTCCCAGTTAAAACCTCCGATCTTCATTAATAAGGGAGATCGCAACCTTAAAGAGGATAGACTTTCAGCAGTTTTGAAAACTCCACCTTTTGCTTTTACACTTCTCATAAACATCAAGCTGTATACATTAATTTTATATCAGACATGGAGCTGAAACACAACTTTGTTTTTTTAAACACACAAACAGGCTTTAAGGCATAAAGTGTTATGCATTTATCCATCTTATGCCATTAGACATTTTACTTTAAAAAAATGCATCTAAAAATAAATAAATAAAAATTTTAAAAAACCGTTTCTGCATGTATGTACATCTCAAGGGCAAATGCCTAGTCTGAGTAACTTTTGTATTAATATAGGAGGCCAGCCTTTACATTCATATGCATGCCCTTGTTTAATATTTAATTTATGAAAGTGAGTCTCCAATAGGTTCTATTAGGCTTTAGGCAAAGAATAAATCTTCACCAAGGTAACCAAGTAGACTCTGGTTAAGCAGTTCTTGCTCAATGCCCTGCCAACTGGTGCTGGAGAAGGAGCAATATTAGATGTTATTTTTAGACCAATACTTTCACATTTTTATTAGCCTACTTTTGAACTGGCAAAAGTACAGAATAAGATTGTTCATTAGACCAATCCCTGGCAGAGAGACTAACCTAATGACATCTCATCTACACAAGATGTCTAGTATTTTTGTCACTAGATGTCTATCCCCTAAGTCAATGACAAAGGAGACAAATTTGCTGTGTTTTACACTGACATGCAGTTTGTTTCCCAACCACTCCCCACATATGTCAAAAACATTTCCTTTCATCTACCTCATAATAAAGAAGGTTAAAGATGCTGGTTTTGCCTTATTCCAGTTGTTTTGTTTCGTTTTGTTTGTTCTTTTGGCACATAATCACAAAAGGACAACAAAGTTACTATTTAATCTTCCCATTGGTCATTTAAACAAAGCATGAGATTGTTTATCATTTTTACCACCTACACCTTGGCCAGAACCTCCATCCAGACATATTTAAAAATATGACAGCATGAGTGCTGTGTTGAGAGACAGCCATGTTTCACATGAACATGTCGCACAAGGCTAAATACAGAGAAGCATAACAATTTGGTAGTCCAGCATGAGACACCCCCTGAAGAGGTCTCCCCATCAAGAGGAAAAAGTGACCCTTAAACATGGGAAATGGGAAAGTGCTTGGTGCCAGGCTGGTTGACCCAAAGAGTCTTTTCTGACTTATTAAATTTATTAAAAATACACAAAATATTAAAGTCAACACTGAATATTAAAGCCACGCTTCTGATAATCTTTCATTCAACAATTTACCACTTTTTTAAGTGTTTTGATTCTCTTTGCTAATAAACACTGCCAACTATCTGCATTGCAAGGTAGTGTCACTCAATCTCACAGAAACAGGGCATGCCACTTTAGAAAACAGAAGTTTGTGGGTGTTGAGCACCATTACGACTTTTCAACTGACTAGAACAAGTTAATCTGTATCTTTCTGAATGGCTTTCCTTCACTCTCTTATCCCAGAGGTTAGCTATGGTCATTGCTTTGCTATCATGAAAAAATGAATTAAGAAGGGCAAATGTCCAGATAATCCCAACACTCACTGGTTTAATTCAAAACCAGTTGCTTTATAAACTGACTACAGTGCAGGACTGTATTTCTGAAAAATGTGAAAACAGACTGGCTTGAAGCAAAGTATGGCAAGAGAAGAGGAAGCAAAGCTTCCGTTAACAGATGAATGCTTCATTTCCTCTCTGAGAAACAGCTTGCCAGCAGTAACCATCATTTCCATTTCACAGATTTCTCACTACCTTTTTAACTATTCATATCACAAGGATGTTCTCTCCTGGATACAACTAATTGTGTTACTAATTCAGTCACAAAATCATGTGAAGTGAAATACAGGAAAGTAGAACTTACACAGTAACTATGCTTTTTTTTAAAAAAAAAAAAAAGATAAAACATTAGCAGCCAAAAACATTAGGATTCAACATTTGTTTTCAAAAAGCAATTCAAATAGATTCAAGAACTGTTTAGAGTACTGTATTGCGCAGAATAATAATGATACCAACCTGCCCAACATTGTATTAGGCTGTGCAGTAAAAATCGAAGGATCTACAACAAATCTAGTGTTGTCCACTATAAGAGTAACCCGTTCAGAGGTTCTTACACTCCGGGCTCCTTCTTTTGCATTCTCATACACAAATACCATTTCCCCAGCAGTCTTGCAACTCCCATCTGAACTTGACTGGCTACTGTTTCTACTGCTGTTCCCAACACTACTATTGGAACCATTTGGGGAAGTTTTCTGAGGACGAGGACTGCTTGGCCGAGATGAACTGTGATCCTTTTCTCGATCTAAAAACAGAAATTGGGGAGGAAGGGAAGTTAGAATTTTAGGTTTAATAAGAGCTTGTCATACCATCTACCTTATTTTAAAACAAAAAAAAAAACAAAAAAACCCCATGAACGTGGTGACCTGATTAACTGAAAAAAGTCTTAGGACTTGTCTACACAGCAAGTTACTGCATGGCAAGTATAGCACATTAGTTTGCTATGCAGTAACATCCTGTGTGGACGTTGTTACAGCACAGTGAAAGTCCCAGGGTGGAATTTAGCATACCAATACTTCTACGCAGGAAGTTATTGAGCAGCATGCTGGTGAGCAGTAGTTTGCCATGTAGATAAGCCCTTAAAAGTTAAAGACTAATAGGACAACCCAAATATTACATTTGACAACACAGCAAATCCTGCTACGTTTTCAACCAAAGTTCCCATTTCCTGTATATATAATCATCTTTTTTTCCCCAGAAAGTTCCTGGGAAAATTTAACATTCCATTTTCAGAGGAGAGCTTAGTGTATTGTATGAGTTCAGTTTCCAACAAATTAAAACAAAGGCATCATATTTTTAAAATATTGCTTTGTAATAGCAGTTAAGCCTTTGCAGTGTTCTGTACCATTTGCTTCAACCCTGTTACTATCCTCTGTTGAGTCAATAACCAGCGGAAACTGCCAAAGGACTACTATATGCTTCCAACTAGTGATGCACCTAGTAGTCTCATTACCTGGCAAATGGAGGCCAGCACCAGATACTTCACAAAAAGCAACAAGAAACTCCATAGTGGAAAATGAGGAATAACATGCCCCTTGGGGAAATTTCTACCTAACGCCATCAGTCAGTGGTTAACTTAAGCCCTGAAGCATGAGGATTTATATCCATTATAAAAAATTATTTTAATCTTCGCTAATATTATTGTGGATGTTCTCATCTATAAAATCTCTAATCTCTTGACTTCTAAGCAACTCTTGACCTCAATGATATCTTGCGACAAAGTACTGCAACGTTTATTCATGGGTGGGGGAAATCAATTTAACATCTGCCTTTCAGTTTCATTGTAACATTGCCATTTACTTTCTATATACCAGTCATAATTTCGTATACCTCATGTCCCTTGTCATGTGTTTCCTCTCTAAACTTTCTCAGTCTTTTCTCTCTTCGTACCATTCCATGCCTCTAACTGTTTATGCCACTTGGAGCAATGATTTAAAAGTCACTTGATTAAAAAAAAAAAAAAAAATCAATCTGGTTTAAATCAGGTTGAGGCTTTGTAAAAATTAATTTGAAAATCTGTGCTATGGAATTTTAGATTAAAATTTATAATAAAAATACAACATTTATAATTTTATTACGTATCACTAATGATAGGATATACTATTTAAGATTACAGAACTGCTGTAGGCAAAAAACAAAAACTCGAAAGTTAAGACCAGCAGACAACTTTACTCACATGAATAATCCCACTGATTTAAACGGGACAACTTGTGTGTTTAAGATTAAACACGAACATGAGTGTTTGTAGCATCAGGGGCTAACATTTTTATTAAAAGCTTTCTTTCTAGCACAAAATCATTGTCATTTCAAAACAAAATGAACAATTTAAGCAACAATGCAATGTTTAGACTTTTGCTATATTAACAAAATTAGTGAATTTTTTTTTAAATATAACCCAAAAGTTTCAAAACAGGTATGTAAAGTCAGACCCCTAGGATTGGTATTTTCAAAAGCACTAAAGTGACTCAGAAGCACAAATCTTAGTGACTTCAGCTGCACACCCTGAAAGAGGAGTTGTTGGGTGGTTGAAGCATTTCAGCCTTCTTAATTTGTGGAAGTTCTATATAGGTCAGAAGCTGGTTTTAATTACAAAGCTACACAGGCTATTTATTTATCAATTTTGTGTTGCTTTCACAGTAAGAATGTTAATGAGACCCTGGAGTTGTCTTTTTCGGCATAGTTGAGCATTTTAAGTATGAAATTTCTCTGTAGAAAAAAATCCATGTAAAATCTAAAATGACACTAATTAGGAAACTTTATAAGTACAAAACATCCACTTTAGCAATTTACTACAAAATGGGAAGTAAAGCAGCTTTGGCTTGTTTGATTTTTTAACTATATCATGGATTTTACCCACTATTCTTTGTATCCTTATGCTGTGACCAAATCACCCCCTCCATTCTTCGGGGCAGAAGCACAGGAGCCCACTTCCATTCAAGAACAGAAGGTATTAGCAGGTATTCTCTCCCACCCAAAGAGAAAAGGGTGGTGACAGGGCACCTCCTTCATCCCCATATACACCTACTCTAGAAAGGGGAACCTTGTATTTTAACTTCCTATTGAGACGCATGGGGAGTGTATGCCTCTCAGAGCTATCATTTCACATTGCCTGCCTGAGTCTGCAGACCTCAGTGCATTGATTACATTCATTCAAGTTCTTCTTCACAATTCTGATAGCCAGATATTTGATATTTCCTTAAAAAAAAAAAAAAAAGCTCAGATTCTGATATAGTCACATGACTCCAGAAGATGGGGCCCTACATGCAGGCCTATAATTTGTATATGTCATCTGGCTCCAACTGAAAAAGAAATGAAAGGGTTTTTGTTTTTTTTAATCAAACACTGCATTTCTTGTCAACTAACAAAAAACTGCATGTTAGGTCAGGATTGTTCCAAAAGTAGCACTTGGGAAACAGACTGCTTTTGTCAAAAGCAAAGAGGCAGATGACTTTGCATCCTTCAAGTTCTGGGAGGCAGGTAATACTCCTATAATTGACAATGAATGAAAAACTGCTGAAGAGGACACTGGCACCTGTTGGATTTGGGGAGTTGAGGATTGTTCTCAACGGCCTCAATTCTGGAGAGACAAGGTGGGTGAGGTAATATATTTTAATTGGCCCAACTTTGTTGCTGAGAGAGACAAGCTTTCGAGTCTGGGAAAGGTACTCAGTGTCACAGCTAAACAGAAGGTTGAACAGCTACTTCCTAGTAATCACCACATGGAGTGAGCATCTCTATAAGCAGTCACCTATTTCTGAAATCATACTCTGTGCAGCAAAGGAAAATACAGCCCAGTAACTGCAGAAAGTATTTTAAAAGTCACCTTTATTAAATATAAAAACATGTGAGTGAGTTGAGTCTCTGCTCTTTCATGATCTGTAACTTGACCTGCATCTGCCTCTTGATCTCTTATGTCGACCACTAGTACTACGGAGGCTCATTTTGAAGGGGAAAAATTACAGCAGTCCTTCCACCAACACCATTTAACTTTTCTCGTTCTGCTAGTGAGGATTATCCCAGAGATTATCCCAGATTATTCCATTTTATTTATAAGTAGCAATCTACTGTTCTCTCATAGAAATTAGTTCTCAGCGGCTGAAGGAGAATAGTAACAATGGCTTTTCTGGAACAAAGAATGAAAATGTGAACATAAACCTTCACTTTCATTCTCAACCATATAGTAGACAGGTGAAGCAATGCTACTCGTGCTCTTCAGAAAGAAAGCGCGTTCAGAATTCAGGAGTAAGTTAGTCCAGCTCAACAGTCCGTTTTGCCCAGCACAGTAACTCTCACTTAACATTGTAGTTATTGTTCCTGAAAAATGCGTCTTTAAGTGAAACAATGTTAAGTGAATCCAATTTCCCCATAAGAATTAATGTAAACAGGGGGGTTAGGTTCCAGGGAAATTTTTTTTGCCAGACAAAACACATTATATACATTTTAAACAAGCAATTTAATACAGGTATTATTAAACAGGCTGGCAGCCCCCCTATCAGCTCCCCTACGGGACCCCACCCACCGGTGGACCCCGCAGATCAGCGCCTTCCCCCTGCTCCCCCCGCCTCCTGCCCGTGGCAATCAGCTGTCTCGCGGCATTCAGGAGGTTGGGGAGGGAGCGGGGAGGCTGTGCGCCACATCCTCACTCCTCCCTCCAGCCTTCTGAACACCGCAAGACAGCTGATTGCCATGGGCAGGAGGAGCAGGGGGAAGGTGCTGATCTGCGGCATCCGCCGGCAGGAGCTGTCGGGGAAGGCACGTAGGGGGGCTGCGAGCCATGGACAAAGCAGACAGCCAAACGACGTTATAGGGGAGCACTGCACAACTTTAAACGAGCAAGTTCTGTAATGGAGCAGGGACGTAAGATCGAAACATCAAGCGAGAGGATGTTAAGTGGGGAGTTACTATATAGCAACAGTTCCACTATTGCCTTAAAATGTTAATGCACAAACTTTAGTAGCACTGGATTGAGCTGTAGCTCACGAAAGCTTATGCTCAAATAAATTGGTTAGTCTCTAAGGTGCCACAAGTATTCCTTTTCTTTTTGCGAATACAGACTAACACGGCTGTTACTCTGAAACTGGATTGTTAGACACCCCACAAGCAGCAAAGTAGGAATGCTCATTTCTGAGCTTGTTTTTGGAACTGGAAAAAAGCAGTTTACTTCAGAGGTAGAATCAAGTAAGATTTCATGTGTAAATTTGAGATCCTATGAAAATCAAGCTGTTTGACATTATGTTTCTATTACTGACATGACATGAGCGCTAATCATGACCAACAAGTCATTCTGGCTATATTTCATCAGCTGCGTCAACATGTGGCAGGAGCCCCCAAACGCCAGATGCAATGAAACATTTAGCATTTTGTTCAACCCATGATGTCCGTTTCCTTCTGGTACACCAGCTCCTTCTCCTATGTGACATCCCAGAAGGCAGGGAGCCAGTCTTCAAAAAAAGGTATGGAGAGGCGGAGTTTTTGTTTTTAAAAAAAGCCACTATTTATCAGAGTTTCCAGAGTTTAATACTTTATACCTCGAAGAGTTCACCGACTTACAAAACAAGATAGCGTTTTGTTTTGGTTTTTTTTAATGCAAGTATTTACCAGACACTCTCCCTGCCTTCAAATATTTAAGGTGCTACAGTAGGGGAAAATGTATTTATTAACCAACTCCGGGCTTCAGCAGAGTTCTTTGGTTATTATGACTCAACATTTTAGCACAGCTCCTATGTACTAGGGCATCATATCAAAACATGAACCGCAGGCCAAACATGAATCAGCAACACAGCATGCTTAAGTGGAACACATGAGTTTTGGACTAAAACTATTACTTTCTAGTCCATGAGAGGCATTTTCCTAGTCTGCGGAATTTGAGCATGTATTGGTAATTATATATCATAATTTTATCATCACTTGTAAGAAAAATTTTCTTTAGTCTGCTCTACACAAAGAAAAAGGAATTAGATTAAAAGATTAAGTTTTTGTAACACAAATTAATCTCCAACATACCACCATGGTGTTGTCTTGTTGGTGAAGTTACATTCCTGATACATGGAGTGAGCTGAGATTCTGATCTTTCATGGGATGAGTCTCGTGATCTGTCACTTGACCTGCGTCTGTCTCGTGATCTCTCATGTCCACCACTAGCACCATGAAGGCTCATTCTGGTATTGTCTACTCCTTTAGCAACACAAGATGGTGTACTAAAAACAAAAAAAACAAAATCTATTCAGCATTCAACAATCTTAGAGCAACTTGTAAAACCATTCAATTTTGAAAAATAATCCAGCATGTTTCTATATAACATTAGGGTGACCAGACAGCAAGTGTGAAAAATCGGGAGGGGGTGGGGGATAATAGAAGCCTATATAAGACAAAGACCCAAATATTGGGACTATCGCTATAAAATCGGGACATCTGGTCACCCTATATAAAATTATTTTAAATATTTTTATACTCAAGATACACAAAACTAGAATAATTTTATTTACCTCCAGTTTGTTGCTATATCATTCACATATTTCTGTATCTCTGCAGTATCGTCTAAGAGAATCAAACAACTACTCTCATATCACTGCAAAGCAACCTGTAGTAAAATGCTACTGATCACTTCGTGGTTTGTAAAGCCTGATTTCACAGAATCCATTGCAGGGCTCCGATAAACCAACCATTACAAGTGAAGCACATTTTAAAGTCAAAACAAAATATTTTAATTACTTCAACAAAATATACAAACAAAAGAAAATAGCATAGTGCACCTTCAAAAGAAAAAAACATTAAATTAAAAAGGGTCAAGTTTAGCCGCAAAAAATTGAGTTTTGTAAAAAAAGCTTTTATAAAATGTAAGACTAACAAAACATTGCCATACTATTTTAAAATTTAATTTTTCCCCTGAAGTAAACATTCCCCTGCAGTGTTCAGCGTCGTGCTAGCAACTGAAGAGAACCTGAAAATGGTGTCAATTTTTGATATCCAAACTAAGAGAAAAAGAAAAGGAAAACTCACACATCATAGCAATCCAGCAAGCAAAGAAGTAAGCTGCTTTCTTAAAACTGAGAAGTTTTTTAAAAATCTACAGTGCTAGCAACAGACAAGGAAATTTGTTTTAAAATATTTTAACTTGATAGCATAAGATCAAAGATTTAATCAATATAAAAAGTCATGTTACACTTTTTTGTTTAAATAAACAGAATGTGTTTTCTTAATACTGGCACATTTAGCATTTAAACAAAGTTTTACTTATACATGTGAAAATATTTTTGTACTAAGAACTGGATTTCAAGCTCCATAATTTCAGAGGGTAGCTAAAATTATCTAATAATATTCTTAAACTAATTTATGGAACTTCAAATGCATCAAAATTTTAGATGACTATTGCTACAGTTTGGCACGGGAGTGATTCCACAGTTTCTTATTTGCACTCTTGACTTAGTTGAGAATTCTAGGAAGACTATCAGTATAGACATGAATGAAGATATGAACTGATTCTTTTATAGGATTTCATATCCGATAATACAATGCATGCAACTTTCTAAAAATTAAGTACTGAATTATTGAGGCATAAAGAATCAGCGTAGAAGGCCTACAGCAGATAAAAAAAAAATCACTGTTTCCCGTTGGTTTGTGTCCAAGAGATGGGGCTTGAATTCCCACTTACTTGCCAGCTTGTAAATCCCACAAACAACGATACTCTCAACCAAGAGAGCTTAAAGAAAGGACTGCTTGAGAAAAGCTAAGAGATTCAAGAACACCCTCAATGGAAAAGGTGGTAGGAATTATGATCCAATTAAGAACTACCAAACTAGACAGTGCACTCTACTGTAATTAGAGGCACAAACTTGAAAAGCCAGTTCCTGAAATATTTGTAAAAGGTTGATTAGAAGTTATCCAAGTGGAGATGAGACTCACTGACTACTCAAAAGATAAGTAACCAGCAGATAACAGATGTCTCCCCTTCAGCAATGGGTGCAGCATAAGAGCCTAAACACAACGACAAGCTTCATGCCATCACGGCTTAAGCTAGATGCCAGACCCAACCAAATTTTAAAAAAAAGGATAGTGACTCTCCAAGAGGAGGAGCTGGATGTCTCTTAACTAGCATTAACCAAGAAAATCCTAAAAATCTACATCTTAAAAAGAATTTAAGAGGCCTAAAGTTTCTCTAAACCCTACCTGGATACAGGCCATGAGGAAGAAGTTTGTACCAGCAAAAAAATTGGTGCAGAAAGAAACTACTGCAGTACCATTTTCTGCCAAGCTTAAAATATGCTGCAGTAAGACAACACATTTTGTGGATGTAAAGTTGGCTAAGAGGTTACTGAATAAGGTAAAAAACTGCAAGTCTTGATTTTTAGAGGGCAGCAAGGATTAGATCCACATTTCAAAATGAACAAGCTCTAAATGGATTAATTAACAAATGATGTTTTCAGAAGACACTTAGTGCCTACTTTAAAAATAAGTAATAAAATAAAATAAATTTATATTTCTAGAATGTCAACATTTAAGGACTAAACATATCTTCTTGTACTTGCCTTTCCCATTATGAAAGTAAAATAAGACTGGTCCTTCAAAAAAAAAAAAAGAGACTTGCAGCAGAAGTTGCAAACAACAATCTGTAACCCCATCCCTTAGATTCCATGAAGATTTTGGGATGGAACATCTGCAACTGCCTTGTTTTTCTTCTAAGTATTTGCACTTATAAACTCAACTACTTTCACTGGAAGACTCTGAAGTATTTTCAAAAATTAAAAGTGACAGGCTGCAACCTAGGATTTAAAAGCGCTAGCAACAAAACTCTGTCCTGTCTACATTAGACTTCACAATCATGTTAAATAACACATGCTAACATTAAAAAATTCAAGTGTAAACAAACCCATTGATAAAGTCATTTTAACACAGTACAAACAACAGTTCAGTTAGTGTCCCTACAGTCACTTCTCTGCCGTCTCATTGTGAATTCAACTACTCCACTGCTTACCTGGGTTTATATATTAGTGCATTACGGGAAAGTATGAGCAGCCATCCCATAGTGCTTCAGCAGGGGAAAGAGAGCCCAAGGGGCATGTAAACATTCTCAAAGTCCTAATTCAAAAAAGCTGGAAGGCAGGACAGACACAAACATGGCTGGGGGAAGTGGGGGTTGAGGGGATGGGTCCTGCCTACGCTGGAAACAGTTCCCAAAAATCTGTGCTGAACTGATTACAGGAATACAACCACATACATGACCAGGCAGGTGTCATGAGTGAAACACTTAGCCATCTAAGTTACTAAGGGTTAGTCTACACTAGAAGCGCTAAATCGATGCAGCTGTGCTGCTGTAGGGCATCTGTTGAAGACGCTCTATATCAACAGGAGAGAGCTCTTCTGTCGGCATAATGAATCTACCTCCGTGAGAGACAGTAGCTATGTTCGTGGGAGAACTTTTCCCGCCGACATAGTACTGTCCACTCTGGTGCTTAGGTTGGTGTAACTTGTGTCATTGAGGGGGATAGATTATTCACCCCCGAGCGACGTAAATTACACTGAAGTGAGTGGTAATGTAGACCTGGCCTAATACTTTAGCCATGTGGTGGAAAGGTGCCTCATTTCATAGTAACAGTATTCATCATGACATGTTTCTTTTTGGATAATGTTCTCCAAATATATAAAATTTCTTTAGACAAAGAAAATGCACGACTGAGACATGAGACAATACATATAAGACTATAACAGGGTACATTCAGATTACATTCTTTGGTACTCTAGGGACATGAGCCAATGGAAAAGTCCATTCTTCAAGGAAAGACATTTATAGATTTTACTATATTCTCTAGAATTAAAATTTGTTTGTACACGAAGATCCAAGCTTTCAATTTGACGCAAAGTCCTTCAAAAAACAAATTAAGATATCTACAGCCACCGCCACCTCCCAGGCAACGTTCTTAGATCTCATAGCAAAGCAAGGTTGACCCTGGTTAATCTTTCAATAGGAAATCTCTAAGGAAAAAATCAATGCTACAGGAAGTTCTGTTGGTGACTCAATAGGCCATGTATTTTCCTTTGTCAGTCCTGAATAAACACCTAACGAAAGAGACAGCACTCATTATGTTACTGGAAATGCCTTTTTCTGCACAGGTTGTAAAAACCAAGACCTTCAGTACTCTGATCTTTTAAAAGGTACCAAGGCACTTTTTACAAGAAGTAGGGAGTCACAAAGGATAAGATTCCAGGCCCAATGTTCGCATTCCACCTGCATTCTCCGCATACTTAGAACTCGAATTGCTGTTCCTTCACTCCTCCTCTATAATAGGCTGCTGAAGGTTTCTAGTTTCCATTTTTAATGCACACACAGATTAGACTCTCACATGTAAAAATCCTATTCTTTTGGATGCTAGGTACTCTATAAATGTAAGACTTAAGTACGCAAGCCAGACTGATTGAAACAGCACCACTTGAAACATGAACACTTATCTTAATTACAGCCACTTAAACGTCAATGTTACTGTTGAATCATATCCAGACAAATTCAGAAAATGCATTTACTTGAGCAGTTAATATACCTGGCAAAATTTAAAGTTCTATTCATCTGAACACACACACTACAAAATAGAATACTATTACTGAAACACAGGCATGTTCAGCAGTAAGCAAGACACTTAAAAGGGACAAGAAGACCATCCCCAAATTTTGGGCTATACAAATGAAAAGGGTGGTAAAAACCCCAAGAAAATCAGATTTAGGAGAAAAATAAATGTCAATTAAGAGAGTTTACTAGACTTTGCCCTGCAATGTTGTGAGCCAGAACACTGCAGCATGAGGCTAGTCTCAGAGCCTCTGGAAAGTTAAGCTGAGTGAAATAGAAAAAACAAACAGGATGACTTGTGATTCAGATCATTTTGATTTGTAAAATTGTTTTAGCAGTAAAAGTGTTAATAACACAAATAATTTAAAATGCCAGAACCATCAGAAACAGGTTTTGTTTTGTTTTTTAAAGTCTGTTTTAAGCAAAAATCTTAACATACAGAAAGTGATCATCATCTCAAACTACAACCAAAAAAAAATACCAGTTTTAAACAATTGCTACTTGTATCCTTAATGGGCGTATGTATGCAGCAGAATCTCTCTGTTCCACACCAAACACTGGGAGACTGGTTTAGTTAATGAACTACACTTGTTAGTAAGTGCACAAAAACAACAACAAAAATAATGCATCACAAAATGCATTGGATTAATTTTACCACTGTGGTATAGTTTAAATTATAACACTATGACGTGTACTAGCAAATATACTGTAGTATGTTTTGTTAATCGAATCTTAGGCTTTGTCCACATTGAGACTATAATCACCAGCATAGCTGCACTGCTGCAGACAAGCCCTAGGGGTCTACACTGGGGATTTTTACCGCAGTGGAGCTACACTGATACACTATGAGTTTAAGTGTGACAGAGATGTAAGTGAGCTGCACTGGTGAAAAACTGACTTACACCAGTAGGGCCTATCCGACTTTCAAGCAAGGATAAGCCATGCCAACACAAATTAAATGTATAGCCACATGGCATGTCTACACTCAGCATTTGCACCAGTGAAGCTACACCAGTGACCTGTCACTGATAGCTAATATCCCCAGAGTAATTATTTCTCTACGGTACCCAGCTGTCACACTGCATTAATCTGTAATTTCGATCTTCAAGAAAGCTATGGTGTTTTGCCTATTATGCTGTAGCAAGTGTCCAGATGAACTACTATAGCTGCACATTTCTATTTAATTCTTTGCAAATGGGAACTTTCAGTACAACAGAGACCTGAAAGTGCTTTTTTTAATTCAACAATCACCTGTGAACTTCTCTCTCTCTCTCAAAAACAAACAACCACCCTACCTTTGCATTATAATCAATATATGATTTTAAAAGGTAATTAGATTTGGTAGTTTTGAATGTTTTAGTCACAACAGAGGAACAGAGCAAATTTTAAAAGCATAATTTGGAATGTAGATTCTCCTTATTTTGATTTTTAAATAAAAAAAGTTAACATTTTTAAATCAACTGTTGCGTAGTCGGTTTTGATCCAAATCAAAATTATATATAAGTATATCCAATACTGAAAATGAGGCACACAACAGCATTATAGAAGGCAATATAACAAATATGGCTTTTTAAAGTAGCCAACATAAAGCAGCATCATAGCCTGCTTTACTGTTTTCAGAACTAGAGAAGTTAAAAAAAAAAAAAAACCAAATGGTAAAATCTTGCCTTGGGATGTGCATTGATTGGCTCTCACTGACAGCAATAAAAGAGTAGAGCCTGCACATTCAGGAGAAGAATTTTGCTCAAAAACCTGTTATGATTATGTTAACATTCTGAGAGGGACAAGACCATTCAAAGGCAAAACTCATTTGCTCTTTCATTCACGTGAAGTATACACACATAAATGGCAGCATATCAATGGTATAGAAAAAAAAAAAAACCCCCACACAGAAAAATGTTACCACAGGAGAATTTAAGAGATTTAACTGTGAAGCGCCTTATTTTGTCAGTTATATTTCTACAGGGAAAGATGTTATTCTGAAGATTCTTTAAATATACCAACGTTCACAAGCTTCGTGTATCACTATTTCCTAACCACAATATGAATGTTGTGACAATACTGGTGCACTCATCCAAAACTTTTGGGCCAGGCTGACTGGAGTATTTATTTTTCCTTCAAACACTGGATTAGAATGTTTTTCCCAGTAGTGTAGTGGTAAAAAAAAGAAGTGGGTAAACTAACCTAAACAACATATTCCCCAAGTGAGAAGTAGGCAAGCTCAGTTTACCGGTATCTACTCTCTTCTACACTACTGAATGTGCCTCTAGAAAATATTAAAAATATATAAAATATTTTAAAGTGCTTTAAAAGCAATTGCATTACAAACAAAACTTAACATGCTCAAAGCTTTACTTAAACACAGAAAACTAGATAATGGAGTCGGGTGGAAGAAAAGCGTAAAATTTGTCAAAATGGCAGGTTTGTCAAAGTGTCATGATTTGTATGTTTTGTATTCCTGCAGTCAGGCAAGAGTTGATTATTTTTATAAAATGTCAACAGTCCTATTCCAATTTAAAAGCTGGATGCAACTGTGAAAGAAAAATTTTACCCTTTCAGAATAAAATTTTATTCATTTGATACCAAACAATTAAAGGAGGATTCATTTTACCATCAAAGCAACTGCCATAGATTTCAAATTGCCAAGCTAATCCACACTCTAATGGACATTGTATAAAATGTAATGGTTTACGAGCAATTTGTTGTAGCACTTAAATAGAATCATAGTATATTGATATCTATGATCAGCAAAAATTTACAGTCAGTTCAATGACAGTGAGCCAATAACAAAACCAACTTTAATACAATTTCTCTTCTTGCTATATTCTAAGACTTTTATTTTAAAAAAATTCCTAACATATTAATTTATAGCTAACCTCTTGCACACAATTGTGACTGTATTCATGTAATCAATACTTTCAGAAAAGGGAGGCCAATCTTTCAACACAAAGTTACCACAGTATTTTTGTAAGGCTTTTTTTAAAAGAGAAAATCCTTTCTGCTTTTATTACAGTGACTTGTCTCTCTCACACTCTTGGAAGCCTACTCATTTAAATTGACCAGGATACACAAAGGACAGTGCATCTCCATCTCTATACTGTCCGTCCTGTTATGTATTGCTCACAGATTATCCCATTATCAATGGTTACGCACCTTCCTGTTGTATACATCAGGGAAGAAATACAAAAGCATTGAAATAATTTTGAAATCAGAGTACAAAAGAATTCTGCTCCTTCCAAGAAAGCAGCTCTGGAAGCCAGCTCAGCATCCTTTGGCATTACTTGCTAAATTCAGCATATTTGATATTTCCATTATCTCCTCAGTAGCACCACTGCATCATTAGCCAGTCTTACTTTTTTCTTCTATTTTCCTCTCTCCCTCAAGACTGACAATCCTTTTGCAGCTATTCAGTCCACTAAGTGTTCAGAAACGCAAGCCCCCTCTAGATATTAATTCAATTCATTTTCTCACAGTCACTGACTCAGCCGTGCGTAGTGCAGTACTGACGTCTGACCTCGCAGCCTCCTGTGAGCTGAATTCATGCTTGCCATTTCGCCATTTCTAAGCGGCCATTGGATAATGAAATTGACAGACAGGATAAAGAGCGCGTGAGAGGAGAGCTGCTTGATATATTGCCAAGTACCATCTGTGAAGCTATTTCTAGTCCTGCCAGTTTGTCAGGTTTCAGCACACAAACAAAACACTGAAAAGGTTGTTGCTAACTTTCTCTTGTCATACATATATTTTTCATGTTTGGTTTTATGGCTATTCAAGGAATTAAAGTTTTCATTTGGTATTTTACAATCTCCCTAAATTAGTATTTACAACTAAAACAGTCTTTTGCTGAGACCACAAGCATGTGCTGCAATTGACTTTTGGTCAATTTATATGACTTTTGACATAAAAATAGATCACTGAGTTTTTGGTTTCAAGTCCAATTTCTCATATACAAATGGGACTGGGTAAAAGCATCCCAAACCTATATTTAACAATTTCAGGGCCATATTTCCTAAAGTTTTTTGATGATCTGAGTGCTACACAATATTTTTTAAATTGATTCATATCATATCAGACTACTGCTTTACAGTCACATTACATTTAAAGAGGGAGGTAAACCCCAGGAAACAGACAGCCATAATATGGAAAGTAAAGAAGGTAAAAGAGCAGATGATGGAAGTTAGATAAAAGATATAGTTAAGAGTTCATCAAGAATTTGCAGCCAGGAAAGCAAATTTGGATTTCTAAAACAAAAAGAAAACCAGCAAAGGAAACAAGACAATATGTTTTTACTACTGGGGCAGCACTCCAGACCTCAAAGGATTTCAAGAATATGGATTTAGAACAATAAAAAAGGGATTTACAACAGTCAAGGTGGAAAGCTACAAAGGGTTGAAGAAAGATTTCTGCTCATACAGGTTCAAAAATCTAGATCAATGGGGTTCCCTTTGCTGTTCTAATTTGTCAGGTACAGCAACTACCTATCACTGGCTTCCAATACTTGTTCTCCTTCTCAGACCTATGCCCTCTACAAGATGGCTTCCATACCTTGTTCAGGTAGTCTTCTGCCATATTTTAAGATGCCATCGGTTTCATTATGAAGCTGTCAACTGATAGGAAACACAGGTGCAACTGTACTCAAATTCCTTCAGCTGCAGGCTCACAATGCTGTAATTGCAGGACCCTTGTTTCACCTTCCTGCAATGGAGTAAGCCCAAGTTTGGAGTCTCTTCCCCCTCCCAGGGCAAATAAAAAGGCCTCTTACAGCAACACCCAGGCAAGGGGCAGTAGGCTACAACTCCTTTTTGCTTGCTTTCAGGTGGAGAACACATGCCCTCTCCTAGCACCTCAAAGAGTAGTCAACATTAGGAGGTCAGGCTCCAGATCCCTCTCACTTCTCAGGCCAGGTGGTGTATCCCACAAGATGTCCCAAACATATGATTCAGAAGTCCATCTCTCTTTAGGGCTCCCACAAACAGCTCTTCCAAAGCACCAACTACACTTCTTGGTGGTGCCACAAGTTTTTCCCTCACCAAGAGAGAACAGTACTCTAAAGAGCCTTCGGACCTGGGACCCTGGAGCACCCACAGAACTTTGAGTGGTTCCCCACCCCTAGTTGAGGGCAGTATCCAACACCAAGGATGGAGTACCACCATATTACTCAGAGCTTCAGATCCACTTCACTTCAAAATACTGTCAATGGAGGTCCCTACAAAGGAGATTTTTCAAGTAGTGAGGAATATTTTCTGGAGGTGGATTTACACAGAAACCCTATCTTCAGTAGGTCAGGTTATCCAGCATTCTGCACCATCCTCTACGAAAGACTGCTTGTTGCCTTTCTTTGTGCTTTGGCTTCTCCTCTGTTTCCCAATCCAATCACTAAGTAAGTGTCCAAAAGAGGAAGAACTCAAGATGTAGGGACTTCGCACCCAGAGGAAGAGGAAGTCTCTTAGGGCAGGTCTACACTATAGATTTACTTCAGTATATCATCACTCAGGGATATGAATAATCCACATCCCTCAGCGATGTAATTATACCGACCTTGGCGCCAGTGCAGACAGCACAATGTTGTCAAAAGAGCTTCTCCCACCACCGTGGTTACCATCTTTCGCAGAGGTGGATTAACTATGCCAATGGGAGAGCTGTCTCCCACAGGCGTAGAGTCTTCATTACAGTGCTAGTGGTGCAGCTGTGCTGATGCAGTGTTTTACATGTAGACCTGCCCTGAAGGACCAGACCTCAGACATTTCAATTCTGACAATCTAGGTTCAAGCAAAGGCCCAAACCTTAATAAGCCCATTGCTAACACTACAACCACTGAAAGGAAAGGAACAAAGATTCACAGAAGGGCAGGAAAGAATACTTTCTTAACAAGACTTAAAGGATTAACTCTTTCCCCTCCTATGAACTCCAAGATAGAGACTTGGAAGCATCTAGACCCTTATTTTTCCATCTCTCCTACTTATGACAAGCTCTACAACATCCTCTCAGACACAAAATAGTGGCAGTCCTGCCCAAAGATTGACCCGGTGATCGATCAATCTGAGAAATGTTCTTCTCCTTTCCAGTAAGAAACCAGAGTTTGCCTCTCAAACTCTGAGGTCAGAGAACTGGACTCTACCTTAAGAAAACAGCATGAATTGTCGCTTACATTTTCACATGCACATCAGTGTTTTCCTTGTGTGTCTCCTCTAAAAGCAAAATGGATTCAGTACCTCTTCAGAAACCTGGAAATTCAATCCTGACTGCCTAGAAAGTTTTTAAAAACAGCACCTCACATTTGCCTTACAATGCTGCCAGAGACTCAATTTAAGATCCTGAATCTGGTGGTGGTAGGCATCATTATAGCCAATCACTTCCAGCAGAGATCATGAACAGCTGACTCAACATCCATTTTGTGGCCCTTTTCTTTGAAGGGATATCCTGGGACAGAACATGAAAGACATGGCTGATCCTAATATGTTTCTTTCTTCAGATACGCCAAAAAAACTTGGCTAAATCTTCTAGGAACTGACTTTTCTGGATTTCATCCAGGCTCCAGTTTTCCAGATATCTCAAGGCCAACTTCCAAACTAATATATCTGTCACATACATTAGCTAACTGATCAGTCCATGTTGTACCAACTACTGCTTTTGAGCCTGTATCCTATCCATAACAAACAAATGGCTACATTTAATTTCAATTTTTTTTTTTTTTTTAAATATTCTTCAGTGGGTCCTCTCTTCCTTCTCTTTCCAAAACCTAGTGCTGCCCCCTTACTCATCTTCCAAAAGATGCAGAAGCCTCATGTTCCTCAGAGTCTATTCTACCTGCAGTCCGCAGAAGATTGGTGCCAAATTATCCAGTCCTAGACCTTAAGGGGCTTAATCTCTTCACTTGAGACAAAAAATATGAAGTATAAACCCTTTGATCCAGGATAATTTGGGCAAATTTCAAATGTCTACATATTAGAAGTTGCGCACCTTCACATATATATTCTAGAATACACTCAGAGGTCTTTGTTTTGCTCATGGGGGGGGCCATTTCCAATACTCCTCCCTCTCGTTTTGATCTTGTCTCAGCACAGTGAGTACTGAAAGACCTTAGTTGTTGTGGCAGCAGCTCACAGGGAAAGCAACATTCAGGCAACCTCTTCTTTGGAAGTACGGCTGGTGAAGGAGTTAGTGTCCACCACTAAAGATGTAGTGTTCCCTGGTGGTTCAGTGACTCTTCAGTCTGGGATTTGTGATAGACATGGATAAGAGCTCTCTGCACATCCATTCTCCCCAGCATTATGGCCAGATCTACAGTAGATGCACTTTGCTAGTTTAGGTATGCTAGACTGGCAAAGTACATCTAGTGTGTATGTAGTTTATACCAGTAAAACGTCATTTTGCTGGAATAGTTTATTTCATGCTCCCTCCTATAGCAAAACAAGCAGAAGTGAAGTTTTGTCAGTCTGAACTGTGTCAACTGGAGGGGCTTCTGCTGGCACAATCATGTCCATCAAAAAAATCAGACCTCATTACATCCATGACACAGCTTTTGCTGGCAAAAGTTTATAGAATAGACTGGCCTCTCTCTCATTTGGTAGCCCATTTCAAGATAGTAAAAGGGAAGGTTCATCCACATCAAGAATGCCTACAGTAGTTTACAAGACCACCACTCTTCAGATCCTCTCATCCAACAGTATTGGACATTCTCTGCTTTGAGACTGCTGTAGATATACTAACTGGTTCAGTACCGAGAGACTTCGTTTCAGAACACTTCTTCACTCATTCATCCTCAGAGAGCGCAACAGTTCCATTTGCCATCGAATCCTATCAGGAAATTGTTAGGCTGTTTGATTCCTCACAGCACAATTCTATTGATATTATCCACTATGGGTTCACCATGGAGTCCAGTCTAAATGTTCTGGGTGCAACCCTGAACAACTTCTCAGCCCAAGATTTATGAGCTAGACAAGTTTAAAAGTGGCACAGACTGGATCTGCAAATTGTTTACTATGTTCTGTTGATAAGCCAGTAGCACTACCAAAGCCATACATCTGGTAGAGACACTCAATATCCAGGTCAAATGGCTCAGAACTGATTCACCTAGCAAACGTGATCTAGCCCAATCAGTATTTTTAAGAATCTAGAGCCAATGAAGGGTTCCAAAATTAGACCTGTTTGCTGCTCCAACAATACCCTTGGGGGAATTCTGCTCACAATAATTTTAAAATTCTGCATATTTTACTCATGAAAATAATGCAATCAAGCCAGTTTCAATTATTTTGGTAATTTGTTTAAAAATACCTGTCAGTAAGTATGTCTGTGATAATACAGACCAAAACCCCACCTAAACATTTCCTGAATCTTTTTTGGACAAATAGATTCCTTACAAGGAATATTAATACAGAACTTTGAGTAATAATTAATTTAAACTACAATACAGAAATGTATTTCCTGCACCCTTCAGAAGTAGTGCAAAGACTTTGGGAAAGTCAGGAGTAACAGAGGAGCAGAGGGAGAGGGAAGTAATTGCTGGGAAGGAGCCCGAGTGTTAACTTGGAGAGTTGTTGGGTTGCGGGTGGGAGAACTACTGAACAGGGTTTTTTGTTTTTTGTTTTTTTTTGGGAGGGGGGGGGGGTTGGGGGGGGGAGATTGTTAGGAAGCCTTCCCCATGCAGACCCCTACCTCTCTCAGTCAGGCACACCTGCCCCATCCCCATGTGTCCCTGTACTCCCCTCTGTTCCCACGTGTCCCTGCACCCCACTCAGCCACCCCTCCTCCCCTGTCCCCATGTGTCCCTGCACTCCCACTCAGCCAGCCCGCTCTCCTTATGTGTCCCTGCACCCACCTACCCCATCTGCATTCATGCAATTTAGCTGGGGTTCCACATGCTGTTGTGCTAAGTGATAACAGCAGGTGGATGGGTTTGCTGCTTGTCACTAGCAAAGCATTGAGAGAGACAGCTCAAGATGAAGAATTAAGGGGGGCACAGCAGTACCCCAGTACCAGGTTGTATCCCAGGGATCCTGTCACACTGGGCAACTCCAAAAAAAAAATTAAATGACATTAGATAAACATCACACAAGACAGTCACAATTACCTCACTCTCTTCTGGCAGGATTGCAATCTGGGTGTCCATAAAACACCATGAAATTTCTGCTCTTAAGGCAGGAGCGGGCAAACGACAGCCCAGGGGCCACATCCATCCCTTCAGACATTTTAATCTGGTTCTCGAGCTCCCGCCAGAGAGAAGGATCTGGGGCTTGCCCCACTCCACGCGGCTCCCAGAAGCAGCAGCATGTCCCCCCTCAAGCTCCTACGCGTAGGGGCAGCCAGGGAGCTCCGTATCCTGTCCCCGCCCCAAGCGCTAGCTCTCCAACTCCCATTGGCCAGGAACCGCAGCCAATGGGAACTGCAGGGGCAGCGCCTGCAGATGGAGCAGCGTGCAGAGCTACCTGGCTGCACCTCCACATAGAAGCCGGAGGAGGGACATGCCACTGTTTCCGGGAGCTGCTTGAGACAATTGCCACCCAGAGCCTTCACCCCGACACCGTTCTGTGCCCCAACCCGCTGCCCTAGCCCTGATCCCCCTCCTGCCCTCTGAGCCCCTTGGTCCCAGCCCAGAACACCTTCCTGCACCCCCAACCCCTCATCCCCAGCCCCCTGCCCCAGTCTAGAGCCCCCTCCCACACCCTGAACTCCTCATTTCTGGCCCCATCCCAGAGCCCTCACCCCAACCCCCAATTTTGTGAGCATTCATGGCCCGCCATACAATTTCCATATCCAGATGTGGCCCTCGGGCCAAAAAGTTTTCCCACCCCTGTCTTAAGGCAACCAGAGAGGAAGGAGAATTCATGGCAGGGTCAGCCCTAAAGACACTTGATAAAGGGAATTGTCTCTCAGGCTTAAATTTTAATTTAAGTCTAAGTCATGGAGTCTAGTTTTTAAAGTATTTGTTTCCACTTTTGAGTCACTAATTCCAACATTTCCTCTCCTAATATATCCTCTCATGATTATTTCAGTCAAGTGAATTAGAGTTAGCAGCACTACATACAAAGACTCTGTTCTGACCTTCCACAAGGAAGCAGCAGTTAAATTAACTCCTGGGTTTATTTACAAGTCAGGATCTCCCATCATAAGTTTTCTTACCAAGCTTTTGTCCGACTCCAAAACCCCTCAAATAGAAAGTATGGATGTAATTAGAGTCCTTAAATTCTATTTACATATTCATACAGACTCATCTGTTTCTTGGGCTCTCAAGAAAGTTCAACAAGATTCCAGCTTCACCATAGGTAGGTGAATAAAATCTTGCATTAGTTCTGCACATAAAGCCACAAGAATCTTCACTCCACAGCAGCATTCACAACCCACTCTTTTAGGGCCATAACCACCTTCCTGGGTTGAAAGGAGAAAGGCTTCAGCAAAAGAGAGTTGTGTGAGGCCACCATCTGGCAAACCTTACATACCTTTACAAAGCATGATAGGGTTGATATATCAGCCTCCTCAGATGGCACTGAGTGTAGCTCATTGCTTCTCACCACTGTTCAGTGGAGAACAGATAGGGACAATCTAGAACCCACCCAAGGCCTTTATACATTGATGCTGGCAACTAGACTTTTTAAAAAAATATATAGAACATCAGACTAAACCGTATAATCAAATTTTCCACAATAAATATGCTTAAGAGCTAAGAAAGAATCCAACAGGAGAAAGCACAGAAGCCAGCCAGTAGAAGGCAATGGATGGTGGAGAAATAGTTGTGGAAACTGGTGATTGGTCACTTTGCCCAGCAAGTTAAACCACAGAAGAAAGCTCATTAGTCTAACTTTTCAAATGTTTCATTACAGAAATTGAATTTATCGATAGGAAAAGTCTCCCCTGCAATAAAAGACAGGTTAAATTAAGGATAAATGCTGATGGTGCTCCAGTGATGACAGTAGGTAACTTGGTGCCTGTTTGGGAAGGTTACATGTATCTGTATTTTAACTTTTTGTAGTGTGGATGAAACAGTTATAAAAAACTGTGAGAGTGAATCAAGTTACAGATTCATTCATCACCTATAAACATGTCCCAACCACTAACAAAAGCCATATTTGAACATGGATGTTCCTAACCTATAGTGACAACTTGGAACGCAGATAGGCTCTTAGAGGCAAGAAGTGTGGAAAGTGATTTAAGAAAGATTAATAATTGTGGTCTTGGGAGTAAAAAAACTAAGTTACAGAGACAGACATGGGAAGGCGTTATGGTGCAGCCAAAATCCTTCTATCATGACACATATAGGAAATAACAGAATTCAATAGTGAAATGAGGGTGGTTTCGAACTGAGCATCAGCTGAACATAATCAATGGTCAAACAAGTATTGACATTCCAAGGCAGAAGAGGAAAGGTAAAGGATGAGCTTTGAAACAGCCATAAACAATAGGCAAAGCTTCCATCACATGTTAAGAGGGAATGCTTAGAGAAATAGGATTAGGAAAAAAAATGTTTACAAAACGTGCTTTACAAGTTTATAAACAATGAAAAATTAAATTAAAAAAATACAACAGCTGTACCTACTACATAGTTGTAACTATTTAGATGACTCATGCTTAAAGAGCAGTTGAAGTCCAAAGAGTGACTAAAAATGGTACCTCTTTAGTCAACAGGTCTGATTTCTACAATTATTCAGTCTTGTCTGCTTATTTTAGTAACAGAATTTTTAAAAATTACTCCAACAGATATGAAAGTCAGTGTGACAAACATTAATATCTGTATGCCATTCATTATTTTCTATACCTCTCATGTCCCTTCTAAATTAAACAATTCCTACCTATACCGTCTCTTCATATAGAAGGCTCTCCAGGACTAATTCATTTTCACCCCCAATCTCTGAATCCCTTCTATTTCTGCCATGGCTATATTTTATTATTCGCATGCTAGCTTGATGAGAGTTAGCACGAGTATGTCTTGTCAATCTGGGAATCGTACCCTCAGCTTGAAGTATACATGTACCCTGTGATGAGCTACCACAACTGAATACTGAGCTCAGAGAGGGAACGCAGAGGCATTAACTTCACTTATGGGACTGAAACATGTTAGATCTGGGTTCTACGTGTAGGCTTTTTATTTTTATATTTTACACTTGAGAAAAATCTGTTCAGCCATTTTCTTTTTACACTCTCTCTCTGAGTTAAAAAAAAAGGACCCAACAACATTTCCGATATGCCATTTGCTGCATTTAGCAAGGCACAAAGTGAACGAAACAGAATTCTGAAGTAGCCCTTGTCCGATTATCAACCTTGTGCAGGACAATTTGCAAATAGCTCCAGATCATGCAGTCTCTTTTTTAAACCTAATAAACTGCATTAAAACTATATGAAAAATGCTAAGGTTCCATGGTTACACCCTCAAATCAGGAAATGACAGTTTGTTTGTACATGCCACCTTAACTTTGCTCCCTTGTTCAGATGGATTAGAATAAAGTCTAGTTACATTACTACCACATACAATTTCTCAAAACATTTTTTCCCTACCATGATGTAAAGTATGTCCTATAAAGTGCAACATGAATGAGGCTGGGGTACCCAATCCTCATAACCAGCTAGTGCCTTGTGAGTGAAGGCCTTAAGTTTGTGTCCTAAAAAGCATTTTTCTACTATTTTCCACTAGCTCTATGCAGATTTTAGGTTCTTCTTTTGCAAAGAGCACCCAGTAAGTTAAGAGCAATACTGAATTGACTGGTCACCTAAAAATACTAATTCTATTCTTTAGCACACTTTGTTTTCTAGTAATTCAGTCCTTTGCCCTAACACACTACTTTTCATATATTTCAATGTCTCAATGTGTCAAAGAGACAAACTTTTTTCAATACAAGTTATTTATTGTCAGCTGAAACAATTAAGTCAATTTCTTGTTCAAAGTTTCCCAAAAGCTGTCTATATTATCCAATGGTCAAATGTTAGTTTGGATACTTTCCGTTCAAAATGTATATTAGCATTTTTTTTTGGCATATTATACAGATCTATCACCTGTAGAGCACTTAGCAGTACCAAGTTATTTATCTTTAAGAGAAGACATTTATTTGCTTGAATTTACTTTAATTTATGCTTCATTTTAGAGACATTAGTGCTCAATAATATTAATTTCACTGTTTTACCAGATGCATATTTGGCTGAAATACAGTTATGCCAATTGCATGTCTTCCATATCTCCTAATGTAATATTAAAACTTTATATTGTAAATTTAAGTTATTTGATACAGCAATATCCCGCTACTGAGGGACAACGGTTTAGCAATTAGAAAGGGAATATAACCATCTGGTCCTATGAATTTTATTTCTAGCTCAACTGTTGAATCACTGTGTGAGTTGATAATCATTTAACAATTATCAGTTTCCCCACCTGTAAAATGGATAGTCTAATACAGTGGTTCTCAAACTTTTGCACTGGTGACCGCTTTCACATAGCAAGCCTCTGAGTGCGACCCCCCCATATAAATTAAAAATACTTTTTTATATATTTAACACCATTATAAATGCTGGAGGCAAAACGGGGTTTGAGGTGGAGGTTGACAGCTCGCGACCCCCCATGTAATAACCTCATGACCCTCTGAGGGGTCCCAACCCCCAGTTTGAGAAATCCTGGTCTAACACTTACCTAGCTGAGGAGAATGTTGTGAGGTGTAATTAATGTTTAATAATGGCTCATGTTAGGATACAGATATTCAGGCCTGTCTGCAAAGGCCTGTACTTTAAGAATTTAGGTGTATTCTTATCACTTGGCTAGTTCTAGAGGTATAAAAGAAAGAATCAAAATCACTGTCTGCCGGTGTAAGGGCCTTCTCTTACTGTTACAGTCTGAGGCCCTGTTCTTAGGCTAAGGCCTTTGGCTAAGCAGCAGAGGCAGCCATAAGCTGGGAAGTGAACGGTCACATCCTCACATTCCAAACTAGTCACATTAAAATAAGGTGCTATTGGGCTGTTAGGAATACATTCCTGTCCTGATAGTGCCTATCACCTCCAGAGAAAGGGAAGTGCCTAGAAAATGTAAAAGGAAACTTAGTTTGATAGCATCCTGTCTGGCAAGAACTCACTTAACAGCTGGGATGTGAAATCCTCACTTCTGTATTGTTTTGTCATTATAGTTCCCATTTTGCTATTGTTTGTCTGTATAATCTCTGTCTAGTTCTGTGATTGTTTCTGTCTGCTGTATAATTAATTTTGCTGGGTGTAAACTAATTAAGGTGGTGGGATATAATTGGGTACATAATCATGTTACAATATGTTAGGATTGATTAGTTAAATTTCAGGAAAATGATTGGTTAAGGTATAGCTAAGCTGAACTTTCAAGTTTTACTATATAGTCTGCAGTCAATCAGGAAGTGAGGGGTGGGTGGGTGTGGGGAAAATGGGAACAGGGAATGTGGGTAAGGAAATTGGAATCATGTTTGGCTAAGGGCAGGAATGGGAACAAGGACACAGGCGTAAGGCTCTGTGGTGTCAGAGCTGGGAAGGAGGACACCAAGGAAGGAAACTGGAATCATGCTTGCTGGAAGTTCACCCCAATAAACATCGAATTGTTTGCACCTTTGGACTTCGGGTATTGTTGCTCTCTGTTCATGCGAGAAGGACCAGGGAAGGAAGCGGGTGAAGGAATAAGCCCCTTAACAGCTCAAATCCTTGAACAGACACATATGTGAAGAGAAACTTTTCTAGAAAAATATGTTTGCAACTTAAGCTATTGTCTCGTTTATCTTCTATTCTGAATAGAACAGCTGAAAAATAAATTTACTCCCTAAACTGTCTTCAGATTGAGTATTTACAAAGCTTCTCAACTTGAAAAATCCATATTTAGGTAAAGAACTCCTTTAGCAGTCAAAAGCAAGCAAGTTTGCTAAGCAAACAAAGAGCCATAAAGAGTGAAACTCATGTAAGCAAATATTAATTCATCCCCATGAGCAAGCTGCAAATAACCCAAGTGTGCTGTTAAATAATGCCAGCTCACTGAAATGATTACCGGTGAATAAAGTGTCTGGTATCCATCTCAACTATTCAGGTATCCACGTAACAAGCTACAAACTAAGTGAATTCATAATTCATTTAATTTGGAGAAGACTAAGAAACAAACAGCAGAACAAATACAAGTGAAGATTAGGAAGGCTGATAATTGTTTCAATAAAACTAATTATTTCAAGTGACATTTTTAACTAGAGTTGCTTTAAAAAGAGAATAACTCCCACATTCATGACTGGACTTGCCACAACCAAATATAGTTGTTTTTAGAATGAGATTTACTGTAGCTCTGAGATGCAATTGTATATGGCACCTACCTTGAATGTTTACAAAGCTTACGGGGTCTATTATGCAATTTCCGATCCCAATTCTCTGGATCACTGGAGTTACTGTCATAAGGATGAGGCCGTCCTGCCATCCCACTGCAAGCTTCCTCACACTATTGCTCTGAAAAGCATACATGCAGCACTCAACCTACATTAAAAGAGCAGTGTCAACCTTTTACAATGCCATATAGAAAGAAAGATGAAGAATTCAAAGTGCTCTGTTAGTTTATATTCATGAATACAGTATATTCTAGTTTTTGTATTCTTCAGTATCCATGGTGAACACAGAGCTTCTCTCTCCTACCTCGCCGCTGATACTGACACTAAAATTGTGTTTTCATTATAAGAAGTGTAATCCTATATACTTTAATAAATAATTTTAAATTTGATTTAATTTATTCCATTGTGTGCAGACAAAAGGTTATTAATTAGATGTTACAAGCACAATAGAAACACTTTTCAATATCATTTTAACTACATAAAGTTAAATAATTCAGAAACAAACCATTTATCTACTACTGAAATCCTTGAATAGGAATAGATTTGAATTTTCTTAGGTATGAAATGTTATTGTCTAACAATTAATGGTTCCACTGTTCATCCAATTGAAACAGAATTAAAAAGCACCAACTTCATAGTTAGCAAATAGTGACATTATAGCCTATGCTCAAAATCCCATCAGAAAGATTTAAATGTTAAATATACTGAAAAATCCTACAAATTCTAGAACAGACATAAGAATTAGATGTGAATATCTATAAAGTAAAGACTTTGCAAACCTGCATGCTTAAATTGTTTCTCAAACTGAGACCAAATGGTTAGTATGCGACTCATCCATTAAGAGTACTTTTAGGTAAAACATTAAATTTATGGCCGATAAAAGATACAGCCAATCCAAATCAAATTGTATAAAACAACTTACATCTGGAGTAGACAATACATTCTAGAGAGATTTGCAAAGTTTTCCAATCAGTCAAGCAATTCTTCACCATTAGAAGAAGGACATGCTTTACTGATCATTTCAGAGTAACAGCCGTGTTAGTCTGTATTCGCAAAAAGAAAAGGAGGACTTGTGGCACCTTAGAGACTAACCAATTTATTTGAGCATGAGCTTTCGTGAGCTACAGCATCCGATGAAGTGAGCTGTAGCTCACGAAAGCTCATGCTCAAATAAATTGGTTAGTCTCTAAGGTGCCACAAGTCCTCCTTTTCTTTTTACTGATCATGTAAGCAGTTAACAATTTTCTCTAGGCTTTCCATATCCTATGAAGATCAGAAGTAAATTATTTCAGAAAAAATCTGCTACACTGGTTTGGCCAGATTAAGCTGAATATTCTGTGATCTTGTCTTCCTCTGCCTTTTCACTGTTATTCAAATTTCAGTTTTTATATATTTTAATAATGAAAAATTACTCTCAAAACTAATGAGAATGCCAAAAGTTTCTATTGCCCAAGAAGAATTGAAAATGTCTTGTTGCTTGGAAAAACTTCCAATAAAGGCAAACAGTAAAACACAAGACTCTTGGACAGAGTTAATTAAGAATTTAGAAGACAGAATTTGGTTAGTGCAAAGGAATGGAAAAGCACAATCCATTTTTAAAATTAATTTTGTGAATTATGTTTTATAATTTGTGATGTCCATTTCAAACAAATGAAAAGAGCAAATAGTTCTAAAAATATTTACTGAAAAATCTATTTAATACATGTAAGATCATCTTTTTCAGCTAGCTGTTTAATTAGTCTGCACTATTATCAATACTTCTATATATGTGCTTAAGCTTTTAACTTCAATGGGACCACTCAAACACACATGATTAAGCACAGGCATAAGCATTTATAGGATTGGGGTCTTAGTATCTTAAGAAATGTTCAACAATTCCTCCATGCATTTCTTCACCAAACATACAGACTAACAAAAATCAATGGTTGGTGTGAAGAATGAGGGAGGGAGGTGTGTGTAATTGTTAATATAAACATCATATGCCCTGATATTAACCTGCCTGAACACCAGAGGTTAAATCAAAGAATGCTGTGAAGGGGGAAAACCCACAGGAAACAAAACAATGGCAAATACAAGGCTCCTTGAGGGAACAATGGGAGGGGGTGGCATCAAATAAAAAATATTCTGGCTTCAACCAGGCCAGAATGGCTTCTCCTTCTCCGGCTGAACCTAGGATCAAAGATGATCCTTAAACCTCATAGATGCTAGAAAAAGGAGGGATCGAGTGAGTAACCAAAGGCTACCCAAGTTGTATTAGTGAAAGCTAACAGACTGACACATGCAAAAACAGGGAGCCTGCTGCCACAATACAGGCTGTTTCTCCCTGCCAGCGACTGAGTCAGCTGGGCTGAGGGGAACTTACAAAAGCTGGCAAGAAAAGTTTAAGGTGTAAGCCCCAGGCATGTACGCCCTATGGATTTTACCCTGTGCTCTACACACTTCATACCTTTGAGGAACAAATAAATAATGCTTTGTTTTGAAGACACTGTTTCTATATCACTGCAAACTTATACTATCACAAGTTCTTGAATGGAAACCACTGCAGATCTCAAAACGAAGTTGTGCCTTCGTGGTCATGAATCAAGGGAGCTAAGCCCAAAAATCCCATCTAAGAGTGGTTTGACTGCACAGTTACACCCTGAGTGAGGTGCAGGGAAGCCAGGAAGGTCACGTAAGTGGTACGCTCAAGAGAGCTAAAGGGGCCTAAGGTGCAATTTGCCCTGTAATCATAGCAGTTTGACTTTTGAAATTGTGGCTTTGTGAAACCAAGAGAATTATAGCATATCCTACAAATCAACAAAACATCTGTTTAGCGCACAAAGCAAACATAGAAGCAATAGTATTAAAGTTTTCGGTAGTAAAAAGCATTTTGACAATATCGGTGTCAAACCAGGTTAAAACAAAAGCTGAAACTGCTACCTCTCATGATTCACAATTAGATGTCAAGATAAACAGGTTAATGAGTGTCTGCCTAAAGAGGCAGGAAGAAAAAAAAAGTCTTAAATTTGTCTAGTAATTAAGGCTGAGGCGGGCAAACAATGGCCTTTGAGCTCCCGGCCAGGGAGGCTAGTCCCCAGCCCGTCCCCCGCAGCCTCAACTCACCATGCCACCAGCACTCTGGGCAGTGGGGCTGCAAGCTCCTGCTGGGCAGCATGGCTGCGAAAGCCACAGGCCTGTCCCAGTGCTCTTGACTACCTGGCTAGCTCCAGCCGGGCAGCACAACTGCCAGTCCCGGTGCTCTGAGCAGCATAGTAAGGGGGCGGGGAGTGGGGGGGGGGGGGGGGGGGTTAGGGGCAGGAGGTTCCGGGGGGCAGTCAGGGGACACTGAGGGGTTAGATAGGCATGGGAGTCCCGGGAAGCCTGGCAGGGGTGTGGATAGGGGTCAGGGCAGTCAGGGGATAGGGAGCAGGGGGGATTGGATAGGGGGTATGGTCCCGGGGGGCTGGTTAGGGGCAGGGAATCCCGGGAGGAGACAGCCAGGGGACAAGGACCAGGGGAGGTTGGATGGGTCTGGGATCCTGAGGATGGGAAGTGGGAGGGGGCGGATACAGGGAGTGGGCCAGGCTGTTTGGGGAGGCACAGCCTTCCCTACCTGGCCCTCCATACAGTTTTGGAACCCCGATGTGGCCCTCAGGCCAAAAAGTTTGCCCACCCCTGTATTAGGGGATGCTAAGTTACTGCAGCACTAAAAGAGCTCAATGACTCATTATATGTTAACTGAAAATTTAGGTGGCCAAAACATGAAGTGTATGTGACAGTTTTATAGCAAACCTAAAGTTATGTATGTCGTTACTGTATTTACCATTTATCAAACATTAATTTTTTTGGTGCTTAATAAAGGAACCTGCAATCTAGTTCAGACTCAGAAAAAAATGGATAAGATACTGTGTATTTCTGTATGAGCTGATGGTGAATTTAGTAGTAATCTAGAGATTGTTAATATTAATTCATAGGTGCAACATGCCATATATTTTCAGCCCCCAAATAGTATTTAATGAATAAAAGATCTTTTTACATACCACATTTCACCTTGAATTGATACAAACTGCAAGCATCACTGATTCCACTATTAATGTGGGGTCCCCTCTGGAATGATAAGCAGCAAGTTTAGCAAAAATGTATCTGTGTAGTTTAGGACAGGAAGTAAAGAGTACTTTTTCCAGTTGAAACTACACAAGGAATTTAGGCAGGCAGGAGCGTAAATAGTCACGCACACTAGAATTTGGCCAGAACACCAATACCCCTATTCATAGGTTTTGTCTATATAGATTCCTCTGAAACCTCCCCATCATTGCTGAAACCTGGTCTCATTTAGATCTATTCTGAGCAGTGACATGGTGCTAAGAACACCTATACCCTATCTACTCTAGCACTCCTGTCATACCTACTGGTAATGTTGTTTTTCCAAATTACTTGCTCACACCCCATATTCTTTATGGAAATATGCTTATGATATGGATATGGCATAAAAGATATATTTTATGCAAGATGGGTCTTTTAAGATATCATGGAAAAGGTTATAATTTACAGAATGTGATTATCCAATTTTTATGCATGTATCATTTCTGTATCTAAAGTTAGGAATATTGACTATGTATGGATGTGTATTTGGGGGACACCCACCAGACAACAGTCTTGATGGGCCAATAGGAAGAAACAATAAGACTTTGAAGATACTAATCTCTCTCCTTCCTGAAAGGCATCCTGGGACATTGCAGTGACACTGATAGGTCAAGTGGTCCTGTCATCTGGTACTAAACACCGCCTTGGATTTCTAGTAATTTTTCACTAACAGGAGGGGGAGATCAAGACTGGGAAACAAAAGATTCCCACCTTATGTAAATCTTATTTAAGGCAGGGAAGTAAGTTGATCTTGGTTCACTCCTCACTGAATACCCACCCAATATGACTGCTGGAAACACCGAAGGAAGAAGGACAAAGGGAAAGGGAGAGGAGTACTGAAGCCAGGCTGGAAAAGGGATCCATGTGGTCTGAATAAGATACCTGAAGATTTAAGCTGCAAGCAGGGTAGTTAACCTTCAAGAATTTCTGCAATCTGCCCCAAAAGCAACATTTAGGGTGAGAAACTACTTCTTGAAACCAGTGTCTAAGATCTTAAGCTTAGTATGCGTGGTTTGTTTTATTTGCTTAGTAATCTGCTTTCTTCTGTTTGCTATCCCTTATAATCACTTAAAGTTTACCTTTTATAGTTAATAAACTTATTTCTTGTTTATAACATAAACCAGTTTATTCAATTAATATCCGGGGTGGGGTGGGGGAGGAGGGTGTAGAAGCTGTGCTCCCTTGAGGGAGAGGGTGAATTTTTATGAGCTTGCGCTGTTCAGACTTTTCTATACACTGCAAGACAATATTATTTTGTGTTTACTCCTCCAAAGGGGGTGTGCAGTTGAGTGCAGAGCAATACCCTAGCTGAATCTTCCCATAGAGAGCTGCTTGCAGACTCTGTGATTCTACAGCTGGTGCATCCCTACCTGTGTGTGTGTGCGTGCTTCCAGAGGCCGAGAACCTGATTCAGCAGAACAGGGAGACGGAGCCCAGGCTAGAGCGGCAGGCAGACTCAGTGAAACCTAGGTACGTCAGGTGACATCCCGAACAGGGCGAGGGCGGGTCTAATCCATCACAGGCTCCCTGGACTATTCTAGACTATATCTACACTAGGAGAACTTTACAAGTATAGGTATACCAGTATACTTTACCAGCAAAGCACTCCGAGCACAGACAGAGATAGAACAGCAAAACTGTGCTTTATATGAGTATAGTAAATCTACATCACTCCCTGAGCAAAACAAGCTATACCGATAAAAGCACAGATTTACCAGCCCATTGTAACTGTATCTACAGTAGGGGATTCTTGAGATACAGCTGTGTCATCAGAGATCACACCTCTTCACACTCTTGACTGACATAGCCATGCCAGCAAATATCCTAGCCTTGGCACCTTACCCTCCAGCTCAAGTCAGCTGCCCTACCAGAATAAGTATGAAGCAGCTATTTTCAACTCTTTTTATAAAAAATAATGTTTGAATATTAAACAGCTCTCAAGTTAACTTTTACACTAGAAAGTGATGCAAAAGAAGCCAAACGCACTAAACTGCAGCTGAAGTGGCAGCCAAGCTTCAGAAGGGAAAGGAGCAATTTAAAATCTGCTTTTTCTCCTTCAGTTTCCTCATCCTCCCTTACCTCTCTTACCACGTTCATCTTTGTTCTCTCCATCAACTTTCTCTCTCTCCCTCCATTTAATGTAACAGACACAGGGATTGTGAGGAAGTTTGAGATACTAGATCTGTGTACCACGGGGAGACAGTGTGCAGCTATGTCATCATCAAGAAAGCCCAACCCACAAATGTTCCCAATCATATATTGTAACAAAATGTTTCAATGTAGCACATAATAAATAAGCTCTTACACAGGAATTCTTCCCAGGATCCTGCATTGTCCTTAACTGGATGCTTCAGAGACAGGCAAAAACTCTACAATGCCTGTGGCTTTACTATATGATGGGGAAAGTACTTACTTCCTGACCATAGTTAGCAAACAGGTGATGCCCTAAAGAATGAGGATTTGCACCACTGTAATTTTTTTACATCATAGCTAATGTAAGTACAGATGCTATTTTTACTCATATAAATTGCTTTTTGCATCAGCTTTTTTGGTTCAAGTTTATGCCAGTACAAGTGACGTTTTTCAGCTCTTACTGCTCTAATAAGAGCAGGTAATAAGAGAAATGTATCAAAACATAAAAAAGGTATGATACCACAGAGAGAAGCTGTGCAGTAGTCTGAACTGAATGAGAAAACATTTGCCAGTTGAGAAATCATAACTAATCTCGCTGGTTCATTTTTAAACATTTCACTGAGGCAAATCCACTTTTACTGCAATTAGTCTCCCCAGGTAACCAACAGGCTTGGGAAAAAACAACATTAAAAAAAGATGACAGATTTCCTCCTACCCCAGGGATCATACAAGATAAGATAAGAATCTGGGATGTGCACAAAAGATATACTTACAGTCACACACACAGAGGGTCAGACACTGACATGGACCATTAGCCTTTAAAATGGTAAAATGAGTTCTGTCTTGCAACTGAATAATATAAGTCCATAAGGGGAGGATCTCCTATTGCATTCAGTACCTCATTTGGCAAATCAGAATACCTTAGCTAGAATGGGTGTGCGGTTACTATGTTTGCCTCTTTTCTCACTGCAGTGTCAATGGCAACTTAGGGTATGTCATCACTACCCGCTGGATCGGCAGGCAAGCAATCGATCCAGAGGTCTAGACATGATAAATCGACCCCCGAGCGCTCTCCCATCGACTCCTGTACTCCAGCGCCGCAAAAGACGCAGGCAGAGTCGACGGGGGAGCAGCAGCAGTCGACTCACCGTGGGGGACACACCATGGTAAGTCAATCTAAGTACGTTGACTTCAGCTACGTTATTCACGTAGCTGAAGTTGCATAACTTAGATTGATTCCCCCCCACTAGTGTAGACCAGGGCTTGGTCTCTACATGCCCTTGCTTTAGCTTCCTCAGGCAGTTTATAAAATAATGGGGATGGTTTATCCCAGATATGAAAGACATAAATTAGCTAACAAATTGATAGCTGTATGCACATTTGTTGTTTGATAGAATACTACATCTTATCTTGGCAATCTGGTTTGGTTTTTTGTCTCTTGGGATCAGGAGAGGAGGAACAGACTTCCTTGACCCATCATGAGTTGTATGCACAACTGAGAAACTGGGGACTGGGTAAGAATATCTGAACCCCTTCTGTGTAACACTGGTCAGCTTTCAGTTATGGGAAGGTACAGGCTCAGCAAGAAGTCCATAGTTGGTGTTTTCATTCATTCATTGGCTGGCTATTCTCAGACCCTCTTTCACCAGAGGTAACAGAAAGACTATTTCCACCTCCTCCCCCCACCTCCCATCACCACTGACTCCAGAGCCAGAAACTGTCAGCCATTCCCAAATGTTCCTGGAAATTCTTGAAATCATGAGATGGACATTCTGACATTAGGACCACAGAATTGCCTGGAGTTAAAGAGAACAGTGGCAGTAGGCACTCAGCAGTACATTTATATAAAGCTTATATTAAGCAGTGGTCCTCAAACTCTGGGGGCACATGCCCTGGGGGGGGGGGGGCATGGAGGAACGTTCGGGGAGCAAAGCAGGGCCCAGGGCAGACCCCATGGGGGGCAGAGAAGCACCACCCAGCTGTGCTCTGTCCCCAGCTCCACTCCGACCATGACCCCCAATCCCCACTGCAGCGCCAGCCCCACTCCCAACCACAGGCTTGCTCCCGACCATAGGCCACAGCCCCGCTCCCGGGGGGAGGGAAGGGGGAAATGACCAAAAAAGTTTGGGGACCACTGATCTAAGCTCTTGAGCTTCCACTTTAAAGCTAAGTGAACCTTAAGGGTTAATGCAAAGACGTCTGCTGAAAAGATGCAGCCATTTTTCTTCAATATATAAATCTAAGAGGATGGACTCTTATCAGCTTTTTTGAAGGAATCTGTCTTTGGTCTTTTGAATTTCAGGCATTGAGCCCACATCTCCCAATAGGGTCAGAGGACTAGTCATCTGTAAAGCAGAGCCACCCCATTGTAAAGCAGAGGGATTCCACATATGGCCTTTTAAGTGCTTACAACATCTGAGCTGAACGAGTTGATAGCTCTTGAAAGGAAAGCATCACAGGCTAAACCTCAGACACCATAGCAGTGAAGTTGATCCCAGGCACTAAAATCCACCTCTCCAAGATGTGGTATATTTGACACATGAAAGGGAGAGGCAGAAGATTCCCTGTTTTGTGCCACAAAGGAAAAAAAACTAACCCAGTGAAAATTGCAGCAGACTTACCTCCCAATAGCAACTCTCTCTGTTGCAAGGTCCTAGGGGGAAAAAGGAAAAGAAAAAAAAGTGGGGGGGGGAGAGGGAGAGGAAGTATCAGAATTTTCAGTGCAACAAACAGACTCTTTGGCACCTGGGAACTGGATGTAATGCTATCCATCCTCACTGAGGCACTGATGCTGAAGCACTGAGACACCCGATACAGATGCACTGAAACCCAATACAGCAGACAAAGGTCTCCAAAACCAGATGGACTGGATGCTAGAAGGCCTCTAACATACAGAAGTGCCTGGCATGGAAGATGATGCAGTATCACGCTGGCTGTAATGGAGTGGCCATTTAATGAGCACCCCCGCATAGCTAGGGGTCACTTAGCAGGCCCCCTGCCACTTTTAGCCCCCCTCATGTGAGCCCCTTAATTGCTGCACACAGATTTTCATTTAGATATTAAATCAGCCCCAGGCAAGGGGTGCTAACAAAAACGGCTCAACAATCCTCAGGGTCCCAAAATAAAAGTCCATCACCACACTACAGTCCATACTTTGATCTGGTGTCTTCTTTTTCAGCCAAGCTCTTCTTCTGTCCTATTCTGTTCTCACAGCCCATCCTCCCAGCTCTTCCGATCTGGAACCTACCTTCCTAGGCCCCCAAACTTCTAGGGTCAAACTCCATCTGGATTTCCCTATAGGAGCCTTCTGCTTCTCTGTCACAGCTCCCTGTGCTTCTCAGTCACAACTCCCTTGATCTCAAGTCTTTCATGCAGGAGCTCTTCATACAATCTGCAGTTTCTCCACAATTTTCTGAGCTTTCCACTGCTCTTTATAGGGCAATCACTGATCTCTCCAAGGTGTGGCTGATTCTGTAATCAGGGATGGCTAGCACCAGGCCTCCAGTGGCACACTAATCTGTTACACTGGCTATGACATCAAATTTAGTAGTGAGACACATGGCTCCATTTCTTCAACTCCAAACAAACACTGCCAGCAAATAATCCTCTAAAAGTTCAATAGGTCTTTCCACATTGACACTGAAGCCAGTGTCGAGCTTGACAGAGCAGACACCTTCCAACTCTAGGTGCCTGATTTTGGGGAATGCAACTAAAAGAGTGAAGAGTTCTTTGGTGGTAGCTTAGCCTAACCCTCAGTATCAAATGTAAGTGACAAGTCCTTGGACATAAGCTTTTGCTGGCAAGGAAGTCTGCTGGATGCCTGTTCCTGATTCACCAGATAGGGGCCAGGTATTGCACACTGACTGCTCCAGTTGATCAGTAGGAGGATAATATTCAGTTTGCCCACAGGTAGAATTTAAGGCTAATACCCCAAACTCTACATGTATGACTGGTAAAAATCTAATACAGAGAAAGCAGAGTAGGTACAGAAAACTCACCTGTTGCAGACACAGTACCCTCAGAGGAATACATCTTAAAGCTGAACAACAGACTCACAATCGCACAAGCGTCACTAGAGCCTGGAAAATGGAATGCCCAGTGGGACCAAAATTTGGACAAAAGTCACGCTATTAAATATTCCAAATTTCTAAGTTAAAATACTACACTTCCCAAAAGGGACAGTCAGTTTTCTGCTCAGTGCCTACAGTTGTCAGAAGAATATGAATAGCAGTTGAACTGCACTCCTTTATATATCCTTAGCTGGGTTGAGATGAGGAGATAAGCAGGTGTGCTTACAGTCCCAATGAAATCTGCTTTGTAAGAAGATCCAAGTGAGCATTTGCCATTGGCGTGCGCACACATCCGACCTCACCTACTGTGAAGATCCATGTCTGTTGAATAAATTTGTTGTAGACTTAAGTACACATCTCCTATATAAAAGCTACTTTACGTCGCTGTATATCAACCATAATTACTTATAAAATGTTACTAAATTGACACTGATCAAGCCTAATTGATAAACATACCCGGCAATACAGTATTACCTAACATTAGGTTAGGTGAGATGCAAGTAATTCAGAACTTAAAATAGAACCCATGTACTCTACAGAAATGTTAAGAAAACCTCCCTTCATGAACAAACAATAGGTGGCAGTAGAGTGAAACTGACAACATTCTCACCTGTGTAACAGCAGATGTAGAAGAACGGTAAGTTTCACTTTATTGCTACTGCAGGAGTTATGGAAGAGAAGGGTCTAGTCTCACAACAGCACACACCTAAAAAACTTGTCCTCCTACTTTTCAAAGGACATCAATACATCAGCTCAATGAAATTCAGTCACTCAGCCTGCTCCTATTGATTTCAATGGAGGCAGTAGTGGACTCATCCTACACGAAAGCAAAATCTTACCAGCTACTGCAGGACCAAATAGAATAGCAATTCACAGGTTAATCACTCATCTCCCAACTTATTTGCAGGGCTAGAAGTCAAAAGGCCAGTCACAGCTATCAACAGTTCAACTGCCTCAATAAGTGAGAATACCACTCCGGCAGAACCATAATTAGCTCAATACTACTCAACACCAGTGACAAAAGGATCATGGAATAAACTGTGACTCACTGCCCAAGAACCAGGAAGGGTTTATAAAGGAGGAAGTTGCAGCAATCAATGAGCTAATGCAGGGGAGGGAAAACTTTTTGGCCTGAGGGCCACATCGGTGTTGCAAAACTGTATGGAGGGCCAGATAGGGAAGGCTGTGCTTCCCCAAACAGCCTGGCCCCCACACCCTATCCGCCCCCTTCCACTTCCCACCCCTTAACTGCTCCCCTCAGAAGTCCGGACCCACCCAACCCCCCCTGCTCCTTGCCCCCGACCGCCCCCTCCCGGGACCCCTTGCCCCTAACTGCCCCCCCCGGGATCCCACCCCGCTCCCTGTCCCCTGATTGCCCCAAGCCACATCCAAACCCCCACCCCCTGACAGGCCTCCCACACCTATCCAACCCCCTCCCGTTCCCCATCCTCTGCCCGCCCGCCCCCCCCCCCCGAACCTCTGCCCCAACCAACTGCTCCCTGTCCCCTGACTGCCCCCCGGGACTCCCGCCCTTTATCCAACCTCTCCCCCCCCCCCCCCCCCGCTCCCTGCCCCTTTACCATGCCACTCAGAGCAGCAGGAGCTTGCAGCCCCGCCACCCAGCCGGAGCCAGCCACACCACTGCACTGCCCTGCAGGAGCAACAGGCCAAAGCACTGGCGAAGTGAGGCTGCAGGGGAGGGAGGACAGCAGGGGAGGGGCCGGGCAGGATGGTCCCGCAGGCCATATGAGGCTCACAGGCCATAGTTTGCCCACCTCTGAGCTAATAAGTATTTCTACATAGCAAAGAAAAACCTGCAGCTGGCCCATGCCAGCCAACTCTGGCTTGTAGGGCTCAGACTGCAGGGCTCTTTCAGGCTGAAGCCCAGGCTCCAGGACACTTGTGGGGTAGGAGGGTCCCATAGCTCAGGCACCAGCCCCAGCCCAGAAGCCTACACAGCAATGGAACAGCCCCTGAGCCCAACCCGGCTGGCACAAGCAAGCCACAGGTTTTTCTTTGCTAAGTAGACATACACATGAGGTTTTGGGCAAAAGTTTTAGCTGTGTGGATGGAAAAAAATGTCCAGTCTTAGAGATGCCATCCAGGGAAAAAACTGCTAGATTTAGACAGCCTGGATATGTGGGAGTGGAAAGAGAATAAGTCAGAGATGAAACCAAGACTGCAGTCCTGAGTAAAAGAGACGGCAGCTGTGGACAACAACAGCACTAAGAAAGGGGAGAGAAGTTTAGGGAAGCAAGGAGAGAAAATAAACAGTTCTGTTTTGACTACACTGTCAGGTTGAACTGAGAGATGTATATACCATCATTGTTTGTGATGTTACTGTAGCTTGTTGGTCCCAGGATATGAGACACACAAGGTGGATTGGGCTTGAATGCTCGTCCATTCCACCTAGAGAAGTTGGTCCAATAAAAGACATTACCTCACCTATCTTGACTCTCTCAAATGTATATACATAAGGTGATGTAGAAAGATTTTAGTCTGGATAGAAGGAGGCAGGTGTGAAGTAGCAAGGAAGATCTGTAAATCTGCATAATGATGATAACTAGAGCTCTGCTCTTGAATGAGATCACCCAGATATAATGTGTAGAGGGGGAAGAGGAATCCAAGAGCCTTGTAGTACTGCCACTGAATGTTGAAGCAGGGATGAGGAGTATCCTGTGAATGAAACACTGAAGAAGCAGTCTCAAGTAAGAGGAGAACCAGTAGATGACAGAACCATTGCAAGCCAAAGGAAGGACAAGATTTTAAGAGCATGACTGATGTCAAAGTCAGTCAACAGATAAGAGTGACAAAGATGGAGTACTTGTTCGTGAATTTTGGTGAGAACTAGTTAGATGAGTGAAGTGGGCATTTCCCAAATTGGAAAGGGTCAAGGATGGAGTTGAAGGAAAAGAACTCCAGACAGGTGTTAGATGACATTCCATGAGCTTAGAGATGAAATGGAGAAAGGAGATGAAGTGACAGCTGGAGAGGTGAGTGGGGTTTCAGGTGGGTTTTTATCCTACGTTGCTTGCAGCATTGGTGATCGACTGCATTTCACTCATCCAAAAACTTGCAATTCCATTTTCTCAAAGCAATTTTGTCAGAATGCGACATTGCCTATTTCAGGCACCACCACAGCACTACAAAGCGTATCTTCCAAAACAGACACACACTTTGGGGCAAAGAAGCACTCTCAATAGTTTCAGGAAGCTCAGCGGAAAAGCTGGAGCTGCTGAAGAAAACATCAGAACTAAGACTTCATCAAGGTAAGGCAGAGTTGCTGGTCAATCAGTACATTCACCATTATGTGTCTTATGGAAGTGGTTTTCAACCTGTGGTATGTGGATCCTTGGGGTCCACAGACTATGTCTGAGATTTCCATTTGAAATTTAGGGGTTTGCAAATGAAAAAAGGTTGAAAACAACCATCTTATGGTCCTACAATAGGATTTCACTGTAAAACATTGACAAATTCAACATCACCAAAAACAAATCACAAATCCAAAAGAATCAGGGACAGGCTACAGTTTTAGCAACATCCCACTCATTGTTTTTATCTAGCCACCCATTGAGAGTAGTTCATTTTGGTGTTGAGAGAGAGGCCCCAAAAGCTAAGTGCCCTGCTTTAAGCGACTGAACACAAAGAAATCTTTCACTATTCACTAGACATCACTAGGACGAAGGGATGTTAATTTCATAGGAACCTGCAGAACTGCCCTATACAGTTTAATCACTGTTTTTAACTGGCACACAAGAGAACAGAGCTCCTTTCAATCCCCAACAGGAAATGCAATTCTGACACGTGACAGAAAACCTTCATTAACACTATGTATTACTAACATCTCCAACCACTTCATTCAAAAGCTACTAGTATGACTGGCCAACCAAGGGAATCAGGAAACAAATCCACTGTCCATGTTCCCAGAAGACAAGATATCAAATGTACACAGAGTACCTTAAGAACGGTTATTTATAACGAAGTAGCACCTTATAGTCAGTAACAGCAAACCTGCCACGGGGGAGGAAGAATGGTCAGTGCTTTAAAGGGCCCAAAGCAGGAAACTGAAAGGGGGGGGGGGTCATTTATCTACACCCCTGCCACCCCCAGCCTCTGCCTCAGCCCCAGAGACACCCCACTTGTGCGCCCCGCAGCTCTGCCTGCTTCCCCACCCCTACAACCCCGAAGCCTCGCCTCGCCGCCCGGAACCTCCAGCCTCCCCCCCAACACAGCTCCGCTCCCCGTCGGCCCACCGCAGGCTCCACAGCCCACTCCCGGCCACGGCTTCGCTCCCACGCCCCCAGCCCCTTTCTCCCCACAACCCGCCCTGCCCCGCTCCACAGACCGGTTTCGCCCCCGCTCCGCAGCCACCCAACCCCACTGCCGCTACCTCGCTCCCCATCCTCTCAGCCCCCGCCTGCCCGGGGGGGTCCGGCCGACCTCGCACCTACCCCGCCAGGTTCCACGACCACGGCCGCCTAGCTACCAGGCCGCTCCTGCACCTCCCAGGCCGCTCGGCCTCGGCTCGGCCGCTGCAAGCTCCTCCTCCCGCGAGACAGAGGAGGAGGAAACAGGAAAGGGGTGAAATATCGCGAGGTTTACGCCGAACGCAACGTATTGCATGGGGGGCGGGGGGCGTGTAGTGGGCTTGCTAGTTTCCAGGCTCTCCCCAGGCGGAAGTGGGGGGGGCGCTAGTTGGTGAAACCGAAAACGAGGTCGAGGGGCGTGTCTGTCGCCTGTGCGACGTTCGGTGCTCGAGAGTGCGGGCGGGGGCGCTGGGTGTGCTACCAGGGCGTCCCCGGTCTCCATGGTGACAGGGTGGCGCCCAGAGCCGCCGGCGGCAGCAGTGGGACAGGCCGCGGGAGGAGATGAGGGCAGAGGGGGGAGGGGAAAGTAGTGTGGGGGCGGTGCAGCGGCAAGTGAGAGACGGAGGAGCGGGTGGAGGAAGGCAGCGTGCGGGGAGATGGGGCTGCGAGAGCGCGACCTGGAGGCGCCGCACAGAGGAGGCTCTCCAAGGGAGTCGAGCAGGCGCGTGGACGCGGGGAAGATTGACGGGCAGGAGCTGCCCCCTCACCTTTGGCACAGCAGGTTACAGGTCATGGGGGGCAGGACAGAGGGGCGGGAATGAACCGGGAGATTCTTCGTTCTCCGTGGCAGCTGCCGCTCTTGGTGATCGCAGTGCGGTGAGGAGGGCGACAAGCTTGGGAACGATGATCCTTGTCTCATCCAGCCTCTGTTAGTGTGGCTATAGGGGGCAGATAAGAACCTACAGACAGGTCGCTAGCCTGCTGTCAGTTTCACCGACTGGGCTGGCGGGCATCTCCTCCCAGCGGTCAGACTGCAGAGAGTTACAAAACACGACAAAACATCATTCTGTAAGTAAGAATGACAGACAGGCCCTGAAAACAGAGACATACCCCTGTTGTTTTAGTGGTCAGCTTTATTGGGCCAATTTGGCCTACCACCTGTAATTTGTGGCTGGAAGCGATGTCATTTTGCCACATGCTCTGAACTTTGGGATATGGTGTGATGCTCTTGAATTATGATCACAAGATCACCCATGCTGTTGAGTTTTCATATGCTTGTCGTTTTGAAACCAATACCACAGGCGTTAGATTTGGATCCTGGCATTTGAATCTGAATACCCTGGTAAATTGAGAGGGTCTAGATCTGTGGTTACAATTTTGGCCCAATTCACAAAGTATAGTGATGAAAGAGGAAGTGGAGATGTAGATATATCAGTTCAATAGCTATGAAATTACTCTGTTCTCCTCCATCTATATGGATCTTTATGTTTCTCAGAGCAAGAAAAAATGGATAGAAACTAGATTACTGATGGTGGAAAACCCAAGGTGAGGCATACAAGTTGAAGTGCAAATAACTTCTACATGCCTGCGTTCATAGATTCTCTCTTCTCGTCTCCCTCCAAACATGCTCAAAAGCTATGGGGATGAGTTGCTACATCGCTCTGCCTACATAACACAACCCAGCATTTCTTGCATAGAGGTGCATTCATCCTTTTTCACTGAGCTCACCCATATCCAAGGTTTATTGAGATACCTGGAACTGAACATCAGCTACATGTCTAACATCATGACACCTTCCTTCCCCTGATTTGGTCCATTTAGAAGTTCTAGACATACTAATCAAGAGCAAGTCATTGCTGTCTGGAGAAAGAGAGAGAAGAGTAACTAGGAATCCTTGTAATAGAGGCTGTCAACACCATGTTTGAAAAAGGGATATTACCTCCCACCTTAAAACCTACTATAGTCTCCCATTCCTAAAGAAACCTTTATGAGACATAACAGATCTAACTTGGTACCAAATCTGTTTCTTAGCAAGCTAATCACACAGCAAGCAAGTACAAACTCCAAGCCAATCTTAGATCCGCTCCATTCTGGACAGAAATAAATCTGAAACAGTGCTGGTGGTGCAGATGAATAGTCTCCTGCAATCCATGGACAAAGAACATCTGTTCCCATACTCTTAGACCTCACTGTTATAAGATACTCTGTCCCACTTAAGAGATGAGACAAGGGTCAAGGGAAATGCTCAGAAATCTTTCCTTGAAGGCTATACTGGGAGGGTGCTGCTGGACAACTGCTTTTCCACCACCACTTTTTCCATATTTACATTTAGATTCTATGAGAAACTGATACTTTATGGGCTCAACTGCCAATGATGTGCAAATGATGCTTGACTCCCTTAATCCTTTACAATATATGCCACAATCTTGCAGCTATCTCCATGTCTAGCAGAGATTAGCACATAGATGAGAAAAGAGTTGGCTGAGGTTAAATCTAAACAAAATGAAGAGTTAAGCTTGTAAATCTGATCAAGAGAGGGTCTCTAATAGCTCCCAGTTCATTTCAAGAATGAATTAAAAATCCTATTATTAATTCATAAATCCTTTAAGAGGCTAGGATTGTGCTATCTCAGGGATCACCTATCCATCCATGACTCTCCTAGACAGTTATTGTTATGGTCCACATGCTAGACAAGCTCAGTTGTTTGGTGCATGCTCCATATGGGAGGAGAATAAACTGACTCCAAGCCTGAGTGCATTCAGGTCTAAACTCAATGCTCACCTCTTTTCTAAGGATCTTATCCAGTATTATTATTAATTAAGTATTTTATATTAGGGTAGTGTGCAGGCTGATACCTCAGTCACCCCCATTGTACTGGGCATTGTACAAACACATACAAAAACAGTCAATTCACCAAAGAATTTACAGTCTAAATTTACAGTCTAAAACCAGTGGCATCTTCTCCCTTGGAAAGCTGGAAGAAGAGGACGGAGAGAGAGGAAGAAGAAAGAGAAGGAAAAATATTTGCACTGCAGGGAGATGAAAAGAATAGAGCCCCCTTTGGACACAATCTTACACATTTTAATAATTATTCAGTTCTTAGAACCATGTAATATGAACTGTGGCAGTATGCCTGATAGATGGAGATAGAATTGTTTCAGTAACATGCGTGACAACCTGAGTTTGCAGGGTACCAGGTATGAGAATGCATTGCTAGCATTCACTTTGCAAAGGATGATGTCAAACTAGTGGAGAAAGTTCACCAAATTGATTCTGATTCCAGAGATTGAAACTCGATATAATCTTTGCCTGGTTTGCTCTTTAAAGTTTGCTCTGAAGTTTCAGTGTGTTTATATCTCTGGCCTTGCCTAATGCATTATCAAGGCTGGAACTAACCTTTTCAGATAGGGACTCATTAACAAATAAGTCTTAAACTTTACATGAGTTGTGTCCACGAAGCTTTTCTCCCTTATAACTTTAAATGGCATATGAGAAAAACTGGAAGCTTAACTACTGAATGCAACAAAATGTGATTCAGTTAAATGAGCTCTCTCTTTCTGTCCTTTAAAAACAGAGAGGTAAACCAGACTATTCTGGAAATCCATCATTAGGACAATAAAATGCCAACAAAGCTAGCACAAAAGACAAAGTAATTAGAATCAAGAATGTGCTACCTAGGCAAGGAGTCAAATGTTATATGCTGTTTAACAGCAGTCTCAGCAATATTCAACAGCAGTATTTAGAGGAGACAATGCCAGCAGCAGCAAAAACAACAGTAGTTTTCTCAACTGACCTTACAATTTCTTCAGTTTTTATTGGAGTATATTTTGTAGGCTTTCATTGCTGTATTATCATTCTGCTTCCCCAGAAGTAAAACAATTATTAGTTATTAGTTCTGCACAGCTTTTGGAATTTCTTTTTTGGGAGTATTCATAACCTCTTTAGGGCTGGCAGGAGTGAGCATCTGCCATGATTGCTGATTTAATTATGCCCGTTGTTTCAATAATAATTCAGTAGTGATTCATATATGGAATATTTATGTAATAAATTCAGGATACAGTATTTCCTTTCTCCCTGCAGGCAGCATAGTAGTGTCAAAATTAGGAGTGTGATTCTGCACACTCTCCATGGGAGAGGCCTTGAGCATGGTGTTGCATTCCTGGCCATCTTGGGTAATAGCCATTGATGGATTTATCCTCTATGAATTTACCTAATTGATTTTTTAACCCATTTATAGTTTTGGCCTTTACAACATCCCCCTGACAATGCGTTCCACGGGATGACTGAGCATTGTGTGAAGAAGTACTTCCAGTTGTTTTAAACCTGCTGCCTATTAATTTCTTTGGGTGATCCCTAGTTCTTGTGTTATGAAAAAGTGTAAATAACATTTCCTTATTCACAAAAAGGAGTACTTGTGGCACCTTAGAGACTAACAAATTTATTTGAGCATAAGCTTTCGTGAGCTACACGGCTGCTACTCTGATTTCCTTACTCACTTTCTTCACACTGTTCATGATTGTATAGATCTCTATTATATTCCCTTCTTAGTCGTCTCTTTTCTAAATTGAACAGTCCCAGTCATTTTAACCTCTCCTTATATAGAAGCTGTTCCACACACCAGTCATTTTCGTTGTCCTTCTCTGCATCTTTTCCATTCTAATATATATTTTTTGAGATATGGTGATCAGAACTACACACAGTATTCAAACTATGGGTGTACCATAGATTTATATAGTGGCATTATGACATGTTCTGTTTTATTATGTCTCTTAATGGTTCCTAACATTGTCAGCTTTTTTGACTGCTGCTGCACATTGAATAAATGTTTTCGGAGAACTACCCGTGATGATTCCAAGATCTCTTTCTTGAGTGGTAACAGCTAATTTAGATCCCATCATTTTGTATATATAGTTCGGATTTTTTTTTTCCAGTGCACATTACTTGCACTTATCAACACAGAATTTCATCTATCATTTGGTTGCCCAGTCACCCAGTTTTGTGAGATCCCTTTATAACTCTTTGCAGTTAGCTTTGGACTTATCTATCTTGACTAATTTTGTATCATCTGCAGATTTTGTCACCTCACTGTTTAGCCCTTTTTTCCAGATCATTTAGGAATATTTTGAATAACACAGGCCCCAGTCCGGATCCTTGGAGGACCCCACTACTTACCTCTCTCCATTGTGAAAACTGACCATTTATTCCTACGCCTTGTTTCCTATCTTTTAACCAGTTACTGATTCATGAGAGGACCCTCCATCTTATCCTATGACCTCTTACTTTGCTTAAGAGCTTTTGGTAATGGATCTTATCAAAAGCTTTCTCAAGTACACTGTATCAACTGGCTCACCCTTGTCCACCTGCTTGTTGACATCCTCAAAGAATTCTAATAGATTGATGAGGCATGATTTCCCTTTACGAAAGCCATGTTGGACTCTTCCCCAACATATCATCTTTATCTGTTTGTCTGATAATTTTACACTTTCAACCAATTTGCTTGGCACTGAAGTTAGGCTTACTGGTGTGTTGTTGCCAGGATCGCCTCTGGAGACTTTTTTTTTAAATCAGAATTACGTTAGCCACCCTCCAGTCATCTTTTACAGAGGCTGATTTAAGTGGTGGGTTGCAGTTAGTAGTTCTGCAATTTCATATTTGAATTCCTTCAGAACCCTTGGAGGAATACCATCTGATACTGGTGACTTATTAATTTGTTCCAAAACCTCCTCTATTGACACCTCAATCTGGGACAGTTTTTCAGATTTGTCACCTAAAAAGAATGGCTCGGGCGTGGGGATCCCCTCCATATCCATTGCAGTGAAGACTGATGCAAAGAATCCCTCCCCCAATGCCCCCCAACGGTCTTCTCTTCCTTGAGTGCTCCTTTCGCACTTTGATTGTCCAGTGGCCCCGCTGTTTCACAGGTTCCTACTTCTGATGTACTAAAAAAAAATTGCTGTTAGTTTTTGTGTCCTTAGCTAGTTGATCTTCAAATTCTTTCTTGGCCTGTCTTCTTATACTTTTACACTTGACTTGCCAGAGTGTATACTCTTTTCTATTTTCCTCACTAAGATTTGACTTCCAGTTTTTAAAGGATGCCTTTTTGCCTCTTTTACTTTGCTGTTTATCCATGGTGGCATTTTTTTGGTCCTCTTACTGTTTTTTTATTTGGGGTATACATTTTGTATGAGCTTCTGTTAAATTGTTTCCATGCTGTTTGCAGGCCTTTCACCCTTGTGACTGCTCCTTTTAATTTCTGTTTAACAGCTTCCTCGTTTTTATATAGGTGCCTTTTTTTATGTTAAATGCTACTGTGGTAGGTTTCTTTGGCATTTTTCTCCTACATGGATATTAAATTTAATATGAATATAAATTTAATACATTATGGTTGCTATTACTGAACGGTTCAGCTATATTCACCTCTTGTACCAGATCCTGTGCCCCACGTAGGACTAAATCAAGAATTGCCTCTTCCCTTGTTTCAGAGTAACAGCCGTGTTAGTCTGTATTCGCAAAAAGAAAAGGAGTACTTGTGGCACCTTAGAGACTAACCAATTTATTTGAGCATAAGCTTTCGTGAGCTACAGTCAAATCCAGACTCCAGCGAGAAACTGTTGAATTGGAATTCATTTGCAAATTGGATACAATTAACTTATGCTTGAATAGAGACTGGGAGTGGCTAAGTCATTATGCAAGGTAACCTGTTTCCCCTTGTTTTTTCCAACCCCCCCCCCTCCCCCCCCAGATGTTCTTGTTAAACCCTGGATTTGTGCTGGAAATGGCCCACCTTGATTATCATACACATTGTAAGGAGAGTGATCACTTTAGGTAAGCTATTACCAGCAGGAGAGTGGGGTAGGGGGAGGTATTGTTTCATGCTTTGTGTGTATAAAAAGATCTTCTACACTTTCCACAGTATGGATCCGATGAACTGAGCTGTAGCTCACGAAAGCTTATGCTCAAATAAATTGGTTAGTCTCTAAGGTGCCACAAGTACTCCTTTTCTCTTCCCTTGTGGGTCCCAGGACAAGGTGCTCCAAGAAGCAGTCATTTATGGTGTCTAGAAGTTTTATCCCTGCATCCCTTTCTGAGGATAGTTGAAATACCACATTATTATTATGTTTTCTGCCATTGTAGCCTCTCTACTCTCCCTGAGCATTTCAGTCCCGTCACTATCCTGGTCAGGTGGTCTGTAGTAGATTCCTACTGCTATACTATTATTGTTCAAGCATGGACTTTCTGTTCATAGAGTCTATGGTACAGTTTGATTCATTTAAGATTTTTACTTTATTTGACTCTATGCTTTCTTTCATATATAGTGCCACTCCCCGACCAGCACAATCTACTCTGTCATTACTATATATTTTGTACTCTAATATTGCTGTGTCCCATTGATTATCCTTATTCCACCAAGTTTCCACGATGCCTATTATATCAATATCCTCATTTAATACGAGGCACTCTAGTTTACCCATCATCCATTTTAGTATTTAGACTTCTAACATTTGTATATAAGCACTTGTACATTTTATCCATATTCAGTTGCTTGCCATCATGTGGTATATTTAAATGGGATTTATGTTTGACTGTTCCTCAGTAGCTCCTACCTTTACCAACTTCTTTCCTATCCTCTTTATTAGGATATAGAGTTCCCCCTTTAATATATTCATCCCTAAGGGATGTCTCCACCCAAACCGCATGGTTCTCCGCACCTGTCAGCTTTCCCCCAGCTCTTAGTTTTAAAAAAATCTTCTACAACCTTTTTAATTTTTTATGCCAGCAGTCTGATTCTGTTTTGGTTTAGGTGGATCCCATCCTTCCTGTATCAGTCCCCCCTTTCCCAAAAGGTTCCCCGGTTCCTAATAAACCTAAAACCTTCCTCTCTACACCATCATCTCATCCGCGCATTTACCGATATAAATACTGACAGGAAAATCAGAGTTCATTATGCTTTATAATAATGTCCAAGAGCTTTTGGTCCATTTTATTTGGTGATACATAAGCGAGACATAGGTACAAAAATGCAATTTTATTCCTTTTTAAGTTATGCACAAACATACAACAAAAGAATAAATAGAAGGTGCACTTTAAGGCCCCAGTCCCACAAATAGATGTACTATCATAGAACCCTAAACCCCCATCGCATACTATTCACTGTAATGGGACTTTGTGCAGGTGCAGGGTCTGCATTAGCGCATCATCTGTTTGTAGCATTAGGGCCTTTACATTAGTAAAGGTATAGTCAAGATAACAAAATACAGTTCACTAGTTGCAAGTACATTTCTAATTTGCAAAAGATTTGAATTTATATTTTGAAATTATTATTTATTATTTGTTCACTGGTTTCCCAAAGTGTGAAGGCACCAAACAGACAAATAAACATTACTGGGAACAGGGCAGGTTCTAGGGGCACGCGAGCAGGGCAGTTGCCCTGGGTGCCAACTTCCAGGGAGCGCTGTGCTGTTGTTACCCACTCTGCCTTTATCTTTTGCTCTATGCTCTGCCTGGCTGGCCATTTTCCATTTGCTTCATTGATTGGTCAGCCCTTTTTGCCCCCCTCCCCTTAGCCATTGCAGGGAGTGGGTGGTGTTGAAAATGTTTACTTCCATGGCTGGCAAAATGGCTAGAGAACATGGGGAAAGCCAGGCTGGCTGAGACCAATAGTTCATCTCATCTAGTCCAGTATCTGGTTCTGATAGTGCTCTGTAATAGATGCTTTGGAGGAAGGTGCAATAAACTCCACAGCAGACAATTATGGAAAACATTACCTATAGGAAAAGTTTCTTCCTAAACTCCATTAGTCAGAAGTATGTTTATGCTCCAAAGCATATGCTCCAAACCTTCAATTCATGAGGGTTTGTATCCCTTCCAAAATTCAGGTTAAGGATTTTTTGTTTGTTATTCTTTTTTTATCCTTACAATTTTATTTATAGACCTTTTTGTTATTCATAAAAATGTCCAGTCTTTTTTTGAATTCTGCTAAGCTCTCAGCCTCTGTGGTATATTGTGGCAATGATTTCCACAGGCTAATGGGAACCCGTTGCAAGGATTTTAGAATCTATTACCCCATTCCTGTAAATACTTATGCCTGCACATGAGTAACATTACCCATATGAACTATTAGTCCTATATGCATCAAGTTACTCACATATGGGGCCTAAGATAACTTACAGACAATTTAGAGAGTGAATAATTTACAGGCAAGAGAGAGGATGAAAATATTTTGTACGATTTTGGTTTTAATTGTAATTGTCTGATCCATACCTCATTCCCACTTTGTGTTATCTAACCTCACACCTAGATGCATGCCACTACATCTCCTTTTATTGTTTATGTTATAAATCCTATCCTTTTGGCCTTTGTTGGGTAATTAAACCTTTCCCTTATTTTAATATTATATTTAACCCTTGATTTTTCTATTGTTTATAGAATTAGTTTTAATTCTAGCCCTTTCCTTTTAATAATTGATAATCTTTGTTTTTCCTGTGTTTATATTTGACCTTACTTTATAATATTTTTTAAATTAAAATCCTCTTTTTTTTATTTTTATGTGTAATTAACACTTCCCAGATCTTGGCCTGATCTTGTAAACGGACGTGAGCTTAACTTTATGCATTGTGAGTGGAAGATCAATGGGACTGGTTACTTTGTGTAGAGTGAAGCACATGTTTAAGTCCCTATAGAACTGCTGCCCTTTTTATTATGGGGTCAGATTCTGCCATCCTCATTTAGGTTGATTAGTAATTTATTCTGTAGAGGATTCCACTGGGTTAAGGTACTACTCAATGTAAGAGTGGTAAAACCTGGTCTTAAATTATTTTAACTCTGCCTTTTTTGTAACTATTTATATTTAAACCTCCTTGTTTGGTTTTTTAAACATACTTTTTTTTTAAACGTTGGAAATAAATGGGACACATTAGCAATTGAATTAGATATTCAAAAATTATCAACATTTGAGATGGGTGGGTATGGACAATCTCTTAATCTAGGTTTGTAAAGGACCTAGCTGAATGGAGCTGCAGTCTTGGTTGGGGCCTCTAGGAACTAATGTAATACAAATAATAAATAATAATAAAATGCCCTAGTTGCTCAGTGACTTACAGACATGTGCTTACTTGGACAGATACAATGCTATGCCTCTTTCACTGGGACTTTGTTTTGAAGAGTATGTTGTCCATGTAAGCTTTGTCCAGAACACCAGGTTTCTTCTGCATTGCTGCCTGCAAACGCTCAGGGAACAGCCTCTGACTTCTGATCTCTCCCAGAACAATATCATCCTTCTTTTGGGGCCTCTGGGTCCTAGCATCCACCAGTGCCTCAGGAGCACTGTGCACATCCTGCAGTTTCATCTGAAGCCAATCCTGTCTCTCCACAGTATGCAGGTGCTCCCCAAGATTGTGCATCAGTTGCATCTCACTCACTGACCTCTTCCTGTATGAAGGGTGAACAAAGTAACAATCTCATAATGGCCTTTCCTTCAATTCTTGATCTCCACTAAAGCCCAAGTTTGGGAACTTTTGGGGCAGTGCAAGGCATATTTATTCAACCTGGATTTTTACCCAGGAGGGGATATACTGTCTGCTGGTGGGAGGGGAAATAGTGATATTTAATTGGTGGTGGATTTATTAGTTGGAGGAGGGTTAGAAGAGGGAAATGGTCTAGTTTTGTGGCATTGTTTATTTTAATTCTTGTACTTTATGTCAAATTTCAGATGATGATAGGCAGGTAATCAGTCAAGAGGAAAGTAAAGAATATTAGTAAAAATATCCCCAAATTCAAAAAATGTATAGCAATATACTTACATCACTGGTCTTCCATCAGATTTTGCAAAGAAACAAATTGCATATACAACAACTGCAGTCTTAGCCATATCTTTGACAGAAATCATGTTAACTATAAGGATAAAAAGAAGGAAATTTGTAAATCTATGTTTCAAATAATTTCAAACCAGTTAAACTAGGGGTACAGTTAGGGTTAGGTACAGAGAAAAGTGTTGAACACGTATATAGTCAGAAAAGAGATTGTGTAAAAATGTTTTTCACATGTAGTGGATACAACAAGGAATTTAGGTATCAGAAGAACTGGATTCTATTCCTAATTTTTATAATGACTTTCAGTACAATCTTGGGCAAGTCTCTTAATTGCTGTATGCCTCAGTTACCCCACGTTATCATCGGCATAATAATACCCACCATTTTAATATCTTTGGATGCAAAGCAGTGTTTAGTTGGAAAGTATTATTATTTATTATTAATTTCTGTCTCATGGAGATATTTGTAAAGCTCCTTGAAATACCTGCATACAGCTATGTAAATGCAAAGTATTAGATTTTGTCTGCTTCTTGTGTGTCACTAAACTTTGCTGATTTTGCTGATAGAACCAAGAATCTTGATTCTCTTATGGCAGCTTTAATTTGGCATAACTACTGAAGTTAGTGTTGTTAGTCCCTATATAACCTGATTGTGAGAAAAATCAGAATTGGGCCCCAAGTTTTTACAGTTTCTTGTACTACATAGGTCATATCGCTATGGAAGAGAGATGGATTTTATTTTGCTTTGCACATCAACAAAATTGTCAGTTGAATTATAATTGCAGAATATTTAGTACTGGTGATGGCAGAAATAACTTTGAAAGGCAGAAATAACTTTGAATTTCAGATTCCAATTTGAGTTCTTAGTGGTGATAGCTAGAAAAACATCTTTTGAGTTGTAAATAAAGCAAATTTGATGTGGAGTATCTGAGACAGAATAATTATAGAACCCTCCAATGCCATTTTTACTGTTACTTTCCTGTTTGATTTTTACAGTTTTACTGTAGGTCAGAAAAGCATTTACAGCACCATGTTTTACATCAGAGCATGAATATGCTCCAAGCACAGCATCTAATTATTTTAAATCCAGTGGTTGAATTCACTTTGAGTTATTTCTTTAATCCACCATCATAGGTGAATTTTATTCATTTAACTGAATTTTAAAAAGCTGATTCAGTTAACAATCTTAAAAACAGCAGATTTTCACTTTCATTCCATTTTTATGCTTAACCTAATCAGAAAACAAAATACACAAACTGAATTATAATTTGTTATTAAAATCATTTATCTAGTATATCCTAAAAGAAAATATGACATACTTACCAAATAATGTCTTAAACAGGTTTCTGCTTCTGATAAGTCAGCAGCTGACTGTCTTCTGATGTTGTGTATATTTAAAGACTACTGAATTGGTCTAGTGGACCCCTTAAATGTAACTTTAAAATAGAACTTCTTAGTAACTAAGAAGCCCTTTTATTGTCTCAGTTGATGTCACTCCCAACACATGCCCCCCTGATCGTCATCCAATCCTCATCCAATCTTATGGTTTTTTGTTAACTGAGCATTTAAAGAAAGAGAGAGAAAGGAAAGGTTAGGCTAAAAGAAAGTATCCTGGGTAACTGTGAAGGAGTTTGACTTTTGGAGAATCTGAATTTGGGTTAGGAGGAAAATGCAAGTAAAGAAATTATGTCAGTGTCTTAATTTATTGATCAGTTTTAAATGTTAATGAGTCCACAGATGACTAAAGTTAGTAATTTGAAAGTGAAGTGCAATGACCAAATAAAGTAAATGTCATGTTTCAGTAGCCTTTACTTTTCAACCCTTAAATAGGCTTATCTAGATAACTGTGTTATTCAATAAAAAAGAAAGAAAAACTATTTTCAGTTGATAACTTTAATTCAGTATTGAATCTTGCTTTCAATATACATGTTGCAAAATAGAACAGATTAATACTAATGAAATGGATTAAATATTCAAATATTTTAATAGCTAAATTGCAATTTCTACTTGACCCACTCTGTTTCTTAGTTTTACAAAAGGATTTCTGACCCTTGTTATTCCTTACCCATCTAACAAAGGGGAAATAGTTAGGACTGATATCCTCAACTGCACACTCTGGCCCCAGTTCAGCAGGGTACTTAAGCACGTACCTAACTTTAAGCATGTGAGTTGTCCCATTGACTTGCTGAATTTGGGCCACAGTCCTGACTAACTACTTTTTTGAGATAAATTAAGTAATATATAAAGATTGAAAAAAATATAGTAAAGATTGCACCAATGTAGTATTGTTCAATAGAATTTCAGTATTGATGTGAAAATGTATGTGGGCACAGGTATATCATATAAAAAAAAAAGTCTACACCTGACCATAATCTATACAATTTCAAATATCTAAGGTCCCATCCTGAAGTCGGTGAAAGCAAGGTAGGGTCCTAAAGTAGGTTGATTGAATAACATCATCTTGCTGTTTGATAAGGTGTACATATTCTTATATCTATAGAACCTATAGGAGAGATGTTGTAACTAAAGGCCCAATCCTTACAGCAAAGAGTTCCATGCAAGTGGAAACCCTGCACCCCATAAAGTCCCACTGAAGTCAGTGGGGCACTATACAGGCACAGGGACTCACCCACACAGAGCACACTGCAGGACTGAAGCTTTAGTAATCACATACTTTCATGTTCCATTGTACCAGTAAAAGGCTTGATCCTGAAAGGCATCTTACATAGAACTCCCAGTGATTTAAATAGAAACTTGAGCTATGAAAGCTTGCAAGATCTAGGGGCTTTGACATATGCGTTTTATGTGGAACAAAACAAATCAAGAAAGTTGCACCCCCTCTGAATTGTTTTAATCAAAATATGGTTTCCATTGTAAATGAGGCATTTTCTTGCTACTATCCAGATATAATATTTGAAAGCAAGAAAATTATATGAAGGATTAGTTGGAATGTAATGTACCTGTTAATCTGAACAAACTAAGTTGTTTTGTTATTACTTTGTTATAGAGTATTTTGTATTTAACTAGTAACTTTCACCAGAGAATTTCAAACAACTTCTTAAGCCTGAACAATGGAAGCACCACACCACCCTGAGAGAGATACGAATGTTATCCCCATTTTATGTATGGATAAACTGAGTGACAAAGAGGTCTGTGACTCTTCCAAGACAGTCAATAGCAAAGCTGTGAACAGAGCCCGAGGGCCCTGATTTCTAATTTCCCATTCTAACGATTAGGCAACCGTCCTACCCTCTCCTTCAAAAGAAATGTTGCTGAGTGCACAAATGCTTTGTCCTGTTATCATTGCACAAAATTTGGTGAAAAGTCACGTCCACCCAAATTTACTTCTAAAATATAAATTATTGTGCTCTGAAAGTCTTTAATAAGGACTTTAAACTAGGTGGTGATATTCTTTTGCATAGTACACATATGAGTAACAGGTCACTTGGTTCTGTGAAATCTTGGTAACAAATCATTATCATTAGGTGAAAAAATTCAGATATCCTCCTCCTTGAGAGGATATAATTGATTTTTGTGACTTGTTTTCAAAATGTAAAATGTCTCCTAAAGTTTATGAAATAACATATAGGGGCTGATATTGTATGGCTGATCCTGTAACATAGGCCCTGTTTAATCATTGCAGAAGAGAAGTCTGCAGTTCTGAATCTACCATTCTTGATCTTAGAAATGAAACAATATACAACTAGTCAAAAGTGTATTAGAATAATGACTTCTCCATGACCTCAGACTTTGTAGCTACAGGCATCAGACAACACAAAGGCATTCCAGAGGAAGAGGGCTGGGAGTCCTAGGCTATGTCTACACTACCGCCGGAGCAATGCTCCAGCAATCGATGCACCAGGGGTCGATTTAGTGGGTCTACTGAAGACCTGCTAAATCGACAGCAGATCACTTTCTGGTCGATCCCGGTACTCCACCCTGAATGAGAAGAATAAGGTAAGTCTCCCGTTGACCCAGCACAGTGTAGACACCTCAGTAAGTCGACCTAAGCTACGTCGACTCCAGCTACATTATTCACTTATAAGTTATGGACTTATTCACGTAGCTGGAGTTGTGTAACTTAGGTCAACTTACTGTGGTAGTGTAGACATAGCCCTAGGGACTGAAGATGCTGGAGTCACACTGTGTGAGGGAAGAGCTGACTACAACCTTTTGAAGAGCTTGATCAGGCATAGAAATACCCTTCCCTGACCTTCACACACTGATTGTACAGATACTTTAACCAAGTCAGCATGAAGAAACTTTGTACTCTTATGTTGCAGGAGGAATGCCACCTTGCCTTGTGTTTGTGCCACAGTGTAATCAGTCTCCAAACTGGAAAATAAACCATATTATCTGCAAGATAATTTTTTCAGAGGGAGGCAGAGGACAGCCACATTCTTAAAATGCAGACTTTCATACACCAACATCCTTCCTGTATTATATTCATTTTGGCAGAGAATGGGGTTATATTCAGCAGAGAATAAAACTCATGCTTAAGTGCTTTGCTGGATCAAGGCTAGAGTCTTGTAGGATGAACTCCTAAGTGACATGAATAAATTATCACAAATTAAATATGCATCCCCATAAAAGTACATCTCAGTAGCTTCCTAATGCATTAAACTCTAATTAAGGTTAAATTCTTAAGTTACATTATTTTCATGTGATTTTCATCTAAATAAACAACAGGCCAAAAGCCTAATATATATATATATATATATGAGCTCCCACATTAAACGCGTTCTAATCACCACTGCAGCTATGAGGATATTAGTAGATTTTTGTGTGTGGAAGGAGGAGGGTAAATGATGACACACTGGATGACTGTGGTGAGGCAACCTTTCTAAATGTGTCTAAGGAATGTTTTTGTCTTGACACAATCTGGATCCAAAGTGACAGTAAACTCTTTAGATCTTCATTTGATTGACAAGATTTGTGGCTTTTCAAATGCCTCAGCCGCATGTTTGGTAATTTATGTAAGCAATGTGATGTATCTTTAGGTGTTTCTTGGGTTATTGCAGGTAGATGATGCTCTAATCAAGTGCCAGATTTCAGTTAAGGATGAAAAAGAGAAAGGCCTCATATCGAACTCAGAATGAGGCTAATACAGCTTTTAGCAAATGCCTGTGATGGTATGATACAATTCATTTATTAGTAGCTACTGCTAAATCTGAGTTCAGAAATAATAGCTTGCACTAATGTTTCCCTGCAATTTTATAGCACCTTTCATCCAAGGATCTCAAAGTGGTGTACAAATGCATGAATTTACCCAGTTCCCCTGGGAAGTAGATAAGTGTTACAGTGTTGTCTGTATACTAGGGAAATTTAGGCAAAGAGAGGCTAAGTGCTGAAGTTACTCAGAATCAAGTCAGAGGAGAAGAGAATCCAAGGATCTTGGCTTTCAGTCTGCTTTAAGCATGCTACCTCACATAGTCAGATTATCTTGATAATACTCAGAACTCAGTAATCCAGAATATTTCTAGAATTTGCAGTGATTAAATGCAATATGTGATGTAAATGACAGGGTACCTACTTTAGCCTTGCATACAGCACATCCACATTGTCACCCTTGATCATTGCATTTTCTGTAGTGATCTACAGTGGACATGCCATGTTTTGATGATATGATCATGAATGTATGAGTCTTTGCTCTCTGCATGCCACCCTACACCTTGGCTGCATAGAGTTTCATATAGCGTTACATGGCTGTTTTGAAGCCTAAATGGGGAACCCTGGTTACCTCATCTCTCTCTAATGAGAAGAATCTCAAGCTTGGTCAAAATACCCAGAGGAATGCTACAATGGCTGTTAAAGAAAGTCATGAAGATGAGGTACATCTTATTCTCTACAGAGACATGCTTCACTGATCAATAACAGAAATGCCATTGTGTATCAGAAACAATAAGGAAAGCCTTAGTTTCAAAATCAATGTATACATACAAATATATATATGTATATACACACACATACAAATGACTTCTTTTGTGATATCAGTTGTAGACCTAATTTCTAGTTATTTATAGAATTGTATAGGAGAAAATTAATTGTAATTTCAGAGTTTAAAATTTGGATAAATTACTATACTTTAAACTACTACACAATGATAGTAAAGTGAAGTATTAGCTTGCTCAAACTGAAAATTTAATATATTTACTCTGCTGAATATAATACATAATTAATAGCAAGCATTTATAATATTTTTATACTGTAGCTCTTAGGGTGGTATTTTTCTCAGACCTGGTGTCAGATAATCAGAAGTTTGGTGTCTGATCCCAGTTTTGAAAATATCAATAGATCAGATGCTAGCCTTAAATACTTTTAGCACAGACAGGGGTTCACATTTAACAATGTAAAGAGTTGCTTTAATGGGGGCCTGTTTTCTTTTTGTCATCCTAGAAGTGGACACACAATCCCTGCACAGCCACCCAAATAGATTACACATACTAGGAGCACAAATAATTCCAGAGGGGTATGTATGTGTAAGGGGTCAGGAAGACCCCACCCTGGAATGCCTGCCCTGCTGCTGGGGCCAAGGAGGAACTCTGGAGTGTCAACTGTGTGGGGTTTGGCTGGATTGCACCCTGACTGGCTATCTCACTTTGGGCCATTCATTCAAATGCCATCGAAATCGGTGGAAACACTCCTATTGACTTTAACATGACTTGAATAAGCATCTGAGAATTAGCTTGAATTTGGCCCCTTAATGTTAGCCAACAAATCAGTTTATCATTAAAGACTGTGAACTTTTACAAACAGAAGATATTATCAAGTAGCTGGTTTTTGGAGTGGTTGAAGCACAGAACAGTTACATTCCCCAAGCCAGTTAGATGTTAGCTATTCAATAAAAGGGAAATTCACCCTTGTGCAGATGACCAGCAGAAGGCCCATGCACCATTTGGTGTCTAAGTGAGACTTGAGTAGTTCATGTGTCTTGTGCTGGCCCCCTACAAGGGATGAATTTCACCCTAAGAGCTCTGTGCATTTCAATTCTTCAGCTTCATCAACATACGTCAGATGATTCCTGTTGTACCAAATGACTGAAATGGATGTGAATTAAATCATTTGTAATAGAATTTTGAGTGGGTAAATATTTCATATTTTTGAAATATAATGTCTTGGCATCACTATGAGGTTACATCAGATTACTGCCCTGGCCAAAATAGCTAGAGCCCATTATCACATAATCTCATTTTATTCCAGTATCACTGGCTATTAATCATATCATTGCTCATAATGCTGTTGCTTGTAGTTAAATCTACAGTCTTTATAGTCTGTGCAGTATTTATCAATACATAATGCCATTTATTGTAATGCATATGCTGCCTTTTGTAGTAGCATTCTTGTTCTATGATTAAATGTTTTCCTGCTGTCTGTCTTCTGATTAGGGTCTACGGGACAAATTCTGCTCTTAGTTACACCAGAGTAAATCAGAAGTCAGGTTACCTGTAATGTGATTTTTATTTGATTAAGAATCCTTATGCTCAAAAGACTAAATCTTTCCATTGCACTGACAAATATACCTTAGAACAGTGGTTCTCAACCAGGAGTATGCGTACCCCTGGGGGTACACAGAGATTTTCCAGGGGGTACATCAACCCATCTAAATAGTTGTCTAGTTTTACAACAGGCTACATAAAAAGCACGAGCGAAGTCAGTATAGATTAAAATTTCATACAATGACTTGTTTATACTGCTTTATATACTATACACTGAAATGTAAGTACAATATTTATATTCCAATTGATTTATTTTATAATTGTATAGCAAAAATGAGAAAGGAAGCATTTTTTCAGTAATAGTGTGCTGTGACACTTTTGTATTTTTATGTCTGATTTTTAAGTAAGTAATTTTTAAGTGAGGTGAAACTTGGGAGTATACAAGACAAATCAGACTCCTGAAAGGGGTACAGTAGTCTGGAAAGGTGAGAGCCACTGCTTTAGTACTCAAGTCCAGGTGGAAAGATAGGCACATTTGTTGGAGAATAACTTAGGTGGGATCATCGCCTCAGATAGGCAGAAAAACTAAAAGTGACAAAGTCAAGAAAAATGCCTAATTCCCCAAAACATGCTAACTCCCAAGAAAAGTGCACAGATCTATAGCAGAGCCAACCAGATTAGTAATGATGTGAGTGCAAGGACTGGCAAGGAAGATAGAGGGTTCTGTGGTCCCCTTGACTTCAGCAAGAAAGGAGATGAAATCTTTAGATCTGGGCCTGAGGGCACATGGAGTGGAGGAGAGTTGGCAGGATGGCATGCCACCACTCCCTCAAACCCCACAGAAACATGTCCCTGGGTGCTGTGTTCGGGTTCCAAAGTGTTGGGAGGGGTAAGTCTGGCAGCCATCCATGCTTCATGGAATAATTTCCCTCTACCAACTGCATGAAACAGAGCTATGGAAATTTACATCACACAAATGCTGTAGTAACTTTTATAGGTTCTCATCTGTCCTGTGACACACACACCCTCCCTGGGCTTCTGGGAGAACAGAGGTTAAGAAACAAGCAGCTCCACTTTGCACAGGAGACAAGCTGTCAGTAAGCTGCAGGGGCTAGATGGCAGTGCAGAGATAAGAGGCCGCCACTTGGATTGCCACTGTCTTTAGTGGCTTCTTCAAGATATATGTGGATCATGGGAGATTTGCAGGTTTATAATGGTCCCTAGATTCTTCAGTAGAGAGCTAGTTTCAGCATCCTGATGGAAGAATTCCAGGGAAATTCAGCCTCAGCTGATGCTCTTAGTTTCCAATGCCCTACCCAAGTTTCAGAAAGTTTAAACATAGACACGCACAGATCATTGTAAATGGAGAATGAGAAGACCTATTAGATCTTCAAGTCTGTCTTCCTACACCTGCAGAGCATAGGCATCAAACAGAATATGTGTGAGATGGGACACTTGTATTACACTGGATCTTAATCAAAGGGTCTATAGATTCAAAAATAAAACTGTAGACTTAATATCCTAACATGACCAAATAGACTCCCCTAATTGGGGATACAGGTAACTGTTATAGAACATTACATAGAACACTGGATTGGTACTTTCACTTATTAATAGTCTGGGGTCAGTTTGATGATTAAACGTACGGATTTTATGAAAGGTTGTTAGTTTATCAATTTCTTCAGAGAAAATCTTCTCTAATGTGAATGTTTGAAATACGTCACCCTTGCCTAGCATTCCATTTTTTCCACTTCTCAGTAAAAGGCTACCGTTCAGACAGTCACAGCTCATTTCTTGCCATCCATCCGTCCATCTATGGTGTTTCTAGATCATGTGTCACTACAGTAAGTAGATATACATCAGCACAGTCTGCAAAGCCTGTTGATTTACAATAAATTAAGACATCCCCAAAGGTATGTTTAAGCAATTGAATGGAATATTTTCATTCATTTGGGCCCAAAAATGAGAGGCTGGTGAACCATAGATACACAAGAGTATCAGTTTGACCTAGCAGGGGGGTGGGGGGTTGCTAATATTGCATAAAGCATTCTTATGTGGCTCTGAACACTGCAGTGTTGAATAGGGGTTGGTCTAGATATTTTATAGAGGCAACCAGATATTTTCCCATTCCTGCTGTTCAAAAGACATTTCAAGGTGAGACTTCCATACTTTTGCAATCCTTGCAGATGAGTTGATAATTTCTGAGTAAATTCTCTACAGCTTGATGACACAGCATGGGAAAGACCAGCTCATTTTACAAATGAATGATAACATGTCAGACCTTTGCTTCCATGAAGAAAAGTCCTTGGAAGTGCTAAGATTGCAGTTTCTCAGTTAGAAATATATATACAAAATTGATTATCTGGCAAATAATTATTTGGCTTACTAAAGGCCCCATTTTGCTATGTGCTGTACAGACAGATGGCCCTTCCCTAATGAGTTTACAGTCTAACTAAAGGCAAAACGTATGAGTGAGTTTAAGAAATAATAGGAGGGAGGGATGATAGGATAACACGTGCTACAGTAAAAAGAAAATTTTTGACATAATTATTTGACAAGTTAGTGCAGATCTTAACGGGGCTTCTGTAATAGTAGTGGGTTTTTCTGTTTAATACAAATTATGACTGTTTACAGGCTATTTTTAATCATCAATGAGAAAGAGACAGTAGCAGGAAGTTGGCCAAGGGTAAGAATGGAAGAGGTACCAGGGATGGCGGGGAAGGACAGGAAATTAGCACGGTGTGGTTGATTGGAGAACAGGTATGGAGAAGAGGAAGGAGAGTTGATATAAGGATCAGGAGAATGAGTAGAGGTGGCATTGTGAGGTAGGCAAAAGCAATAGTGGGAGGCCGAAGATGTGAAGTACTGTGCTGGTTAAGGAGTTTTAGCAGCCCTGCAAGCAGCTCTTGTGCCTGGGGCCAGTTCTTCTGCATGATCCAGTGGGAAAAGGGAGAAAGGGTAGGTGAATGTAGACTTAAAATCAGAGCAAAATAACATAATAGTCTTTCAGCCACAATTTCAGTGAGAGAGCTAATCCGCAGGATAACCTGCTATTCTGCATGAATGCTTTTTAGTTAATTCTTATATTTGGATGATACCATACTGTGTATCTGCAATTTGCTAATTACCAGTGATATCCATTTAAAGTCTCACTGTTTGTATCCATGCTTTATGGACAAGAGGGCAATGATTTCAAAATGGAGGCAGCACCAATAGCAAGAGAATACACCTGTGCCATTTCCTATGTAAGTGTGATCTCTAAATGATGCAGTAGGACTAGAGGATTAAGACTTCAGAGGATCCAATCAACCAAAATTTTGGCCTCCTAGGCACACTGGCCAGGTTAGAGTTGCACAACTCCCAGACATTGCCATTCTTCTTACTTTCCTCCAATTCTGTACTGCAACATAGTGCGAGGAGTTGAGGGAGAGGTACCGTGAAACCAAGGTGCATTTCCATTATGGGTCCTGCACTAGCAGCAGGTAGGCAACCACAAGGCCCAAATCTCAAGAATTCTGGCTGACTTCTTGTTTTACAATGAACTTGTTATAAAAATAAGCAACTATGAGCTTTATGGAACCTGTCCAGACCATATGAGCTTCTACCCAACATTAACTAAATCTCACAAAGTCCTGCACCAGCATGTATGGAACTATGGTAGAAACAGGAATGGATTCTTTGGAAGTGGGCTCTTCTTTGGTTGATCCAAAGTCCTGGTCAAGAACTAGGAGGAGATCTAAGAACTAGGAGGAGATCTTCCCAAGACAACATATTGTGAAGCCAAACCTCCCAACCTTGTCCCCTTGATTGTCAGATTCTCACAGTTATCACCATGCCTTCTTCCATGCACCTCCCCATGCATTGTACAACCTGTTTAAGCTCATCCATAAGACCCCTAGCCTGTTCACATTGAAGCCCCCCTTGAAAATCCACTTTAACTGTGCTGTCTATAATGAATCAAGTTGACTTGTACATAAATTACCTATTGTTATTCCCCTTCCCTGACCTCTGTTTACTTGTTTGTCTGTAGACTATGAGATTGTCAGAAGGGGACTGTCCTTCTGAAGTGTCTGTAAAGGACACTTACTGCCTAGAACATAGTGAGTGCCCCCACAAATAAATAATAAATTATGATGTAGCCTTAAAAAAATAACAACACTGCATAGATTATACAAATAAGTGTGTCAAAATGGGTTTGCTAATAGGGTTTAATTAATATGTTTTTAAACACTGTTTAGCCTCTAATATAGACAGGGTTCAACACCTTTAAAACATGTTAGCTTTTCATTGTTGACCTTAAGAGATAGGTGGTGTTTTAAAATGTTGAGGGCTATCTTCCTAGTCTAGACATACCCTAAAATAGAATATTGTCCTCTTCATTGTCTTGTCAAGATTCTTCTAATCTGAGGTTCTGTGTTTCTCCTGCAAAATTTGATGCAACCCAACCACATAAAGCATAGGATTTTCCTGAATGCTATGCCCTGCTTCAGGTACTTATGGTGTCAGCTATTTCTGACTTTTCGTACAATTAGGAAAGGCATTAACCTCACTCTCTCAGAGGCTGTGCTTTGGTAACTCTTGGTAAATGCTCAGTTTTATTAGGGACCAATCTAGTATAGGAATCTTGACTATCCCAGCTCACTTGCAACACTGCCTGTGAATGTGATATTTCTGTTCTAGGGACTAAAGTCCTTTCCACATTCCACTTGTGAATACATCATCAGTCCTTGTATCAGCAAAGAAAAGAGTTGCCCATTTTCTATATGAATGTCCAGAGAAGTATAATGTAGGATTTAAACCCATAATTTTGTTTCTATCAGTATCTTGTATTAAAATGTATTGTGAATCTGGGTTAACATGAACAAATCTTTTTAGTGGAAATAGAACATCTTTAGGGCCATAACTTCTCTCTCCCATGTAACAGGCAGACTAACCTGAAAATATGGAGAAATTATTTTGTGGGAGAAATCCACCACACTCTCCCATCTTTATGGCAGGACACATGATCTTGCAACATCAGCATAGGGCATAGCCAGTTGAACACACAGAACCATGGGTAGAATTTGATCAACTCATACAGTTTACAGACCTCCATTTGTCCCCTTGCTGCTACCCCATTCCTTTCTGTTCATCCCATGCCACAGCTCAGGTTCTTGCGCTGTCCTGCCACTGGCTGCTTCCCACTTCCCCTGTGCACTTCCCCTGTGCCTCCTTTGATAATATGTGGAAAATCTGGAGGAGTTCTCATCATTAATTTACATGGCAATTTCTGCTCGACAACATTGCCCTCTCCCCTTCACATCATAGGCTCTTCACCTCTTCCTTCCCCATATGCACAGAGGAGCACACAACAGCTACATAGTATAGCGAACCATACTGCATATCTGATTTCCCCTCCCTAAAATCTCTTTTGCACATTCACCATCTGTTTGCTTCCTTCTGTGCCACAAAAGAGATAGACAGATACGGATCTCAGTTATTTGTGCAGTATGAGCCATCTTTATTTTTGTGAATGTGGCACTGAATGTGTAATGTTGATACCAAGCGTGGCTGATTTTAAAATACATTTCGATGTTAGTACAGTGATCCATGGTGAGTGGTTTTTTTAACAGCTGTCAAGAGGTCCTGTGTGTGAGGAATCTAATTGATCTCCTACATATATGCCAGTGCTCCCATGCTCTGTGCATCTGCCAGCAGTTAATCTCTCTTTCAACACTTATTATAATGTTATCAATTAGGTTTCAGAAAGATCTAAGAGACAGAGAAAGAGCACCTAACTCTGGGCTGGCATCTATTAGTCATTGTTGCTTATATTTTCTTTACATTTTGTGTAAATTAGTACATTGAAAAGTAATGAATATCACAGTTCGTCATGCTGTATGTAGGACTTTATAGAGAAAATGACCACAGACAAGGAAAAATAAAATGTCATGCTGCAACACGTTAGCTTTTCACCTCTGGAGAATTGATCTCCAGTTTTGAGTAGGTTGCAACTAACGAGGAATCTTAGTGAGTTCAACACTCATAATTCTGTTCAGCTATCATATATTAAATAAAACTATATATAGTGCTGAAGAATTGCTCTTGGTTGCAGTAGTGGAAATGTGTAGTAGCTCCATTGCTTTGAAGTCACTGAGAGATTGTATGTACTCATCACTTTGCAGAGAAAGAAAGAAAGAGAGCTCTCCATTGAGAACTAACCTGTGCTTTCTGGAGATCATGTGTTCATAAGCTTGCTTCAAAGACTTGCAGGCTACAAGATTTACAAAGCTCTAAGGAATGAAAAATAAATGTTTGAAAGGTTCTGCCTTGTCAGCATTCAGGAATACGCAACAAAATAAGTATTTATGCATGGTAGTTTTCTATTGTGTTCTAAAACAACTCTCCCTGAAATAAACATTATGGTATTTTAGTATTTTTAAATATTATTTTTGGTAGTACAGTAGAGCCTACAGAGATTCAAACCCCATTGTGCTAGGGGTCATAGAGATCATGAAAAGATGATTCCTGCCCCCAAAGAGTTTACAGTCTTAAAATTCATAGTTCTTTCTTGTTACACAGGTATTACTTCACTTATAATAATGGCCAATAAAGCAATTTATCTTGTATATACAGAATGATTTGGCCCAGAAATTAAATTAAACAAAAAGCCTATCCATGCAAAAGGTAAAATAGTTTCATTATTATCCTTTTCATTTGGTGTTTCTTTAGGTAATCCCAGTGTCTGTACCATGCTGCAGATAATTTCCTTAGCTCTTGATTAATTGTGGATTCACAGGTACTGATTTTTAACTTTTGCCACTGATTTCATAAACAGGATTGTGGGGTTGATTGGGGTAGACCTTTCAATATGATTGATTAATTGTTTTAATCTCTTTCCTCATAGTTAATATCATCTAAGACCTTTCCTTCCCTAGAAAAAATATTCATTAAAGGTCTGAGGAAAGTATAAAGGGACCTCCATTCACCCAACTCTGACCCTGTGTTTCTGTGTTCCTGTCCCAATCTCTATTTTGAGCTAGAAGTGAGAGGCTAGTTTAGACTCCATAGCTCATTCAGTCCTTGGTTCCTTAGCTAAGACTGTCAACAAGGGAGCCAATTAGTAGTAATTGTTAATGTAGTTTTTGTGAACTGGATTGACTGTACTATTCTGAAACGATGAAGCTCATTATGTCTTGCTTGGATTACTGTAACGTCCTCTCAGATGGCCTCCTTTCTTCTCATCTCTTCCCTTCCCAATCAATGCAACATGTCTCAGCTAAAGTTCTCTTGATGGCCAATTTTGTTTTTTTTTCTCATGTTCTCCTGTGCTCAGATCCTTTCCCTGGCTTCGTCTCTCAATCTGTGTTAAATTCAAAATCCTCATCTTCACTTTCTAGACTCTTTTCTAAGGGACTGATTCTCCACTGCCTTGCACCTTGTACTGTGTTTTACACCTGTGTAAAGTGGGTGTAAGATGCTACCAAATCAGAATCAGTTTTACACTCTCTTTGCACCAGGTGTAAACAATGACAGAAGATGCGAGGCAATGGAGAATCATGCCCTATACATCTACCCTTATTTTCTGCAACACCCCAGCTTTCCACTGCACTCTGCCAACTATTTCCCTTGGACAACATCGTTGCCAGAGGATGTTGTGAAGGCCAAAACTATACCAGAGTTAAAAAAAGAACTAGATAAGTTCATGGAGGATAGGTCCATCAATGGCTATTAGCCAAGATGGCCAGATATGGAACCCCATGCTCTGAGTGTCCCTAGTCTCTGATTGCCAGAAGCTGGGAGTGGACAACAAGGGATGAATCACTCAGTATTTTCCTACACTGTTCATTCCCTCTGATGCACCTGGCATTAGCTAGCTGTTGGGCTAGATGGACCGTTGGTCTGACCCCGTTCTTATAGTCCAGTGGGTATGAGCATCAACCAAGAGTTAGGAAACTGTTGTATTCTTGGCTCTGCCATTAATTTGCTGTGCAGCCTTAATCAAGTCATTTAACTCCTCTGTGCCTTAGCATCCACATTTGTAAAACGGGGTAATAATACCAGTCTGTGTAAAGAGCTTTGATACCTGCAGATGAAATGCACTAAGTGATAGGTACTATTATAATTATCCATCTGACTGAATCCTGTCGCTTCCCACTCAGGTCTGCATGCATTTTTCTATGCTGACCCTTATCTAAGGAACTGTCGTTCTCCTGTGTGACAAGCAACTTTGCTCTCCTCCTTCACTTCACTCCTAATATTTCATTGTTTTTGGTCTGCTTTTCACCACCAACCATCCAATTCTACTCCTTTGCCTACTTTATAATATGTAAAAAATATATAAAATCAATGCGTGTGTGTCTGTAATACATACACCCAAATATTAGAACCAACAAGCATGCCACACCTACATAATCCACATTGCATGATTTGATGTTGCTTCCTTTCCTTTCCTTCTTTTGTCTGTGCATTGTGAAACTTGGGGCCTCATCCTGCTGCTCTACAAGGCCCTGGTATGGTATACTCTTTAAGAATAGACCATGTTTTCTCATGCATTTATAATCATGGACCACAATCTGCTCACAAGTGCAAATGTTACCCTCTCTGCCCTTGGAGGTAGTGTCCCTCCCTGCCCTCAGAGCACAGACCCATGGATCCATGTGGAGGAGGAGCATGAGCATGTCATACCCCTACCAGCCCTATGGAGGGAGGGTCAGAAAAGTAACACAGTCCGTGGCTGCATTAATTTTCCACAGCCCAGTGCCCTCCCTGCAGTGGAGAACCCCTTTAAAGGAGATTCTGGGGATAGCTGCAGAAGGCCTGACAACACATTTCCTACTTGCGCATGCCATAATGCATGCACATCTATGTGTCTTCTCCCAGGGAGCTGTACAGCCAGATTCCTGGAGACTTGGCTTTAGAGGTTAAGAGCCCACTTGGTGGCACGGGGCTTCAATGCAGATGTATCAGTTGTGGTCAGTCTTTTTAATCCCCTCCAATGACTTCCCTGTGGGAAGGATCCAAAATTTCATGCCAATTTATAGAATAAGGAAACCTACTTTATTTAGAATCCAAGCTGTTCAGGCTGGGGACTATCTCTTACTATGTGTCTATACAGCACCTAGCACAACAGAGCCTAGATCTTGGCTGGGCTTTCTAGGCATTACTTTACCACAAATAATTAATAATTTGAGGGCTACAAAAGCACAAACAGAATGTAATGAGAAATAGTTGGCTGTACACAGTAATATGTGAAACATTTCAAAGATAGTGAGCCTACAGCTCTAAAATCTCATTGTAATTGAGAGTTCTGTGAACATAACCATCCTCAAATAAGATTCATAATGGTCACTTCAAGTGGTAACTGTTGGTTGTTACTGCCTGCTGGTGTCTGTAACTCTAGGATTTACTAAAACATAACCAAATCTTAAAAACAGCATGCATTTCTGAATGCCTGACATGGATGCACAAGTCAGGGCTGCATGTGAGCATAGGTATATATATGTGGGTATATATCCAAGCAGCAAATGCACATCAGGTGCTGAGTACACACAAAACCGTGCATGCAGGAGAAGTCAATTATTCTTTGTCAAGCTATAGCGGAGAAAATAATAAAAAAATAACAATAATGATAATAAGTAAATAAAAAGATTTGGGGGTCTGTTCAAAAGCATCTGGTGGACCGGATTTGGCCCACAGTCCACCGATTGACTACTCCTTCATGCACGTTTGCAGATTTGTCCCTTACTTTGGTAGCTGAATTTAAGATTATCGCAGAAGCTAAGCAATTGTCTCCAGCACATGTGATTTAAAAAAAATTCCGGTTTTGGAGCTTTGAAATACCTATGCAAATTTGGATCTGCAGCTCGCTGACTGACTTATCAGCATAACAAATACAAGCCTCATGCTCTTCTCTGCTCCAGACCGTTGAGGGAAGAAAAGGCAGCAAAACTGGTGGAAAGGCCCTAAAGCTTGTGGGAGGCAGGAGACAGCAGTTCAGTGGCATATTCCCTTCTCCTTTGGGGCCCACAGAAGCCATTTTGCATCCATACCATTGAGCAAAGGAGTAGCTGATGAGTACATATCTGTGGATCTAGTGAACTTCAAATGGAAAGCTCTCTTTGAAACCAACTTTAACCTGTGTGCCTTTTACACCCACAAAGGGGAGTGTGGTGAGTAGAGGCAGAAGAAAGATGTAGGCACAGCCTGGGGAGCCAATAATAATCCAGAATTTGAGGGGGCCCAAGCTGCCAGGAACAGGTACAGGGAAGCCATATAAAGGGGATTAGGGCCAGATTTTCAAAGGTATTTAGGCACATAAAGATGTAAATAGAGTTCCAGACAGATCTGATGACTCCACAGGATTTCAGGTCAGCATTTCCTGCCCTGTTCACGAGACTCCAAGCACCTCCCCTGTAAGGGAAATATTTTTCCTCAGAAACTCTACAATGGCCTTGATCCTTTAAGTCCATATGTGCTACGTGAAGCAGAGTTCATGAGCGCAGTTGGGAGCTATTGCATGGACCCAGGTAACTAAGTTCGTTACATCATCCTCTGGCACTGAGCAGTAACAAGTCTCAAAGCTCTTGTCCACTTGCTGCCAGACATGTAAATTCACAGATTAAAAGAAGAGGCAGGTCTTGGGAAGGAGTATATCTAAGGAGACATGCACTTAATCACGAGCCTCATCATGTTAAGGAGGCACTTAGAGGCATAGTCTCCTCCTTATCCTGATTCCTGTTCCTATGCAGGAGTGACTTGGTGTCCATGCACCAACAGTACCATTAATGCAGCATCAGGTTTAATTGAACCTCACACATTTTCCAGAAGTGGGACAATAAGTAGTTCTCACAGCACCCCTAACAGGAGAGGTGTCTTACCCATTTTACAGATGGGTAAACAGATGCACAGAAATTGATTTGCCCAAGATCACAGAGGGTAAAATACACCTGTGGTGAGAAGTGCCACTGCACCATTCAAGCTCCTCACTGTGCCCTGGTCTACACTAGGAGTTGAGGTCGAATTTAGCAGTGTTAAATCGATTTAACCCTGCACCCGTCCACACGACAAAGCCCTTTTTTTCAACTTAAAGGGCTCTTAAAATTGATTTCCTTATTCCATATCCCCATATAACAAGGGGATTAGCGCTGAAATCGGCCTTGCTGGGTTGAATTTGGGGTACTGTGGATGCAATTAGACGGTACTGGCCTCCTGGAGCTATCCCAGAGTGCTCCATTATGACCGCTCTGGACAGCACTCTCAACTCAGATGCACTGGCCAGGTAGACAGGAAAAGGCCCGCAAACTTTTGAATTTCAATTTTCTGTTTGACCAGCGTGGCAAGCTGCACGTGAGTGCAGAGCTCATCAGCAGAGGTGACCATGATGGAGTACCAGAATCGCAAAAGAGCTCCAGCATGGACCAAACGGGAGGAACGGGATCTGATCGCTATATGGGGAGAGGAATCCGTGCTATCAGAACTATGTTCCAGTTTTCGAAATGCCAAAACATTTGTCAAAATCTCCCAGGGCATGAAGGACAGAGGCCATAACAGGAATCCGAAGCAGTGCCGCGTGAAACTTAAGGAGCTGAGGCAAGCCTACCAGAAAACCAGAGAGGCAAACGGCCACTCCAGGTCAGAGCCCCAAACATGCCGCTTCTATGATGAGCTGCATGCCATTTTAGGGGGTGCAGCCACCACTACCCCAGCCGTGTTGCTTGACTCCTTCAATGGAGATGGAGGCCACATGGAATCAGGTTTTGGGGACGAGGAAGATGATGATGATGAAGTTGTAGATAGCTCACAGCAAGCAAGCGGAGAAACCAGTTTTCCCGACAGCCAGGAACTGTTTCTCACCCTGGACCTGGAGCCAATACCCCTGAACCCACCCAAGGCTGCCTCCCGGACCCGCCATGGGAAAAAAGGGACTTCTGGTGAGTGTACCTTTTAAAATAGTATACATGGTTTAAAAGCAAGCATGTTTAATGATTAATATGTCCTGGCATTTGCGGCTCTCCTGGATGTACTCCCAAAGCCTTTGCAAAAGGTTTCTGGGGAGGGCAGCCTTATTCCATCCACCATGGTAGGACACTTTACCACACCAGGCCAGTAGCACGTACTCGGGAATCACGGTAGAACAAAGCATTGCAGTGTATGTTTGCTGGCATTCAAACAACATCCGTTCTTTATCTCTCTGTGTTATCCTCAGGAGAGTGATATCATTCATGGTCACCTGGTTGAAATAGGGTGCTTTTCTTAAGGGGACATTCAGAGGAGCCTGTTCCTGCTGGACTGTTTGCCTGTGGCTGAACAGAAATGTTCCCCGCTGATAGCCATGGGGAGGGGGAAGGGGAGAGGGGCTAGCCACGTGGTGGGGGGAGGCAAAATGCGACCTTGAGACGAAAGCACATGTGCTATGTATGTAATGTTAACAGCAAGGTTTACCGTGAAAGAGTGTAGCCATTGTTCTATAAAATGTGTCTTTTTAAATACCACTGTCCCTTTTTTTTTTCTCCACCAGCTGCATGTGTTTCAAGGATCACAGGATCTTCTCCTTCCCAGAGGTTAGTGCAGATTAGAAGGCAAAAAAAAAGCACTCATGATGAAATGTTCTCTGAGCTCATGCTGTCCTCCCACACTGACAGAGCACAGACGAATGTGTGGAGGCAGACAATGTCAGAGTGCAGGAAAGCACAAAATGACCAGGAGGAGAGGTGGCGGGCTGAGTAGAGTAAGTGGTGGGCTGAAGAGAGGGCTGAAGCTGAAAGGTGGCAGCAGCGTGATGAGAGGAGGCAGGATTCAATGCTGAGGCTGCTGGAGGATCAAACTAATACGCTCCAGCGTATGGGTGAGCTGCAGGAAAGGCAGCTGGAGCACAGACCACCGCTACAGCCCCTGTGTAACCAACCACCCTCCTCCCCAAGTTCCATAGCCTCCTCACTCAGACGCCCAAGAACGTGGTGGGGGGGCCTCCGGCCATCCAGCCACTCCACCCCAGAGGATTGCCCAAGCAACAGAAGGCTGGCATTCAATAAGTTTTAAAGTTTTAAACTTTTAAAGTGCTGTGTGTCCTTGTCCTTTCCTCCTCCACCACCCCTCCTGGTGCTTCTCTCCTCCACCACCCCTCCCGGGCTACCTTGGCAGTTATCCCCCTATTTGTGTGATGAATTAATAAAGAATGCATGAATGTGAAGCAACAATGACTTTATTACCTCTGCAAGCGGTGATCGACGGGAGGAGGGGAGGGTGGTTAGCTTACAGGGAAGTAGAATGAACCAAGGGGCGGGGGATTTCATCAAGGAGAAACAAACAGAACTTTCACACCGTAGCCTGTCCAGTCATGAAACTGGTTTTCAAAGCTTCTCTGATGCGCACCGCACCCTCCTGTGCTCTTCTAACCGCCCTGGTGTCTGGCTGCGCGTAACCAGCTGCCAGGCGATTTGCGTTAACCTCCCACCCCGCCATAAACGTCTCCCCCTTACTCTCACAGATATTGTGGAGCTCACAGCAAGCAGTAATAACAGTGGGAATATTGGTTTTGCTGAGGTCTAACCGAGTCAGTAAACTGCACCAGCGAGCTTTTAAACGTCCAAATGCACATTCTACCACCGTTCTGCACTTGCTCAGCCTGTACTTGAACAGCTCCTGACTACTGTCCAGGCTGCCTGTGTACGGCTTCATGAGCCATGGCATTAAGGGGTAGGCTGGATCCCCAAGGATAACTATAGGCATTTCAACATCCCCAATGGTTATTTTCTGGTCTGGGAATAAAGTCCCTTCCTGCAGCTTTTGAAACAGAGCAGAGTTCCTGAAGATGCGAATGTCATGTACTTTTCCCGGCCATCCCACGTTGATGTTGGTGAAACGTCCCTTGTGATCCACCAGTGCCTGCAGCACTATTGAAAAGTACCCCTTGCAGTTTATGTACTCGCCGGCTTGGTGCTCTGGTGCCAAGATAGGGATATGGGTTCTGTCTATGGCCACACCACAGTTAGGGAATCCCATTACAACAAAGCCATCCACTATGACCTGCACATTTCCCAGGGTCACTACCCTTGATATCAGCAGATCTTTGATTGTGTTGGCTACTTGCATCACAGCAGCCCCCGCAGTAGATTTGCTCACTCCAAATTGATTCCCAACTGACTGGTAGCTGTCTGGCGTTGCAAGCTTCCATAGGGCTATTGTCACTCGCTTCTCAACTGTGAGGGCTGCTCTCATCTTGGTATTCATGCACTTCAGGGCAGGGGAAAGCAAGTCACAAAGTTCCATGAAAGTGCCCTTACTCATGCGAAAGTTTCGCAGCCACTGGGAATCATCCCAGACCCGCAACACTATGCGGTCCCACCAGTCTGTGCTTGTTTCCCGATCCCAGAATCGGCGTTCCACGGCATGAACTTGCCCCATTAGTACCATGATGTCTGCATTGCCAGCGCCCATGCTTTGAGAGAAGTCTGTGTCCATGTCCTCATCACTCTCGTCACCGCGTTGACATCGCCTACTTGCCCGGTTTCGCTTTGCCAGGTTCCGGTGCTGCATATACTGCTGGATAATGCGCATGGTGTTTAATGTGCTCCTAATTGCCAAAGTGATCTGAGCGGACTCCATGCTTGCCGTGGTATGGCATCTGCACAGAAAAAAGGCGCGGAACGATTGTCTGCCTTTGCTCTGACGGAGGGAGGGGTGACTGATGACATGGCTTACAGGGTTGGCTTACAGGGAATTAAAATCAACAAAGGGGGTGGCTTTACATCAAGGAGAAACAAAAACAACCGTCATACAGAATGGCCCCCTCAAGGATTGAACTCAAAACCCTGGGTTTAGCAGGCTAATGCTCAACCCACTAAGCTATCCCTCCCTCTGGTATTTCAGGCAGGACTTCATGGAGGGAGGGAGGGAAGGGGGGAGCAAAAGAATACAAAACAAATCTGGTCTATTTCTTGTTTTGATCCACTCCATTTATCTTTTACATCTTTGGCTGGTAGCAGACAGTGCAGAAGGACTGCAAGCCATCCACATCTCCTGCCTGCTCACCATAAGATGGTGCAATAGGACTCCTGCAGGACTAAAGAGAATGACCTGGTCGAGTCACTCCTAATTTAGTCCCTCCACCCATATCTGCCCAGGTGCTCCTGACCGACGTTACCGAGGCGGCCAGGAGCACCTAGGACATGATGAGGATGATTTTCAGGCCTATTGTACCGTCTGCTGCCACAAGGCAATGGGTTGCTGCTGCTGTGTAGCAATGCAGTCCCGCGTCTGCCAGCACCCAGGAGACATACGGTGACAGTGAGCTGAGCGGGCTCCATGCTGGCCGTGGTATGGCGTCTGCATAGGTAACTCAGGAAAAAAGGCGCGAAACGATTGTCTGCCGTTGCTTTCACAGAGGGAGGGAGGGAGGGAGGGCCTGATGACACGTACCCAGAACCACCCGCGACAATGTTTTAGCCCCATCAGGCACTGGGATTTCTACCCAGAATTCAGATGGGCGGCGGAGACTGCGGGAACTGAGATAGCCACCCACAGTGCAACGCTCCAGAAGTCGACGGTTGCCTCGGTACTGTGGACACACTCCGCCGACTACATGCACTTAGAGCACTTGTGTGGGGACACACACAATCAACTGTATAAAACTGCTTTCTACAAAACCGACTTCTATAAATTCGACCTAATTTCGTAGTGTAGACATACCCTGTGTGAGGGGAAGGTGGGTATGTGATGTAACTTGTTGTGCAAGGGTCTGGCTGCAGAGACCAAAGGCCATCCTCCATTTTGGAAGATGGGGTCCTGAACCGCAAGGGGGCAGAACAGACAGTGCTGGCTGCCTTTTGCAGCAGTCTCTCACTGTTGTATTACTTCATGTTTAAACAGAAATAATGTGGTTGCTACACACAAGCTTACTGTGCCTATGGAGAACAACACAGTAGGAAGAGTGGCCTAACTCTTAAGAGAACATGCATCCAATGATACTGTTACTGAATCTGACAGCCCATTTTCTTCCCTGGTTTGGGATACACAGACATGAATATTACTCAAAAGACCATTTTCCTCCACGCTTCTCAAGTTCAATGTTATTCAGATTTTCACTTTAATTCTAACGACATCTCTCCCATGTTTTGAGCTCTCCAGAAATGTCAATACCAAACACGTTTGCAGGAGAGGGGTGTATTTATATTGAATACATACTTTTCTCTTAATTTATAGGTATGTTCTCTTAAACCATAAAGTAAAAGCTCTTTAAAAAATATCAACATTGAACGGCATGACTCTCATTCTTTGGATTGCTGAGAGGCCTCACACTGACAGCTGTTATTTCTGGTGCCAATTCCACCTCCGTTTTGTCATGTAATAAAACACTGTTCTGTATTATCTCACTAAACCAGTATGATAAATACTTTGTCACTGGCATTCACTTACATCCTAGGCCTTTCTGTGACTGTGAAACACAGGTGCTAACAAGTCACTCAGCAACTTCTGTGGCTGGACTGTTAATAGCCTTAGACTGACCAAGTGAGCATATCGTATCAATATTTCTCACCCAAAAAAAACAGCTTACATTTTTGAGCTCAAAGTGAAGATCATGAAACATTACAAAAAGATTTTCAAATTTCTCCATGTTCAGAAGAGACTGCTATTTCTGTAGTATTTTTAACATAAGGATGGGCTTTTAATTATCTCCCTATTTTACCACCAGATGAAGTGAGGGGAAAAAAATTCTGCAAGATATAAAACCAATCACACATGAGTTTCCAGTGTGATACTGTTGCAAAAATAGCAGATCCTAGAGTGAGGTGTTTACTTGGCAGTTTCATATGCAAGACTAGGGAAGTAATAATTCTTCTCTGCATTGCCTTTTAAGGCCATACTTATGAGTGAGTAGCATAGGTTGGGGCTTGTTATTAATAAAAAAGACAATCTATTGAAGGAAATAGAGAGAAAGGCAATTAAAAACAAAGAACTCTTAGAGAATGAGTGGAAATAAACATTTATATGGATAAACCGCCTATCCAGAGTCATCAAAATTAATAACAAATTATGTGAAAGGGCTATTACACCCTGTGTTTCAAGGCTTAAGCCAATCTCTAATGATTGAAGATCTGGATGAGATCTAATGTGGGTGACATATTATTCCACATCTGTCTATTGCAGAGTTCTTACACTTTCCTCTGGTACTGGCCACTGTCAGAGATAGGATACTGAACTATGTGGACCTCGGGTCTGATCCTGTATGGTATTTACCATATTCCTAAGAGTACATCACTCATTTGAGTCTCAGAGGTCCCTACATTCTACACAAATTTAGTGTCCTCTCACTTCTATTGTTAAAAGTTATTTATACCAGTTATAAAGTAACATGAACTGAGGTTCTGAGGTTACAGAAAGAATTATTTGTGTGAAAAGAAGGAATCCTACTACATTTAAACATGCCTGCATGAATAATTTGTGTGCACCCCTCATTTTAGATCTTTGTCAACCATTGCAGCCTACATTTGGGTCTTGACAGGTTTGATACTTAGTTTCATATCTGACTGCTCTAGTGTTGAATGCTCAGAGCAATGCAATGTGAGAGATTTCTAGGACTTCAGTTTAGCTTTGTATCTTCTTAAACTTGTGCATGTGGAGGGTTTCTTGGTGTGTTTTCCAGTCTTTCCACAGGTTCTCCCATCTTGGATAATATTAATTTGTAAAGCTATGTATAGATGTCATAAAATGACACTAATGTGTTCAGACTATATATACACATATAGCCTCTGTTCATATACACGCTTTTATCACAAGAACCTATAATACTTTAAAATGTGTCAAACTGCAGGACAATGAGGTTTTAGATATATACAGTTGCAGTTATATCTGATCAAATAAATGATTATGATTGTTCACAACTGTATCAATTAATACAATAAATTCCAGAGTTTCTTGGGGATTCCGGAACAGTAAAGTTCTTGTCTTTTTTCCTTACAGGCTTTTGCTGGCTGCCAGCAGCAGACTGAGATAGGAAATATTTTACCAAACTGATGCCTTTGCAGCACATTGATAACACATATTTCAGCATAATCAAACCTACGCTATTAGTCATGGGCATTTGCAATCAGGGATGGATCTGCTGAGATGGATGTACCATGAAGGGCATTCTTTGTCTTGCTTGTGATTTCCTTGGCTGGCATTATCATTTTATCTGTATTACCATTTTTTGTTTTCAGCTATTTTTGTTGGTATATTGAACCAGAAAAGCAAAGCAGAAATATAAGATATTATGTGGAAGCAGATATCATTTGAACAGATCATATCTGCCCCCCCACTTCTTTGTATCACGTTTTAAAGAAGCAATTTGTAATGCATTTCTGTGCACTCAGGGCAGGACGCAAGGAGGGCGGCAAAGGTGGCACTATGACCTACTTATGTTTCCTTAACCTGGAGACATCTGGGAGCTGTCACAGTAATGCAAAGAAGATGGAGTGGGGCCCAGGGCTGGCCCTCAGACTCTGGCCTACCCAACTGAGAGAATCTGTATTGGATTTGGTCCGGTCTACAGAAGCTCTGTGAGTTTCCTGCGCTTTGCAGCTGCAGAGGCTGCTTTCTATTCTATAGGGGTAAGAACCACTCTGTAGTGGTCAGGGATTATGCATTCTGTGGAGGATAATCTGTGATTCCCCTCAGTGTAAATTCTGGGGCCAAATTTCCAAAAGTGGCATCTAAAATTATACCCCCAGTTTATATCCAAATTTTTGCAACCACAGAACCTCATATATGCTTGTGCAAGTCATATTTGCTCTTACCTTGCAAAATGCTCCTCTCAGTTGCACTGGTGAAGCTCCTTTGACTTCTGCAACCAGGGAATTGTGCTGATGTAACTGGGAGGAGTAGAATATGGCCTGCAGATCAGGTAGGGTAGTTGATCAACTCCTTGCTTTATATTGTACAATGCAGGCTGCATTAACAAACCCTAGTTGCACTATTACTAAGTTGTAAATAGAGAGGGTGAAATCCTGGCCACAGTGAAGTTAGTGTTTTGCCATTGACTTTAATGGATCAGGAATTTACCCCAAAACTTGTGGGTGCAATGTTAAGGAGATTGGATTGAGGTCCCTTTGGAATTGACCCCTATATAGTAAATGAGGTGTTGGGAAAGACATTGGTTACTCAGAATATCCCCCAAAATCCTAAGGCAAAGGCAAGTTCTTTCACTATGATTGAAAATAAGCTTACCAAGGCAGTGCTTTTAGTCTCTCCTCTAGCTGTTCTCTACGATTAGCATCTGATCCAAAGGTCACTGAAGTCAGTTGAAAGACTTCCAATGACTTTAATGAGCTTTGGATCAGACCCTTATTGTATAACCAGCGCCATTAGACATGTCCATTCGAAGATTAGAGCTAAGAGTACAATATTTTATATATTTATGTTATGAGTTTTTAATGTCATCTTGTCAAATTGTTACTCCAATAAATGATTCATGTAAGGTTAACAAAAAATCAAAAATCAAAGCTATTGTTGAGAATGTGTCTATGTGCAACTAAACTCTAAAAGTTTAAGGAGACATCTGGGTAACCCCGCCCTTTCCAAGACTTATAGGAGCTAACTAACCTATGTTACATTTTCAAAAACCTATGCAGGTGCGGACAAGCCATACTCTTGTTTTGCTTGCAGATTCTTGCATCTGTTAAAGACACTCTGCAGCACCTTCTTCTCAAACTGATCCAAGAACAGATGAGATGCAGCAACTATAACAGTGCTGAATTATAAATTGGGAGTAAGAATTTCATCCTTCAAATCTAATGTGATCTGACTAGATCTGTCTATGCAACCTGATAGACCTGATTTTTCTAACCCACAGTTAAAGCCTCCTCTCAGACCTAAGATATTCATAGAACTAGAAATAAAAGAAAACAAAAATACTAAAATAACATCTGGAAGCAAATGAAAATCATGCTAGAAACAGCTGTTTGCTACTGAATAGCCAGAAGGGACAAAGGAGGCAAGCCCTACGGTTGTCAGAAGCAATCCAATTTATAATAGCAAGTGCTTTATTCTTTCCACCCAACCATAAAAACATTTTTTAGTGCTTTGCCTCTTGTATACATTTTGTTTCACAATTCTCCCTCATCACTAATAATGCTGATCAGTGGTGGAATTTCCTACAGCCATGAATGTCAGGACTTCTGACAAAAAAAAGTTGATCATACTGAAAGGGAAACTATCAAGTACCTTTTATTTTCTATAGGGCTGTCAAGTGATTAAAAAAATTAATCATGATTAATCATGCGATTAAAAAAATTAATCAGGACTAATCGTGTGATTAATTGCACTGTTAAACAATAATAGAATACCTATTGACTAGCAGAATTTCAAGAGTATTCCAGAATATCCATCTCACTACCCTAGACCTACTAACCCATACCATTGCATTGCTATTGGACGCATCATCATGAAGCAGTTAAGACAACTACTCCTTCCTACAGAAAACAAGAATACAAACAAGGAAGAGTCTTCAGATTAGTGTATGTAATTCACAGCAATTTAATTTCCAGGTATACAAGTCCTTTTTTCAAGTTTCAGATTCAAAGTTCTTTGTAATTTGCATCTGTGTAGGTGCATTAAACACATTTTTGCTTTCTATAAATCCATCTATTAAAATATTTTTGGATGTTTTCTACATTTTCAAATATGTTGATTTCAATTAAAACACAGAATACCAAGCGTCCAGCGCTCACTTTATATTTGTTTTTGATTACAAATATTTTCACGGTAAAAAACAAAACAAATAGTATTTTTAATTCACCTAATACAAGTACTGTAGTGCAATCTCTTTATCATGAAAGTTGAACTTACAAATGTAGAATTATGTACAAAAAAATAACTGCATGTAAAAGTTTAGAGCCTACAAGTCTATTCAGTTCTACTTCAGCCAATTGCTCAGACAAACAAGTTTATTTACATTTGCAGGAGATAATGCTGCCCGCTTCTTGTTCACAATGTCACCTGAAAGTGAGAACAGATGTTCGCATGGCACTGTTGTAGCTGGTGTTGCAAGATATTTACATGCCAGATGCTCTAAAGATTCATATGTCCCTTCATGCTTCGACCACCATTCCAGAGGACATGTGTCCATGCTGATAATGGGTTCTGCTCGATAACAATCCAAAACAGTGTGGACCAAAGCATCTTTATTTTCATCATCGGAGTCAGATGCCACCAGCAGAAGGTTGATTTTCTTTTTTTGTGGTTTGGGTTCTGTAGTTTCTGCATCGGAGTGTTGCTCTTTTAAGACTTCTGAAAGCATGCTTCACACCTCTTCCATCTTAGATTTTGGAAGGCACTTCAGATTCTGAAACCTTGGATCGAGTGCTGTAGCTATCTTTAGAAATCTCACATTGGTATTGTCTTTTCGTTTTGTCAAATCTGCATTGAAAGTGTTCTTAAAACGAACAATATGTGCTGAGTCATCATCTGAGATTGCTATAACATGAAATATATGGCAGAATGCAGGTAAAATAGAGATGGAAACATACAATTCTTCCCCAAGAAGTTCAGTCACAAATTTATTTAATGCATTATTTTTTTAACGAGCGTCATCAGCATGGAAGCATGTCCTCTGGAATGGTGGCCGAAGCATGAAGGGACATACGAATGTTTAGCATATCTGACACATAAATATCTTGCACTGCCAGCTACAAAAGTCCCAGGCAAATGCCTGTTCTCGCTTTCTGGTGACATTGTAAATAAGAAGTGGGCAACGTTATCCCCCGTTAGTATAAAAAACTTGTTTTTCTTAGCGATTGGCTGAACAAGAAGTAGGACTGAGTGGACTTGTAGGCTCTAAAGTTTTACAATGTTTTGTTTTTGAGTGCAGTTATGTAACAAACAAAATCTACATTTGTGAATTGCACTTTCATGATAAAGAGATTGCACTATAGTACTTGTATGAGGTGAATTAAAAATACTATTTTTTCTTTATCATTTTTACAATGCAAATATTGTAATAAAAATAATTTAAAGTAATCACTGTACACTTTGTATTCTGTGCTGTAACTGAAATCAATATATTTGAAAATGTACAAAAACATCCAAAAATATTTAATAAATTTCAATTGGTATTCTATTGTTTAACAATGCGATTAAAACTGTGATTAATCACAATTAGTGATTAATTTTTTTTAGTTATTCGTGTGAATTAACTGATTAATCAACAGTACTAATTTTCTAGCATCTATTGCAATATTCTCTCGGAAGCATGAAAATCATATTTATTGCCCTATTGGCTCTATTCCTTGCTATTGAGTAAATAATCATTGTTTCCCCTCTCTGTTTCTTAAAATATGTAGCACAAGCCATTCGGGATAGAAAACAGTTCAGACATTGCATACAAGCTTCTAAACTGCAGGGCAAAGATTTACAAAAGTAAGATTTCTGCAAGGACAGAATCACATTAGTCCATTTTGGACGTTAAAATGCACAGTGCAGAGTGAGAGATAAGTGGTTCATCACTGACACTAGCACTGCAGAAAAAGGCCTTGGGAGTATGCCAGGAATGATGGTCCTGTAGCTGAAGAACAGGACTGCAAGTCAGAGCACCTGATTCTCCTCTGCCTGCCTTGGTGGAGTCATGTGCACCTGTGCAAAGGGTCTGTAAATTACAAACAAGTCAGAATTCTACACTCAACTAGGTGTAATTTGTGTGGTGTAAATGGAGACACAAAATGCAAGGCAATGGAGAATTGGGCCCAAGAGACACAGGCTTTATTTCTGGCTCTATCACAGATTTACTGTGTGAGCTTGGCCAATGGCCTGATCATTAGAGGTGGTGAGCACCCCTTGCTCACATCTGTAAAAGGAGGATATTAATTCAGTGTTTCCCTACCTGCCAGGGCACATGTGAGGCTTAACTGATTCAGGTTTACATGTTCTATAGCACCTCAGATAGAAGTGCTATAGAAATTCAAAGTATTATTGTTTTAGTTGTTGAGAAAATCAACAACAAAAAACCTCCAACATTGTTAGTGGTAAAGGTGGGAATTGAAACAAAAAAGGGTTAAGAAAATCTCATTTAAAGTGCCCATAGCTAACCTTAATGATATCTTGTCTTTTTCACCAAGAGAAGTTGGTCCAAAAAAAGACATTACCTCACTCACCTTGTCTCTCTCATGTCTTCCATATACTTGCAGCAACCCGCCTCACAGGTAGATGGACCTCCCTCCATGTAACAATAACATTAACTCTGCCCTCATATGAATACATACTTTGAACTTTATAGAGTGCCTTTCATCCAAATATCTCAAAGGGTGAGGAGGCCTTCAGCACGTAGATAGAATGTGGCCATCACCTACCAGAGATGGCTTAAGGCTCTAATTGTGCAGTTGCACCAATGTGCTTACTGTATAACTCACATTTAGTCTTCCCCCCTCCCATTTTTAACTTTCAGTTCAAGTGCTGCTCATTAATAGAAGTTTTCTGATTCATTCCTCAAGGGAGCTGTGTGGCATTCTATCAGTCTGTGAGACTACCATCCTGAACAACATTTCCTGAAAAGGGATTTAATACACATTAGCATGGATCATGAAATAGAAGAAAAATGTAGGATTGACATATCAAAAATGGAAATCAACAAATCAGATTTATTTATAAATTAAGCAATAAATGATGATTGTCTAGGTTGCCAATACTGGGGAAAGGCTATAATTATAGGTTGTAAAACACCCGTAGTGAAACCTCTTTGCTCTGTCCCTAGTTCTAAATAAGCTTTTCTTTATACTTTATAGTGCTTCAAAGTGTGACAAAAATCTCGCTAAGTTCTGAGATGCTTAAAATAAGGTATCTGCGTGCAACCACTGTTCTGCAGTGATGCACTTTCTGAATATCCTATTTGCAATATTGCCATCAAGTGGAGAGAAGGAGAGAACATTTTATAAACAGATTTAATTGATATCTAATCATGTCCATCCAATCACTAACAAGAATGCACTGAATGGATTTGCTGCCTCTGCTGAATGGAATCACACAGGGCACCTAAGTATTGTTAGTTGAGGGACAAGCCCATCATGTGGGTGAGGAAGGAAATGGATAAACAAAGGGCCTCCTATTAAGAAAAGAAACCAGGCAACTGACCATATGAAAGATGCTGGGGCCATCAGGAGAATAAGCTGTATTAACAGAAGAGACTGGAGTCAATTCACCCTGGATGTAACTCCAGTGTAGTCAATAGATGCTAAGGCCAGAAGGGATGAATTTGGAATGATGTGTCTAGCATCCACAGTTTCTCCATTGCTGGCTGGTGGTGCTGAGGTAATTGACTCTTATGTATCTTCAGCTTAGAAAAGAGACGACTAAGGGGGGATATGATAGAGGTCTGTAAAATCTGGTGTGGAGAAAGTAAATAAGGAAGTATTATTTACTCCTTCTCATAACACAAGAACTAGGGGGCACCAAAGATTTAAAACAAACACAAGGAAATATTTCTTCACATAATGCACAGTCAACCTGTGGAACTCTTTGCCAGAGGATGTTGTGAAGGCCAAGACTATAACAGGGATAAAAAAAGAACTAGATAAATTAACGGAGGATAGGTCCATCAATGGCTATTAGCCAGGATGAGCAGGGATGGTGTCCCTAGCCTCTGTTGCCAGAAGCTGGGAATGAGCGACGGGGAATGGATCACTTGATGATTACCTGTTCTGTTCATTCCCTCTGGGGCACCTGGCATTGCCCACTGTTGGAAGACAGGATATTGGGCTAGATGGATCTTTGGTCTGACCCAATATGGCCATTTTTATGTTCTTATGTAACTTGATTAATTATGCATGTCTATGAAGAGAAGAATATACATCACAATGAAAAATGTATGTCACTAGTCCATATGGAGACAACTGACATCTAGTGAGAGTGTTATACTACTTAGAAAGTAGCATTTTAGCTGGAGCGTGTATTGATGGCATTACGAATCATGAACAACCACACTAGAAAAATATCTTGTATTACACTACACTTACATAGTGCCTGTATTCCAAGGATCTCAAGCTGCTCTCCCAACACCCACTAGCTCAGCTTCGTATTATCCCTGGCAGGTCAAGAAATATGATCAATCCTCTTGTACAGGTGGGCAAACTGAGGCTAAAATAAGTTTAAGTGACTTGCCCAAGATGACATAGCAAGTTAATGGCAAAGCCACTCAGGGGTCTTGCTTTAGATTTCTAAATCTTTGTGATCTTTTATACACATAAGAGAAGAGAGAAATACAGCCCTCAGAGATGTTCTGATCACACCACATGGCTCTCTCTCCAGTGTGACATTAGTTAACACGAATAGAAGTAGAAGGAGGAAATAGCTGCATGGATAAATGGCATGTATTACTCTTATATTTCATGCATAGAGTTTGTTCTTTGTCAACTGGTACTGTTGTCTTCAAAGTTAACATTGTGTGACAGGGTTGGGCCAGAGGGCTACAGGAGAGTGATAGAAGGCATATATATTAACCCCAGGTTAAGCAGGTCCCTTTTCCCTGCGTAAGGTAACAGGGGCAGTTCCAGAACAATCAGGAACTTGCTGGAACCAATTAAGGCAGACAGGCTAATTAGGACACCTGGAGCCAATTAAGAAGCTGCTAGAATCAATTAAGGCTAATCAGGGCACCTGGTTTTAAAAAGACCTCACTTCAGTCAGCGAGGGGCACACAAGGAGCTGAGAGTGAGAGGGCATGCTGCTGGAAGGCTGAGGAGTACAAATGCTATCTGGCATCAGGAGGAAGGTCCTGTGATGAGGATTCAGAAGGTGTTGGGCGGAGGCCATGGGGAAGTAGCCCAGGGAGTTGTAGCTGTCACACAGGTGTTACACGAAACACGGTAGACAGCTGTGATCCACAGGGCCCTGGGCTGGAACCCGGAGTAGACTGCGGGCCTGGGTTCCCCCTATCCCCCCAACTCCCTACTGGATACAGGAGGAGTTGACCTGGACTGTGGGTCCCACCAAAGGGGAAGGTCCCTGGCCTGTCCCCCGACCCACTAGTGGACCAGCAGAGACTGTGGGGATTGTTCTCCTTCCTTTTCCCCATGCTGGCCAGTGATTAGGTTAGATTAGGTTAGCTGAGTGAACGGCAGGTTTGAGCCACTAGCAAAAGTGGCCAAACTGAGGGCTGCCGTGAATCTCTGAGGCAAGCAAATCCACCAATAAGTGCAGGACCCACCAAGGCAGAGGAGGAACGTTGTCACAATTGATAATTAACTCCATGTTTCTTGTTTGTATAGACCACCAAAGAAATGCATTTAACCATTACAGTTAATTAGCAAAGCAAACAAAAAAATTGTCTCCTGGGGAATCATTCTTGTCAGACATTCTTGCTTTTCCTCTGCTTTTACAATAAAAATATCTGACAGGATAAGGGCACTGACCACCCCCCAAATCCATGTTCAGTTCTCACTAGGATGTGCATGTATACATCCATGGGGGATCTGGAAGAGCCATTCTGTGACAAACCACAAGTAAAAAGATGATGTTAAAAATACTTTTTTAGTTGAGGTTTTTACTAGTTTAATTAAAATTGTGATTTTAAGACAGTTTCATTAAATTGGTGCAAAATTATGTTTAATCATTCTTTATTCTATTTAAACCTGCATCAATTTAGCTTAACTCATGAGTTAAATTAATACAAGTGATACTTAAATTGAATGGAGTGAATACACAGGTTACACCAGTTTAACTAAATCAGTTTTTAAGTCAATTTGAAATAAAACAGGTGCAATTTTGAATACAAAGAAGGTATGAATAAGATGTTACCAACGGAGCCTAGCTCTTAGATAGCACTTTTCTGAATGCAGTGTTATCTTCTTACAGTACAATGCCAGCCTCCAAACTAACACACTTCTGAAGACCTGCTCATTGATACAGTGGGGACACTGCTCATAATTAAGGTAGTTTGGCTTAAACTGTGTCAGCTTCTAAATATAGAGAAGTATGATAAAGAACTTATTAAAGTCTTGCAGTAGCAATGCAGTCTTTTGCTTCACCCACATACATATACCCAGCAAACACAGCTGAGATGAATGACAATATAATAATAGGTTGTTTTTACCTAACTCAAGATGTTTATGCTGTTTGGAACACGATATGAAATATTTCAAGGAACACTATAAATTCAAGAAACTTGGTACAATTTGTCTTTTAGTGGTTTTGGGGAGGGACAGGGATATTTGATATGGGAAGCATTCCCATAAAGTACTAGGGTGCTAGATGGTGGAGTAGTTCATGGAAAAGGTTGAGAACCACTGCCCTATGCTAAAGTAATTTCTCCCACCCCTTCAATAAGAAAATCCCCAACAAAAACCCAATATTCCCAAGAGTAAAATTTTGCTTACATATGGGTTTTGTTGACTTATCTGAGCCATCAGAGCTCCAAACAGTCAATACATAAAGCATCACTCACATAAGATTATAAAGGAACCCTAACATTTTTTGTGCTGTCCCTGGAAAGATGACATAAATATGTGTTGGTGTGTACTGAAAGACAGGAGTATTCCAGTGTCATGGGCTGGCACAAGAGGAGACTCTGCCATTAAAGATGGTAAATTAGCCTGTCTTTAATTTATCTCAAATTAATATGGGAATAATTAATAAGGAATTATTAAATTAATATGGAATAATAGACCTTATTACATTAATAGAGGATCTGCCTTTTTTCATACTGAGGCACACAAAGACCTTATGGTTTTGGCAGCAGAGGCCATATACAGACTGTACCCAGGCCTGGTACAAAAGTGGTGGAAAAAGAGACTCCTCAGTTTCAGACCTGGGGTCCAGGCAGATCTCATGATCACACGTTATTGACGATAGTTTATTTCCAGCAGATCATATTCTCAGTACAAAGCCATTGAAGATCTCAAACCAATTTATTCTGTGTTACAGCAATATGTAGACTGAGGGCAGCATTTCCCACTTAATACTTTGATGGTGTGTTGTCAACACATTTTCCAATTAAAATCAAAGATCAGAAAGATCTTTAAGTATTGTCCTTTTGCAGTTTATTGAAATCTTGGTCCTCTCCTGACCCAATATATGCCCTGATTGTTTGCCACTAGATGGTGCTCTTTCCTTCATATCCAAGAGTCCCTTATGGATGTAACACCACAATTTCCCCACTGCTGATGCTGTGAGGACAAACCCTCAAAAAAAGGCAGGAAAATAACTTGCTAGAATATTTACCTATGCTCCAAATTTAATTTACAGATATAAATGGCACCTCTCTGAGGAACATAATTCAGGGAGATCTGGAATTGAAATAAGATAATACTCAGCACTTTTATAGAATGCAATTAATCTTCAACAAGTTATGAACATTAAAGACCACCCACGATATCTCTGTGAAGTAGATCTTATTATCCCCATTTTACAGAAGGGAAAATGGAGACAGAGGGGCTATATTTTTTGCCCAAAGCCAGAGAGAGACCTGATGTGACAGACACTTCATAGAGGTTGGTAGGAAGGGGGTTAACATTGTCCTTTTAAATAAAGGCCACCGTTGCTGGGTTACACACGCTTAAGTGATCATCAAGGAACCCATCCAGAAAGGAAGTGTGGCTGGGCTTAGCTGTTGTGAGAGGGACAGAATACATGCAGGTACAAGAGCACTGCAAGGGCCCATCAACATTAGAAGTCTGTTTCATGGGGAAATGGTAGAGAAGTGATAGGGAAGTGTGTTCAGAACTATTAATTCCTGCAACAGCTTAGTAAATCCTCACTTATCAGGCTGGTTTCTGTGAGGGTGGTGCAGAGTTTGTCCTCACACCTCACTCCTTCTAACCATTTCTGTGCCAGGCTGCTGAAGCCCTGTCCTCATAGTCACCAGCATAGACGTATGAACAGCTAGTGCAATACATAAATGGTATGTGTGCAAAGGTTATGCCATTGGGGATTTATCAGCGAAATCCAAACGGCTTTTTCCAAGAATGCTGATTCTGTCCTTCATGAAGATCTGTGTCTAAGTGCTCCTGCTCAGTGTCCTCACGCTGGTTCACGTGCCATGGCAGAAGCCAATAACAGTGGCACTCTCTTGGCAGTCTGCTTTTCAAAAACCATCACTCCATATCTGACCTCTCAGTCCTTGTCCTCAAAGGAAATCTGTACAAAGCCTTCGAGAGATGAGCCTGGGAGATGAGGCCATGTCTGCAGTGTAGCTGCACTGCTACCGCATGTCTGGTGAGGATGTGTTCTGCTGCCAGGAGAGCTCTCCCAGTGGCATAATAAAACCACCTCCGCAAGCGGCAGAAGCTCTCCCACAGACATAGCGCTGTACATATGAGCGCTTATGTCAGCGTAACTTATATCACTTGGGGGAGGGGGGTATTTACACCCCTGAGCGACATAAGTTATGCTGACACAGGGTGTAGTGGAGACATAGCCTTACATTCATAACTTTGTTAGACCCTAAAAACCATGGACTCAATGAAGACACTGATTTGTGGCTTCTTGCAACAATCTATAACCACTAACGCTCCTTTGTCCTACACTTGCAAAGGAGTTAACTGCCCACTTCAATGGTCTCTTACAACATAACTCCTTACAATCTGTTCCACCTTGTATCTAGCTGTGACACTGAGTACCTTTCCCAGACCTGAAGAAGAGGGCTCTGTAAGCTCTAAAAGCTTGTTTCTTTCACCAACAGATGTTGGTTCAGTCAAAGTATTATTTCACCACCTTGTCTCTCTAATATCCTGGAACCAACATGTCTACAGCAACACTGTAAATCTCCTGTCTCTGGTATCTCTCATGAACTACACTGCCCCACCTGCAAGAGATAAGCCTGTTTGTTGTTGGTTCATGTGACTGTATGGCATTTTATCTTTTGGGTTCTCTCTCTCTCTCTTCTGGCTGCACTAACATTTCCCCCTCATTCTTGAGTTTCCCCTCCCAGAATTCAGATGAGCATTATTCAGGTCAGAGCTCATCAATGAACAGGTCCCTCTGGCCCCCAATACTTGTGCCACATGTGGCAATAACCCCACAAGGGTTTTACTGGTTGAACAGGAAACAGGGTTGTTTGGTGGGGGCGGGGAGGGGGAGGAATAATTTAGCCTAGCATTTTTAAACATCTGGATGCTATTAATTATAACATTCCTTTCTGTTTTTCTCTTGCAGGTAGGTGCTGGGCATGTGGGAACTGCTACTAGGGCAGTTTCCTCTGGGACCTTTCAACCCTGGCCCCAATTAAAGTGAGTGGCCTTAGCACAATAGCACTCTCTCCCTCCTCTTTCTCTCTCTGGGGCAGATCCTCAGCTAGTGTAAATCAGTGTAGCCCAGACAAAGCAGCGTAGCTCCATACAAAGCTCCATTGCATGGAGTTACACCCATTTACACGAGCTATGGATCTGACCCTCTGTTTTTCAGACAGAATCTGTTTCTATGTAGAAAGAGCAAACCGTGAAGGCAAAGCAGGTTGGCTCAAGCAGTTTGACTTGCTGGATAATTCAGTGTAGGCAGGGAACTGTGCAGCCTGGAAATACCCTGGAGGGAGAGAGATGCATGTCTCTGCCGAGGAGAGATGATGGCTGGAGAGCCATACACCTTAGAGTGGGTCCGCTGGCAGGACCACGGAGGGGGAAATACTGGTGCAGTTGATCTAAACTGTGACACATTGGCTTTGGAAAAATAAATTAGCTGTAGTTTATTCAACAAATTTAACATCTTGTGTGTCATCTCCCAAATAGCTTGGCCTAGAAATTCCCACACTTGTTTTGCCTGGCTGAGGAAAAGTGACATTTTGGTATTTGGGGAAGGGGAGAGTAGACAGGAAGAGGAGCATAGATGGAGCATGAAAGGAGTTGTATGTGTGGAGTGATAGAGGTGACGGGAAAAGGCAAAAAGCTTAAAGCTTTCCAGGTGGATAAAAGCGTTCCCATCTCCTTCATACCCTCTCCATCAACTACTCCCATATTTCACACAGGTAGACTCCTGCCACCACACCCTTTTTATGAGCCCCAGAAAATCTCAGAAAGCAGAGCTCTCCTCCTGCAGGCTTTATATCTAACCTACTTTCCACTTCTGTCACTTCTCAATGGAGAATTTGTAAGCAAGAGAACTTTTCAAAATGTGTTAGGGGTAAGTGTTTCAGTAGAACTTTGAACAAAAAACAGCTTCTGGGTTATGAAAATCACCATGCTCAACATAAATGATCTGTCATGGATGACACCTTCCACAGCAGTACATACACTAACCCTGAATTTAATGCTCAGACAGCGGGAAGTTTGTTTTCTGTTGACTGACTTGTGAAAAACCAAGTTATACCTGTTTGACTTCAAGACTCTTGAGACAGTGATCTCTAACTTAGTGACTGCTTCCCAGACCTGTTGCAATTGACATTAGAAGTCAGGAGTTTCCAAAGTAAAGTGTCTTATGCTCAGACCATTTTATCACATTGTTTTTAATAAGTGTAGTTATTAAGAGAAATACTGAATTAAGAAAAAAGCTAGTATACGTGCATCACAGATTCACACTTTTTTATGACCCTATTATTTCCTGTCATTGTGGAAGAATCCACACCATTCTCCATAGCTGCACTGAGATATCTACTGTTTCAAGCTACTTTAGTAGGCTGCACAGGATTTTTAATTTAATTTAATTTAATTTTTTACTATTAGAGGCAGAGGTTCATACTGGGAGGGGTAATTTCTCACACATAACTGTCACTCTAAACTAAGTGGAAGATTAAGGTTAGTAGGAAAAGGAGGATGAGGCTCACAAGTTGTGTTGTGAGCACAGCGGGGTGAATAATTCATTTTTTGGTTCAGTGGCCAAAATGAAAAACTGAAAAATTGGTCTCAGAGTGAATGAAACAAGCTTTGGAGGAGGATTAAAATTCAACATGATCTTGAAATGGTCTGAAGTAAACAGGATGAAATTCAATAAGGACAAATGCAAAGTACTCCACGTAGGAAGGAACAATCAGTTGCACACATACAAAATGGGAAATGACTGCCTAGGAAGGAGTACTGCAGAAAGGGGTCTGGGGGTCATAGTGAATCACAAGCTAAATATGAATCAACAATGTAACACTGTTGCAAAAAAAACAACAACATCATTCTGGGATTTATTAGTAGGAGTGGTGTAAACAAGCCATGACAAGTAATTCTTGTCTGATTAGGCCTCAGCTGGAGTATTGGGTCCAGTTCTGGGTGCCATATTTCAGGACAGATGTGGACAAATCAGAAAAAGTCCAGAGAAGAGCAACAAAAATTATTAAAGGTCCAGAAAACATGACCTTTGAGGGACGATTGAAAAATTAGGTTTGTTTATGCTGGAGAAGAGAAGACTGTGAGAGGACATGATAACAGTTTTCAAGAACATAAAAGATTGTTACAAAGAGGAGAGACAAAAATTGTTTTCCTTAAATTCTGAGGATAGGACAAGAAGCAATGGGCTTAAATTGTAGCAAGGGAAAATTAGGTTGGACATTAGGAAAAACTTCATAACTGTCAGCATGGTTAAGCACTGGAATAAATTGCCTAGGGAGGTGGTGGAATCTCCATCATTGGAGATTTTTAAGAGCAGATTAGACAAACACCTGTCAGGGATGGTCTATAATACTTAGTCCTGCCAATGTGGGGACTGGACTAGAAACCTCTCGAGGCCCCTTCCAATCCTACAATTCTATGAATTGCCCTCTCTCAGTGGGATCAGAGGGTAATGGCTTGTAGAAAGTGGTGTTGGAGAGCTGCCGAGCAGCCTCTTGTTCCTATTCCAACCTATTCATGATGACAACAGCAACTACCTCCCTACCAACACTACAAAAAGAAGGATTCTAGGTGGACTCCTCCTGAAGGTCGAAACAGCAGACTGGACTTCTACATAGAGTGCTTCCGCCGACATGCACAGGCTGAAATTGTGGAAAAGCAGCATCACTTGCCCCATAACCTCAGCCGTGCAGAACACAATGCCATCCACAGCCTCAGAAACAACTCTGACATCATAATCAAAAAGGCTGACAAAGGAGGTGCTGTTGTCATCATGAATAGGTCAGAATATGAACAAGAGGCTGCTCGGCAGCTCTCCAACACCACTTTCTACAAGCCATTACCCTCTGATCCCACTGAGAGTTACCAAAAGCAACTACAGCATTTGCTCAAGAAACTCCCTGAAAAAGCACAAGATCAAATCCGCACAGACACACCCCTGGAACCCCGACCTGGGATATTCTATCTACTCCCCAAGATCCATAAACCTGGAAATCCTGGGCGCCCCATCATCTCAGGCATTGGCACCCTGACAGCAGGATTGTCTGGCTATGTAGACTCCCTCCTCAGGCCCTACGCTACCAGCACTCCCAGCTACCTTCGAGACACCACTGACTTCCTGAGGAAACTACAATCCATCGGTGATCTTCCTGATAACACCATCCTGGCCACTATGGATGTAGAAGCCCTCTACACCAACATTCCACACAAAGATAGACTACAAGCCGTCAAGAACACTATCCCCAATAATGTCACGGCTAACCTGGTGGCTGAACTTTGTGACTTTGTCCTTACCCATAACTATTTTACACTTGGGGACAATGTATACCTTCAGATCAGCGGCACTGCTATGGGTACCTGCATGGCCCCACAGTATGCCAACATTTTTATGGCTAACTTAGAACAATGCTTCCTCAGCTCTCGTCCCCTAACGCCCCTACTCTACTTGCGCTCTATTGATGACATCTTCATCATCTGGACCCATGGAAAAGAAGCCCTTGAGGAATTCCACCATGATTTCAACAATTTCCATCCCACCATCAACCTCAGCCTGGTCCAGTCCACACAAGAGATCCACTTCCTGGACACTACAGTGCTAATAAACGATGGTCACATAAACACCACCCTATACCGGAAACCTACTGACCGCTATTCCTACCTACATGCCTCCAGCTTTCACCCTGACCACACCACACGATCCATCGTCTACAGCCAAGCTCTGCGATAGAACCGCATTTGCTCCAACCCCTCAGACAGAGACAAACACCTACAAGATCTCTATCAAGCATTCTTACAATTACAATACCCACCTGCAGAAGTGAAGAAACAGATTGATAGAGCCAGAAGAGTTCCCAGAAGTCACCTACTACAGGACAGGCCTAACAAAGAAAATAAGAGAACGCCACTAGTCGTCACCTTCAGCCCCAACTAAAACCCCTCCAATGCATTATTAAGGATCTACAACCTATCCTGAAGAATGACCCAACACTCTCACAAATCTTGGGAGACAGGCCAGTCCTTGCCTACAGACAGCCCCCCAACCTGAAGCAAATACTCACCAGCAACCACATACCACACAACAGAACCACTAACCCAGGAACCTATCCTTGCAACAAAGCCCATTGCCAACTGTGCCCACATATCTATTCAGGGGACACCATCACAGGGCCTAATAACATCAGCCACACTATCAGAGGCTCGTTCACCTGCACATCCACCAATGTGATATATGCCATCATGTGCCAGCAATGCCCCTCTGCCATGTACATTGGTCAAACTGGACAGTCTCTACATAAAAGAATAAATGGACACAAATCAGACTTCAAGAATTATAACATTCATAAACCAGTCGGAGAACACTTCAATCTCTCTGGTCACGCAATTACAGACATGAAAGTTGCTATATTACAACAAAAAAACTTCAAATCCAGACTCCAGCGAGAAACTGTTGAATTGGAATTCATTTGCAAATTGGATACAATTAACTTACGCTTGAATAGAGACTGGGAGTGGCTAAGTCATTATGCAAGGTAACCTATTTCCCCTTGTTTTTTCTTACCCCTCTCCCCCCCCCAGACGTTCGTGTTAAACCCTGGATTTGTGCTGGAAATGGCCCACCTTGATTATCATACACATTGTAAGGAGAGTGGTCACTTTAGATAAGCTATTACCAGCAGGAGAGTGGGTTTGTGTGTGGGGGTGGGGTGAGAAAACCTGGATTTGTGCTGGAAATGGCCCAACGTGATTATCATACACATTGTAAGGAGAGTGATCACTTTAGATAAGCTATTACCAGCAGGAGAGTAGGGTGGGTGGGAAAGTATTTTTTCATGCTTTGTGTGTATATAAAAAGATCTTCTACACTTTCCACAGTATGCATCTGATGAAGTGAGCTGTAGCTCACGAAAAATTATGCTCAAATAAATTGGTTAGTCTCTAAGGTGCCACAAGTACTCCTTTTCTTTTTGCGAATACAGACTAACATGGCTGTTACTCTGAAACTTGTCCCAGATGAAATTTTGATGGGTAAATGGACCTCATTACAGCTCTCAAACATAGATGATATTAAGTTGAAGACAGAGACACTCCAAAGTTACAAAATTCCAGAAGCTGAGGTTGACATCCTATATTTTTAATGGTATATAGAACTAATACTGACCTCCCTCTGCAATGGGATGAAATCATGGGCTGATCACGTCAGCGACGGTGTATGGATCAAGCCTTTTTAAAATTTACATTTAACAAGAAAAACAGGAATAGATTACATCTGTGCAATATGTATTTAACTTCTCTGTAAAGTTATGCGGTGCTCTTCTTCTTGGAGACCTTCCAAACTCTGCCTTAGAGCTTGTAACTTCCTTAGTTGTGAAATTCAGTTTGCAGAGTTTGTGAAATGACAGCTTCACCAGCAAACCCTGTAAACTGCTTTAAGTGGAGTTATTTGTCTTGCCCTTACTGCTTTAGATCTGAGCCTAGCTGAAATGCTAATAAGCGCTTTAACTCTGGGTTTATGATAAACGGGGCCCTGACTTAGTGATGCTGTTCTCTCCCAGATTTTTAAACTGAATGTTTTTAGTCCTAGTGATTCTAGTAGAACCATTTTTAAAGCATTCAATGGGCATCCTTAATTTATCTGTACATAACTGGTTTAAAGAGTTTCTTGATACAGAGTTGTTCTATGGATCTTAAGATCCACTGGATTTGCTAGCAGATTAAGATGTCTTTAACTGGTATCTCCTTAAAATTCATTGTGACTCTAAGCTCCCATGCAGTCACACCCTACACACTATTGTAATAATCTTTGTACAAGATATGCCTTGTGAGATATCATTTGAAAACTAATAACTTGCTGATCCATAATATCCTGGTAAAATGTATGTAGTAACATTATATGTAAAGTTATAAATTCCCCTGTATGATGTTACTAGCACATGTTCAAGACCAGAGAGCCTTGCCTAAGTAAAAGGTGTTAAACAAACGAATGTGTTTACCTCAATTTACATACAAGCAGTAAACTGGGCTACCAAGGGGTAGAAATTGCTAAAATGCAAATTGTTCTGTTTCCTGCAAACACCAATGGGGGAAGACAACAGCATGGAGCTTCCTTCACCACCAGACTCCACGTTGCCTTCCTCATAGCCTGAATAAACTTTACTTTGAGGGGTAACCTTCAGAAGAATCTATTTCAAAGGTTTGCTGGACTATAAAAGAAAGGGGCAAAGGACCCCAACTTATCTCTTTCTCCTAAGACAAAGGAACAAGTTTTGGGCTTCTGGAGAAGATTGTGGTGGGGGAGGGTCAGCCATCTTGCTGGAAGACTGGGGGTGAGAAAAACCATCTTAAACAAAGACTTTATTTTACCAGGTTAAGTTTTAGTAATTAGAAAGCTTCACTTTTATTTGCTTGTAACCATTTCTAACATCTCTTATACTTGAACTCACTTACAATGCTATCGTCTGTTGTTAATAAACATGTTTTACTTTTAATCTAAACCAACAGCATTGTATCTGAATTACAGTGAATGTTAATGCTAGTTACTATGAGAAGCTGTTGGGTGTTAATGAACCTTATTATTCCTCTGAATGTTGCAGGAGAGGGCTGAAAATTGCACCTCAGGCAGACACAGAAAAATGTTGAACTGCCTGAAACACCATATTTTGATTTGGTTGGGCAAACTGAAGTATCTAGATTTGGGTCAACCTTTCCTGACGAAGAGTTTCAGCAAAAGCAGTGTACCTGCAGGAAACTTCAGTTATGGAGAAACTGCATTTTCTGTTGCAAAAATGTAGATGGAAAATTCCCAGCCAGCACTCAGGATACGTTTATGATTAGATTAAGAAAATAAAAGGTGGTGTCAAATAAGTTTAAGAAACTAAATCAAAAATTAAAGCTAACAGACCAGTTCAGTTTCAGTAAATTCTGTTGCTGAGGTAACCTGACCACAAGAAGTGTTAGAGATAGTTTGGACCATGCTGTCTATTTTGACTCTAAATGTGATTTAGGAACCTAATCTTCAAAAAGAAACCTAATCTTGAACAAGATATAAAGAGGTATTTGTTTTATATTAAAGAAACTGATACTTTGAAATGTTGAGAAGCCAATGCCTGATTAAGTGTAGAATTGGCAGAATCTGTTCTCACTGCCCTCAGTCAGCTGAGAGCATCCGCAAACACATTTTGCTTTCAAGGTTTATGCCAAATAGTAAATGTATATTCAGACAGTTTGTGAATCACTTTCCACCTTTCTGGTTTGTGCTTTGTAAGGAGTCCTGCAGAGTACTGGGGTCTGTGTACACCGTGAAATTCGTAGCTAATAAATAGGACTTGAGGTCCTCCACAATAGCCAGACACTCCAGTTCTGAAGCTGAATATTGTTCCCGACCTCCCAAAGCCACCCAAAGTACCTACCATACTCATCAATTTGTTCAAATGCAATCCAAAAGCAATCTTTGAGGCACCACAGGTTACCATGAATGGACAGGGTGGGTCTGAGAATTTTAAGCATAGCACAGTATAGTTTAGAAACCCTTCTCCTTCAGTGATTCTCAATCTTTTTTGTGTTCCTCTGTCTATACAAAGTCACTCTTAGCTAGTATAATAATACTGTCCACTCTGAAATTTTGTACAAATCTCCTGTAGGACCTGCAGAAACCCACAAACCTCTATACCTCTTTCAGGTTTGTAGGAACCTTCCATACTTTATAATGTTCGGCTTCTAGGGTTGAGGCTCCAACGCATCCTTGCTTACTATATGTTTGAACTCCTTGCAAATTGACATTTGTTTCCCGCAAGTTTAAACCCTGACTCTTTAAAAATCTGTAGAATCCTTTCCACTACTACCAGATGTTCTTCCCATGCAGGATCTCTATTAAGATGCTCAAGGTGTTGTGGTCAATGCTGTCAATGAGCTGAGTATGCCCCTTTTCTGTCAAAATTTCCCACTGCTTGTCGATTGTTTTAAACATGAGTAGTTTGCTATTGCATCGTGTTTCTACATATGTTTTGAAGTCAGTAAGTAATGAGATTTCGTTTTGTGTGGATCAGTTTGGTTACTGTTTCCTCTTTCTGGTCTTCCGGTTTGGTAGTGTGCTCAAGTACGGTATTTATAATGTGTGCTGAGCAGCTTATTCGCACATAAGACTTGAGCGCTGCAACCACATTCGCTCTCCAGTCAGTAACAAAAACTATCTAGCTGGTAATGCTGTGTATATCAAATCCTCTGAGTGCTTGAATAACAGCTGATTGAATGTTCTCTGCAGTTTTTGATTTCCTGCTGTCAAAGTGAGTAACACAAAGCACCCGCTCCACCATTCTGAACTGTTGTGGCTCTATGTAATGAACAGTTACTCCCAAATAGGCAACCTTTCTGTAATCATGCCTCCATATATTGATGGTAACCCCTCCACCCACTGTGCCAAGGATGTTTTTCAACGCTGTGGAGATTTGTTTTCTGTTTTCTTCTGCCATGAGTGCAGCATGCCAGGCTGATGTTGTGGAATGTGGTATTAGTGCTTATGCCTCCATTTGACCATATTTGGCACCCATGTTAATCAAACATTGAAAATATGCAAGGAATCCCTCACCACTGACTACCTCGAAAGGTCTTATGTCTGTTGTTATAAACTTCAATAATTCCCGAGTCACAGTTGTCTTCATGTCTTCTGTGATAATGACACATTTCTTGGTGATTATCTTCAGCAAACCGGATCCTGATTCCAGACTACATTTATGTTTAAGTAAGTTTGAAGTAGGGGTTTTATGGCTAGGAAAAACACAGACTTTTTTGCATGCAACACATAGGATATATCCAACCACAGTATCTCTGTTTTCATCAATAAGAAATCTGAATGTATTCCAAATTGGTGGTTTGTCTGTCTCATTTCCCTTCAAACCGTATGCACCAGTACTTAATTTCTTTTGAATTTCTTTCTCCATTGGCTTTTCAAATTCGGAGTTTGGAATCTTTTCTGGAGGCAACCGGCAAGGAAGTGCAGAGGGGTGACACAGTGACCATTTCAATTCGCACTGACGAACTGACAATGCCATATAAAAGCAAAGTGAATTTTCACCGGTATTAGATGAATTTGAATAATTATATCTGTATCCAATCTGTGATCCGCAAAGATGGTAAACAACACAACCTCATCCACATCTGCAGATATAAAGCAGATATCCGTGGATTTGCAGGGCTCTATCCATAGGGATGTCGCAAAGGCAATTTTTTCTCAATCCTTAACTGTCATTTTAAATTGATGGCATCCGGCTACCAAATCGAAATGACTAAAATATTTTGCTCCTGACATTTTATCCAGTGTCTATGCAGGGAAGTACACAGTTATCTTGAATAGTCTCCTTCAGTGTGGGATTATAGTTGGGGATGTAGGTAAAGTAGATTGAACAATTAGGCCATTCTCCACCATGAGATTTTAGCTTTTCTTTTACTGCTACGTGATATGCCAGTGGGTCCAACACTCCCTAAATCAAAGCACAATCCAATGATGCACCCAATCATCTCTCTCAAGCTTTTAATATTTCTTGACAACACATTAGCATACTGTAAAAGCAGCTGTTCTAATCACTTCCTTTTGTTGCTTTCTGTGGGTGCTCCTTTCAAGTCAACGCCTAGCTCTTTTACTCTGTGATGTTTCACAGTTCTTGACCTCTGCCCATATGACAGGCTTTGAGATACCAGCTACAATGGACACTGTCCTCATGATCTGATTTTTTTTTTTCCACTCGCAACACCTCAGTTACATTATCTGTACATTGGTCAGGTACAAATGTGTTCTGTGACCACCCCAGGACTTGCTGTAATTAAATCAGATTAAATCAACTCCCATACACTACCACTAGAAATTCAGGTCACGGCAACAAAAGTCCATTTAGTATGTAGAGACTCCAAGTTCAGTGGGAGCTGGATTTCTCCTGTTGTCTGCAGTGACAGATGATTAATAGTCACCAATTTAATTCCTGCAGAACATATTTTCTTCCACCCAGCATTGGGTGTTTGTTCTCCATGAATCAGGCTTATTTCAGATCCTGAGTCCAACTGCATTGTGGTTTTCCAGCCATTGACGTCTCCAGACATGCAGTAACAGGTATCTGGGCAGCTCATCATATGGACTATTCTGATAGGTGCTGCTGCATCAGCAACTTGTGACTTTTCTCTGCTTGGGCAATTCCATCTCCAATGCCTGCAAATACCATCTGGCCTAGGACTTGCTCAGGAATTTTCTCTTATCTGACCCACATGATGCCTGTGAATAGCTTGTAGGTGTGGTGCCTCCAATTTTTTAGCCACTTAACTAGTAATCACCCTTTGAAATGCAGCATCTAATATTAAGAAATCACCCTGAGGATGGAAATTAACAGCTGATACCTTTAAAGGAAACCCCAACTTCTGTCTCCACATGTGTAACTGTGTATAATCTGATCCTTAGGTTTATCCGGTATGTTATCTTCTTTCACCAGGAGGTTATGAAGTTCCCCTGTTAAACAGTTTATAAACTGACTTTTCACACAGGATTCTCTCATGGCTGGCCAATAGCTAGCCTTGCCAGTTCCAGATTTGAAGCAGCAGGTTCTGTTTCACTCGAGCAATTTCCTGGACAGGAGATGCAGGGAAAGCCCTATTGAACAGTCTCTGCAATGCACAGAAATATACAGGAGTTCTCCCTTCTGCTGCCTCGTTGCTTGCCATTCCTTCCGGTATTTCAAAAGGGTTAATCCCCCCACCATAGTTTTTGTACAAGTGTTTGTGTAACTTCTGTAAGATACATGATCCACAGCAGAAAGCTTTTGGTAAAAGACTTTGGAATCACCAATGAAACACTAGGTACTGTTTTGCTTTCATATCAGATCACTCATTCACAGAGAGCAACAGCCCGAAGTCTGTCAAGTATTCACAGTACATTTCTTCTCAGGCAAAAGTGCTTCTGGCATCTAGAAGCCATTGCCACCAGTTGTAATATTTGCTTATAGAAATCAATAGATTTATTGGGATACTGCAAGTAACAACTCCAGTACACACAGACAGGATTCAAACTTCCTCCTAACCCCTCCCATCCCCCCACCAAGACAACACGTTATCTAAAAACAAAACAACAGCTTAACACTAAAATATAGAGTACCATCTATTGATGAAGGTGCTGTCTGCACTGATCATTGTAATACATCAAAAGAAATAAAAAACTAGATAATTTCAGAGGACAAAAACTCAGGGAAATTTCACAGTGAGGCCACCTACATCTAGAAAAAAGAAGAATTTATGCCCTATTTAAACCCATTTTAGAATGCAGTCTTAATTGTGGAGTTGAGAATTGATATCTGCATATTACAGAGATTAAGATCTTGATACCAATGCAACAAAAACTAGTAGTAACAACTCTAATGCATCCGATTAAGTGAGCTGTAGCTCACGAAAGCTTATGCTCAGGTAAATTGGTTAGTCTCTAAGGTGCCACAAGTACTCCTTTTCTTTTTGCGAATACAGACTAACACAGCTGCTACTCTGAAACAACTCTAACACAGGAGATATATGCTGAGTGAGCCTAACTGTAGGTAAAATTCTACTGAATAAATTACCTCTACCACTTTGGCAGACAGTTTAGCAATTAGCAGTATGTAAGTCTACGTGCTCTAAAGGTGTGAGTTACAGTATCCAGGACAGCTTTGGAAAGAAAAAGGGTGTACTCTGTCAGTATTCCAAAAATGATTTCAGAAACATTTGACAACAGTTTAAACATGTTCAGATATTGTTGGACCTGAGTCAAATACCCAAAGATATGAAGTGTCAGGATGACCTGAAAAAAAGGATTTAAGAGTCGCTTGGGATCAAAAAGAAACAGTTGACTTTTTTACATAAATATCTCACTTTGAAAGGAGTGCATTTAGAGAACAATTTCATAACACAAGAAGGAGATATTCAAATAAATTTTAAAGGTACAAATTATAAACTGGTGAAAGCAAATACTTTCTCACATGTCACGTAATTAGGCTGTGGAACCATCACCACAGGTATGTCATTAAGGCCAAGAATTTAGCAAGATTCACAGATTCCAAGGCCAGAAGGGACCATTGTGATCATCTAGTCTGACCTGCTGAACAACACAGGCCAAAGAACTTCCCCAAAATAATTCCTAGAGCATACCTTTTAGAAAAACATCTAGTCTTGATTTGTCAGTGATGGAGAATCCAGCACAACCCTTGGTAAATTGTTCCAGTGGTTTATAGCCCTCACTGTTAAAAATGTGTGCCTTATTTCAATCCACTTAATATGTGCCATGTTAGTTTTATAATGTTCTAGTTTTTTAATCAAAATGTCATGCAATACCAAGTCAAACATCTTACAGAAATCTATTATTTCAACACTGTTACCTTTATCAACCAAATTTGTAATCTCATGAAAAAAGATATCAAGTTAGTATGACAGGATTTATTTTCGAAAAGCCCATGCAGATTTGCATTAATTACATTACCCTCCTTTAATTCTTCATTAATTGAGTCCTGTTATCAGCTGCTCCAGTATCTTTCCTAGGATCAATGTCAGGCTGACAGGCCTATAATTACCCAGGTCATCCCACGGATCCTTTTTATAAAAGGGAACAACATTAGCTGTCTTCCAGGCTTCCGGAAACTTCCCCAGTGCTTCAAGACTTATTGAAATTCAACAGTAACAGTTCAGCAAGTTTCTCAGAAACTTGCATCCAAGAGTTTTAAAAGAGCTATCTGGACTTGCTAATTTAAAAATACCTTAGTAGCTTCTGTTTAGCATTCTCCAGAGATACTAGTGGAATGGAAAGAAGTGGCCACTAATTAGTGTGTTTTTCATTTTCTGAGTACCCAATTTCACAGTCCATGTTATCCTATTTTAGAAACATTTATGGATGACAACTAACACCTTCAACAGCATTCAGAAGCAAATAGGTAGTCAGTATGGAGCACAGAGCGCTGGTGTTATGTTCTCACATCCATCACTCAAGAAGTACTGCATTCTTTGCTAGCTAAAGCTTTCAGGTGTTTTTCAAAGGTGTTTCCAAAGAGTGCACTACAGTAGTCTAGACTTGAAACTGGAAGCATATAGTTATAACCACGTGCTGAGATTTGCACCAGGCAGAAATATCCCCTAAGCAAATCAATACTGCAAATGGCACCACTTGCCAGAGCTGTTACCTTGTAATTCAGGAATAGTAATAGATTGACCCAAGACTGCATACTCAACTGACAAAGGTTAGTCACACAGTACCATTTCAACAGAAAGGGCACTCACACCCTTGCTCATTCCACTCTAATTGCTTTCCCTGCCTTTCAACATTGCTTCATCTTATTCAGATTGAGCCTACACTAGTTTATTGCCATTCGTAGCCCTATTCTTCTCAGACACTGGGAAAGCAGAGACATACAAGTATCTGGGTTTGGTTTAAAGAATATGTGAAGAGGAGGTGTGATGAGGTATACTGGCTGTTTAGGGTTTGGGGGAGAACCCATTTGGGGCTGAACGCACCCTGCCCCAAGCTGGTGCTTAGAAAGAAAATGTATGTATGTTTTCTGTATGCACTGCAGCACGTTCTCCAGAACTAACCAAAGTAAATCGGCCAGTGTGCTTGTCAGGTGTACTGAACACAATACCAGGCTGCCTTGTGGAGGACTCTGGGACTGTGGCCCAGGTGGGTAAGCAGCACTCCATAGAACATCAGGGTTGGAAGGGACCTCAGGAGGTCATCTAGTCCAACCCCCTGCTCAGAGCAGGACCAATCCCCAATTTTTGCCCCAGATCCCTAAATGGCCCCCTCAAAGATTGAACTCACAACCCTGGGTTTAACAGGCCAAAGCTCAAACCACTGAGCTATCCCTCCCCCCAGCTCAGAAGGTCATACTAGAGACAAGAGTGCCAGCAGCAAAAAGTAGAGGTGTAAACATGTTGTTTGAGGATGGCTGGCCAGAAAAGAAAGAGGCCTACGGAAAGAATGAAGGACAAGAACCAGGTTGTTCAGACTGGGTAGGGCTGGGAGGGAGGAAAATCAAGAGTCTGTGGAGACTGTGCGTGTGTAAGTCTATGACCTTGCATCCATGGTGAGAGTAACAGGGTTGTTTATATCAAAATACTTCAGGAGAGGCTCTTGTGGCAATCGATGTTTTAATTCCTGGAAATGTTGCGGCTGCACTAAATCCAATATCAATTGACTGTCAGAAGTAGTAGGAGTAGAGTCTGGCACGTTTGGGTGAATATACACATATATGTGATCATGTCAATGGATTGCTCAAGTGCTAATTTGTCTTATGGGGTTTTCATCTGAAAAATAGCTTCTGCCTTTTTGGGTTGTCCTGAAAACTGTGTTCACTGAGTATGTGCCCCATAGATGTGATTTCTTCCATCCCAGTTTGGTAGTTTGTTTTAACTTAATTCCTAGGAGACAGAAGTTTTTTGGTGTCGAATTTTCTGGAAACAGCATCCACCTCAATATTTCTCATGGGTGAGCATTCATGTTGAAATCTCATTTGGACCTTAAAGATCAAAATAGAGCAATCCAACATGAACGCTGTCTCATGAGAAGTATAGAAGAGGATACTGTTTCTAGAAAGCCTCCCTCCTTCCCAAAAAAGTACTCTTGTCTAGATTTTTGACAAGTGCCACAGGATCTCAGAAGTCTGTAGGTGCTAATCTCTGCAAAGGGACAATGAAGGCTTCAGTTTGTGACCCACACTAAATGAATCCTACACTGTTTGCCTATCTCAAGAGGGAGAGAAATAAGGCATTAAAGGGAAACTAATATAAAAACTGCAAAAATAATTTGACGCTCTCATACACAGTGGGCCAAATTAGGCTCTCAGTTACACCAGTGTAAACACTGAGTTATTCTGGTGTAACAGAGCAGAATTAGACTTATTGGGGACCCAAAATTAGTGGACATTTTTGATCTTAATATTTTTGTGCCTCAGATCCGTGTGTGTAAAATGGAGTCTGAAAAGTACACGGACACTGTAGTGATGAGTACAGCTGGTTAGAAAAGAATTCCATTTAGCAAAATATTTAGAGAGTTCAAAATTTGTTCTGATTCTGCAGCAGAACAAAACTGAGAAGGAGAGAAACCACCCCAGAATAGCCAACAGCCCAGTGATTATGTCAGTTAACAGGGCTGTTGAGGCAGAGCAAAGACTTGAACTTATTTGGTTTCAACAAATTGGCATTTTCATATGGAAATATGTTCTGTTGAAAAATTCCCTAGTGCTAAGCATCATAGAAAGGCCAATGAGGAAATTTAATAATACTCTCTTTAGAGCAAGGTTTGTATAGTGTGCAGTAAATAAGGCCCAAGATGACACACTGAACAATAAGAAGAAAACAAAATTTTTAATAGATAATAATTAGGTAAACCTGGAAGGAAGCAGGGTCCTGTTGGACAAAAATTGTAATCTGATCATGTAATTAAAGTTTGTATTACATTGCAAATGTGCTAGAGGGCCAAACTAAGGGTGCACAGAATGGATGGTCTGGTGGTGTTTGGATGTGGGTCCATGATGTGATCCACAGGGCCACGTTGCAGTAGAGAGAAGTGTTTTAATGGCCAATGGTATGTTGTGTGACATGATGGCAAGACCACAGTTCTGTAAAATAGAATAATGGTGCAAGAGGAGGTGGTGGACCCTTGGAGTTTACCAGAACAGTGGCTCCATCGTGCAGGGCTATGACATAATGGCAGGGTTATGATGAGGTGGCAGGCGGGCTGGGATTAGGGTTCCCAACTTTCTAGTTGCACAAAACCAAACACCTTCACCCTGCCCCACCCCTTCTCTGAGGCCCCATCCCCCACTCACTCCATACCCCGCTCCCTCTGTCACTCATTCTCCTCACCCTCACTCACTCGCTCATATTTACCGGGCTGGCTCAGGGGCTTGGGGTGCGGGAGGGGGTGAGGTCTCTGACTGGAAGTGTGGGATATGGGGTGGGGCCAGAAATTAGGAGTTCAGGGTGCAGGAGGGGGTTCCGGGTTGAGGCAGTGGGTTGGGATGCGAGAAGGGGTGAGGGCTCCGGCTGGTGGTGCGGGCTCTGGGGTGGGGCCAGGGATGAGGGGTTTGGGGTGTAGGAGGGGGCTCTGGGCTGGGGGGTGTAGTCGAGGGATTCAGAGTATGTGAGGGGGCTCCGGGCTGAGGCAGGGGGTTGGGGTGTGTGACGGGGGTGCGGGTTCCGGGATGGGGCCAGAAATGAGGGGATCAGGGTGTGGGAGGCGGCTCTGGACTGGGGGTACAGGCTTTGGTGTGGGGCCAGGGATAAGGACTTGGGATGCAGGAGGGGGATCAGGGCTGGGGCAAGGGGGTGGGGCATGGGAGAGGATCAGGAGTGCAGGTTCCGGCACCTCAAGCAGCTTACAGAAGCAGCAGCATGTCCCACCCTCCGGCTCCTACACAGAGGCGTGGCCAGGTGGCTCTGTGCGCTGACCTGTCCGCAGGCGCCGCCCCCACCGGCTGCGATTCCAGGCCAATGGGAGCTGCAGAACCGGCACTTGGGGTGATGGCAGCATGTGGAGCCCCCTGGCTCTCCCTCCGCATAGGAGCCAGACTAGGGACACGCTGCTGATTCCGGGAGTCGTGTGGAGCCCTGGGAGGCCGGGAGCCTGCCTTGTCCGGCTGCCACGGCGCCTGGACTTTTAACAGCCCAGTCAGCAGTGCTGACCCGAGCCGCCTGAGTCCCTTTTCGATCAGGCGTCCCGGTCAAAAACCCAACCCCCGGGCAACCCTAGCTGGGTCTGTGGTGTGAGTGGCCGGGCCGTGAAGTGGCGGTGGGAAGTTATATCGTGGCAGCCGGCGGGGCAGGATGGTGGGGGTGGCTGGGGTGGCGTTTGAGGACCCGGTGCCGGCGGGAGGGCTGCGTGCAATGGCAGGGTGACGGGTGGGGTACGAGCTGGGGAGAGGAGGCGCCTGGGGCTGTGGGGAGAGATGGCAGGGCCATGGTGCGAGGCTGGGTTGGGCAGCAGCGTGTGTGGCTGGCCCGGGAGGTTTTGCGGCACGTTGTGGCTCTGTGGCAGCAGGGGGCGGTTGGGGGGACGGGGCGCAATGCGGAACGGCGGCGGCGCTGGGGGAGCGGTAACGGCTGGGTCACCGGCGGGCGGGCAGGGGCGCTGTAGCACAGAGTGCGGGCGCCCGTCCCACGCAGCAGCAAAGCACGGGGGGGGGCTTCGGGCCAGGCTGTGACCGCTGCCCCGCAAGGGCAGGTCACGCGTCCGCTGGGCGACCGCTACTGGGCCACCCACGACGCCCCTCCCCCACGCCACGGCCCGTCGCTCGCTCCCCCGCCCGCCCTCTATTGGCATCTCAGCCCGCGAGCAGGTGCCTTGCTACCGGGTGGGGCCGGACGGATCCGAGAATCTACCAATCAGCGGCGCATTTCGCTCGGAGAGTGGCGTGAGCGGGAGCCAATAGGAAGGTGGATAGCACGTGCCGCGCAGCGGCCAATGATAGCGGCTCTTTCAGATCCGGTTGGGTTTCTGGGAAGTAGGCGGCCCGGGGCGGCAGGGGGAGAAGGGTTGGGCGGGGCTGGAAGTAGCTAGCTGCCGCTGGGCGCATCCGACGCGGAGGACGTCCAGGCTCAGCGGGGCCCGCGGCAGCACAACGGTACGGGGCGCCGCCGTGAGCGGGCCTGAGCGGGCGGGACCCCTGGTGCCTTCCTTGGGGGGAAGCGCTGAGCCCCACCCCCTCCCCCCCCGCTGCCGGGGGAGGGGGCTGTCTCCGGGCAGGGTAGTTGGGTGCGGTGTCAGGAGTGCCCGGGGGAGGGGCGTGTTGGGGGCTGGGTGCCGTGCCCGGGGGGAAGGGGAGGGGGAGGGGGAGGGAAGAGGTGCGGGGACTGCTCGGGTGGGTGTTTTGCGCGTGGGGGCGCTTCTGGCGCTGGGGGAGCACAGGGGGCAGCATCCCCAAGGAGTAACAGGGGCTGAGGCTGTCTCCGGTATAGGGGCGGTACTGGGGTTTTCTCTCTGACAGGAAGGGGATCAACACAGATTCCTCCTCAAATTGTGTGAGTTTTGTAGTTGCATTCATCATAATGCTATGGATGTGTTCGTCCTAGACCTTTAACTACCTTGTTTTAGGTATAAACTTTCTTGTGCTGTGTGGATTGATGGCTCTGTTCCGTATACTGTGACGCTGTAATGTTGCTGCATTTGCATATGTAGAACTACATGCCCTGATAGCCGTGGAATTCTTGCTGATGTTAAATGATTTATCCTAGCTTGTGCATTTCTTGGACTTCAGTCTCTTTTGGAAGGGGGATTTCGCCCCCCCCCCAATATCTCCTCCCAGTAGTCTTGTATATGAAAAGGGGTATTGCAAAGAGCAACACCCACTCTACCGTTAGTTCATCATGTACTTCCTACTATTTCCCCTACTCGTGCCTTCTTATTGGTTGGGCCTCCTTGCATGGAGTAAAATACCTTTCTTCCCTACAAAGCAGCTCTCTGCTCCCTGCCTGGCAACCACTTCTCAGAGGCATTCTGTCTCCCCCTCCTAGTGTAGCTTGCTGCTCTTCTCATAGCAGCATTAAAACAGCTATGAGGGAAGGGAAGCTGCTAGAAGTAGCGGCTACTAGATGGGAAACAGAGAGTAGCATTACAGAAAGGGACTACAGTCTCTCTTCCTGCAATACAAGAGTCTATGAGAGGATGGGGATTAAAACTGACCACTTCCTCATCTGAAGACTTTTCTGTCCAGTGGTTCCACAGAGTGGGGAAAGGTGTAGATGGGGTTATAATCCCCCTGATGCCCCAGGGCTTTAGGTTGCCATAGGTCAACAGCTGATGGAGGTGGAACTCTGACGTGCTGTATTGACAGCTAGCACTGAGTGGGAACAAAGGGGGACTTCCTTGCCTGAGGTCTGGTCATAGAGTTTAAGGCCAGATACTCAGGCTGACCACCTAGATATCATAGCTATCAGCACCCACATGCTAATTCCAACAATTGAAATTAAATTGAGGTATTACGGCCCACAGGGGACTAAACTATTACATGCCACAGGCAGAGAATAGGAGGGACCAAGTTGCATTGGTGCTGAACATCCCACAATGGTAGGGAAATAATTAAATGAGATGTACCCAGATAATACTGGCAAGTAGCACTGCAGAGGAAGGTAAAAAACCCCAAAGTCGCTGCCAGTTTGACCTGGGGAAAAATTCCTTCCTGATCCTGCATATTGTGATGAATTAGACCCTGAACATGTGAGTAAGACCCAGCCAGCCAAGCACCTGAGACAGCGAATGCTTGGTGCTACTTCAGGCTAACCGTCCTTGTTCAGTGTCCCATCTTCAGCTGTGGCTATCGCTGATACATCAGAGGAAGAGGATCAAACCTACCCCGTAAGATGTTTTGGGGGACATGAGCTTCTAGGAACATAAGGCATAAATCAGAAGTGACCCTCAGGGCTGTTGAGCATTGCCTCCTTCCATTACAAGCGGCTCTCCCATACAGTTGCACTCATTAATTTGTCCAGCTCTCTTTGGACAAATTAAAACTTAGGTCAACATAGCTATTGCAATCATGGGTGTGAGAATTCCACACCCGAGTGCTGTAGTTATGCCGATTTAACCCTCAGCATAAACGTAGTTAGGTTGACAGAAGAATATTTGTTGACATAGCTGTTACAACTCAAGGAGGTGGAGTTTCGGCAGTGACAGAAAATCCATTTCTATTGCTGTAGTCCAGGGGTTGGCAACCTTTTAGAAGTGGTGTTCCGAGTCTTCATTTATTCGCTTTAATTTAAGGTTTCATGTGCCAATAATACATTTTAATGTTTTTTAGAAGGTCTCTCTCTATAAGTCTATATATTGTATAACTAAACTATTGTATGTAAACAAGGTTTTCAAAATGTTTAAGAAGCTTCATTTAAAATTAAATTAAAATGCTGATCTTACGCTGCCAGCCCGCTGCTGGCCTGGGGTTCCGTTCACCTAGGCTGGCAGCAGGCTGAGCGGGGCCTGCGGGCAGGACCCTGGCTGGCAAGGGGCTGGTGGCCGGGACCCCAGATCGGCAGTGGGCTGAGTGGGGCTGGTGGCCGGGACCCCAGATCGGCAGTGGGCTGAGCCGCTCAGCCCGCTACCGCTCTGGGGTCCTGGCCCTGTCCACATAGAGTAGGTACCTACTTTCTCCCTGGTTCTAGCCATCCTCTTCCTCTCTCTGCACTGAGATGAGGGTGGGAGTGCGCTGAGAACAGGGCTGGGGGTGAAGGAGCAGGCTGGGGGTTGGGGTGAAGGATCTGGCCAGGAGCTAGAATGAGGGAGGGGGCAGGAGGTTTGCGTGTGGAGCAGTTACCTGGGCAGCTCCCATTTGGTGCGAAGGGTGCAGGTGGGAATGTGGAAGTGTGTGTGCAGGAGCTCCCATTTGATGCTCAGGGTGGGCGTGGGGATGCGGGGGATGCAAGAGTCAGGGCATGGGGTGTGTGGGGGAGGGTGCAGGGGTCAGGGTAGAGGGCTGGGGTGTGTGGGGGAGGGTGCAGGGGTCAGGGTAGAGGGCTGGGGTGTGGGGGGATGCAGGGGTCAGGGCAGTGGGCTGGGGTCGTGGGGGTGCTCCCAGCCCCCTGCCCTGAGCGGCTCATGGCAGGGGGCTGGAGGGGATATGCCAATTCCACCCCCTTCCCCAAGGTCCCCTGAGCAGAGAGGGTGCTGTGACTCTGATTTTCCCTCTCCCGCTCCATAGCAAGGGCTGTCAACTGATTGGCTGGAGGGAGGGAGAGAAGGAGGGGCAGGAACCCAGCATGCTGGGGGAAGAGGTGAGGGGGAGGGGAAAGCTTGCCTGCCCTGCTAGGAGAGAGCGGTGGGTGGGGGGCGGAGAAGAGTGGGCCAGGCCGGGCAGGATTTTTAATGGCACGCAGCATGCCATTAAAAATTGGCTCGTGTGCCGTCTTTGGCACGCGTGCCATAGGTTGCTGACCCCTGTTGTAGTCTGTGTCTACGTTCCAGAGTACAATGGCATAGCTATGGTGCCGTAGCTATGCTGCTGTAGTGCCCATGGTGTAGATGTGGCCGGAGGCTTGAAGAAGGTGCTGGCACCTATTATGTACAACATTTTAAAGCCTAGTTGCCTTTGTGCAATTGGTATCTTTTGGGTTTTTTTAATTGCACTTCATGTGAATCCCCTAATACATTAGAAGTTAATGGTGAACTCATAGTCATAGTAAGCTAGCATGAAACTGGTGAAACAGAATCTTTCTGAAACCTGAGCAGCATGAAATGCTTTGGTGAAAGGTTCATGTACGTATGCATGCTTAAGCATGTTAATATAACTATTAAAATAAGAGATTCTGGCATAAAATGTCATCTTAATCAGTGCTTTATTTCATTAATCTCTGCCATCGATCTTGTGTCTGAACTATGAATTCAGAGGGCTGAAGTAACATGCAGTGTTACTCTGTGTACTGCAATACCTGGTCATGAGCTTTAAGAGTGAGAAACCTTGTTACAATTCCTCCTTATGTTTGTTTGGTCTTTAATGGGGCTTTAACATATGCCACTTTTTTCCCCTCAAAAAGCTTTTGTACACATAGGAGAAACTGGTTTTCCAGTGATTAATAATTTTATGGGTTTTTTTAAGATTATAGAGCCAGATTGAGGCAGTCGGGAGAAAATTTATATATTTTTAGCGTTACTTTGAAAGGAACAGATGTCAAATTGATTTTTATTATTCTAATACTTAATTGTCATAAGTGATTGATACTTCAAGGTAAGTATAAACATAACTGTGATATTGGAACACATTGTAGCTGTTTAAATTTAAAACCATTTTCTCTAAAGAGGAAAAACCTTCCTGTCCCAATGCTAGTCATTTAGTATTGGGGAGTGATGGGGAGACGTGAACTTTGGGGGACAGTAATGGGTTTGGTTTTCTGGATGTATTCGTAAATTTTTCAAGCCCTAAGATGGTAAGGCCCGTTATCTTTGGTAAGCAGAGGCTGATACATGTCTTGTAAACTTGAGGTACCACCATTTACCTCTGTCTCCTGAAAAGGCAAAGGAGCACTCTGTTGCTCTCCCACTGCAGAGCTTCCTAGCTGTAGAGAGGGCATGTCTATCCCGTCTCTTGGCTGCTGTAAGCAGAGGGTGCTCTTTCATTTGCTGCTTTTCAGGCTCTGTTTTTTAGGCTTCTCTATGTGAATAATTCTAGTTCTTGATTCTGCTGCAGTTTAATAGCCTTTCTGAGCATCTGAAGTGTGAAACTGGCACTGTAAGAAGTAAGTTCTCCCCTATTGCAACTGCTGTTCAAAAATCTTACCCTCTCCTCTTTCCACTTCCCCATTCTGTTCCTCCTACAGTTTTTTGTTGCAATTCTTCCCCACCAGTTCATCACCAACAATTTCCCGCACTCCATTTCCTTTTATTGGTGGAGGAAGGCAGACCTGCACTTGAAAGAAGTAAGTTCTCCCCTATTGCAACTGCTGTTCAAATAGATTCCCTCTCCTTCCTGGGACTGCTGTTCTTGCCTCTGTCTGCAGCACTAGGAGGAGGTAGGAGCTGTTGAATGTCAGCTGCTGACTTAGGAGGTGGAGATAGGTGCTAAACCTCCTACCACCAGTTCCCCTTCATGATAAAGTAGTGGCTTTTGTACGCCAATCTGTCCCCACCCACCTAATGCCACTGGGGATACTGAGGTGTCATGTTCCTTCTCCAGATCTTAATTAATTTTACTTGTGATAGATCCCTGATGAGCAAGGCAGAAACTTGTTTGTTTGGCCTGCAGTTTGTCTCTCTCTGCTTGAGTGAAGTATGGTGGAAGTCTGAGAATTGTATGATTCTGGAGACTGCACAATGAATTAAAGTGTGATTTAACTGTGAAATATAACTCTCTAAAAGTGGCTTATGTGGTTCTAAGCTTGTCTACTCTATCTCAAGTATCCTCAGTTTACAAGTAGAAAGATCATAGGCTGATAGCCTGATTCTTAGATTAAAAAAAAAAAAGTCTGTTTGTTCTCGTGAAGCAACAGTAATATGTTCTGTAGACTTAATTAGGGGTTCACTTACATCTACGCCAGGGGTTCTCAAACTGGGGCTCGGGAGCCCTCAGGGGGTCATGGGGTTATTACTTGGGGGGTTGGGAGCTGTCAGCCTCCACCCCAAACCCCGCTTTGCCTCCAGCATTTATAATTGTGTTAAATATATTAAAAAGTGTTTTTAATTTATAAGGGGGGGGTCACACTCAGAGGCTTGCTGTGTGAAAGGGGTCACCAGTACAAAAGTTTGAGAACCACTGATCTATGCTAACCTACTGTTTACTTTGTGTTTTCACAAGTGTAACAATTTGGAAGTCAGTAAATAATCCATCCATTCACATGTAGAAATCAAATTTTACTGTCCACTAAGGTGTGTGGTATAAAAAAACAAACAAACAAAACCTTACATTAATTGCCAGGGTAAGCATGTTTGACTCTGAACACAAGGATCAACTCTGTTGAGTAAAAAGTTGCCATCTTCAGTCACTTTTTAGATTAGAATTGCTCTCTTAATCCCTGGCTATGTGGTCCTTGTTTAATCCATAACTTGTTTATTTTTTGTTAGGTTTACAACAAGCATACCACTTATCTGTAGTAAGTTTTTAGCACGTGAAGGACACCAGTCATCAAATGCTTTCTTCATGTGTACACTGTTTTGACATTTCTTGAGGAAGCAATCCCAAAAATTACCAGGGGAAAATGCCAGCACACAAATGACAAACTAAAAGTTTGAAAGCCTGATGCTTTTAGTTTTAAATGCTGTAATAAATAAGGGGTGAGGTGGGGGGGAACTCCTTTGATTGACACCCAGCCAGTTAGGTGTAAAATCCCTCTTGGTAGCTGTTCTTTACTTGCTTTACCTGTAAAGGATTAAAAAGTCCCCCAGGTAAACAAGAGAAAAAAGTGGGCACCTGACCAAAAGAGCCAATGAGAAGGTAGAACTTTTTAAAATGGGAAAAGAAACTTTCCCTTTGTCTGTTCTCTCTGAGCTGAAGGGTTAGAGTAGCCATGCTTTAAGCAGCTACGCCAGGTATGATTATAAGTCATCAGATCATGCCTAGAACTACTTAGAATCATAGAACATCAGGGTTGGAAGGGACTTCAGGAGGTCATCTAGTCCAAGCCCCTGCTCAAAGCAGGACCAATCCCCCGCTTATCTGAACTCCAGTGTGTAAGTAGATGAGAATGTTTAACTAGATGCGATTAGGGTTATTTCTTTTATTTCTTATTGGCTTGCGGATTCCTCTGTGCTAACCCCAGATGCGTTTGTTTGCTAGTAACCTTTAAGCAAGAGGTGGGCAAACTATGGCCCGCAGGACCCTCCTGCCCGGCCCCTGAGCTCCTGCCCCAGGAGGCTAGCCCCAGCCCCTCCTGCGCTGTTCCCCCTCCCCCGCAGCCTCAGCGCGCTGCGCTGCCGGCACAATACTCTGGGTGGCGGGGCTGCAGAGCTGCGGCCTGACCTGGTGCTCTGGGCGGTGGGGCTGTAGCGCCACCAGCCACTGGTGCTCCAGGCAGCGTGGTAGGGGGGCAGGGAGCAGTGGGGGTTGGATAGAGGGCAGGGGAGTTCGGGGTGGGGGTGTGGATAGGGTTTGGGGTGATCAGAGGGCGGGGAATGGGGGGGGTTGGATGGGGCAGGAGGTCCGGGAGGGGGAGGGGGGAGTCAGGAATGAGAGGGAGGATTGGATGGGGTGACAGGGGGCAGTCAGGGGTGGAGGTTCCGTTCCGGGGGTGGTCAGGGAACAGGGGGCGTTGAATGGGGAAGGAGTCCTGGGGGAGCTGTCAGAGGCCGAGAAGCTGGGGGGTCAGATAGGAGGCAGGGGCCGGGCCATGCCTGGCTCTTTGGGGAGACACAGCCTATACTACCCAGCCCTCTGTACAATTTTGGAAACCCGATGTGGCCCTCAGGCCAAAAAGTTTGCCCACCCCTGCTTTAAGCTGAACTAGAAAGCTATTTTGGGTGCTTGATTTTTGGAATTAGGCTTTTGCTTAATTTTAAAAGAGCAAGTTCCAGATGTGTATTCTTTCTTTTTGTTTTTAATAAAATTTACCTTTTTTAAGAGCAGGATTGGATTTTTGGTGTGTACTGAATATACATTAGGCATAATAGCAACAGTATAACACACCATAAAAGCTGTATCCTGGCTACCCAGGATGATGACTAATGGTGATGGTGAGGGGGCAGATGAGGAAGATATCTAAAACTTCAGGCTGCTCTGTAAGTATGTGGCTGCTCAGATCATTCTGTACTATGTTTACCTACCTTACTAGGTTGGAATGTTTTTAACTTTGCTAAGTGTGTTAATAAAACTATTACAATTACAGAAGGTTTTTCCTAGATGTGAGTGTTGTCATTGGTATGCACATTGGGGCTCCCCACTGAACAGTAATTCTGATAATGTTAGGTCTGATCTTGGGACAAGAACCTACCAACTTTCAGAAAGCTTAATTAGGAAAACAAAATCAGTAATATAATCAATATACAATATCTCACTATATCGGATAATAGTGAGTGGTTGTTGCTATGCACGACATGGGTTGACAAGATTACTATATTTTGGTTCTGTAAATTCCTCGGACGGCTTCTGAAAGAGCAGTGATTGGCTATTGCTCATGCTTCCCATGACTCTCTTGGGGAGAAACTGCCGGGTTTCATCTTTTTAAGCCTGTTTGTATTAGTGTAACTGAGACTGTTAGGGCAGACCACAATATTTTGGATTACAATACAATTAGTAGTGTGCTCTGAGCTACACATTCTCCTCAGCAAACCTAGAATTTATATGTCTTTTGCTCACCCAATGGCTGGTTTCATGTTCTTGAGTGCATTCCAGACTCGTGAGAGGTTGTCACCACCTGCCCTGTAAGCCTGGGTACCTTAGATGCTCTGCTGCTGTGGCTCACAGGCTAGACAGCCAGCAGACAAGCGTGCTGCAGTTTCCTGAATGTCTGTGTGCCTTGCAGCCCTGATTCAGCACTCTGACCCCAGCAGCTTGCCTAGACACAGTAGCCTTGCCCTGGTCTCCACCAGCCTTGGTTACTATTTGCAGGGTGACCCCAAGACACCCTTAGTCCTGAATTTCCCCAAAATCGTTTGCCCTTTGGTGTCCAGCCCTCTCCTGGGACACTCAGGGAAGACTAAGGTTTGTTGCTCCTTTTAAAGAGACAAAAGAACAGCAGCTTGTTGCTTTAACTGGAGTTAACAATCACTTCAATTCAGTCACATCATTGGGTTGGTTGGCTTAGATTAAAAGTAAAACAAGTGTATTAATAAAAAGAGAGGTTTAAATTACTTGAGGTACAAGGGATAAAGAAAAAATAGAAGCAAATAAAAGTAAAATATGCTTTCTAGTGGCTAAGGTCTGGTCTAAGCTAGAAAATTAGGTTAGTCTACTATGTTGGTCGGGGATGAAAAATTCACATCTCTGAGCAGCGTAGGTAAGCTGACCTAAATCCCAGTGTAGTTAGCTCTACGTTGGTGGAAGAATTCTTCTGTCGACCTAGTTGCCACCTCTTGGAGAGATGGATTACCTATGATGATGGGTGAATCCCTCAGGTTGGCCAAGGTAATGTCTATACTGAAGCTTTACAGTGGTGCAGATATGCCACTGTAGTGTTTTATATGTTGACAAGCCCTTAGGCTTAACTCAACAAGCGACACTTGAATCAAGGTAGATGTTATACCAATCTTTCTTCCCTGCCATGGCTGAGTTTCTCTCAGTCACGTGCTGGTTTCCCTTGACTTTGTTGGTGAAAGATCTGTGTGTATGTGGGTTTCTCACCTATATGCACTCCCCAGAGACTTCAACACTGTTGGTTGAAGGACCTATCTTTCTCAGCTTGCAAGAGCTCTGGCCCCATGTGTCGGTGCAGTGATAGGTGCCATGATGTTTTTGTCTCTCCTTATATCTTTGGATGACCTCATGCTTCTGTTCTCTTCCTGAGGACTTCCCTTCCCACTGCTACTTCATATGTAAATGGGGCTTTCATTGTTTGGATTCCATCATGCTTAACTTACAGAGGAGACAGTGGTCTTCCCTCCTGTCTGGGGGGAACGTGCGTGCATCTCTCCCTTTGTTTGGTCACAGATGTTAAAATGTAAAATTGGTGAGCATCCATGATTCCTTATATAATGTTAATACGTACTTTTTACAATGATATTAATCACTAGTGTCACCCATTTTCATATGCCCGTTTTAGGTACAGATTAGGACAGCAGTGAGTTGGGACATATTGGGCTGGTCAGGCCAGCTGAAACTCACTGCTACATACTAGGCAGTCCTTTGCCATCTGACACTGGGGTGCTCTTAAGGTCCCACCTGGCTGAAAACTATCTGGAATTAAATTCAGACAAGATGGAGAAGCTGATGGACTGACTGTAGAGGGATTAAAGGACAGCAGCAAGGGACATGTGAAAGCATAGCCCAAATGTGACTGATCACTTTGTTGTGAGGGTATGTTTGCTCTCTGTCTCAGTGGCTTGAAATGTCAGGGCTGGTCTACACACTCCTTGTGCCAGTTTAACTAAAATCACTTAAATATTAATTTAGTTGAATGAAGGCAAACTGCTTTGAGGACACGCTGAGATCAATTTACAACTGACCTATATTGAATTAGCATAATTTGTTTGTTAACTGACTTTAAGTGTGTCCACAAAGGGGGTTTTCCCCAGTTTAACTCAATGGATTTAAAAAATCAAACTTAATACCTTTTACCATATTCAAATGGTCCCGAGGCTGCATCGTTTTCAGAGGAAGACTTTGTCATAATTATTCCAACACTTTTCACCTTCTGACTAGGTTCCTGTAGTTTATTTTACATGGTACTACCCTACAAAGGTTCTCGGAAGCTTCAGCTAGTACAGTATGTGGCCACATGTTTGTCAAAAGGATAACGTGAATGTGGGTTTGTAGCACAGCTGGTTCAGGCTCTTCGTTGGCTACCAGACTGCACTTGAACACACACACAAGTACCACCAGCAGGGCTATACCTATCCAAAAGTGCCAGTGACAAAAGCCGTCTCACCCAGACCAACCTAACAGTGGCCCAAGTTTTTGAGGTCAGTGCGTTTGCAAGATGCAAATTTTATTATTGGGCAAAGTATGGGGGAAAAGATGGATAGGCAAGAAAAGAAGGTATGAAAACTGACGACAATGTGACCTTAATGGCACAGCCATAACTTTCAGTTAGATTTCATTTGCAGCAAGGGCACTGTGACGGGGTTCCTGGGATGCAGCCTGGACTGTGGGACCACTGAGCCCTCTGTCCCACCAACCTGGGCTGCCTCTCACACTGACGCTGTTGACGGGTTACAAACTTGTGGCAAGTACTGCACTTATAGAGACACCCACAGGCAGAGACACACCCAACTGAATGACGTGAATGCTTCTCCCAGCCACTCATGAACCAACAGTAGTGAGGCTCCAGTCAGTTCTCTCCAGCTCCCCAGTCTTGCACCCCAGAACTGTTCCATCTTGTACTGGTCAGAAACCTGACCAGTGTCAGTTCGTTATCTAGTCTGTTCCTTCTCAATGTGGAGGGGACACACACTTGCCTTTGTAAACTGAGCTGAGATTTCCTTAGCACTTCAACAAATACGCACTGTTTTAGGTAAAATTTAAAACTGATTTATTAACTACAGAAAGATATATAGGTTTTAAGTGATTATAAGTAGTAAGCATAGAGATCAAAGTTGGTTACCTAAGAAATAAAATAAATTCAGTATAAGTTCTATAGACTAAACAGGATTTGAATCAAGCAGTGTTTCACTCTGACTGATGGCATAGTTCAGTGGTGGGCAACCTGCAGACTGTCCGCAGACACAGTCCTCCTGCAGCTCCCAGTGGCCACGGTTTGCCAGCTCCTATTGGCCAGGAACAGCAAACTGTGGCTACTGGGAGCTGCAGGGGGCCATGCCTGTGGACGGTCAACGTCAGCAAAATGTCTCACAGCCTGCAATCAGATTATCGTGATGGGCCCACAGGTTGCCCGCTACTGGTATAGTTCCTCAATACACAGGTTGGAATTGCCTTCCAGCCCGGATCACGCTCCCCAGTTCAAAGTCTTTATCCTCCAGATGTTTCTTCCATGTGTTGAGTTGTTGGGGGAGGGGAATGAGGCCAAGTCATGATGTCACTTCCCCTCTTTATAGTATCTTCCAGCTTGCTGGAGAGATCTATGCTTGTGGCATAGGTTTCCTCCCCCATTGGTTAAGCATTCTCCATTGTCTACGTGCTCTCTCTGAGAAGTCTTTTGGGATGGCTATTGGGAAAACGGATTCCTTTTAATGGGCCATTAGCACGTCTGGGTATTCAATTGTTGTACCTGAAAGGCTGATTGTGGGTGTTCCCAACCTTCCAACATAGTTCAGTAACACACGTACAGCATAACTTCACATACAATGATAGCACATACAATCCAACAGGACATTAGTGTTCGATAGATCAAGACTTTTTTGAATACCTCACAGGGCATACTTTGTACAAAGCATATCATGATTATATGATAGTGGTGAACATGGGGGTTCCAGGGTGCTGCCTTGAGGTACAGAATGCCACAGGCACTTCCAACTTTCACATAAAAGTTAACATGGGGTATATAATTGAACATTGAGCAAGGAGTTCTGACCCCATCTCAGCTAATGAATTATTGTGTGGTTTGTCTGTCATGATGAACCTTTAAGGAAGTTAAAGGATTATTCCCCTGGTCTTCAGACCTAGATCTGCAGTGTTATGATGCCAAAAGGATTACAAGTACTGCTCCTGGGGGAATTCTGCATCACTGTGCATGTGCAGAATTCACTTCCCCTGCAGATTTCTTTGCTTCCCCGCAGAAAAATGACTTCTGATGGGGAAGCAAAGAGAAACCTCCAGTAGTCGCGCGCCCCTTCCTGGAAGCCCTGGCAGGTTGGTTTGGGCATCAGGCATGTGGGGCTGGGCAGTTGTGTGTGAGAGAGAGACATTCTGTCCCTCTTGCATGCTGTTGCAGTGTGCTCAGCATGGAGGGGCAGGGCTTTGGGGTTGCGCAGGCTCTGATCACTCATGCAGAGCAGAATGTAGCAGCCTGCCTGCTTAGTGAATTGTTTAATGAATTGTTCCCATTGTCTTTGTGAATCCCCTGGAGTATAAAACAGGTGTAAAAGTTTTAACGCTCCTTTACATTGCCAAAGTGGTGTAAAGGCATCTTATTGTGAGGACAGTATGGCTTATAAATGCTTATGGTGCTTTAGTGATTAGAACTGGTCTAAATTTTTGGACTGAACACATTTTCTATCAAAATATGCTCCATGAACAGTTTGCTACTGACCTTTCTGGAGATGAGCAGTAGCCAATATAAATTGTGAGTTTGATTCACCAGCCCTCACTTGCTGTTCAGTTGCCTATGATGTAACACTGAGCATATGGCTTCATATATTTGTTGACTAATAACTAGAAATAAAGGTTCAAGCCTAGCTACATTATTAGACAAATGAGGTTTGGGGATTTCCTTTAATGCTCTCCACTCCCATTTTCCATCCATTGTATTGTATTTTAAATAAATTACCAAAATAATTGAAACCAGCATGATTATATTGTGTTGTTTTGACAAATAAAATATGCAGAATTTTGCAGAATTTTAAAATGTATGCAGAATTTTAAAATTTTTGGTGCGGAATTACCCCAGGAATAAAGTATATATGTAGCAAGCAGGGTTAGTAGCAGTGCTGCTTCAAAATTGTAAACCTAGTGCTCACAGCCTCACTCAGATAGGTATTTTATGAAAATGGATAATGCTGTATCTAGAAAATTCATGACCTACATGTCATGTACAAACCATGAAAAAAATTGTCAATATGTGATAAGCTCTTAAAGACAAGTCAAAGTGGGGGTGGGGAGGAAGAGCAAGGATTTAGGAGGAATTGAAAAGGGTTTGAGGAAGTGACTTTGATTACTGCCTGTTATGCCTCTTGATCATCAGACTACAGTTCATCTAGCCATGTCAGCTTCTAGCTGAGCATATATATTTTTAATTTGGCTTAAACTGATTTACAGATCTGGACTAATATACAAAATGGGGTTTCTTTCCATTAGTAGTTGTATATTAGGTTAGTTGATCATATCAGATTGTGGGAATACACAGTTACTTTCCTCTAGTTAGCCTGTTGTAATTGAAAGAAACCCTGGGAACATACTTGCCCTGCCGTGCATACATCTTCATGTAGTCTGTTGGAAGGTATTCACCTTGCTGGTGTAGCCATGTGGATGTATCCCATTCAAACTGATTTATTGGGATTGTTTCTGACGTGGTGTTCAGGATTAGATTAATTCAGGGATTCTGGTGATGTACAGACCAACCCATTATTGCTCTTGACAATGCTGACTGAGTTATCTTGGGATGTCATGGCCTCTTTGACAACTGTGGGAATTCTCTGGTGGCTTCTGACTACTTTTAGGTGGGAATACGCTGAATGTTAGGTAGGAGTATAGTGATAACATTGTCATGGTCTGGCAAATGCTTTTATCAGCCTCACGTCAAGACCTTCCTAGATCCTGTTTTGATGGTTATCCAAACCCAAACATCCATTTGAATTCTAAGGCTGGAGATATAAATACTGTCCAGCTACTGGATCGGTACATTGATGGTTTGGGCCAGGGGTTCTCAAACTGGGGGTCGTGACCCCTCAGGGGGTCACGAGGTTATTATGTGGGGCCATCCTGTGGTGAGAAGCATCTAAGTTTGTAAGGGCATTGAAGGTGTTAAGATCAGCTTAGAATGCATTTTGTTTTTATTTCATTTGACCAAATCTTACCTGTTGTGCTTTGACTTAGATTTTAAGTGATTATATCTTTTGTAGTTAATACATTTTGTTTTTGTTCTACCTGAAGCAATGTGTTTGGTTTGAAGAGTGTCAGAGATTCCCCTTGGGATAACAAGCCTGGTACATATCAATTTCTTTGTTAAATTGACAAACTCATACGCTTGCAGCGTCCAGCGGGCATAACTGGACACTGCAAGATGGAGGTTCCTAGGGTTGTGCCTGGGACCAGAGATATTGGCTAATGTCATTCGGTTGCACAGTCCAAGCAGCAGCTGGCCAAAAGCGCTCACTCATGTAGCTGGGAGCAGCTCACATGCTAGAGGCTATGTGTGAACAGCCCAGGAGTGGGGGTTCTCACAGCAGAGCAGGGTAACGCTGGCTCCCAGATTTGAGGATTGGAGTGACCTAGCAGATCCCCAGTCCAGATAACAGGGGAACGTCACACGTGCTACTTGTACTTGCCACAGTTCAGATTTTAGGTAAGCTTCTAGTCTTTAATGGCCCACTTGTTAGCATTATGTACCTTTATTTCCCCTCTCATCTTTCTTATACCCACTCTTGTCTCCTTCTTTTTTATTGGGCTTAAACTAAAACTTGAACATCTGTTGGAACTAAACTTAATACAGAATTTCAAGAAAGCCTCAGACAATAGAGGGCTGATCCTCCCTTTGAAATTTTGTTACGAAGGCCGCCAAATCCTCTGTGTCCAGACAAATCTGGAAAATATCCTTCTGATTCAACAAAACACTTGCTATAAAATAGCAATGTGGATTTCTGAAGCATCTCTTATCTAGAGATTCATAGATCTTAATGTGTTTTACAAAGCAATGAGTTAAATATTTGCTGCACTGACTGAAGAAAAACAGAGCAGCCATTGTATGCCCTACAATAGTACTTGCTCAGCCTTAGACACTAGAACTTTTTACTGAAAGAGGAAATGTTGGCCAAGAAGTTGGACTTACTGTTCCCTGTTTGTCTTTTTAAAGTGCCTGGGGAGTTTTAACTTCTATCGGAGATGGGCTGAAGGAACCTTTTTATTGAACATTTTATTCAAAGCATCCAGCTGCCTTTTCAACAAGGAATGCAGGCCCTGAATTCTGGGCTAAAAAATACTGACATAAATTCTTCTCCAACAGTGTTCAGCAGAAGCTTCCCATGGAGGATACAGAACTACATAGTTAAGAAAAAATTGTCTTGGTCTTTTATGTGAACAACAGTACAGAAATAAACTAGTCATCCAACTGTTTACATTATTTCTGCTTTAAATCAAGAACCTTTAAAAAACCATTTGCATTAAATTCTCTAAACTGTCATAATCTCTTTTGCTTGTTGTTGTTAGTTCTGTGAATAATGGCAACTGTCAGTCTGCCAGATTCCAAGTGACTAGTTGCTACTTTATAGGAATTTTGGTGTTGCAAGTGCTAGATTTGACATTACTGAAGCGATCTGGATGTTTGTAAAAGAAATAGCTGTTTATATAAATCATGTGGTTAACCCAGGAAAAAGAAAAGGCGTACTTGTGGCACCTTAGAGACTAACAAATTTATTTGAGTATAAGCTTTCGTGAGCTACAGCTCACTTCATCGGATGCCTGTAGCTAATGTAGCTCACGAAAGCTTATGCTCATATAAATTTGTTAGTCTTTAAGGTGCCACAAGTACTCCTTTTTTCTTTTTGCGAATACAGACTAACACGGCTGCTACTCTGAAACCAGGGGGGAAAAAAAAAAGCACTTCTTTCTGGCTTAATGGTGATTTTTAGCACTCTGTATCTCATCCAAATCTGAAAGGAATTTTTCAGACAAAGATGACCTGCTGCAAACCATGATGGTGAGAGCTTCTAAAACGAAAAGGTAACAAGAATCTCTTGAAAGTGTGAGGCCAGAGGTTCTCAAACTGGTCTGCGGACCACTTATGGTTCGCGAGCTCTATTCAGGTGGTCTGTGAATAGTTCCTCTAAGGTCTGCGCCAGGGCAGCCGCACACGAGAGAATGAAGGGCCACCCACCTAATTAGTGGCAACACGCAGGCATGGCTCCACTAATTAGGTGCCTGGACCCTGGAGAAGATGCACATGTAAGGTGAGGTGGTGGCCTGGGGGGAGGGGAGAATAAGGGGCAGTGGGGTGAGAAGGGGGGGCTGGGAATTTGGGACATAAAGGGCTGTGGTAGCCAGAGAAAGGCGACTTTCTCCACCTCCAGGGCTGCGGCTGCCGGGGAGAGACCCCCTCCCTCCTTCCCAGCCTCAGCTCTGTGGCTGCTGTGGTGGGGGAGAGAGGCCCCCTCCTTCCCAGCCCCAGCTTAGGGGAGAGAGGGCACGTCCATCACATTAGTAAGGCAAGACTACTGATATTAAAATATGAGTGTTGTGCTTTTATTTATAGAACAAAAAACATTAATTAAGCTTTTTTTATGTAGCTCTTTTATCCAAAGCACTTTACAATAGTTAGCTAATAGTGTAAACAACATTTGGAAAAATCATTAAGTGGTCCGCAGAGACCCTCAGCAATTTTCAAGTGGTCTGCGAAGAAAAAAGTTCGAGAACTACTGTGTTAGGCAATCTTAGTTTTTTCCTTAAAATTTTAATTAATGTCAAAAATGTCATATGGCTAGCCAATGGAATTCACATCTTTAATACAAGTAGCGTGCATCTTCAGATAACCTCAATTTATTCATGAGCTGGCTTTCAGTCCCTGTCTATGCTATAGGATATGATTTTGTAAGCACTGTTGCAACCATAAGTATTCCTGTAACACAGTCAGTGCAAAAGTTGCTACGTACAGTGCATTGGTATTGATCCATCCTTAGGCTTGCTCAGAGCAAGTGCAAACCCTAAGCACCATGTCATCTATTAGTGTTGCTTGCTCTGCTTTGGTTCAGTGTCTGAGTAGGCTGCAAGCACTGGTTTAATGTTTGCAAGGAGCACTCTCTGCGGACATGGCATACTGTGTGCAACCGAAACAGAAACTGTGTGGATTTGCTGCACTGTTACGGCTTGTACTGGCTCAGTGGCGCTGGTGCAAGTTTTAATATTGCAGTTGAGTTATTTTAGACTTGATAAATCACTGTAGCTAACATCTCATAAAACAAAATAGAGGCTTGGATGGCCACAGTCTAAAACAATCACGCCTGGGAACTTCTTGACCTGTACTTTTTCTTTTCTTTTTCTTTTCTAGTATCAGACTCTGCCATAAGCTATATCTCTTGTTTACTAAAATATGTATCTTTACAAAACACTGCTTTTGAGAGACTAAAATTTGTTAATCTTGTTTGTACTGGGTGCTGTACAAACAGGCTGAAATACTGTTTGAGACCTTGGGATAGTACATTAGAAATAAATAATAGCAACAAAGACCATCCTTATCCCCATATAATTTAGAATCTAAAACACAAGAGTACAAAGGTTTGGGGATGAGGATATAGCATTAAAGCATCTGAAGATGTTGGTGAATTAGTACAGTTTTATGTTGTGATGGAGGTAGGATAAGGACATGTCAGAGATAGAACTTGAGAGTAGGAAAAGGAAGGAAGAGAAAGATAAATGGTTACAATTCTTCACCTTCCTAGCAATCATTAGTAGGCAGGATTTTATAGGCTCAACAGCAAAAGGGAGTTTTGAGGAGAGATTATTGAAAAAAGATAATGGCTGTCTTTTTAAGTGTTTTGCCCACACTCATGCATAAGGGGAACATAAGAGAAATTATAGAGGTGCTTGAGGGTATGTCCACACTGCAATAAAAGACCTGTGGCTGGCTTGGGTGAGCTGACTTGAGCTCACGGTGCAGGGCTGTAAAATTATGTAATTGGGGGCCCTCCCACCTTGTAGTGTCTCCTGTGAATGGGGAGGGTCCCAGAGCTCAGGCTATAGCTGAACCCAAACATCTACAATGCAGTTTCATAGCCCTGCAGCCTGAGCCCCATGAGCCCAGGTCAGGTGACCTGGGCCAGCTGTGGGTCTTTTTTTATTGCAGTGTAGAAGTACCCCATGGGAGAAGATGACTGGTATGTAGTAAAGATGGGGAGTGTTGGAGTGAAAGCAGTAGTATTGGACATCATGAGTCACTTGACAAGAAGCTTGCGCTTTAATGCAAAGCTGAAAGGGGAAATGACTAATAAAGTCAATGGGGCTAGTCCAGGGGTCTCAAACTCAATTTACCTTGGGGCCAGTGCCAGTCTTCAAATCCTCCCAGCGGGCCAATAATGTCACTGACTATGGTATTCAGAAAAGAAAACATTTATATTTTTTATTTCGAATTTCTTAGAAATAATACAACTGTCATACAACTTTATACAATTCTTCGCCTGCCAGGGAGTTCTTAGTGTTTGCCAGACACCTGACAACGCTTCAGTTCTGTCAGTTTGTTGATGTTTGGCCTCAGTGACTGAGCAGTTGAAACCTTCAGGATTGCAGCAAGGTGTGCATCAGGTAGTTGTGTTTGGTATTTAGACTTGTTTATATCCATTGTGGAAAAAAGTGACGCTGCCTCCATGGCTGACTCTGCCCGGTGACTAGTGATGGTATCTCTGTCCCTCTCCCCCAGCCAATGGGAGCCGTGGGGGGTGGTGCCTGCAGCAGACATTGCTGGCGGCGTGTCTGCGTGCGTCTCTCCTCCGCGGGCCGCAGTGGGGAGGTTCTCGGGCTGGGACTTTGAGACCCCTGGACTAGTCATTTCTCTTTTCTGCTACCTTATCAGAAGTGGTATGGTTTAAGAGTTAAGTTTATAGTAATTAAGGATAACTGTGTAGCCTCAAGTTACCATGAGACAGTATTGCCATCTGCCTTTTCAAGTGAACTTATTTCCAAAGTTTACTTGCTCCAAGTTCTTTCCAGTATGAATTCTATCAGAGGATAATTTGGCCAAAATACTTGTCCAATTGGGGATTTAAGCGCTTATTCTGTTTAGGGACTGCCATGGGTGTATGGGTGTGGCTTTAGGTGCTTCATATAGTCCTTTAATGTATGCAGTGCAGGAATTTATATTCTCATTCTCAGCTCTTGGATAAGAATCTTTAGTAAATAATTACCAAGCTATATGCCTTGCTGCCTGAAACTACTAGGATTGAAACCTAGCCTACTCAGGTAGCTGGATTGCTTGCTAGAAATGACTTACCACATAATTCAGTACAAGAGGAGTCTCTGAGGAAGCATGGGCAGAAAAGCACTGTAGAATATTGTTGGACAATGACTTCAGTATCAAAGATACTGCTGGTGTTGCTACACAGCCTGATACTGATTTAGGAATATTATTTAGTCACCTACCTCACAGGGGTATTGTGAGGATTGTTTGTAAAGAATCTTGAAGTTGAAAAACAGGCATAATTATTACTATAGTGCTAGATCTTCTCCTGCGTGAAAATTATGCTGCATTTCCTCACTATTGGAGTAGGCAGTGTCATGTCTCATGCATATCTTGTTAATAGTTTACTGCTTGCAGTGGCTCAGATGAGTCATGGAACTGCAGATCAATGCTTCAAATTATAGTTATAAAAGTCTACCTCTTGGCTTTCTCAGTTCCTCTTCTTCCACCTACTCTAAAACCCTCCTCTTTTCATTAGCTGTTCTAGTAATGTAATCATTAGTTGGTAAGAAGTGTGGGTCAGCTAGGAGAGTAGCTAATTATTTGAATATACTCTTTGTGTAGATCTGTACTAACACCCCTCCTCCCCCCGCCAGTGACTTTCTGGTTGTAATGGCTTGATACACAACTTCTGTAGCGCAGATCTTCACAGGCAACTGTGTGTACAAAATCCAGATACTAACAAGTAACCTTCCTGTTAAGGTAGATATCTCTGTATTCATGGGTTGTTTCATCGTAACAAAATATAAAGCCACATGTTGTAAAGCCAGACATGCCGCTTCTATGACGAGCTGCATGCAATTCTAGGTGGTGCCCCTAATACTACCCCCACCCCTGTATGTGGACTTCTGCAAGGGGGGAGTCTCAGCAACAGGGATGAGGATTTTGGGGACGAGGAAGATGAGGAGGAGGAGGATGAAACCATTCTCCCCGACAGCCAGGAACTATTTATCACCCTGGAACCAATACCCTCCCAAGGCAGGCTCCTGGACCTTGAAGGCAGAGAAGGCACCTCTGGTGAGTGTACCTTTGTAAATATAATACATGGTTTAAAAGCAAACATGTTTAATGATTGATTTGCCCTGAAGACTTGGGATGCATTTGCGGCCAGTACAGATACTGGAAAAATTTCTTAACGTGTCTGGGGATGGAGCAGAAATCCTCCAGGGACATCTCAATGAAGCTCTCCTGGAGGTACTCCCAAAGCCTTTGCAAAAGGTTTCTGGGGAGGGCAGCCTTATTCTGTCCTCCACAGTAGGACACTTTACCACGCCAGGCCAGTAGCACGTAGTCTGGAATAATTGCATAACAAAGCATGGTAGTGTATGGTCCCGGTGTTTGCTGGCATTCAAGCAACATGCGTTCTTTATTTCTCTGCGTTATCTGCAGGAGAGTGATATCATTCATGGTCACCGGGTTGAAATAGGAGAATTTAATTAAGGGGACATTCAGAGGTGGCCGTTCCTGCTGGGCTGTTTGCCTGTGGCTGAAAAGAAATCATCCCCACTGTTAGCCATGCAGTGGGGGGAGGGGTGAAGCAATCATCCCAGAGAATTGGGGGTGTGGGGGAGGAGGGGCAACCTTGTACCGAAAACATTGCATAGCACATGTGCCAACAGCTTGGTTCATCGTGAAAGAGTCTACCCTTTGTTTTCTAACATGTCTTTTTAAATACTACTCTCCCTTTTTTCCTCCTGCAGCTGCAAATGTTTCAACGCTCCCCCTATCATCTCTGTCCCAGAGTCTAGCGCAGATAAGAAGGTGAAAAAAAGGCACTCACGATGAAATGTTCTCTGAGCTCATGCAGTCCTCCCACACTGAAAGAACTCAGCAGAATGCATGGAGGCAAGCAGTGTCAGAGTCCAGGAAAGCACAAAATGAAAATGAGGACAGGAGGGACACGTGAGAGGAGAGGTGGCGGGATCAAGATGATAGGTGGCGGCAATGTGATGAGAGGAGGCAGGATGCAATGCTGAGGCTACTGGAGGATCAAACTGATATGCTCCGGGGTATGGTTGAGCTGTAGGAAAGGCAGCAGGAGCACAGACCACCGCTGTAGCCCCTGTGTAACCAACCACCCTCCTCTCCAAGTTCCATAGCCTCCACACCCAGATGCCAAAAAACGCGGGGGGGGGGGGGGGAGGCGGAGTTTGTGTGCCCAGAGGACTGTGCAAGCAACAGAAGGCTGGCATTCAATAAGTTCTGAAATGCAGTGTGGTCTTGTCCTTCCTTCCTCCCCTCCTGGGCTACCTTGGCAGTTACCCCCTATTTGTGTGATTGAATTAATAAAGATTGCATGAATTTGAAACAACAATGACTTTATTCCCTCTGCAAGCAGCGATCAAAGGGGGGAGGTCAGCTGGCTTACAGGAAGTAGAGTGAACCAAGGGGGTGGGTTTTCATCAAGGGGAAACAAACAGAACTATCATACCATAGCCTGGCCAGTCATGAAACTGGTTTTCAAAGCTTCTCTCATGCGTAGCGTGCCCTGCTGTGCTCTTCTAACCGCCCTGGTGTCTGGCTGCCCGTAATCACTGGCCAGGCGATTTGCCTTAACCTCCCACCCCACCATAGATGTCTCCCCCTTACTCTCACAGATATTGTGGAGCACACAGCAAGCAGTAATAACAATGGGAATACTGGTTTTGTTGAGGTCTAACCTAGTCAGTAAACTGCACCAGCGTGCTTTTAAACGTCCAAATGCACATTCTACCACCATTCTGCACTTGCTCAGCCTGTAGTTGAACGGCTCCTGACTACTGTCTAGGCTGCCTGTGTACGGCTTCATGAGCCATGGCATTAAGGGGTAGGCTGGGTCCCCAAGGTTAACTATAGGCTTTTCAACATCCCCAACGGTTATTTTCTGGTCTGGGAATAAAGCCCCTTCCTGCAGCTTTTGAAACAGAGCAGAGTTCCTGAAGATGCGAGCGTCATGTACCTTTCCCGGCCATCCCATGTTGATGTTGGTGAAATGCCCCTTGTGATCCACCAGTGCTTGCAGCACCATTGAAAAGTACCCCTTTTGGTTTATGTACTGCTTGACTTGGTGATCCGGTCCCAAGATAGGGATATGCGTTTCGTCTGTGGCCCCACCACAGTTAGGGAATCCCATTGCAGCAAAGCCATCCAGTATGACCTGCACATTTCCCAGAGTCACTACCTTTGATAGCAGCAGCTCAGTGATTACATTGGCTACTTGCATCACAGCAGCCCCTGCAGTAGATTTGCCTACTGCAAATTGATTCCTGACTGACGGGTAGCTGTCTGGCATTGCAAGCTTCCAGAGGGCTATCGCCACTCACTTGTGAACTTTGAGGGCTGCTCTCATCTTGGTATTCCTGTGCTTCAGGGCAGGGGAAAGCAAGTCACAAAGTTCCATGAAAGTGCCCTTACTCATGCGAAAGTTTTGCAGCCACTGGGAATCATCCCAGACTTGCAACACTATGCGGTCCCACCAGTCTGTGCTTGTTTCCCGGGCCCAGAATCGGCATTCCACGGCATGAGCCTGCCCCATTGCCAACAGGATGTCCAAATTGGCGGGGCCCTTACTTTGAGAGAAGTCTGTGTCTATGCCCTCATCACTCTCATCACCACGCTGCCGTCGCCTTCTTGCCTGCTTTTGCAGGTTCTGGTTCTGAACATACTGCAGGATAATGCGTGAGGTGTTTACAATGCTCATAACTGCTGCGGTGATCTGAGTGGGCTCCATGCTTGCCATGGTATGGCGTGAGCAGGAGAGCAGAGTTGCAGTGGAAGCGGTGGATGACGACGGATGCCACAAGAATAGATGTTTATAGAGAACGATGAGAGGACCTGCGAGGTGGATTCATAAGAGCAGAGTTGCAGCAGAAGTGGGAACCCATGACAGCCAACATGAAGAAATCCGCTATCGAGACAAGAGTAGGAGAGCAGAGTTGCAGCAGAAGTGGTGGTTTGATGACGATGGTTAGCAGTCCTACTGCACTGTCTGCTGAAAGCAGTATGGCGTCCGCACGGAAAAAAGGCACAAAATGATTGTCTGCCGTTGCTTTCATGGGAGGGGGGCAACTGACGACGTACCCTAAAGCACCTGCGACAATGTTTTTGCCTCATCAGGCACTGGGAGCTTAACCCAGAATTCCAATGGATGGCGGAGACTTGGGGAACTGTGGGATAGCTACTCACAGTGCAACGCTCCGAAAGTCGAGGCTAGCCATGGTACTGTGGACGCGCTCCACCGACTTAATGCGTTTAGTGGGGACACACACAATCGACTGTATAAAATCGCTTCCTAAAAATGGACTTCTGTACATTCAACCTAATTTCATAGTGTAGACATACCCTTAGATAAATGCTCGTTAAGAAAGTGAAATAGTCTTTTGAGGTCTGTCAGGGTTCCTTCTCCACTCTGAACTCGGGTACAGATGTGGGAACCTGCATGAAAGACCCCTGTAATCTCATTTTTACCATCTTAAGTTAAAAACTTTCCCAAGGCACAAATTCTACCTTGTCCTTGAACAGTATGCTGCCACCACCAAGTGATTTAGACAAAGAACCAGGGAAAGGACCACTTGGAGTACTATTCCCCCAAGACCTACACCCCCCTTCCTGGGGAAGGCTTGAGAATAATATCCTCACAAACTGTTACAGGTGAACACAGACCCAAAACCTTGGATCTTAAGAACAATGAAAAATCAATCAGGTTCTTAAAATAATTTTATTTAAAGAAAAGGTAAAAGAAACACCTCTGTAAAATCAGGATGGTAAATACTTTACAGGGTAATCGGATTCAAAACAGAAGATTCCCCTCTAGGCAAAACTTTAAAGTTACAAAAAACCAGGATAAATCTTCCTCTAGCAAAGGGAAAATTCACAAGTTGAAAACAAAAGGTAATCTAATGCGCCTTGCCTTATTTACTTTTTTTGTAATATTAGAGACTTGTACAGGATGGTTTATAGGAGGAGTTTTTTTTGCCCTGATGCTTCTCTGCTTTCCCCAGAGAACACACCGACAAAGCCTCCTCTCCCCCCCCACCCCCCACCTCCCCCCGATTTGAAAGTATCTTCTTTCCCCATTGGTCCTTTTGGTCAGGTGCCAACCAGGTTATTTGAGCTTCTTAACCCCTTAAAGGTAGGGAGGAATTCTAGGCTACCCTTAGCTGTATGGTTATGACAAGGTCTTTACTTCAGCCACACCTTGAGAATGCTGAAACTCAAAACAAGGGGGTGTGAGTATTATGTGATGCGTATGCTAAAGTGCTTTCTTGTAAAATCTGTCTGTGTGGCTTCTAAAACGTATGCTGCTAAACAGCTTATTGCAGGAAACCAAAGAATACCCTAGGTCTCTTGGCCTTGCTAGCCTTTTGGTATTGCACCTTGTATAGTGTACAGCAAGTCCCCCGTAACACATAGGCCAGGGATAAAGAATAATACATCCATCTGCTACTAGGTGCAGCATACTTGTCACATCATGGTGAGATTGTGCTTTGGAGTGCATTATGATCATACATTAGAATGCACATAAAGTGGATGGCTTATTTTTTTGCCTCATCCTACTGTCCCTGTGTCCATTTCTGACTCACTTAAACTTCATCTGCAACAAGGATGCCTCTAACTTTCATCTGGAAGGAGGGAACTCTTAAATCCTAAATCTGGTTCTGTCCTGACTACTATGCTAGCACTAGGGAAGAATCTTTGTTTGGTTTCCTCTGTAAAAGAGGGATACTACTTAATTTTGTCTGAGTATAGTGGTGAGGATAGATGTCTGTACAGGATGTTGAAAAAATAATGTACTAATTAAATACTAAGTACCATAATCTAAATATGGGCCCAAACCTGAGTGTTTGGATTTTTATGTGAATTTTCCAAGTTCAGGTGTGTGTACATCCAGATATCTGTGTTTTGATTGTAATTTTAATTCCTCCTATCACTGACTTTGTTCCTTTTGTTCACTTTTACTTTCTTGTCTTGGTTTAGCTTCTGTAAACCCAAAGCGGAAAAAAATCTTGGTTTTTGTTAGAGTTTTAAGATACTCTTAAAGTTGCATGCATTTCCTGCAAAAATTGCAATATTTTCCAACTTTGCTTGTAAATGAATGGCTGAAAAACTTACAGGTAATTAATTTAGACATTGTCTAGTTGTGCTCTGTTTGAATCCAAGCAACTATATTTGATTGTAAGAATCTTTTTATTTTAAAAAAAAAAGTGAATTTATGAGGAAAGCACTACGTTAAGGATCTCTAGCTAATCAGTACCTGGCTATAACAAAAGGTTAATGTTGTCCATAAAACTGCTGATGCTGTCAACATATTGGTACAGCTCGCTTGTTTCTGTTTGCTGTTAAAAATTTGAAGAATTTTTCCTCAGGGAACTAGAGTTGGCTTTGTTTGGCTTTAAATTATTGCAAGTAATAAAAAGCCATACCAAAACTAATACAGTTCTATTTGCAAGTGCTAGTTAACAGTATGAATAACTGACTTTATTTTATTTTTTGCTGGCCCTTCTGAAAAAGCAAAATTTAGTTTCGGGTCAAATGAACTGGTTAACTTTGAGCTTTTAAAAACACTTTTCTGTTTTTGATAAACCTGAAGTAAATTTTGAATAAAAGATCAAAACATTTTCAATAGACTATGTCAAAACCAAACTCTTTTAAAAAACTTTTTAAGCTTATCTTTTCCAGATGAAACGCGCTGGCAAAATTTTAGACACGTTCACAATGTTTTGGTCAGTACAAATCTGCTTTTGGCAAAAACAGTTTTTTTGACCAAAATTCACCCACCTCTATTTTCAAGTCCTCAATTTTTGTGTGAGAAGGGCTGGGGTGGGGAGGTGTTTCAGTTATCTGAAGCTGTAATTCTGTTGTCTTCCTGAAATATATTAAAGGATTCAACCAAATGTTTGCCAGATGAGTAGGATACCTATTGACTACCAACAGATGCAAGATTGGACTACAACTGTTGTAAACAGAAATATTGTGATAGTGCATATGTAGGCAGAAACAAGAATTTTATTTGATCGTTGAAAAGGTTCGTGTATCTCTTAAAATTGAAGCATAGCACTTGTACGCTATCCTGTGAGTGCTATGTAGCTTGGAGTAACACTTGACCTTTCACAGCAGGCCCCAGGTTTTGTTGTTTTCTTTGTGAATTCTTTAGTGCAATTTTTTGAGTTTTCCAAATCTTTGGTTTGTATGCATGTTCCAGTACACAAGTGTGATTACTGTAAGGAATTATTACATCATCTTTGAGGTGTAAGTACTAATTCCTGTTTTGTTACAGGTACTTATTTATGTAGCATAAATTTCAGCCTTTCACCCCTAAGTAAGACTAAGGCCATGTCTACACTGCACTTTCATTAAAAGTTTTGTCACTCAGAGGTGAATACCATCTGGTCCTGGTGTCTTATTACTGTTTAGTTTACCAGCTTGTTCCAAAACCTCCTCTAATCACACTCCTCAGTCTTGGACAGTTCCTCAGATTTGTCACATGAAAAGAATGGCTCAGGTTTGGGAATCTCCCTCAGATGTGAAGATCGATGCAAAGAATTCATTTAGTTTCTCCGCAATGGCCTTATCGTCCTTGAGTGCTCCTTTAGCATCTTGATTGTCCAGTGGCCCCACTGGTTGTTTAGCAGGCTTCCTGCTTCTGATGTACTTTGCTATTACTTTTTGAGTCTTTGGCTAGTTGTTCTTCAAATTCTTTTTGGCCTTCCTAATTATATTTTTACACTTCATTTGCCAGAGTTTATGCTCCTTTCTATTTTCCTCATTAGGATTTTAACTTCCACTTTTTAAAGGATGCCTTTTTTTATCTCACTGCTTCTTTTACTTTGTTGTTTAGCCATGGTGGCACTTTTTTGGTTCTGACTGTTTTTTAATTTGAGGTATACATTTAAGTAGAGCCTCTATTATGGTGTCTTTAAAAAGTTTCCATGCAGCTTGCAGGGATTTCACTTTTGGCACTGTACCTTTTAAATTTCAGTTTAACTAACCTCCTCATTTTTGTGTAGTCCCCCTTTCTGAAATTAAATGCTACAGTGTTAGGCTGCTGTAGTGGTTTCCCTGCCACAGGGATGTTAAAGTTAATTATATTATGGTCACTGTTACCAAGCGGTGCAGCTATATTCACCTCTTGGACCACATCCTGCACTCCACTTAAGACTAAATCAAGAATTGCCTTTCCTCTTGTGCGTTCTAGGGCTAGCTGCTCCAAGAATCAGTCATTTAAGGTGTCAAACTTCATCTTTGCATCCTGAGGTGACAGGTACACAGTCAACATAGGGATAATTGAAATCCCCCGTTATTATTGAGTTTTTTATTTTTATAGCCTCTCTAATCTCCCTGAGCGTTTCAGTCACTATCACCATCCTAGTCAGATGGTCGGTGTAATATCCCTACTGCTATATTCTTATTAGAGCGTGGAATTACTATCCATAGAGATTCTGTGGTACAGTTTGGTTCATTTAAGATTTTTACTTCATTTGATTCTACACCTTTTTTTCACATATAGTGCCACTCTCTCACCAGGATAACCGGTTCTGTCCTTCGTATATTTTGAACCCTGGTATTACCGTGTCCCGTTGATTATCCTCATTCCACCAAGTTTCTGTGATGCTTATTATATCAATATCCTCATTTAATATGAGGCACTCTAATTCACCCATCTTATTATTATCTTCTAGCATTTGTATATAAGCACTTTAAAAACTTGTCACTTTTTAACTGTCTGCCATTACATGATGTAATTGAGTGGGACTTTTTTTCATTTGATTGTTATCAGATCCTATGCATATTTTATCATCTTCCTTCCTCTCCTCCTTACTAGGACATAGAGAATCTCCATTAATAGATCCTCCCCTAAGGGATGTCTCTGTCCGAACCACATGCTCCTCCACACCTGTCGGCTTTCCCCGCAGCCCTTAGTTTAAAAACTGCTCTAAGACCTCTTTAATTTTAAGTGCCTGCAATCTGGTTCCATTTTGGCTTAGGTGGCGCCCATTCCTTATGTATAGGATTCCTCCTTTCACAAAAGTTTCCCCAGTTCCTAATAAATCTAAACTCCTCCCAATGCTATCATCTCATCCATGCATTTAGACCTTGCAGTTCTGTCTGTCTGACCCTGCACGTGGAACAGGAAGGTCCTGGACTTCAGTCTCTTACCTAGCAGCCTAAATTTGGCCTCCAGGACCTCTCTCCTATGCTTCTATATTTCATTGGTACCTACGTGTACCACGACCACCACTTTCTTACCAGCACTACACATAAATCTATCTTGATGTCTCGAGAGCTCTGCAACCTTCACACCAGGCAGGCAAGGCATCATCACAAACCGAGCTGTCTGTGTTTCTAATGATCAAATCCCCCATAACTATTACCTGTATCTTCATAACAACTGGAGTTCGCTCCCCCGGAGAGGTATCCTCAGTGCAAGAGGATACTACGACATTATCTGGAAGGAGGATCTGAACTATGGGATTGTTTCTTTCTGCTCCAGTTGGATGTTCTCCTTCTCTGAGACTTTCATCCTCCTCAACAGTACAGAGGCTGTCAGACCCCGGGGGTGGGACCATTCTACTGTGTCCTGGAAAGTCTCATACATACCTCTCTGTCTCCCTTAGCTTCTCCAGTTCAGCCATTCTGATCTCCAAAGCCCATACACAGTCTCTGAGGGCCAGGAGCTCCATGCACCGAATGCACATATACGCCATCTGCCCATATCATACATGCTCCATTGGGTGCAATAAACTGGATACCCCCCCTCTGTTGCTGGACTTTTACCTGCATTCTCTTTTTACTCCTGTAGCTCATTCCTTTGTTAATGTATAGTTTTTATCAGGGGGTGGGTTTTGGCTTTAAGTTTAAAGAAAGTTAAGTATATCTAGCTCTCTTCCCGCCCCCCCCCCCCAACAAACTTATCCCAAGGGTCACATAATTGCTCCTCCTTCACCTGGAAAACTCCCTCGCAAAGCTCGCCTGTTAGCTGCTCCTGTTCGCTAGCTCCTCTGTCGGGTTAGGAGCTGGCTTTTTAAAGCCCTGGTCTTCCTGAGTAGCCCCGCCACCTGGTTAAGGGTTGATGGGTGCTAAAGGGCTTTGGGATCAAAGCTTCATTAAGAAGCTATCAGCCTTGCCTAGCAGGCTGCTAGGCTCAGCACACAGTCCCCCAAACAAACAGACCACGCAGTATATTTCAGTCAAGCAGCAAGCGTACCACAAGCATGCACGCTACAGACAACAAACTCACCTTTACACTTTTTGTAGCAGCCACCCAGTTTTTATTGGTCCCATGGTTACTTCAAGTGGGTGTATCTAGTTTCTGTGTATATTGTACAGTCTCTTTAAAACTCCGTCTATCTAGCTGTGCAAAGCAGGTGGCTTATTTCACTTAATGAAAAAGAAAATATTGTTGGCTAAATACTTAGAGCCAGTTCTGAATAACCAAAAGCTATGGGAGAAATTGGGATGGGGCAGAGGGAGAAATCTTGAGTTGTGCCGGTAGCATAGATCCAGATCGTGTAAAAGATTTAAAAGGTATTCTGTGAATTGCTTCTAAAACGTATGGCATTTGCTTAAACTTAAGACCTACTTGTGTAAGAAGGAAGGGGATACCGATAGATAAAGAAGTGGTCAGTGAGCTTCTACTTTCAACCACAGGACAGAATGTTCATATCTTTGCATTATAATGAAAGAGGTACAGATCTATAGGCCTGCATAAAGTGACATTTTTTCTAATGTATTCTTATTAACCTTTAAGGTCATAATGGTATCCATCCCTGAATACTATGAAGGAAAGAATGTCCTCCTCACAGGAGCTACTGGCTTCATGGGAAAGGTGCTTCTGGAAAAGCTATTGAGGTCCTGCCCTAAAGTGAAAGCAGTTTACATATTGGTGAGACATAAAGCAGGACAGACCCCTCAAGAACGAATGGAAGAAATGATCAGCTGTAAGGTATGTCTCTGGAAGATCTTTGTGTTAAGTGACTAAAGAAGTGATACAAACCTCCTTTCCCCATTGTAAAGAAACTTCTGAAATGGTGAACAACAGTGAACATGTTGGAACAGGTTTTTTGCAATACAGATTTCCAAGTAACTGACTGCTGTGGTATTGATGACTAAATATCAGGGTTGCATTGACTTCTAACAGATTAAAGGAAAGTAGACATCTCCTCCTGGAGTCAGAGGACACATACAGCAGATGAGCATAATGAAGCTTATTTTCTGCCATTTAAACTTGCGGACAGATATGCATTCTTTGAATGTCATATACCATATTATATGCTTGTTTTTTAAGTTCTGCTGATGACTTTTTTTTGTGTGGTTTGCATCCAAATGAAAAGCCCAGTGACAGGTTTTACGTGGAGGGTAAAAGGATGTACGCTTCAAGTAGAGTGTCTTACCCACTTTCAGCTTTGTTAAAAGGTCTTGTTTTTAATTCAGCTATCTTGTGTGTTAAAGTGCAAGGCAATGTTGAAATGTCAAATGGTTGTCATGTAAATGACTTGTTTTACAGTCTACTAATAAAATGTGTAGTCACCTCTAGGGAGGTAGTGTGGCCTTATGGATAAAGCATTGAACTCTGACTCAGGAGACCTGTGTACGAGTCCCAGTTCAGCCTCTGGCCTGCTGTACGCCCTTGGGCATGTCACTTCGGCTCCCTGTGCCTCTTATCCTATCTGTAAAATAGGGAAAATACTTCCCTTCTTTACATAAAGTGCTTTGAGGTCTACTGATGGAAAGCACTCTAAGAGCTAGGTAGTATTTATTATTAGAGCTGCCGCAAGGTGAATTAGCTGGAAGACAGTGTTAAAATGTTGCAGAAGATGTAAAATTAAATGTGTGATTTACAGTGAAATTAAATTACCCTTGTCTACAGTTTCTGTACCACTTAACTATTGTAGTTTAGAAATACAGTCAAGTTGGTGCAACCCCTTAGTGTGCATGAAGTTATACTGTATAGAGGAGGTGCTTATCAACATAGCTTATTTCTTTACATATACCAAAATAAGCTATACCAATATTTCAGAATATTCTCAGGTGATTTTTTTTTTTTAAATAGAATTGTGGAGATCTAGCACCCCCCATTTCCCATGAATTTTGATTAGTAGTAATCTACATTACAATGTGAGCCTACTATGAAATCTCTTCAATTTGGAATTTCAGCGATTTCTCTTTGACAAAGTAACTGTTAATATTTTGCTACCCTGGGTACCTGGTGTTGTGGGCTAATGAGAGTAAATAATGCTGGAGAGGCACTTCTCCCCTCAGAAAGTGTATTCCCCTCTTGAGAAGGGAGTATATTGTTTTTCCAGTCTTTCTGTCCGACTAGAACAACGGTGATGGACTGTGAGGAATCCAGGAGCATACTGGCTGAGTATTGGAGATGGACTTTGCTAGAGATACAAAGAATTACATTCACAAGGGGGAGAAAGGATGGGGACCTTAAATCTTAATTCATTAACAAACAACTTTGTTACATGGGAGATAAGTCGTCTTGTGCTTAGCAGTGCCTTACGGAATGTGGAAGCTGGCATAGAAATTTGAGATCTTGGAAGTGCGCTCAAACACACTACTAACTCTGCATTTTCTAGTTTTCTGACTTTCCAAAATGTAATTAATGGGCAGCAGAGTCCCATATACTCTTTTCTGTCCTACAGAGAACATTTTTTCCCCACCTCCTTGTAACAGCCTTTTATGTACCTGAAAACTGTTGTCATATCCCCTCTGTCTTCTCTTCTCCAGACTAAACAAGCCCAATTTTTTCAGTCTTCCCTCATAAGTTGTGTTTTCTAGACCTTTAATCATTTTCGTTGGTCTTCTCTGGACTTCCTCCAATTTGTCCACATCTTCCTGAAATATGGTGCCTAGAACTGGACACAATACTCCAGCTGAGGCCTAATCAGCACAGAGTATGGAGGAAGAATTACTTCTCATGTCTTGCTTACGACACTCCTGTTAATACATCCCAGAATGATGTTTGCTTTACACTGACTCATATTTAGATTGTGATCCACTAAGACCCCCGATCTCTTTCTGCAGTACTCCTTTGTAGGCAGTCATTTCCCATTTTGTATGTGTGCAACTGATTATTCCTTCCTAAGTGGAGAACTTTGCATTTGTCCTTATTGAATTTCATCCTATTTACTTGAGACCATTTCTCCAGTTTGTCCAGATCAGATCATTTTGAATTTTAATCCTATCCTCCCAAGCACTTGCAACCCCTTTCAGCTTGGTATTGTCTGCAAACTTTAAGTATACTCTGTATGCGATAATCTAAATAATTGATTAAGATGTTGAACAGAACCGGACTGATCCCTGTGGGACCCCACTCGATATGCCACTGATAACTATTCTCTGGGAATGGTTTTCGAACCAGTTATGCAGCCACCTTACAGTAGCTCCATCTAGGTTGTGTTTCCTAGTTTGTTTATGAGGTGGTCATGAGAGACAGCATCAAAAGCCTTACTAAAGACAAGATATGCCACATCTACCGCTTCCCCCCCATCCACAAGGCTTATTACCCTGTCAAAGAAAGTTGTTAGGTTGGTTTCACACAATTTGTTCTTGACAGTGCCTGCTGATTATTGCTGATCACCTCATTATCTTCTAAGTATTTGCAAATTGATTGGTTAATTATTTGCTTCAGGTACTGAAGTTAAGCTGGCTGGTCTGTAATTCCCCGGGTTGTCCTTATGTCTTTAGATTGGCAGTGTATTTGCCTTTTTGCAGTCCTCTGAGTTCTCTCCCATCTTCCAAAGATAATCACCAATGGCTCAGATATCTGCTCAGTCAGCTCCTTGAATATTCTAGGATGTATTTCATCAGGCCCTTGTGACTTGAAGACCTCTAACTTGTCTAAGTAATTTTTAACCTGTACTTTCCCTATTTTAGCCTTTGATCCTACCTCATTTTCACTGGCATTCACTGTTAGATGTCCAATTGCTGCTAACCGTTTTGGTGAAAACTGAAACAAAAATGGCCATTTCCACATAAGAACATAAGAATGGCCATACTGGGTCAGACCAAAGGTCCATCCAGCCCAGTATCCTGTCTACCGACAGTGGCCAATGCCTGGTGCCCAAGAGAGAGTGAACCTAACAGGTAATGATCAAGTGATCTCTCTCCTGCCATCCATCTCCATCCTCAGGTAAACAGAGGCTAGGGACACCATTCCTTACCCACCCTGGCTAATAGCCATTAATGGACTTAATCTCCATGAATTTACCCATTTCTCTTTTAAACCCTGTTATAGACCTAGCCTTCACAACCTCCTCAGGCAAGGAGTTCCACAGGTTGACTGTGCGCTGAGTGAAGAAGAACTTCCTTTTATTTGTTTTAAACCTGCTACCCAATAATTTCATTTGGTGGCCCCTAGTTCTTATATTGTGGGAACAAGTAAATAACTTTTCCTTATTCACTTTCTTCACACCACTCATGATTTTATATACCTCTATCATATCCCCCCTTAGTCTCCTCTTTTCCAAGCTGAAAAGTCCTAGCCTCTTTAAATCTCTCCTCATATGGGACCTATCAGGGTTCCTTCCCCACTCTGAACTCTGGGGTACACATGTGGGGACCCGCATGCAAGACCCCCTACGCTTATTTTTACCAGCTTAGGTTAAAAACTTTCCCAAGGCACAAATTCCACCTTGTCCTTGAACAGTATGCTGCCACCACCAAGTGATTTAAGACAAAGAATCAGGGAAAGGACCACTAGGAGTTCCTGTTCCCCCAAAATATCCCCCCAAGCCCTTACACCCCCTTTCCTGGGGAGGCTTGAGAATAATATCCTAACCAATTGGTTACAAAGTGAACACAGACCCAAATCCCTAGACACTGAAATCTTTGGACACTGAAAAAAAATCAATCCGTTCTTAAAAGAAGAATTTTATATATTAAAAAAAAAGGTAAAAATCCCCTCTGTAAAATCAGGTTGGAAGATAACTTTACAGGGTAACAAAAGGTGCACAAAACACAGAGGAACCCCCTCTTGCCTTAGTTTCAAAGTTACAACAAAACAGGGATAAACCTCCCTCCAGCAAAGGGAAAATTCACAAGTTGAGAAAACAAAGATGAAACTAATATGCCTTGCCTGGCTGTACTTACAATTTCTGTAATATGAGAGACTGGTTCAGAATGGTTTGGAGGACATGGATTGATGTCTGGTCCCTCTTAATCCCAAGAGTGAATGAACACAGAAACAAAGAACCAAAACAAAACCTCTCTTCCTCCCCCACCCCCCGGCCCCAGATTTGAAAGTATCTTTGTCCACATTGGTTCCTTTGGTCAGATGCCAACCAGGTTATTTGAGCTTCTTAACCCCTTAAAGGTAAGGAGGAATTTTAGGCTACCCTTATGGTTATGACAGGACTCGTTCCAAATCCCTAATCATTTTAGTTGCCCTTTTCTGAACCTTTTCTAATGCCAGTATATCTCTTTTGAGATGAGGGGACCACATCTGTACGCACTATTCAAGATGTGGGCGTACCATGGATTTATATAAGGGCAATAAGATATTCTCCATCTTATTCTCTATCCCTTTTTGAATGATTCTTAACATCCCATTTGCTTTTTTGACTGCCGTTACACACTGCGTGGATGTCTTCAGAGAACTATCCACGATGACTCCAAAATCTTTCTCCTGATTCCACATTTTCTGTTGTCCCCCGCCCCACATTGAGTAATGGGCTTATCCCATTGTCATCATCATCCTTCTAATGTATTTGTAGAATGTTTTCTTTTACCATTTATGTCTTTAGCTAGTTTAATCTCATTTTGTGCCTTGGTCTTTCTAATTTTGTCCCAACATACTTGTTGTTTGTTTACATTCATCCTTTGTAATTTGATCTAGTTTCCACTTTTTGTGGGACTCTTTTGAGTTTCAGAAAATTGAAGATCTCCTGGTTAAGCCAGGGTAGTCTCTTTCCATACTTCCTATCTTTCCTAATCAGTGGGGTAGTTTTGCTCTTGTGCCCTTAATAATGTCTATTTGAAAAACTGCCAACTCTCTTGAACTGTTTTTCCCCTTAAACTTGCTTCCCAGGTAGATCTTACCTACCAACTCCCTGAGTTTGCTAACGTCTGCCTTTTTGAAATCCATTGTCTTCATTGTGCTGTTTTCCCTCCTACCATTCCTTAGAATCATGAGTGCTACCATTTCATGATCACTTTCACCTCGGCTGCCTTCCACTTTCAAATTCTCAACCAGTTCCTCCCCATTTTAACTGGTTAAAGAAAACTGATTAACTATCCGTTCATGCCTTCAATGTAACAATATTGGCCTTCAGCCAACTTCTTACTCCCATTGCAGTAACTTTGAGGAAGAAAGAACCTCTGTTAAATCCAGAAGCATTGCTGTTCTCAATTCCTTCTGGGGATACAGGAATCAAGAGTTCGGGAGCATTTAAATCCTACCCAGACACTTAGCCACTTCATTGGATTTCATTTACTGTTTCAATTGCCGTTTGGTTACAGAAACTAAGGAGTCTTTCTTTTTTTTTATTGTTCTTTTCAGCTTTATGTTACTACCATGCACTGACCTTTATAGTGGTATAGATAAAAATAGCAGTTGTGTTTTAAGCTCAGAGAAGTCTGAAGGACCAAATAACTTCTGATGTGTAAATGTGAAGAGCTCTGCACACAGCTATGTCTAGAGCAGCGGTGGGCAACCATGCAGCCCACCAGGGTAATCTGACTGCGGGCCGCGAGACATTTTGCTGACGTTGACCGTCCACAGGAATGGCCCCCTGCAGCTCCTAGTGGCCTTGGTTCCTGGCTAATGGGAGCTGTGGGAAGCGGTGGGCCACAGGGACGAGCTGGATCTTGCTTCCCACAGTTCCCATTGGCCGGGAACAGCGGCCACTGGGAGCTGCGGGGGGTCATGCCTGCAGACGGTCAACGTCTGCAAAATCTCTCTTGGCCCACATCAGATTACCCTGATGGGCCACAGGTTGATCACCACTGTTCTAGAGAAGTTATTTGCTACACAGCATCTGGTGTCTTTAACTCTGATTTCCAGTAGCACTTTATATGCTCAAAAAGTAGTATTTGAACAGCATAGACTTCACCGTTACTTGTTTTGCAAAATTAGGTGTTTTAGCAAAGTTATGCCCCTTTTTCATGGGAAGCACAACCTTGAAAGCTCAGTCTTTGGAATAACGGTTTCAGTAGTAGTAGCTGCTACCTAACTGGAGGCTTCTTGCATTTTTGTTAATCTGATGTTGGACTAAAACCTTTTGATATGGTGTTCTGTTCAAACCACTGTTAATCTAAACTGAACTTCCAGTCTGACTGGGATATTGACATAAACGCTAAGGTTCTGTTGTACTGATACATTAAAACATAGCATGTGGAACTTCCGTTACTGTTAGTTCGTTATCTCTGTACATTTTCTGGGCATTTAATGGTGGGGGGGGGGAAGACAAGGATTTTGTATTTATATGTAATACACCAACTATATGGTGGTAATCCATGTGATAAAATACAGATGTGATGAACACATTTATTGTGCCTCTCTAACAGCCTCATTTTTCATCTGCCTACTAAATTGTTTTTCCTGGGATTTACTCTGACATTCCAACCCACTGAGCAATCTTAAATCCTCCCGTCTCTTTTGAAACTACCTGCAAGAGAAGTGGGGGTTTTATTCATTCATTCTCAATTGTGAAACTTTCCCCAGAATGACACCTGGTTTAAGCTCATGGCGTGTGTTCATTCTTGGGTCAGCAACACATCTTCTAGACCTAAATGTCATGGAATTAAAGACTGATATCTGGAGTCCTGCAGGTCTAGAAATGTGAGTATTCTACAGTGGAAGATAGGGTAAAATGTTTTGCTTTTTAGCCCTCAATGGGCCAGAGATGATAGACTGTAAGTTGATTACAGCTACTTGCGTTAATTTTTAAATGCTTTCTGTGGCTCTGTTGGAGTCCTGAGCATTTGGACTTGTGGGAGCTTAAGGAATTTAGCTTTACGGACAGGAAAAGTAGTTCCAATAAATAAAGTTTAAGAAAAAAAAAAGCATCATGCATGTTCAGCTTTGTCATTAACTTGGAATGACCTGCATAATTCACTGGCTGCTTTGCCAGTTCAGTTGGGATGGGAAAGTTGTTCATACTGATACATGATACGAAATTTTACAATTATATTTTTTTAATATCCATTATGTTTGAGGAAGTATAACTCCATGTTATAGGCAGAAAATACTGTTTAGTTAATTACCCCTTCTGCTACAATAAAAAAGAAATTAAAGTGCTCACTTCTGAAATCATTGTGTGAATTTTTATTTTTAGTCCTGATTTTCTTTTGACAGCTCTTTGACAGGTTAAGAGATGAACAGCCTGGATTTAAAGAGAAAATAATAGCAGTTACTAGTGAACTTACGCAGTCTGAACTGGACCTTAGTGAGGAGGACAAAGAAAAGCTCATAGACTGCATTAATATTGTATTCCATTGTGCTGCTACAGTCAGATTCAATGAAACACTGAGGTGAGTATAAAGCTTGATACCAAGAAAACTTGTTTTTTCCTGAGTTTTATTTTGTGTGTTTGGCATCACTGCATATGGGGTCAATTTCATTTTTTCCTCTGTATAAGGAAACTCCCCAAGAAAGTTTTTTAACCCTTAGAATTTCAAGGATGAGTATAAAAGGCCATTGTTGGGGAAAGACGAATATGAAGATTGTGTCAGGCCCCAGGCTTGGTACAGGGATAAGAAAGTTAAGTAGTGTTGTTGCTTCTACTGGTCTTGGCACCTTCATGTGTCTTGTGAGCTCCTGCTGTGATGGCCCGTAATATGAGTGTAGCTGGTGGGTGATAAATGGATGTGGATGGGCTACAGCAAGATGCACCTGGCTCAGCAGTTGAGCTGAACCACTACCCATTTTAAGAACCAGGTCATGAAAAGAGTGCGTGTGTATATGTAATTTCATGGTCAGCTATTTTGGAAGGTAAGAGTGTATTGAGAACAAAAATGCTCTCCTCCTCAGGGTGTGGGTATAAAATTCTAGCTCTTGCTTCTTCACCTGACAGTGGGGTCAGAGAATCAAATAGATGCTAAGGGTGGGTTCAGGGGAAGAGAAGATGTGTGGTGAGGTGGAAGGAGAAAGTAATGGCAGAGGGGTAGCAATACAGATTAGAGGGAAGTGTGGGGAGAAATAAAAAGGGGAAGAGTGAGGAGAAAACTATTAGGAAAGTTTCTAAAGAGATTAGAGGGAAAACTACTGAAAGCCTAAGGAAAAGACTTTTGTTGAAGAAAAGGATTAACAAAAGCAAAGGAGATAAAGTAAGCTTTGGTATATCCATTTTCAGCAGAATTTGTTTTTAATGTTAAGTTACAGTACACTTTTGACTTTGTTAGGAAAAGATTGCTATGAGATCTCTTTTCAGGAAGGAGGAGGGAAAGAAACTTGGCTGTATAAGATTGAAAGGCAGGGTCAGGAAACCCTAATTTCTGAGTCCCTGCAAATACTGATCATGGCCCTCTGGGAATGCTACATGATGAAAATGAGCAAACCCCCTTTTTTAATACTTCTCACAAATTCTTGTAATTAGGCCGTTCCCTTCTGTCTCCAACGTTGGAATTCGCTAAAGAGCTAGGTTTACAGTGGCCTTTAGTAGTGAAAAATCCTTCTAGAGTGGGGACATAATGCCTCAAGCCTCCTGTAATTTCCACTCTGCTGGCAGGTCTGGAATCTCCTGGAGCAGAACACAAGTGGATGGGGCTGGCTGGGAAGGGCAACTGGAAATGTGCTGAACTGGCATTTCTCTTGGGCAGTCTTCACTGAGAATCCCCCCAAGAAGCCCTTGGTCAGAACTTAATTCCCCGCTGTTGAATCTCTGCCTCATCTCTCTCCTGCACCCAGAGAGTTGACTCAAGCTCAAAATATTCAACTTCTGAACTTAAACAGGCACAGAACATATTTGGACTTTGTTTCAGAACTTTTTCCATTTCCTAAGTTAGAAATGCAGAGAATTTTTCATGGGCCAATTCTTTTGGTCTTTTGAAAGAGCTGAAGATTGAAGCCAAAATAGGTTATGAAAAAATTTAATACTTTTTTAATACTAGATAACATTTTGTAAAATGATTGTGCTTTTGCTGCAATGGGGTGGGGCTTGTTTGAAAAATTGAGTTGAGATTACTGAAAAACTGTCATCTCTGTGTAACTCTACTTACGTTAAAGCAAAAAAAAAAAAAACCCTCAAAAACTTGTATTCGATGTTAATATAGCACTTTATCCCAACAAAATTTTGATAACCTTATAAATAGTCCGCCAGTATTACTGAAATGCCACTAGCTTAGGGGAAGAAGGCAACAGCACATAGTAATATAATAAAACTGGAAAGAATACCTTACTTATGTGAAATTTTATAGGTGAAATTTGTGTGTCTAGAAAGTCTCAGCCCAGATACAAGCTAAATAAAAGTTGGATTCATCCCTAGCCTTTCAGAAAGTGCCATGGAAATTTTAATGACAAGAAGCAATCAAGATGTTGGTATCTTTGGTTGCCTTCCTTCTATACAAGACCCCGTTAACTAGCATAATGCCCATCCTTCCTTCCCCCTCCCCCCCCAATATCTGATTATTACCTGAGCACTGACTCAGAAGGGAGAATATCACCTGTTGACTTGCCAACATGAAGTCTTTGGAGACCTCCCACTGAAGTATTGACTAGGGCAGATCTTGCTCAGCTTGATGTGTTGACTGCCTGATGTTGATGGCTCTGCAGGTTTATACATGAATATCTTTTGATACTGGGTTAGACACTTTGTGTGAGGGTCAGAGGTGCAGAAAGCAAGAGAGCCTAGCAATTATAGATTGTCATGTAAACATTTTTCACTCCCTTGTTTTTAGTTGAGAGATTTTATTTTAGGAAAATAAAGACGTTTTGTAACTTGACTAGGGTGTAAGCAGAGGAATGTAAGCAGAGGAATGTTTTTTAGATGGTACACAGGGATAGAACTAGAAACAGTGGCATGAAATTAGTGAAAACTAGACTGAGTATTAAGAAACTTCCATATTATGGTTTCTTAGACTGTGGAACAGTCTTACAAAGAAAGTGGTGCAAGCCATTACTAGGGACACCTAAAAATGGACTGGACAAAATGTGGGGAAAATGTTATAAGTCTGCATTGGTAGGGGGATGCGAATAGAGGACCACATGGGACTTTTCACCTCAATTTATGATTCTCTGACATGCTTACTCTTACTCATCTTCATTTGTTTATTTTCTTTAACAGAGATGCTGTTCAGTTAAATGTGATTGCCACACAACAGCTTATCATCTTGGCCCAGCGAATGAAGAATTTGGAGGTGTTCATGCATGTTTCAACAGCATACGCTTATTGCAATCGAAAGCACATTGAAGAAATCATATATCCACCCCCTGTTGACCCCAAGAAACTGATAGGTTCTTTAGAGTATGTTTTGAATCTTTATAGCTTTTCTTGACTAATCCACACCCACTTGCTGTACTCTTCTCCAGTACTATTACACATAGATAAAAGGCTTTGAAAAGCATAATATAAAAAAACTACACACATGGGTGATGCAATTTTCTCCATTTTACAGATGAGGAAACTAAGGTATAGGAAGGTCGTGGCTTATTTTACGTCACTTACTCAAGAATAAGGATAAATGTCTACTCTCTTTTTCCATACAGAGTACTACCTCATTGAAGCCAAATGATAAATACTCAATATATCAAACTAAACCTATAATTAGATGCCAAAAGTTAAAACCCCCCTCAAGCACTGGCAACCCTATAAAACTTCCTCAAGCAACTCTAATAAAAAGATAGTGTCTATTATTTAGCAATTCAATATGAAGTTAAATGTTTATACTGTAGCATATAAAAATAAAATATAGCAAAGCTTAAAGTTCAAACCAAACAAATCTTTGTTTTCCTAAAGTATTCTAAAGTTTTAAACTTCAGTTTCCGATTCACTGAAGCATAATCTCTTTAAAAGAAAAATTGAAGAGTAATGGTTTTATTTTTTTGTTTGAAATAGGAGTAGTTTAGAAAAAAATCAAATTTGGACTCAAGAATTGAACCTGGATTCAAAACACTGCATTACAGTAAGAATAGTCTGTAAAGGAAAACTTTTTGTTTGCAGGCTGCCTGGCCATGAATGGTGGTGGTGATGGCCGATGGAGACTGCAAAAGAAGGGTAACCTCTTGCTCCTTGCATTAGAACCTCTTGATGTCAGAAATAGCCAGAACTAAACTTGCTGTTTTTCTGACTCCTCTGAGGGGATATCTCCAGAGCAGACAGAGCCCCCTTCCAACTGTGGAAAATACAGTACACTTCCTGCCCAACAAACTTCAATGAATAAAACAAAACTATATGAAGGGTAAATTCCCTCTAAGATGTGTGGTATAGTTGTGGCAAATACAGTAATGTTTGAGTCCTAGCATCAAGTGGGAAAAGCAATAAACAAGCCAAAATTAGCTGCCCATCTGTGTAAGATGCACAAAAGATCTCATTTGGCCAACTGTAACTAGTCCTAGGTTCTGGTGGGTTAATCTTCAGATGCTGCTGCAGAGGATAGGCAAAAAGCATGAGTGAGTTGGAAAAAAACGTAAGTTTTAGTAGCCTTCATTTCAGTAGGGAAGAAGAGAATCTGATTCTAGTAAAGAAAATAAAGAATACACGTGGATAGTAATTAAAGGGACATCAGTGTAATAAATTTCACAATGGTATAATTTTTGCAGTAATTAACCTTGGATTAGTGTAACAAATATTGAAGATAAATGTGAGGTTTTTCTTGAACATTTTCACTGTTTACTTCTACAATAAATGTAGGTCCAAAAAGATTTCAAGTTGATATCTTTCCTTAAAGTAATTTCAAGTACTGTAACTGCCCTTGATTCCCCTAACAATTTTTGTGGCAATTTTTCTCGTTAAGGTGACTGTCCAAATTTATGTCTGGTTAGGTTCTAATTAATTGGATCTCAACTTGATCTCTTAAATGTAAGGTGGCGGATGATTCTGGGTAGAATATGAGCCTTTCAAAAAGGCTGTCTTTGTTATGGCAGAGGTAATAGAAATAAATACTATAGTGTAGGAAGAAACTTTTTTCACAGGAAGGCATTTGCAATTTTTCTTATTTTGGAGCATCAAGAAACACTTGTAGAAATTCTCAGATTTTTTTTATTAATCTGAAGGCATGGATTAACTGTGCTGGGAATACTTCATAAACAAAGAAAGTTAGGGGTTGGGTAGTCTGTTTAGCACATGATTGAAAGGCCATTGGATCAGAGTTCAGACAAGCATGCACTTAAAGAAATAAGACACTGCTTTCTACTGCAGCTTTGCTGGATTTTGTCCAAGTAACTAGAAGCCTGGGTAATGAAAGATTGTGAATCCTTTGTGAAGTAAGTTGATTGCATGCATTATTGGGCTAATCTGAAGCTACAGATAAAAGTACTATGTATTAATCCAATAACGTAAGGACAGACCGGATATGGATAATTGAGTTATCCATAACTCAATTATGGTGGGTGGTGGCTGGTGGGAATCTAGCATGTAACTAATTTAATGTGTGAAAAACTTGGCAAAACTAAAAGCTGGTTGAGGTGGGGGAAAGACTTTTTTTTTTTTTTTTGGATAACTGATAAGAAGGGTCTTGTGTAAAGCAACATATGTCGTGGCATCACAAGTGGCTGCATAATTAGTATTAACAACAGTTGTCAAGATGTTGTATAAATCTTTTTTCCTTAAGACCCAAACCATGGGTCTTTAATGTTCAGGTAGAATAGGTAAGCCCTCACTGTTAAGTTATCATGGAAAAGTCCTCTATAAAACACATTTTAATGATACTCCATTAACTATCTTAAAGAATTAAGGCCTGAATTGAATTTGATGTAGTTTATTTAATAAACAATTTAAAAATGTTTGCGCATTCTAATTTAATTTCACTTTCTATCCAAATGGAGTTTGGCACAAGTCAGGAGTTTATTTAAAGAAATTGAGTAACTAGAAAATGGTGAATGATGCATTTCTTAATATAATAAAATAAAGTAAAAATTAAGACAGACTAAATATGTTAGCCTATATAATTGCTTAAAACGTGCAGTTAAATATAGTGTGTCCTCCTGGTAATCAAAAAGAAACAATTTTTTTTTAAAGACGATAGTTAATTGCAAATACCATTTTAATGGTTACCAACCGGGAGACTAAACTTTCTTTTAGGGTAAATAACTAAAAATACAAATGCAAAACCAGATTAAAATCAATTTAAATCAAGGTTTTCTACTTCCTGATTTAAATCATAATTAAAATTGGTGACTTACATCACTTTAATTTTAAATCCTTTTACCCTGTGTGGAAACGCATATCAAAATGAATACTGTGTGCATTTGGTACTTGTTCTAATAAATAACTTTCTTCATTTTTAATGTTAGTGTTAGGTAATCCTGCTGCCATGTGTCCCTCTGTATAAAGAGGAGTTATTCCAATGTTCCTCAGACTGGTACTCAGAAGCTTAGAGATAAGTACCTCTCAGCATGACAGCTATTTAAATGTGGAAGTAATTCAGCATCCTCTTGATGTTTTAGATGTTGGGACTATATAAATAAAAACTTTGTGTGAAATACAATAGAAATGTATGTTACAATGAACTGTGTTACATTCCACCAACTGCCACAACCCTTGGTTTTGTTGGAACCTAACAACTTGATGATACTAAGCCAGCACAAGTGTCCCACAATCTCTGGCCTTTTTTGATGTCTGACTCTTCTGGAAAATATTTGGAATACTCATATCAAATGGATTAGATCAGATTACCATTTGGGCTTTATAGCACATTCATATGTGATCCTCAGATAATGTTAGAGTACAATCAACAGGAACTATAGATAGGTATGTCAGAGAATAATTTATTCCTTTCTTTGTTTGGCACCCAGAACAAGATACTTAGTTAACAGCACACTTATAAATCTATAACTAGTTATGGGAGTTATATATTGGTTGAAAATGGATCATGTTTTTCAGAAATGCAGATCCAGAAACCAATTCCTTTACTGATTACTTGGGTATTGTTGGAAGAGGACGACTCAGTGTAATTTCTGCTGGTCTGCTTCTGCATATAAACACTATCTGAAAACTTGGATAATTGTCTGCAGAATTCAGCTGAAGGACAAACACTTGGGGATGTGGAGAAAAGCACTGGGGGGCATTGAAAAAGAGACAAGGATATGGGGTCATTTGACTGGCCTACTAGTCAGTAGGGAAACAGGGCCTAGTAGTCAGTGTGTGGCCTACTAGTGAGTGGGAAACAGAAGTGGGGCCACAAAACAACATAGGAAACGGTATAAAGGTTGGGTCTTTAAAAAAACAAAAAAACACAAAACCTAAATAGGTGCTAAACAAATAAGATGGACAGAAAATGGACCAAAAAACATTGGCAGCCATTGTTCTGTGACGTGGTGCCTAGAAACATCCATCCAAAACATCTGTAAGCAGGGGATGGGGCTGTGAACTACCTGTTATCAAGCCTGTGCTACCATAATTTCCCTTAGAAGTGTTACTTGTGGTTTTCTCTCCAGGTCCCTCCCATGAAGGAAGGGTGGTTTTACATTTTTGCAGGATGCTGTTAAAAGTGCAAGAATCTTCAGGACTAGGTTAAGTTTAAAAAACAGGAGGCATTCGGATGAAGTAAAGGGTTAGAAAATAAGGATGAAATTCACCTGATGTGTGTGCAGCTCTCATTAAATATATTGGGGGTTTGCATGTGTACGTGGCAAGGCAGAATTTGGGCTCAAGTGTGGCAGGATTGCTATCTTTTCAGTGCTCTCTGCAAAGACAAGAGCTGGAGAGGACTGCATATGAAAGCATGGGAAGGGCTCTTTATGGGCTAAACTGAGTTGTAGTTACTATAACTTTCTGACCTGCACCTTGAAAAACATGTAAAATGCATCAAATTAGGTTCCCTTTAGATTGCTTTACTTTTTTTAACCCTCTGTAGATCCAGGCCAACCTACCAAAGTGTGAATTACATACACCCTTGCACATCATATCTGGATTTGGTTCACTAAATGTAAGGGGACCTAAACTGTAACTAATACTAAGGAGCCAGAAGAGAAGGGTAAAGCAAGAGGAGTGTGTACAGACAAGGCCTTAAACACCTTTTTTCCTAATGTAAAGAGAGTGTTCAATGTTTCAAGTGCTGTTTAAAATGTGCTGTGGCTTCTTTTTTATACAGTGGTCCCTTCCCTGGCTCAAAATCTATGAAAAACCTGGTATAAACAGTTTAATACCTTTTTAAAAACATGTTAGCTGGTTATGGTCTCCTCTAGTTTTTCCAATACTAGCTGATTTTTAAAGGCGTTAAAACTTGTTTTTAATAGATACTAATGTATGCAGCAAGTCTAGACAAGGTGTAAGAAGTGGTCTCTTTCAGTTTTCACCTTCTAGATGTTTAGTATGTAACTTACACCATTTTAGGCTCCCTTGTAAGGTGATCTAAGTAGGTGTAAGCAAGCTGTCAGCCGGGTCTACACACACACAATTTCACTGGTTTAAATAAAGGTGTGACTTCTTAAATTTTTTACTTTTAAAAAAAAAAATTGATTTAAGTTAAACTGCTAATACATCTGTGTGCAGACAAGCCTTCATTACACACCACCTAACATGACTTTTCCCAGTTTGACCCTATACCTATAGGAGGGTTTTTCCCCTTGCTCACTGTTAGTTTTTCCAAATATGTTTAACATCATCTTAGAAGAGCCAAGAAAATTGGGAAATGACTTAACGTATATAGCTGGCATGTAGCACAAAATGTAAATGAGAAAGGGGGTAGGCAGAAAAATAAGTGGCAATATAAAATCTTGAAGATGGCAGTCTCATCATTAGCCATAACTAATGGACCAAGTCCACTAATAGTGTATCAGATATACACTCTACTCCCCTTACTTCTTCGTTTAAATATGATATGAATTAAAGCACTACAGAAAAATGGGAGAGAGTGAATTGTGAATTGATACGTATTTAAAAGTATGTTTTGCTTTTAGTTTAAACGAAATTTTCAAGCAGTTCTGGGATTTTACTGGATATTACTTTATTTTGGCCTATCAATCTTTGAGTTGCAATTGAATTATAAACTTCTGGAAATGTGGTGGTGTGCAGTACATTCAGTTGTGGGTTTTCTTGCGCAGTGATCGGTTGCTTTTGAGAAGTCTTTTATTGATCTGAGTTCAATTTGTATCCATTTTCTTCTCTTTATAGTGCCATTTAATAAAAATTCCTGTAAATTCTTCCTCCTTCAAAAATAATCCTTCAGATTTTTAACTCAATTCATAAAATAAACTTTAATTTCTAGGAGCACATTGCAGTGTTTCTAAACATAATGGGGTTGGTCTGTATATGAAAACTTTAACCAGAATAACTAACTAATTTACACCAGTGCAAGCCCTTATTTTTAGGTACACTTGCAGGTTTAAATTATGCTTGTACCCATGTTGCTTTGGGATAAGTGATTTTTTTTTTAAAATCTGTTTTAAGTGTAGTGGGTTTTAAATCAATTTAGCCTTATTGGTGCAAGATTTCTAATATATACCAGCCCTTAGTCTCCTGAAATTGACATCAAACTTTTCTTTCAGTACAGTTCTTCCACACTTTACTTACCTCCAGTCTGAGAGAGCTGTTTATTAAACAGAGTGAGCATTAAGGGCTAAGTACCGGTATTGTTCAACTCTGTTAATTTTTGCTTCTAATGAGATCAGGCTTTGGCTTCTTAATAAAGGAAACTGTTTCTCATAAGTGAAATCTGAGGGAGTTGAACAGATTGCAGAACTGAGCTTGGTGTAAATTATCTGCAGAACGTCACTATTGTACAACCTACATATAGGTGCTTGCATACCGGTGTCAAAAGTTCTGATTTATCTGAGGACTGATTTTTCTGAAGTGCTACACTTGTTAGCTTTAGTGGAAATTAGTGCTAAGCATTTCTGAAAATCAGGCTATTGGGTTTTAAAATTCATTGATGATCTGGTATTGGTCACTAGGGCTGTTACAGAGCTTTGAAGTGGTAGTATTTAATTACTTCCAAAGCTTTGCCTAATACAACTTGTAAAACTTACCAATAAACACTACAGCAGAATTCCTTGCCTTACTGTGTTTATGCCATTCTTTGTCTACATTGCTTCTGGTGGAACTATACAGCTTCAATTTCTTATGATTGTTGCTTTGAAATTAATGAGACAGTCATAAGCATTTTTCTTGATAAGCTTGTTTTTAATTTCTCTGCTTTCTTTCAGACTTACGTACTCCTTTAAGTGAATTGTACAGTAATTAAGTCTTTGTTCTTCTGATTCTTTAGGTGGATGGATGATGGTCTAGTGAAGGACATTACTCCAAAACTGATAGGAGACAGGCCCAATACTTACACATATACAAAAGCCTTAGCAGAATATGTTGTGCAGCAGGAAGGTGCAAAATTAAATATAGCCATTATACGGCCGTCAATTGTTGGTGCCAGCTGGAAGGAGCCTTTCCCTGTAAGTCTTTTTTAGCCTCCCACTGAATATTCTACAATCCATATGTTTCTTGACCTGTAACCTATGCATGCATCCTTGATAGCCTATATTGCTAGGGATCTAGTTCAGAAGTCCATAGAAATCAGAGTTGAAACTTAGTCACTTGTGGGATAGCAAACTGAGTTATAAACCTGCCTCATATGGTTGACAGCTTTTGTGTGTAGTTTTTGTGTAAGAAAGCCATAGATTTAAAGGATAAATTACTCTTACCTCTGGATTTGTATGGGCCTATCAAGTGATTTAAGAAGTATTTTTGTTAAAACACAGGAAGAGTATGTTTAGTTAGAGCTACTGGAGTGAATATAATGCTATCCTAAAATGATATTTTTCACTAATACACATATATTTTACACACTTAAACTGTTCATCCAAAACTTTTAGGAAACTAAATGGTGTAGCCTTGAGGAAAGTAGTTTTGACTTCAGTGACCTTCTGTGTATCTATGAAGAACTGCAGTTTCTCTCATCAGTTAGTTCCTATGTCTTCTAAGAGACTAAAACATGCAAGACTAAACCCTGGATTTTTTATTTTTTTTTCTTTGCCACATTTGTGCTTCCTGATCCTGGAGATGCCTTTATGGACCCATTTCCTCTTCAACTTGCAACGGAAACTGGAGATTAACAGGGCACAGAAATGCCCTGGAGCACCCCCTGTTTGTAGCCCCCCTACATGACAGCCATAGGAAAGGGAGTGTTTTAGGGGTTGCTTTAGCAGCTGAATGCTATCTGAAGTTTCTCCCAATCTGGGATAGTCCTCTTGTGACTAATTTTGGGGCAGTTTTCCTAATACAGGAGCAAATCTGTGTCAAGATGAGTTGCTTTACAGATCACCAAAATCAGACTTGTCCTTCCTTTTGGTGCTGAATGTAGGCATTAAAAATTGAGAGAAAATGGCGGGAAATCTAATAAGGGACAGCAAAATTGTTTATCTACTTCTCAGTCCCACCATTTATTTGGTAAGAAGTGAATACACAGGAGCTCATTTTGAGGAGCTAGTTAAATTGTGTGGCTCTTCTGCTGGAGCTGTAGTAGCTGTTAATTCAATGCTCTGTCACAGGTACGCAAACTGAAAGCACCTTTTATATTTGAAACAAAAGTAGGAGTGGGGAAGTAAAATGTTGTCTCCTTAAATTGTAACAGTAAATGTTTGTCAAATGCAAACTATATGTTAGACTCAGTAAACTTCTACTGAAATTGCTTTTGGTTTTTTTTTTTTACACAATAGGGATGGATTGATAACTTTAATGGGCCAAGTGGTCTTTTTATTGCGGTAAGTAAACATTTTAATACAACTGTCTTTGAAAGGAAACACATTACTTGAAATGTTTTATTGGTGTGTCTTCTGTTTTTGTTATTTAAGGCAGGAAAAGGAATTCTTCGAACAATGAGAGCCTCCAACAGTGCAGTTGCAGATCTGGTTCCAGTAGATGTAGTTGTCAACACAACACTGGCTGCAGCTTGGTATTCTGGAGTTAATAGGTATAGCAGGTGACAATGCAGTTCATTTTTAATTAGCCCCAAAAGTGGTTGTTCGATGTTTCTATAAACCTAACCATCTATTTAACTGCTAGTCTATAGTTTGCTTTTCCCACACTATTATGGAATTTAGTATTCATCATATTAGCCCATCAAGCGAATGGCCAGTGTCTGATAATGTGTTTAGTCAGTTGTGCAATACTGGTAATGAGGGGGAAATTCCTTCCTGATCCTTATGGTTGTCAGTTTAAATTATAAAACATAGAGTTGAAGCTTAAATATTTGTTTCATGAGAGAGAGAGAGAGAGGACTATTACTACAGCTGTTGGGAAGAAAAATGCTTGAAGTATGGAGATAAAATTAAGGTAGTTAGATTGGTCCCCAACTTTATCCAAACTCCAGAATTCAGGGGACAAGAGTGATTTGGATAAATGGTTCTGGTTTGGGCTATTGTGTACTAAATTTTAATTTATTTTTAATTAATTATATGTGATGCTTTTTTCAGACCAAGAAACATCATGGTGTACAATTGCACAACAGGTGGCACCAATCCTTTCCACTGGGGTGAAGTTGGTATGCTGTGTTCTTGCTATACATGTTCTCTGTAAACTTTAATAGAAAATTTTTTATTGAATAATAAAAGGTCCAAAATATGGCCATGTGTATTTCTATAAAGCCCTTGTATCAACTTTAGTAACTTCTCCGTAAGGACTTGAGAGCACTGATTTTAAAATGTTAGGATTTTTATAATCAGAAATTCAGCTGTCATACCTCTCAACTTTGCAATGTGTTCCATCACTTTTTAATTTTATCCTCTGTTCCCTGTTTCTTCCCCCTCCATTCACTGTTATTTTTCTGGTAGTAGCTCTTCCCAGTCCCCCCTTCACCTAAAATGAGGGAGTCCTACAGCTTTCCTAATAGTTCCCACAACCTAATCTGCCTGCAGTTCATGGGTAGAGCGAGTAAAGCGCTGATCACAGGGAACAGTAGAGACTCTGTGATGTTGACACGATATTCACCGCTGGGTTTAGTGGCAGTTATGCTAAACGCATCTAGAACTTCTTGTTCTGTGTTTGTACAGTGCTTACCACAGTGGGTTCCTGGTCCATGACTCATAAGCACTACGGTAATACAAGTAACCAATAATAGAACAGTAGCCCAAAAGTGAGATCGATTTTGTACAGAGCAGCACACTTGAGAGGTATGATGGCAACTTTGCGTTAGAGTAGTCAGATTGATTTAGTTGTTTTACCTTTAAGTAGTTACATGAGGTATCAAAAACAGAAAAATAATCCTTAAATTTGGCCACCTATTTTCAACTCTTAACATATTTTGAATTAGTCTAATCTGTTTCTAATGTTAAAATATTGCAGACATATGATGTTACATATGAAAATGTAAGATTTCTAACATTTTAATGCATATGTTCTTATCTTTGATCAGAAGTTTTAATAGGTTTGGAATATGTTTATTCCAAATATTTCATTTCACAGACTGCCCTGTAGCTAGTTTAAAAGTAGTTCTAAGGATTTTCTTTGTACTAGGTTTTTTCTTATTTATGCAGTTACTTACACGCCCCACACACACACAGACACACACACGAAACTGAGTGCGCATATATAAATAAATAAAAACATTTCAACCATTTAATCTTGCAAGCAAACTGGTTGGTGAACTACTGGTTTTTACTTAAATCACAACTTACTTTGTGGTAAGAACACATTGTCTCCAATAAACCAATGTGAAAAATATGGGAGATGCTTAGAAAGCTGCAGTAAATGTGCATGTAACTACTTAAGGGCCCAGTCCTGCATGTCTTTCACAGCTAAAGTTTCTGTTGACCTCGGTGAGTGTTGGATGTGCAAGAAATGCAGAATAAAACCCTAAAACAAGTTTTTTCTTTAAATGTTTAAGAAGTGAATCATTTGGTAAAATGTCTTTTTGAAATGCAGATCAAATGTTTAGAAATGCCTATGATCTGATTAAAAGGAAAGTTAAAATAATTTGTATTATAACAGATGAGGATTAGGATTATTGCTAAATATATAGCATGCAAAGCTATTTTATTTAAATTATTTACAACCAGAAGATTGAATAGTTTTTTTTCTTAAGTAGGAAAGAGGAACAGAAAGAGAGAAGCTACAGTGACGTACAGTATTAAAAACAAACGAGAGTTGTGGGTATATGAAGTACCTCTTGTGACAAAGAGTGGCAGTCCAATAGCAATTCAAGTTGAACAGTTCCATAATTTTGTCTTAGCTGATGGGGGGTGTCAGATGTTAGGAAAGTTTTATATTTGAAATAACATTAATAAAAGTAAGTACTGTACTGTAATGTACTTTGAAAACCATTACATTTTACATGGTTATTATCAAACCTATTACACAACTTTTCTTCCTCAGAATACCATGTAATTTCCACTTTCAAGAGGAATCCTCTCGAACAGGCCTTCAGACGGCCCAATGTAAATCTAACCTCCAATCACCTTTTATATCATTACTGGATTGCTGTAAGCCATAAGGCCCCAGCATTCCTGTATGATATCTACCTCAGGATTACTGGAAGAAGCCCAAGGTAATGGTGGCTAGCTCTGTCTTACCTGTTCCTCTGATGTTTAAACAAACCCATGTTTACATGAAAATGCATATTAATATTGAATTATTTTCCAGATTTTTCTTGCTTATTAAGGTTGAGTCATCTCTCTAAATAAGGGGAGATCCTTGAATTCAAGACTTTTTCACCCCCTACCAGTAATGAGAATGCATTGTTTGTGTATTTTTATTTTGTTCTGGGATCTGAATAATCATTGTGATGTCAGGATAACTTGAATTCAAGACCTAACTACAGGCTCTCTCGGGATACTAAATATTCAAAATATTTTGATCCTTATTTTTCCTACAGAGTATTACCTAAATTTGAGTTTCAAGATGAATCCTTTAGAACAAGCACTAAGGCGCCCCAATGTTAATATCCGTTCCAACCCCCTTTTGCATCAGTATTGGACTGCGGTCAGCCATATACTACCTGCATTATTGCACGATGTTGTTCTCAGGTTGACAGGTCAGAAACCGTGGTAAGGAGGACAGTGCTAAAAGGTGGTGGAGATGATAATCGCATGAGCTTTACCTTAGATCTACTAATATAAGCAATAGCAATCAACTGGCTGGGTGTTCCGAGGGGATTAATGACTGTCTGGGAAGAGTTGACTTTGAGCTGTGCCTCAGGTTGGTAACGCTAGTCAGTCACTAAGCCCTAAGAAATGTCCTGCTCTGAGGTCGTTATTGCTATTATAAGCTGAATGTGGAGAAAAGAAATTCCACAAACATGCCACACAATTTTTATATTTTTGTTGTGGATGATGCAGTTTCGTTTCCTATATGCAGGACTTTTCCGTTAATTAATTACTTGTATTTATCTCAACATTCCATTCAGTTTATAATATTTAATTTCTTTATCGGGCTAACTTTTTTGAAGTGGGAAAATGGTATAATTTTTAGCTAAATAATAAAACTAAATTACACAGAGTGAGGTCTAAGTACTACTTCCTTTCCATTGTTCCAAACTTCAAAAGCAGTACAATTCTCTAGACTTCTCTGCTGCATTTATATGGCAAGCCTGTTTTTGGAAATAATTATTTTCCAACTACCTTGCCATCATAGTGCAGAGTTGAAATAGCATATATAATAGACAGTCATTCACTATCCCAGAATCTAGATCTTATTACGGGGAAAAACAGATTTGTCATCAGTACATAAAAAAAAATGACTCTTAATGGGCCAGTAGGAATATTTTAAGATTTATTTAACATGTGCCAGATCTGCTTGATCTTTAAATTGTCTCAATAAAAGGTATCGGCAAAAGGTGAAGAGAACACTCCCGTTTGCATATATCAACATGCAATAACATTTCTTAGATTGTAATATGTTCGGGGCACGAACCATCTCTTCTTTTTTTTTTTGCTTGTACAAAGCATAACACAGTGGGGCTCTAGCCTCTACATGCTACCGGAAGACAAATAATAATTTCTTATAGTAATTAATGATGTATACATTTAATAACTTTCCACTCCATCTGGCTAGCCTTTGGCTTCCATTACTAGATGACACAAGTTAGAGTAGCCCAGAGTCTTCCAAACATGGTGAAATCTGTACAGTGAAATGTGTACAGTGAAACTGACATCAATATTGTTCTCCCTGTAACGACTTCCCAATAGTGTGGTGTTTGTCATTGTCCTTTGTGTGCTATTTCTCTACTGTGTCTTGGAGTATTAACACACTTAAAATGATTTTCAGAAGCGTGTGTTCAATTGCGGTATCTAATATGGAAATAATGACATACTGTAAATGGGAAATCCACTATAACTTTTATTCCACAATGCTTTCTCATGTAATTGATGTATGATACTGCCAAAGGAGAAGGGAAATCTTAACAGAAGTAGAAGAACTTTTTTGAGGTTACTTCTACAGTTCAGACAAGTTGCATGAAATTCCCTATAGACTGTTCATCAAAGTAACAGGAGGAGCTGTGTGTTCACAGAATTCTTTCCAAATTCTTAGTCTTGCTTTACATGATCAAATCATGTTTTCTGACATGCTTCATTTACATTTTTATTCTTGAGGTGTCTTTTTTGTTTCAGAATTTCTGCACTTGGAGGAAACGTTAGAAAAATTAAAAGAAGCAATTTAAAACTCTTAGGTTAACTTAGGTTGCAGTGTCATACAAAAACTTCAGGAAGAAGTAGGGATGGGGAGGTTTAATACTTGCAAACAGTATGACTGTAGGGCTTGTATCTATAGGTCTATAAAATCATGACTGGTGTGAGAAAGTAAATAAGTGTTTACTCCACATAATACAAGAACTAGGGGTCACCAAATGAAATTAATAGGCAGCAGGTTTAAAACAAACAAAAGGGAGTATTTTTTCCACACAACACACAGTGAACCTGTGGAACTCCATGTCAGAGGATGTTGTGAAGGCCAAGACTATGACAGGGTTCAAAAAAGAACTAGATAAGTTAATGGAGGATAGGTCCATCAATGACTATTAGCCAGGATGGGCAAGGATGGTGTCCCTAGCCTCTGTTTGTCTGAAGCTGGGAATGGGCAATAGGGGATGGATCACTTGATTACCTGTTCTGTTCATTCCCTCTGGGGCACCTAGCATCGGCCACTGTTGGAAAACAGGATACTGGGCTTGATGGACTGATCCAATATGGCTGTTCTTGTGTTCTTCTTTTCTTTTAGGAATTGATGTGAGACTGATCTGATTTTTATAATTAGACGAATGCTGGGCTTTTTGATAAATGGTATAATAGTAGTCCTTGGCAGTGCTATTGGCAGCACATCCTTAGCTCAGAATGTGCTATGTGTGAAGAAATCTGACCACTTGTATTTAAAAACAACCCCCCCACCCCCAAAAAACCCCAACCCCGAACAATGCTTTGCACTTACCTCACTTGTATGTTTGTACAGTGCACAATAATGCCCTGTCCTCTAGGCATTACTGCCTTACAAATAATAATTCAGCACCTTTTATCTGAGGATTTCAGACTTACACTTACAAACACTAATTCATTAAAGCATCTCAGTACCCCTGTGGAAAGATGGAAGATATGGCAGTCATGAATTTAGAGATCCATCCAAAAGCTGTTTGAAGTAGTTGTAATAAAAAATGAAGTGATAAATGTGTAGCCAGGGGTAAAAATATTATTTTATGTGATCTTATTTCAAATCCAGGTTATCTAGAGTAGAGATTATTTTAACTTGCCTGTAAAATACCCCGCACGTTGTTGATTTATTATAAACCATGAGTGAATGAAGGGTACATTTACGCAGAAAATGGAAGTGTATTTTTCTATTGGGCATGAAAACTTCCCCTTTCAAGCCTGATGCATCTGTGAAGACTGCAAAGTTGTTGGAAAGATGTGTAGGATTTCAACTGATGCATAAATGTTGTACACTTGTATTGGAATTTTTAGCCATGTGAAAAAATGGACATAATTTAAGAAGACATTTAAAAGCTTACTGGATGCTTTAAGAAAACAATTTTAAAGAAACTAATGCTATGATTATTCAGGTCTGTCCTCAGTCACCTCCAGGTCTGTTCTCTTGGTGTTATCTTCCTAACTGAACCTTAAAACGTGCTGTCAAATGGCACAACAGTTAGCATTACAGCTAATGTTACAAGAGTCCTGGTGAAATCATTGTTGTATACCAACTGGTTTAAAGGAGAAAGCACAATATCTATGATCTGGAAGGTTGTAAGATGTATTCCAACTCCTCCACTGTAACTGGCCTTACTGCTTTGCATTTAAAACTGTTATCGCATGTCTCTGGTACTTGTCTCCTTTGGTTTTTGTGTGTGTGTGTGTGTGTGTCCGTGTGTTTGTTTTTTAAAAGGCATTTTGTGATGCTCAAGCCTTCGTGTGACCAGAGTATTGAATCCCAATCCCCATCCCCATGCTTTTGACCTAAAGTGATGTCTTAGCTGTCTATCTTTTGACATCCATCCCATCTGTGCATGCATACACGTTCTGTATTGTATAAAATGCACTAAGAGGGAATTATTGCCACTTCTAGCATCCACAGCTTACCTTGGAATTCCAGTGAAGTATAGCATATTTAGCTTGTACACAATCCCAATTTCTTAAATAGCATAAAGCATAGCATATTGCCCAGCTGCACCATTCCCTACTACTCAGATACTGAGCACCCATGAAGGAAAGAAGAGACAGATATATGTGGTGCTGGAATGTGCCATGTATCTGCCTTTCCTTTGTATGAGGTTTCTATGGGTTCCTTTGATGCAACTCTTTGTGTACTTAGGCATGAATATATGCCCCTCTATATGACTACCTTCCACAGCACACTAAAACCTTACAGATATGTTCTCCAGTCATGATCATAACATTCCAGGTGTTTGATGAACTACACAGCGGTGTTTGGCCAAGGACCTACCAGCATTCTGCTTAATGAAACCCATAGAAGCAGTGAATTAAGTATCTAGAAGAAAAGCAGCCAGATAATGGCTTTAAAAAATTGCTTGAGATTATTCTGTTTGGGGGATATAAATGTTTGTTTTATTACAAATTCTCTCCTGCACATTTCATGCCTTATATGAAGAAACTGCAAAAATTATGTCCTATTTAAGGTGGCAGATTTTTCTCAGTAACTCATTCTGTACGTAGAATACATGTGCAAACACCCACAGAGTTAAGAGCAATAGCAATAAAAGATTATCGAAAGGCTTATACATCAGCAGAGCTGTGAGTTAATGAAGGCACCAGCTCTTATTTTTCAATAGAACTATTTGTAACGTGGAGATGTTTTCTAGAAATTTTTTTTTGCAAAACTTTAATAAAGTAAGGGAGCTTTGAATGAAAGTTGTACTTTTGATGACGTACATATTTGAATTGCATAGTTAACTGTTTTAAAATCCTTGTTCATATTTACTATATTCTCTTTTCTTTTACTTAATTTTATGCTCATGAAAGTGTGGGATGAGTAGCACTGGCCAACCACTACAAATTATTGGCACATTCTCTCAGTGTGCCTCATTAACCATGGCTGGCATTTAGTTCTTTAAGATAAAGAAATATATTGAAAACCTCTGATCATTTTATGGTTGCTGGGAGAAAGTGTGATGCAGTATTATCTGATCATATTGTTCTGTTGCCTTGTTATTTGTATGTGTTTATTTACATATGTCTAACAATTGTCTTTGCAACAAACTTCAGGTTAATGTCTTCACAGTGGAACCTGATGCTCTTTGAGTCTCCTCAGATTTCCCACTTGCGGGTGAGGGATGGTACCCCCTGAAGTTGAATTACATTCTCTTCCAAAGCCTTGTCCATTGGAGCTGCACTAGTGTCTCCTGGTGATGTCATCTGCTGACGTCATCTGCTGACATCTTATTGTACATAAGGAAGGGTATTCCCTATCTACCTCAGTTCCTTCTCTTCTGCAACAAGGATCATTAGGAACCTTGCTACCTCTGCTTAGCAGATATTAACTCCCTGTTTAGTTTATCTTAAACTAAAATTAGATGGTCTCTTGTCAGAAGAAAGAAGAGCCCTTTCCTATTTGCAGTTGCGGAATGCTCAGAGCAGCCTAAGGCATTAAGCCAAGTTCTATTAGCTCATTCATTCACTGAGAATCAGACATCGTACACTATTTGATTGGTTTGGGCGAGGCCACTCCCTTTGACAATGAGCCAGAAGAGGAACTTTACCAGGATCTCCACACCACATGACCTCGTCTGAATAACTGTGGGTTCCTCCAGCTGGGGGGATTCCCTGTGGGGGGCCTTAGGGAGCCCTAAGAGTTCAGTTTGATATGGCTTGTCAGACTGTCTCACCGTACAAACATGGCATCAGCATGGTCTCTGTACCTGGTCCCAATGACTATGCTTCCACCACCACAACTTTCACTTCTACTGGCAGTGGCACCTGTGCAACCAGTAGCCTCACCTTGAACTCCAGCCTTGCTGATAAATCCACCAGTTCCAGTACCTGCTTAGTTATCCTTACTGGAATTGCCACTTCAGCTTCAGATAGGATGATGACAATGACTTCCCTATTAATGGGACATCAGCAGATGAAAACACTTGCCCTTCAGTGGTTTCCCCACCAGTTCCACAAGCCACTGAGCAGGACGCTGCTGCGGTTCCTGTGCAAAACCTGGATTACCTGTTTGATATCTTTCAGCCAAAACTTAAGGGTGGATTTTTTTCTCGCTATCTGAAAGTGCCTACTCAGTTCAGGTAGATAGCTTGCTGACACCCTTCTCGTTGCCAGTAGTCTCCTGCAGAGACAACAGATGTATCCAGTTCCAATGGAGGATTTTTCCTTTTTCTCCTAGCACTTCATTCCGAGGGCATGAAAAAAAATCGGAGCATAAAGATCTTACTCAGCTCCTGTAGACAAGGAAGTTCATGATTTTCCCACAAGTGGGAATGCACAGAGGTCCTTGAGGAAAGTTACTTACTAGTAACTGTTCTTTAAATCTCTTCTGTGCATTCATGCTTCTTGCCCTCATTCCCTCCTGTCTCAGAATTCTCTTCACATTTTGGGACTCCATGGTCCAGGAGAAAGAACTGAGGGTGCGGGTAGGGGTAGGGGGATAATGGCTGAACTCCCTTATACATTGATGTTGGCCATTGACCTCACTAAAGGGTGCATTCACATAGTTCAACGGACTTTGCTTTGGTTGAGGTTCCCTGACTTAACATCAAGGAGCGCCATATACCACCTACAAGTGTGAATGCTCAGAGGCAACTCTCAAAGAAGTTATCTGTAAGTGACCTTTGTTGCTCACTGTGAATGATCATTCAACTTTCTGAAGCAAATGTTGTGGTCCAAAAGCAGTTTCATATTGGTGGTGGGTTTTGCTTCTTGTTCCTCTCCATCCCCTTGTTTACACTGATCAGTGTATTCAGTTATAAGGATCGGACTGGAAATGATTGATTTGGAGTCTGCAAAAGCAGGAAAGAAATGGGTCCTTTTGTGAGCTAGTAAGGTAAAGGATGTTGGGTTGTACAAGTGTCATTTGGAACCATATATAACTTGACTGACTAGCCTTTGCATTACAATACCAAGCAGAATTCGCTGTCCTGGCAAGATGGAGAACTTGCTTATTATGCAAACTTCCATTCTGGGCAAAACTCATTGTTTCATGGATCCATGTTCAGATGTTCTGGTCAACAAGGAATTTGCCCAGATTGATTCTTATTATTGAATCCCACTGTACTCCTAATGTTATACTTTACAGAGTGGCTTAAGTTGGGCAATAAAGGATGATAGAATATTTCTGCATATTTGGGGCGATATTCTCCGGAGTGGCTGCTTTGCCACTGCTCTGTAGGCATTGCCACCTAGGAAGGGATCGCCCCTCTGCAAGGGGGATGCTCCATGGCATAGAGACCTTGAACCACTCCCTATCCTGTGGCCAACAAAGTGGAGACAAAGAATGGCAGCAGGGCCAGGCCATGCATTTGCTATGTCAATCCTCTGCTACTTGAGGCTGTTTCTAGCCGTAGTAGGGCTGCTCTAACTTGAGCCAGTTCCCCTGAACTCGAACTACCAGTAGACTTAGGGAAGTGCAAATATGATCTTTTATACCTTCTTTGCATACACTCTTCTCTTTTCTCTTTCTCTTTTCTCTTCTCTCCTCCCTCTCGCCCCCCATCAGCCACACCATAGAATTTGGCTGTAAATACTTTCCATCGAGTTAAATTATTATGCATAAGAATAGATATTTTTATTATGAATAAAAAGTCTTTTCAACCTGTTAGTGTTTTAGAATTTCAAGAAAAGCTAGTAGGAAGATGCTCTTCTAATATCTGTCTTCTTTTGTTATATTTCTTTTCTAAATACTTTGAAAGGTAGAACCATTAGAACGCTATTTTAGGTTGCTGAATCAAAATTTCGGATTGCAACAGCTGGCAAAGATTGGATCTCCGGTACATTTAAAAATAAAAATATAAAATGTGCAGGAATATTCTATTTATCTGTTAAAGGTAGTCATGCTTGGTGTGCTGGGTGATTTGGGAGTTGCTGTGTTGGTATTAATGCATTGTGTTATGGGGAAATTGAGATTGGTGGTTTGGATGGTATGGGTATGTTGATTTTGGACATGTTTTTTTGCTATTGTAACCTGTAAATCCCTTTCCTTGGGCAATAGGATGATGAAAACTATAACCCGTCTTCACAAGGCCATGATGTTAATAGAATACTTTACAAGTAATTCTTGGATTTGGAACACTGAGAATGTCAATATGCTAATGAACCAACTAAGCCCTGAAGACAAAAAGGCAAGTAATCTTTGTGTAACTTGCCTCCTGTCAGTCATTTAAGGATTTAAAAGAAGTGAATCTATTTACTTAAGACTGGGTAATGGAAGTTTAATTAAAATAAGTAATGTTTCTTTGTGATCCAGTTGGACCACCTATTTAAAAAAAATCAAACTGGTAGCTTCACTATAACTGTCTAAGATTTTTGTGTACACCATGAATAAGGTAGGTGTGTGTGTTTTCAAAGACCATTTCACCTATCAAATTTTTGCCCCTGGTGTGGTAAGGTGTAATATGGATAAAGCAGTTTTTAAAATATAAGGCAGCAGCATAACTTCATAATTTTTTTAAAAAATAACTATGTCCTTTTCATATGAGGGGGGAGAAGCTATGCTTGCAGAAACAATGTATGAAAATGGCTTCCCCCCATTTTGATAGTAAAAAATGGCTCCATGTTGTGATCTGTGAGAGTAGGACAATGCGTGATTATTGTGATGCTGGCAGACCAGGTACCAGTCCTTGCCCAAGCTTGAGGCCTCAGGTGAAGACTGACAAATTCACGATGAAAAACAATGTAGTTCCCCTATGTGTTAGCATAGTTAAGATGAGTACTGGATTTATAACTGTGTTTTGTATTTAGACTTCATGAAATGCTTGTGGGATGCTGCATGTATTAATCTCACTTATCTCTGTAGTCCATGGTACAAAGTTATATTGCGTGTTTGCATTGTAAATCTCTGTAATTGTGTAGCTCACCAAACAGTAGAAGCAGCATTGATTAAGGTAAAATGCTCGTCCTGTAGACAGGATGGCCCTTTGAAGGCAAATGATACGTTGTGGAGCATTAAAGAACAGAGACTTTGACTGACTGCATTCCTAACTCCCTCCAGGAAGGAGAGGTCTGCACATGAACTTGTCCATAAGCTTATATTTGCGGGTGAGGGCACATAAAAATTCGTGATAAGGAGCAACTGGATTTTTATGCTCTCTGGACTCTGGGGGGGGGGGGGGGGCAAAGATTCCTAAACATAAGCAAGAGATCCCCTGCTTCTTGGCATCGGTTAGCTCTAAAAGACATTCAGTGCTGACAGATTGCTGCAACTCTCAAGCTTTTGGAACCATAGACTGTAACTCATTTGTGTATATATGTTTGTCTGCTTTAACCTGTAAATAATGCTCTCATTTTTTTTCCTAGTTAACAAATCCATAGCTAGTTTTACTGTAGGATTGGCTACAAGCATTGTCTTTGGTGTGGGGTCTGAGATACAAATTGACCCGGGGTAAATGACTGGTCTGTTGGGACTGGAAGACCCCTGAATCTTTTGTGATCTGTGGTGTATTGCAACCAACTGTCACTAAGTCCAGCATGTCTGGGTGGCAAGATAGACTGGAATGCCCAAGGCAACTGTCTGTGACTCCATGATAAGTGCTTTAGGAGGTCACATTTGTTACTGGGTTGGTGAATTCTCATTATAGAACATACCACCAATTTGGGGTGCCTGCCCTGCTTTTTAATATTCCACCCAGAGGTTGGCACGCATAGTCATGAATCACTCCAGACAGTGTGACAATTGGTGTAGTGTTTGCAGGATTCACATGCCTCAGGTCATTTGGGCTTTTAGATCATAACGCCAGCGCTGTTAAAAGTTTAAATTTAATATTGAGAGTTTTTAAGAGTTAAAGATCACTCACAATGAGTGAATCACAGTCATATCATAGTCTTGACACAAAAGGCCTTGGAAAGTTATGTAAAAATAGGGGAATAGCCCATTAAAGCCTCAGATTAGGAACTGAGAGCTTGGCTCATAAGCTTTGACCGGGGTCCGAGGGCCCTGCTTCCCCAGACGCTGCAGGGGAACAGGCCCAATTGCAGTACCTGGCAGCCCAGGAAGTAACAAGAGCAAGAGAGAATGATGGCAGAGCTGCTGATCAGGGATACCAGAGAAGCCAAGGAGGCTGAGGAGAGATCACACTGAAGACACGTGGAACATATGGCAGCAGTCAAAGCCAACAAACAGATTGAAGAGAGAGCCTACCGGAGACTCATGGAACAACAAGAGAGCTCACACATTGCAACTGAAAATACTGGTGCATTCTCAGCCAATGAATAGCTTCCCCCTCCTCCCCTCCGGCACCAGGGAGTAGGAGAGAATCTGCCTGACTTACAAAGAGATGGACTGTGTGGAAGAGTTCCTGTCTGCCTTTTGAGAGATTGTATGGTATCCACAAGATCACAGAGGATAAGTGAATGCCTGTTCTCTTGACCAGATTAATCAGGAAAGCCAGAGAAGTTTTTAATGATATGGAGGAGGTGATGCTAAGATGTATAAGAAAATTAAAAGAAAATCTATTGAAAAGGTTTGATTACATCTGAGTCCTGTCAATTGAAATATAGAAATATTAAGATGTTTGACAATATCACTTGTTGAATATCTGCATAAAATGTGTAATTTTACAAGAAAATGGATAATGGGGGCAGAGACTGAAGGTGATTATGAAAAACTCTTTGATCTGATGGCCCAGAAGCAATTGTTATGGGCGGTTATACATGAGGTGAAGGCAGCCATCTGTGACAAAAAGCCTTGCACGGTTTTCGAGGCTGCAGAAATTGCTGATGAATATGTTCAATCAAGGGCTCATGGGGGGTGAAAATACCAGGGGAAGGGAAATTCTCCTGTCCCCCATGTTAAGAGGGAGAAGGGGTGTGGGAATAAACTTAACCCCAATTTTGATTTTAAAAAAAGACCAAAGGGAGCCCAGGTTTTAAATCCCCTTACCCTAAGGGAAGGTTGGTAGTCTATCATTTTGGGGCTCCCAGACATGTAAAATAGCCCAAAACGTAAGGTCACCCTACAATCCACACCCACAACCCCCACTGTGAGTGCCACTATCATTGGCCTGTATAAATGACTTGGCTCAATACATGCCTGTTCAGTCTAGTCCAAACAAATAAAAAAATTAAATCTGAGTCTAAAAACTGTTTTCTAACATGGATTAAATAAGTGATGTGGGTGAATGCCTCAGCTGAGCGTTAATATAGTTTTCAGACAAAAATAAATCCACAACCACATTATTTAGGAAAAACCATCCTGAAATCTGCTAGCAACAATAATATTTAAAGTACAGTCTTGCTTCTAGGGACAGGGCCTGGAAAAAGATCAAGCGTCACTCTTCTATTACAATCCCAGTCTTTTTCCAAGACAAGAAAATGTTTGAGAAGCAACTCAGAGCAATCTTTGAGACAGCAGACTTATGCTTGTTTACTCATTTTGTACAAAGTACATAAATCCAGGAACAAAGAGAACAAGCTCCATGTTTATCAGTTCTTGGTTGGTCTCTTTCAGGGGCTGTATTATATAGCAGTAATAAGGCTCTTGAACCAAAATTCAGAAAGTGCAGTTAAAACTAAATAACTTTAATTGCCCTGTGTCTCTTCTGACACAGTTGTCTTTGTTTAGTATGTGTCAGGGCCTTTTTGTTCTCTTGATTACATACACTCAGACTGCAGCAGAAGAAACAACCAGTTTCCATGTTTGTTCTCTAAGTTATGTCATAACCCAACTCAGTCTTCAGCACTGATGGAAAAAGTTATGCAAAGTTTCTTGTCTTCTTCCAGAGTTACCAAGTGGTTTTCAGATAGTGTGAAAGATGTTGCTAAAGCAGGAATATATGGTTCTTTTACCCGTAGAATGTCTTCTACAGCAAGGATACATTTGTGGAGTACGTGTATCTTAAGTACGTGATGTAGCACTTTGTAAACTTGGTAAGATTCACTCTGAAAAAGCACATCTAAGCCGGAGAGGCGATAAAAGTAATTATAATAAACTCAATATAAAAAGTGCAAATTATCTGAGGAACTCCAAACATTTTTATTAAATGGTATCTAAACCTCATTTACCATCAACAGAAGTAGAATTATTTTATACTGGTTGGTGCTGAGCACCTACAACTTACCTTGGGCTGGTCTTCACTAGATGATTTCATAATGTTTGAATGGTATTATGAAGAGTTGAGTTTGCAGACAGGATGCTGAAAACTATTTATCCTGGTCAGTTGTGGCCAGCATTGTGGATGCTAATACAGTTCTTCACTAGAAGACCATCACATTTGAACAAGAATCTTATAGGTTCATATCCATAGTACCTAGGCATCAGCACAACTAATATATGTACCTAGATGGGAGCACTTTCATTGGTCAAAAATGTTTTATTTTGGTTTGGAGGCTTTGAACGGATGATTTCCTCCCCCATTTCTTCTTTCAACTAAAAATTGAGCTCTCTGTTCTTCTATTCCCTCCTCCCACCCATGCTCATTCTGGATGAAGGCACACTAGAGCGTGTGCATGCAATCATAAATGAATGGTGAGGTGCAAAACCTGAAAGTTAATGAAAACAATTAGTAAAGAGCAAGATA